>NC_057867.1:46197589-46797589 GCF_019393635.1 Dromiciops gliroides
AAGAGATAATCTTATAGCCTGGAGAAGAATTGCCAGTTACTGGTAACCATGGTCGCTCCCCCCCCCCCAATCTTTTGGGTTGGCCATTTCAGAATCTAAAAGTACTTTAGCGATTTGCATGGATTTTTCATCTACACAAATAGTTAACTAGACTGTAATTTCCCTGAGGGCATGAGTATGTCTTATTTATCTTGGTATCCTCACTGGACCCAGGACAGAGACTTACATACAGCAAGTACTCAATAAATGTTGAAGCCGACTCTGTCCTCATACAGGATTCTTGAACTTTGTTTTGTGAAATAAATTCTGGCAGCGCTATTCTCTTGTACTCTTAAACCAGGTCCAATTCTCTGGCCTCAAGGGCATGGTAAATTCTGTTGCTTCTAACAATTCATCAGGCATCTGGTCATGTTCTGAGCCTTCAGTCCTAGAATAACCCCGGCTCCTAAACTTTGGGATCCATATAAGCTTTGGGACAAATTGCTTGCAGCAGAACTTGGGAGCTATTTACTGACTTCAGTTTTGCCCATGTTTCCTTAGTGATAGTTTTGCTTTTGACTCTGTCAACATGGATTACCTCTGATGATGGATACCAGATTCTCCTTTAATGCCCCAAGATTGGACTAGAGCATAACATCCTGAGAGAATATATTGTTGGATTGGTATTGACCACAAAGCCAAACCTAGGATTTGGGGATTTTTGACTTCAGGTTTTAGTAATTGCAGTTTGGTTTAGTTCCTTTTCCCTTCCCTTCCCTTCCCTTCCCTTCCCTTCCCTTCCCTTCCCTTCCCTTCCCTTCCCTTCCCTTCCCTTCCCTTCCCTTCCCTTCCCTTCCCTTCCCTTCCCTTCCCTTCCCTTCCCTTCCCTTCCCTTCCCTTCCCTTCCCTTCCCTTCCCTTCCCTTCCCTTCCCTTCCCTTCCCTTCCCTTCCCTTCCCTTCCCTTCCTTCCCTTCCCTTCCCTTCCCTTCCCTTCCCTTCCCTTCCCTTCCCTTCCCTTCCCTTCCCTTCCCTTCCCTTCCCTTCCCTTCCCTTCCCTTCCCTTCCCTTCCCTTCCCTTCCCTTCCCTTCCCTTCCCTTCCCTTCCCTTCCCTTCCCTTCCCTTCCCTTCCCTTCCCTTCCCTTCCCTTCCCTTCCCTTCCCTTCCCTTCCCTTCCCTTCCCTTCCCTTCCCTTCCCTTCCCTTCCCTTTCCTTTTTCTTTTCCTTTCCTCTCTCCTTCCCCCTTCCCTCTCCCTTCCTTTCTCTCCCCTCCTATTTCCCCTTCCTTCCTACCTTCATCATTTTCTCTTTTCCTCCTTTCTTCTCTCTTCCTGCCCTCCTCTTTTCTTTCCCTCTCTTCCATTCTCTTCCCCCTCCCTTCCTTTTCCTCCTTTTTCCCTTTCTCCCCTCCTTCCATCTCTTTCCTCTCTCCTCCCTTTCCTATCCTCCTTTTACTTTCCTATCTTCCTTTCTCTCTTCATTCCCTCCACTCCCCAGTGCTCTCCCAGGCCATCATCATTCCCTCCCTCCCTCCCTCCCTCCCTCCCTCCCTCCCTCCTTCCTTCTCTTTCTTCCTCCCTTCCTTCCTCCCTACTGTTTGTATCCACCTGGGCCATCAGGAGAAAGGAACTGTCAAAGGAAGAAGAGTTTAAGTAGTGGTGATTGGTGACTCTATACCAAGAGGTTCAGAGGCAGCTATTTGTTGATCTGACAGAAACAATGGAGAGGTCTGCTGTCTTCCCAGGGCATGCATCCAAGATGTGACCAAGGGTCCCCTGAGCCTTTTCAAGGCTCAAGAACACTATTCACTAGGAATCATTCAGGTAGGGATAAATGATACTGCCAGAAGGAACCTAGGACGGCTAGGGATTATGAAGTCCTGGGCAAGAAATTGAAGATCTTAGGGGCAGAGGTAATATTTTCATCATCATGGACAATTGCATGGGTGGAGGGGACTTTAGAAGAGAAAAGCAGATTTGGGGAATGAACAACTGTCCAAGAAGACAGTGTCTGAGAACATGGTATGGATAGAAAAATCATGGTTTAGGATACAGGAATTATGGGCTCCCGGCCAGGGATGGGGTCCACTTAGTCTGAGCTAATCATATGTTCCTGTTATCTTGAAAATTTGAGTGAGAAGGCTTTAAACTTCTTGAGAGGGGAGGAGGAAGGGAAAAGCTGCTCACATATAACTACCAAGTCACATTCCACAGAGAGTAGCAGGCATAACATAAGGCTAGCAGTAATAAAAGACCAGTAACTCCTAGGAGATAATTTTCAAGAAGAAAGCCAGCCTTAGTTGTCTATCTACTGGAATACAAAGTAATAATAATAATAATAATAATAATAATAATAATAATAATAATAATACACAACAAAGTAATAAGAATAAATAAATCAAATGACCAAGAGATCCTGAGGCAAGGAGGCAAATCTGACCCCCTAGGATTGTATAAGATTCTCGATCCAGAGCAGAACTCCCTCATTTTACAGATAAGGAAACCAAAGCCCAAAGAAATTAAGTGACTTGCCCAAGATCACACAGGTAGCAAGTGGCAGAACCAAGCTCCAAACCCAGGTCCTCTGACCCCAAAGGCAGCCCTTTCTTCACTGTACCACACTGCTTCCTTGGTATCGCTGGGATAGGATACATGAGTAGAAAGTGGCCAAGGAAGGCATTGCGTTCTTCCAAAAGAACAGGAAAGATGAAAGGCATTGGGTTTTAAGGAGTTACTCATGGGTGGAAGTCCAGGAGCTCAAAGGTCGAGGGAGGGTGGAAAGCATTTAGATGAAGATGAATGGATGGAAAACCAGAAGCGATATTTTCATGGAAGTCTGTTAGAGACCACCTACAGAAAGAGGATTAAGGAAACAAATCCCAGACCCGCCACAGGGTCATGGTGTAGTGGACATGGGGGACTTGAATGATCTGAACATCTGCTGGAGCTTTCTCTCTCCGTATGTGTCAGACACAGGACAGTTGATAAATTCTTGACTGGCTTTAATGAGATCATTCTTCACAAGGTAGAGGAAGTGACAAGTGAAATAGCTATTCCGGACCCAACTCTGGTCAACAAGGAGGAAGTTTTTGCTGAAGAAGACATGAGGGGAACTTGTGATTACCCCATTAGTAAAGCTGTGATGGAGACGGAAAAGCAAACTAAATGCCCTTTGATGCATCCCTAGAGGTTGGGGGAGCAGAGTTCACGGAAGATTCTGGAGGATCTATGGGCTTAAAATTTTACAGGGGAGGGGCAGCTGGATGGCGCAGTGGATAGAGCATTGGCTCTGGATTCAGGAGGACCTGAGTTCAGATTCGGCCTCAGACAATTGACACTTACTAGCTGTGTGACCCTGGGCAAGTCACTTAACCCCCATTGCCCTGCAAAATAAATAAATAAATAGATAGATAGATAGATAGATAGATAAACAAACAAACAAACAAATAAATATTTGTTTAAAAAAATCTACAGGGGAGAGAGAATAAATGCTTGTTCATTGAGAAAACAAAACAATAAAGACAAATACCTCCCCTCCCCCTTCCCATAGAATTCACCTGCTTTTTAACAACAACAACAACAACAACAACAACTCCAGGGGCAGTCGGTCCAGGATTTTTTTTTGCTGGGCTATTTTTATGATAGGGATGCTAAGGTTTCTGCTATATCATATGCCTCCCTAGGCTCCCTTCTGTTCGGCTTGGGTTTGTTTGTATCATGTTTAATCTTGTAAGCTGCCTTCAATCCTTTTGGAAGTAGGTGGGGTGGAAATCTTAAATCATAGGATCATCGAATCTTTGAGCTGGAAAGGACTTTAGAGACCATAAATACATATTGGCTTATGCCCGAGAAGCTGTGCACATACATTAGTATGGTATATGCTGGCACATAGTCTAAGGGGAGGATTTTCATCCCCAGACCAGGCTTAAATAGGCTTTCTGACCCATTTCTATTTCCTTTTCATTATCAGCTACACAAATACTCAAAGGATCTGAGATCTCATTGGAGTGGAGAATTAACACCAGCCCTATGAGGTAAGTAGGGGCATAGGGACTGGGACTGGATTTGTGATTTCACTAGTACAGGGAACCACGAGGTGCAAAGATTCTCTAGAGAATCGAAGGTCAGCACCTCTGAGAAGTGTCTGGGGGCGCTAAAAGGTTCAATAACTTATTTGGGGTCACACAGCCAGTATCCGTCACAAGCGGGACTTGAACCTCCGTCTTCCTGGTTTTGAGGAGAGCTCTCTACCCACTATTCCACACTACCTTTCAGAGGAGTAAGGCCAATAGTACAAATATGATTAGCCCCATTTTTACCGATGAGAAGCCTTTCTCAAGGTTGCTCAGCTCATGAGGGTTAGAGCTGGGATTCCAACCCTGATTTTTTAATTTGAAATTTAGAGTTCTTTCTAATACACCGACCCCACTAGTTCCCCACGAATGCAGGGTGGGGAGGAATGCTTGGGACAGCTCGACTCCCCAAGCACACAGACTGAACTACAGCCCGGGTAGTCTGTCTGGTTTGTCTAGATCCTTCTGTTCCAGTATGTATGATTTAATTCCTCTTGTCGTTTCTGAGTCCGAGAGGAGCATTTTTCAAACTCAGAAATCCTTTCTTCTACTGGGCCAAAGGAAGGGCAACAATTTGGGGTGCGCTCTCTCCACGACTCATTTTATGCATGAGTAGGACCACGTGTTTCCTGGTTAACTCAGTGAAAAATGTCAAAATACAGGACGTTTGTCTGCCACAGACAACTCATGGTGGCTGAGGCAAGTCATTTCTGATTTTGTTTCGTTCTCTATTGCTGCCAGTTTCCTCCTTCACAACTCAAGGGTTGTGGGACAAGTATCAATGCATAAGGACTGGGACTTCTGGCCAGTGCAGTGAGTGTGGACTGTGGGACTCTTATTTAAGAGTTCTTCTATTTATTTATTTTGATTTTTGATTTTTTAGTGAGGCGATTGGGGTTAAGTGACTTGCCCAGGGTCATACAGCTAGTAAGTGTCAAGTGTCTGAGACCGGATTTGAACTCAGGTCCTCCTGAATCCAGGGCTAGTGCTCTATCCCATTGTGCCACCTAGCTGCCCCTCTTCTATTTATTTTTGCTTTTGTAATTTGTGATTGTGGTTCAATCATTTCAGTCATGTCCAACTCTTTGTGACCCCTTTTGGGGTTTTCCTGGTAAAGATATTGGAGTGGTTTGCCATTTCCTTCTCCAGCTCATTTTACAGATGAGGAAACTGAAGCAGACAAGGTTAGGTGACTTGCCCAGGGTCACACAGCTAGTAAATGTCTGAGGCTGGATTTGAATTCATGAAGATGAGTCTTCCTGATTCTAAGCCCAGTGCTTTATCCACTGTGCCACCTAGTTAATTTACCATTTATTAAAAGAATGGAAAAGCATGCATTTTATGCTAGTTATATAAATAATAGTTTGTTCACCTATTCCCCAACTGCAGCACACTGTTTCTGATTTTTGCTACTGCAAATAGTGCTGCTGCTGTGTAAACACAGACACACACACATATACGTACATATATATACACTTATACACCCACACATATACATACATATACACTCATATTTTTCTACCAACAGGGCTTTTGTTGTTGTCAATAACCTCCTTGGGGGCAGCTAGGTGGCACAGTGGATAAAGCACTGGCCCTAGATTCAGGAGGACCTAAGTTCAAATCTGGCCTCAGACACTTGACACTTACTAGCTGTGTGACCTTGGGCAAGTCACTTAACCCTCATTGCCCCACCAAAAAAAAAATAACCTCCTTAGGGCATAAACTCCAAGATCAGGTCAAAGCTGAAGTATGGAACAGACAAAGATTTTGCAATTTTTCTTGAAGAATTCTAAATTGTTTTCCAAAACGATCAGACTAACTCAACAACTAAGTACCACAACAACAGTTCTCAAAGTATGATCTGAGGATCCCTGGGGGTTCCCAAGAAAGTAAGAGTTCTTTTAGAGTTCCCAAACAAGCAGCAGCAACAACAAACCACCACCACCACATGGAAGTGGACTTGGAGTCAGGAGGACCTAAATTCAAATCTTGCCTCAGATACTTACTTCGCTGTGTGACCCTGGGCAAGACATTTAACCTCTCTCAGCCTCAGTTTCCTCATCTGTAAAATGGGGATAATAATAAGTCTCCACCTCACAGGGCTGTTGTGAGAATCAAAGGAGATAATGAATATAAAGCACTTTGTAAACCTTAAAGTACTATATAAATGTAAGCTCTTCCCACGAGTTTACAAAATGCTTTTCTCAAGTCTTTGACATTAGTAGTGTACAGAGTGTCATTGCTCCCATCATTGCTCTGAAGCTCAGAGGGGAAGATGTAATGCACCCAGGGTGATAGAAATTGTAAATGTCTGAAATATTACTATTATTGTTGTTGCTGTTGTTAATAATCGTCTCACATTTATGTATATAAGCACTTTAAGGCTCGCAAAGTGCTTTGCAAATATCTCATTTTATACTCTCAACTGCTGTTTTTATCTCCATTTTAAAGATAAGGAAACTGAGGCTCATAGAGGCTAAATAACTTACCCAGGGTCACACCACCACCACCACCACCACCACCACCACCACTACTACAATTACTACTACTAGCTAACATTTATATAGCACTTATGATGTTCCAGGCACTATGTTAAATGCTAAACAAATATTGTCTCATTTTATCCTTACAACAATCCTGGGGGGTAGGTGCTATTACTATCCCCGTTTTATGGATGATGAAACTGAGGAAAGCAGAGGTTAAGTGATTTGTTCAGGGTCACACAGCTAGTAAGTTTCTGAGGCAGGCTTTGAACTTAAGATTTCTCGATTCCAGGACCAGCATTCTATCCACTGGGCCACCTAGCTGTGTCTGAAGCAGGATTTGAACCCAAGTCTTCTTGACTTCAAGGCTGGACCTATACTCACTATGTTACAATACAAAAAGAGATAACTATGATATATAAAATATTCCATTACAAATAATAATAGCAATTCACATTTACAAAGTGCCTTAAGGTATGCAAAGTGCTTTCTTTACGCCTATGATTTCGTTTGAGCCTCACAATAATTTTATTATTAGCTTAATATCCTCATTTTACAGATATAGAAAGTGAGGCTCAGAGAGTCACTTGCCCAAGGCCCCATGGGTAGGAAATCCAAGAGCTGGGATTTGAACCCAGGTCCTCTGACTCCTAGACCTCATCTATTACACAGGGTAAGTGAATATGGAAGTATGGATGTGAAATCACTTTAAGACCAATGTACAAAGTTAAGTTCTTGTTTGAATCAGATCCCCAAAGGGCTTCATTCACTGCCAGAGTATCCTTTTGAGGGAGACACCATGATACAGAGGGGTGAGGACTTGGAGTCACAATAATAAGTCCTATGGCCGGCACTCCAAACCAAGGCATGGAATTCTTAGGCAATTTGGGGGCCAGAGGTGGGAGAAGAGGATCAAGCAAGTTATGTGGTTGGTGCAGAATGTATGGGAAGGGGGGGTCACCTTCCTAGCAGCCCCAAGTCCAAGCCCTTCCAGTAATTCCTTAAGACTGGGTACTGGGATAGGTATCTGGGGGCAAAAGAAGGACTCACAAGATTGCCTTTGTTGCAACTCCAAATTTATTTTCCTTTTAAGGGGAATCTAGCCCATAAGGCCCTGCAGACAGGTGGCAGGTAGGTTACTAGAGAGGGAGGAGGAATGGGATTGACTTCATGGACTGCTCTGAATCCTTTCTGCATTTTCTGCGGGATGAAATAGAGGTTGTTTTTCACTTGACATATATGCGTTGTTACCTTGAGTCCTTGTAGGGAACCTGGGGGGACCCTGTTCTCCACATTTTGGGGGACCCAGATGCAAGTTATGTTTAAGCTATATCCCGAGGCATCTCTGAGTGGGAGCCAAATGAGCCAAAGGAAGATTTTGGGGTGCTACTCCAAGATTGAAGTCAGTTCATGTAAGCTCAAAATCTGGGGTCTGGGGACATAGGTTACAGAGCTAGAGGCATATGCAAGGGTTTCTTTGAAAAGAATGATATTAAATTGTTTATGAGCATGCATTATTACTATCTATGCCAACAATGCTGGTGGAAAGCGTACTAGGGATACATGAAGCAAATATATATTTATGTATGAGACATGGTCATGTCTAAGAATTTATAGCAGGAGGCAGAAGATCGATGATCGCTTTGTAATTGTTTAAGTAAACTGGTAGAGATGCATATATTTAGCTGTGCCCTCACCCAGCACTCTCCTTTGTGACTTATTGTTCTGCCCATCACTCCTCATTTTTTTCTTTGAAAAAGCATCTATAGTTAATTTCCATTTATCTAGGATCCAACGATCAGGTAACTGGAACATCTAGGCTTCTTTTTAGCCTTCTCTTCTTAATGAGAAAGAAGACAAATGAAGTGCAGACGGATTCATTTTCAAAGCCACCTCTAGGCTATTGCACACGGGCAGTACAGACCTAGCCGATCTTCCCACCATGAACATTAGTCTGCATCTAAGGATTGATATTCGTGAGGCTGACTTAGAGGCATTCCAATATCCTGAAGTGTCTCCTGACTTCTCGAAGAAAGATTATGTTTCTTATGGTCTTAGTATTAACTGTGCTTGAGTATTTCACTGTATTTGGAAATTGACATCAGTTAGGCAAGGCTTGCTGGCTGGCAGCCTTGAACAGAAATAAGCCAAGTTGGGAATGGCCCCAGTATGGAACTGGGGGCGAAATGGGATAATTGGAGAGGGAAAGTTAATAGGTCCACAGGGACAGCAGACAGAGGTTGGGAAGCTCAAATGAGCTGGAATACACAGGAACGGGGACCAAGATAAAGGAGCTCTGGGACAGTCCCAATGAGGGGGAGGCCATATCCCAACAAGACATTGATGGCTGTCCATATCTGGTGCCACCTTTTCCATTCAGATGTAGTTTGTACTAGTTTTCTCCATGAGCTCCACACGATGACCAAATTCTATCACTTTTTGTCCCCATAGCCATTTTGCTTTCTTTCTTTTTTTAAAAATAAATAAATCAATAAGCATTTAATTGAGTACCTACTGTGTTCTAGGCACTATTCCAGGTGCTGGGAACGCAGGAACAAAAATGAATTAGTCCTTGCCCTCAGGGGACTTTCATCCCATTAGAGAACAACATATGTTGTACATACAAATAATTTCATTAAATAAATTTCATTAAAGTCCCTTATATTTGCATTCAAGGGAGCTGAAACCTCATTTTCAGTTCTGATGCCCCTTGATTTTTTTTTTTTTGCAGAGGGAGATTTACTTTAAAGATATAGCAATAATAAAAGTAAAAACACTTTCCACCAACACATCTGGTCCATTCTTCCCCCCTACCACCATGATATCTGGGGACAGTAGACTCAGACCAAGCACAACAAAGTTTCTATATAGCCTTGTTCCTACCAAGGTCACATCCCCAGGTATCAATGGGACAAAGATACAGCTGAGCTCCTGTGGTTTCCACGTTTTTGTGTCAGATAAGCCTCCAAAAATAAGGTCCCCCTTTAAGTAACAGATCTACCTTGAGCTTGATTTTCACATTCGCTTCCTGGGAAAAGGTTACTCAAGGTAACAAGAGCAGCCAAGCCAGCCTGTGGGGCATTAGCGAGGAGCTTTATGTTGGCAATGGGAAAGCAGCTCACCTGCATGCAAATGACCAAGTTCACTGAGGACTTTTCTTTTTTGGATCTTAGATGTGCCACGAACACAGTAGGATCTGGACCTACTCACAGAGCTCACAGCCAAGCTCTTCACATCACTGAGGTTTCCAAGCCGGTTAGAAGTGAATTCTTCAGACTGACGTTTTCATCTTTCTCCCCTTCTTTTCCTCTACCTCTTCTTCTCAGAAGTTCAATGACCACTTTTCCAAACCAGATATAAGTGTATGGATGAGAGTGTGTGCATATATATATATATATATATATATATACACACACACACATATACATATATATACACACACACATAGTTATGTATATACATGCATGTATACATAAATATTTGTCTATATGCAGATATACACATATATGTATATATAGCTCTGTGTGTGTATGTGTATGTATATGTGTGTGTGTAAGCTTAGTGGCCATTTTCTTCCCAACCCAGATATATGTGTATGGAAAATGGCCACTAAGTTTATACACATGTATATATTCATGTACCCATATACACATGCATACATATAAATAACACATATGTATATTTAGATAACATATAGGAATTTAAACATACGTGTGTGTATTGTATATATATATGTACAGGTATACATATATAGGAATCATATTTACACTATCTCTGACAAGTGATCATCCAGCCTGTTTGGCGCTCTCCAAAAAAGAGGTACTCATCACCTCTCTGGGCAATCTGGTTCACTCTGGGATAGCTCTCATTTTTATAGAGTTTTTCCTGACATAAAACCTACACTTGATTCTGCAGTTTCCTAGTCCGGCCTCTGGGGCCAAATAAAACAAGTGGAATCTCTCTTCCACAGGACTTTCCTTCAAATCCTTGAATTCAGCTCTCATCTCTCCCCAAGTCTTTTCTTCTCCAGGCTCCTTCTCCTGAGCATTTTCAGTTCCTTCAGGAAAGCATTATATCCTGTTGTCTCTAACCCCTGTAGCTCCTTCTCCTTTCAAGTGAGCAAGAAAAACTTTAAGGATTTTTCCCCCAGAATGAAAATTCTATTTTAAATAAAAATACTTGTCCCCTACTAATTCCTCTGTATTCCTGTGGATTCAAAATGTGCAAAGTGCACTCTCTCAAAGCCAGACCTGTGTTTATCTGCCTTTAATCTTATGCCAGGAGGAATCTTGGAGGGACAAGAAGTTTTATTGATGGCAACTCATTACAGGCAGAAAAAAATGAAATTTCTAGAAATGAGATCAGATGGCTTAGAGAGTGCTTTTCCTTTTTATTTAAATTTTATTTTATTTTATTTTCAGATTTCGATTCTTTCCTTCTCACCTACCTCTCCTCCTACTGAGAAAGCAAGAAAAACTCCTGTTACAAACATGTATAATTGAGCCAAGCAAATTCCCACATTGGCTATGTTAAAAATATATGTCTATAAATACCTATACATTTATAGAAATATATTTATATATAACATTCATATTTAATATATGTGTATGTATGTCTCAATCTGCACCCTGAGGCCACCACCTAGAGGTGGGTAGAATGTTGAATCATCTGGAATTGTGGATGGTCATTGTATTAATCAGAGCTCTTAAATCTTTCAAAGTTGTTTGTTTTCAACAATATCATTATTAGTGTGTGTGTGTGTATATATATATATATATATACACACACACACATATAATTTCTGGTTCTCCTCATTTCATTTTGTATGAGTTCATACAGGTCTTTCCAGATTTTTCTGAAACCATCCTCTTCATCATTTTGTACAGCACAAGAATATTCCACCACATTCATATACCACAACTTGTTCAGAATGACCTTAAATATTTTTGTAAATATGAGTCTTTTCAATTTGGAACTATGGCCAAAGGGTGTGCATACCTTTGACCCAGTGGAAGTCCATATCCCAAAGAGATCCAAGGAAAGAGAAAAGGACCTATATGTACGCAATATTTATAGCAGCTCTTTTTATGGTGGCAAAGAATTGGAAATTGAGGTAATGCCCACCAATTGTGGAAAGGCTGAACAACTTGTGGCATATGATTATGATGGAATACTATTGTGCTATAAGAAACGGCTTCAGAAAAACCTTGGAAGACTTACATGGACTGATATAAGGTGAAGTGAGTAGAACCAGAAGAACATTGTACACAGCAACAACAATATCGTATGATGTCAATTGTGAATGACTTAGCTCTTCTCAGCAATACAATGATCCAAGGTAATTCTGAAAGACTCATTATGAAAAATACCATCCACCTTTTAAACTTTCTTAATTTTTCTTGTTTTTTGTCTGTTTCTTTTGCAACATAGCTAATGTGGAAATAAAAAAAATAATAAATACGGCTTCTCCCCTCCACCCCCATTCTTTGATTTCTTTGGGACTGTTGTAAACCATAGGGCTCTTTTTAAGGAGGAAAAAATGCAATCAGGTGGCCCTTGTTAAAATTTCCCACAGTTGTAACCAGGGCAGGGCAGTCTGTTAACATAGGAAACTGCCAGGCTGTGGTAGCCGAAATGAGTTCCTTTCTTCCTGCCCTCAGGTGGGTGTCCTATGATCTCTGTCTTCTCATTATGGACCAATGTCCCTTCCCCAAGCCCCCTCTTCAAACAACTCCATACTTCTTACCATTTGCTCAAGGTTCAGCTTATGTTACTTGTCCTGGGTGCAAAACATTCCTAGTTAAAATTCCTTTAGAAGTAGCAAAGTAAATTTTATTTGAACAGTAAGTTGGCCAGCTCCCATGTTTTGGGAAATGACTTGGCCAGGGTCATAGTGAATCAGTACTGCCCTGTATTTTCCTCTAAAGTAAAATGGCTTGGGGTAAGACCATAAAGCCAACTGGAGAATTTGGTCTCTGAGTTCCTTTTCAGATCTGATGTTCTATGATCTGGGGTCCATGAACTTAAAAAACTTTTTTTAGTCAATAACTGTATTTCAATGTAGTTGTTTCCTTTTTAATCCCCTGTATTTTATTTTCTGCATTTAAAAACATGATTCTGAGAAAAGTCCATGTAGGCTTTCCCAGACTGCTCCAGGGGGTCTGTAACCCACAAAAAGTTTCAGATTCCCTGCTCTATGACTATGAAATGAAATGTAGTCTTTGCTACCAGGAGATGCCAGAAGCTGAGAGGGGTTAAGACATTCCCAATCTTGTTACTTTTTCCTTGGAAACAGAAATCTTCGTGTTCAATATTGTTGGTGAATCGAGAATCTTTAGAGGTGAAAAGAGTTTGAGAATTTTCAGACAGTCTTCAGCTGCATCTGTTCCACCCTCGATGTCTCAAATGTCTCCTGGTCTCCCCCACGGCTGGTACCTTTCCCTCTCAGATTTCCTTCCATCTGCTCTGTAGGTATATGATATGTACCTAGTTATTTTCATGTTGTCTCTATGGGACCATAAGCTCCTTGAGGGCAGGGACTGCTTTTCCCTTCCTTTATTTCCCCAGTTCTCAGTACACTGCCTAGCACATACATGTTAAGTGCTTAATAAATGCCTGTTGATTGATTGGTTGATGGGGATATTTATTGGCAGAAAAGAAGACAATTCAGAGCAATATAATGCCCTCATTAAAGGGAGGATGGAGTGTAGGGTGCAGAGGGCAGCAGATTGAGACTCTGGAGGGCCACTGACTCTAAGAATCCTAGAAAGTCAGCACTGGAAGGGACTCTAACTCATCTGGACCAATTCCCTGCTAAGAGCTGGGAAGGAAGGAGAAATGAGATAGACTGGTAGAGGAACACAGGATTTGGGTTCTGGGTTCGGATCTCCCACCTGCTCCTTATGTGGCAAGTGTAGGCTCTTTCCCGACTTTGTGCCTCAGTTTCCTCATCTGAACCTAACGGGATGGCACCAGTGGATCCCTTGTAGCTCCAATAGTCTGAACGTCTGTCTTGGTGAGGCTCCTCTGGTGAACTTCACCAGGAGCAGCAGTTTAATATTCTGTTTGCCTCCTCTCTGAAGGAGAGGAAAGTGTGTTTTCCTAATGTCGTCTGTACCCCAGGCACAACATTTTCCCATTCTTAAAGGTGCACCACTGGGGGCAGCTAGGTGGCGCAGTGGATAGAGCACTGGCCCTGGAGTCAGGAGGACCTGAGTTCAAATCTAGTCTCAGACACTTGACACTTACTAGCTGTGTGACCCTGGGCAAGTCACTTAACCCTCACTGTCCTACTCCCCCCCCCAAAGTGCACCGCCGTCCTTGCATAGAAGCTAAGTCCCTTGAATCCCTCGCTGCTGCGGCTGCTTCTCCTCCAGCCCCCCAGAGAGTTTAGGAAAAGACAAGGAGGAAAAATGGCAGAGCCACTGTGGGAAGCACATTTCTCTCGGGGTCAGGGGCACTAAATGCAGCTCCTACGGGGATCGACTAGTCCAGGTGACCAGCTTCAGATGTGACCTACCGGCTGCCTAAGACACTGCACTTATACGCCATTGTTTTTGCCTAACCAGGCAATAAAAGCAAGGGTGTAGCCATGAGCAATCTTCAGAACAAAAAGTCTTCCTTGTTGAGAGCAGATTACAGTCACGTCCTCCACCCCTTTCTCTTCTCCTCCTAAATCCTGCATGAGGGGACTGGAAGGCGGGTATATCTGGTGCCTCGGGCTTCCCTAGCGTCTGGTGTTTGTCCGAAAGGTGGCATGTCGTCATGAAAGCTCACACAGGAAAGAGGAAATGATGCTAATTGAGTGCCCCCTCCTCCCTTGAAATAGGCAGAAAGGAAATGTTTGCATTAATTTCAGTTGAAAAGTGTATCATGTTTTCCCTCCTTGATGAATAATCATCTTTCATTTATGCTAACACTTCGTTAAAATAATCGTGCGCTCTTCTACCAGTGGGGAATGGCAGAGGGAGCACTGAACTTGGCCTTGGAAGATCTAGCTGGGTTTGCATTCTGCTTCTGAAACTTCCTAGCTGTGTGACCCTGGGCAAGTCATTCCATCTCTTGGGGCCTCAGTTTCTTCATCTATAAAACGGGCTCTGTTTCCTACTCAGGGCTATTGCAAAGATATTGCTGGAGGAGATGGCAACTTTCTCTGGAATTTGCTCCCCAGAAAAGAGTGAGGGACCCAGGCAGATGCTGAGCCTAGTAGATGTTCAGGGGTATAGGAGATTCAGGAAGTAGAGAGGGGAAATATCCGGTTTGGGTGTTGTACCCACTTATAACAATCAATCAATCAGTAAACAGTAATTAAGTGCATACTAGGGTACCAGGCCCTGTGCTAAGAGCTGGGGATGCAAAAAGAGGCAAAATACAATCCTTGTCCTCAAGGAGATTATAATCTAACAGGGGAGACAAGAAGCAAACAAATATATACAAAGCAAGATATATATATATATATATATGATATCACACATAAATATGTGATATATGCGATATATACGATATGTACATATATATTTGTATATATATGATAAATCAGAAAGAATTAACAGAGGGAAGTTAGTGGAATTAAGAAGGACTGGAGAGATGGGATTTTGGTTGGGACTTGAAGCCAAGGAGGTTAGTAGTAAGAAGGAAGGGAGAGTGATCCAGGCATGTGATACAGAGAGAATGCCAGGAGCTGAGAGATGGAGGGTCTTGTTCACGGAACAACCAGGAGGCCAATGTCACTGGATGGAAGAGAACGTGTAAGAACAAGCCAAATGAGGGAGGTATTCAACTCTCAGCATCATCTGCTCCCTCAAAACTGGAACTCTTAAGCCTGTCTTCTGGTTCTTATGGACAAAGTGGTGTCCTGGCACACACAGGAGATTGCACCTGACCTTCAGCATGGAGATGTGAGGTTTGTGGCAGATCATGGGGCCATGAGATCCTCCTGTCCTTTGTGGAGGTCCATGATTTCATTGATATAGATACTCTCTCCACCTAACGGGGTTTCTAGGAGTCGCTGTGGCCAAAAAGCTCTATCCCCCTGCAGGCAACCAGGTCACAAGTCTCTCTGAACTTCTCCAGGTTGGTGTTCAGATGACACAGTCTTTTGGTAGGCCCACATGCGAAGCCTTTCCTGCTTGTATTTCCCTGGAAAAGCCTTCAAGAAGCTAGGTTCACCTCCACACCCTGAGGATGTATCAGAGGAGAAGAATGGTAAATACTTTGCACATAGTGGGCACTGCATATTTGTTGAATCAAATGATTACTCTCATTTTACATATGTGGAAACAGAAGCTTAGAGATGTTTAGTGACTTTTCCAAGGTCATACAGCTATTTGGTGGTAAAGCCCTGACTGTATCAAAGGCTCTTGCCATCCAGTCGAGTGCTTTGTCTCACACCACATTATCTCTCTACCAAGGATCTTATCTGACCTAGTTGGCTGTATATCTGCCTACAAGTTTTACAGCAGAAGTATATGGGCATCAATCCAAGATTTTTCTGAAATCTGGCTAGATCCTAGACTGTATAGATCGCATATTGTGTATCTACAGCTTTCCGTTCCAGGCTGCCAAAGGAAGTCAGGGAGGGACATTCTGGATTATTTTGTTTATTGAGATTTGAAAGTTGTCACTTTCATTCAAGGCCTCAGGGCAGATACACAGTAAACATTTTGATCCCGGTCCCACTTTCTTTTCTAGGTAGAGGCTTGTCAAAATAGGGTTGCAGACAGAGTCCTCTTTTTCCCAGTGACAAAGACCAACAGTTACATAAAAAGGGTGACAACTGCCTTCTTTTACTACTTGGCTTAACTCTGGCGAGCTGGCCTGGGACTGCTGCTGGTTATGTGGCCCGCCGCCTGGGAAGCTAAAGTTGCTGTGAGCAGCTGTGGAGACGTGGGAGGAAAGTGAACAACCCTTGTCACTCTCACTCCCCCTAAACTAAAGATCGAGTGCTTAGGGGGTGCTCTAAGTCACCAATGCCCCAACAGCTGGCTCGACTGATGCCCGAGCAGTCTCCCCCAGAGAACCGTGCTTTTGTACGCTGATGAACACGTTCGCCCTACTGTTATCCAATCAGTTAGGGTTGGGGCCAAGTGGCACATTTGTCACACAGCTGTTGATGAATAATCAATGAAGTCTTGCTAAATGCCACCATACACTGGGGCACAGGTGTCGTTCGGTACGCAGGCAGCTTGGCCAAGGGGAATGCTCCAGCCGAGAGCTAGGAAATAAAGCTTTCATTTATTGGGCCACTGATAAAACCCACAGAATCAGAGCCATAGACTGTTGAAGCAGGGCGATACCTCAGAGACTCTTGAAGCCAAGGAGTTCTTCACCTATTTTTGTGCCCTGGACCACTTGGATATTCTGGTGATTTCTGTGTGCTCATCAGAATCACGTTTTACAAAATAATTCATACTCAAATTGCAGCTAGAGGTTAGTGAAAATTAAGATCTCATTCTGTCCCCCCTATCCCCGCCCCCCCCCCAAGTTCATGGATTCCTGGAATCTACCCACAGACTCCCTGCAGGGGGTGGACCCTGGGTGAAGAACCTCTACTCTAGGTTTATTCCCTCTCATCACAGAAAGGAAAATGAGGCCCAGAGATTGCAAATGATTTGTTCGAAGTCACACAGCTAATTGGTAGCAGAGTCAGAATTAGAGGCCAGCTTTCCTCGCCCACCCCCTTCCCCACAGGTCCATAACAGTCCAGTGATCATTGACATCATGATTTTGTCCATGGCCATGAGAAATGAGGCATACAGACAATATCGACAATGTTTACAACCATGTTAAGTGCCACAAAACAAGTGAAATTGAAGGCTACAAAAGGATGCAGAACAAGTTGGGCCCTGAAGAAGATAGGAGAAGCCACTCCCCCTACTCCTGGGTGTGGAACATTGGCATGTGTCCAATTGGTTTGATTTATTGATGAATTTAGCTGATTTTTTCCCCTTTGTTATAAGGGATGGCTCTCTAGGAGGGAGGCAGGAAGAGGTACTAGGGGAAATCTAGGTGATATCAAACCGAAATATACCAATAAAATATATTATTAAAAGAAGAAAGTAGGCAATGAAATAAATGCAAGGGCATGCATTACTTTTACTTTCATAAATGCCTCATTGCTAGTTGTAATTTTCCTTTAATATCAGGGGAGAACATGTATGCTCTGGCCCTGGGCCAGCCTGACTAAATGTCCCCTCAGGATGCCAGAGAGCCCTAAGAGTTTGATGGGGCATCCCTTTTCTCTGCCACAGGATAGATCCCTCAATAGTGGTATCCCCCTATTTGGTAGGGATCAGTTACTAGTGCCTCAGTTCCATTTAATTAACATCATTTGACTTTTATGAAGCTAAGTGGTGCAGTGGATAAAGCTCCAGCCTGGAGTCAGCAGGAATTCAGTCAGCCTGAGTTCAAATCCTCCCTCAGACACTTACTAGCTGTGTGACCCTGGGCAAGTCACTTAACCTTGTTTGCCTCAGTTTCCTCAACTATCAAAAGAACTGGAGAAGGAAATGGCAAACCACTCCAGTATCTTTGTCAAGAAAATCCCAAATAGGCTCACTAAGAGTTGGACAGGACTGAAACAACTGAACAATAACATTTATTTTATAGATAGAGCAAGAATAAATGTACAAACATTTCCTCTGAACACCTCAGCAACATAATCTCCCCTATATTGGAGGTTTCAAACACACAGCCCACAGCATTCCTGAGTGCGGCCCAGACCAGATTAAAATGTAGATTTTAATGTGTTGATATATTCATTTAAAAAGGAACTATCTAAATATGGTCTCTCCAGTTGAGTCAGGCCAGTCCTCTCCTCTTCCTCATACACACCAGGCTTATGTCCACATCTATGCCTTTGTTCATGATATCCCCTTGACTGAAATCTCCAAATGTTACACATCATTCAAAACCAAGCTCACATCTCTCCACTTCCATGTGGCCCTCCCGGATTACTGAACTTGTTTCCCCTTTGGACTCCTATCATGCTTGAAGTCAGTGTCAAATAGTTGATACATCATCATGTATATCATTGATATCATGAACAGTGTTCATGATATCATTGATATCATGAACAGTGTTCATGATAGACAGCCACACAGCCCTTGTTACTTCTTCTTATGTTTAACTCACGGCCCAGAATCAAAGCTCTGGGTTGATATAGACTGGATTTGATACTTGGAGCTTCTCACAACTCACTGCCTTTAGTTCATGCCTCCACCCAAGGTTTCCCCTGAGAACACCACATACTTTGTATCAAGGTCACTACAGAAAAGATAAAGTGGCCCTCAACTCCCTTGCAAGTACTCAGGCTAACACAATGGACTTCATAAATGGTCACTCCATAAATAACCAAAACAAGCCTCCTCTTCTCTTCAGTGGTTCTCACCTCCTCTAGGCACCTCTATAGTCAGTCCCCCAGACTTATAATACTACCTTAAGATTGAGGCTTCCATGAAAGGGGAAAATTATTGGGATAAATATTCCACATAATCCACAGTATTAATGAAGATAAGGATCAAGATTTGTTCTTCCCCGTCATGGCTCAGTCTTACTGCTCCTTGGGCTCCAGAACTTTTTAGAAATGGCATGTCTGATACAATAATAGTCACTTGCTGGCTGTGTGACCCTGGGCAAGTCACTTTACTCTGCTTGACTCAGTTTCCTCATCTGTAAAATGAGCTGGAGAAGGAAATGGCAAACCACTCTAGTATCTTTGCCAAGAAATGGGGTTATGAGAAGTCGGACACAACTGAAACCACTGAACAACAAAATACAGAGACAGCATGATGCAGTGGCAAGAGAACTTGATGGCTTTGGTGTCAGCGAACTTGGATTTGAACCCTGTCTCTGTCACTTAATACCTGTGTGACCTTGGACAAGAGGGGTAGAAAAAATACTGGAGGACCCGGGTTCAAATTCCAGCTTGGCTTTGTGACCTTGGCTAAATGCCTTCACCTCTCTGGGCCTCTCTTTTCTTATTTATAAAATGAGGGAGTTGGAAGCAACAACCCTAAAGCTCCTTCCAGATTTGCCTATGACCCTATGACCTAAATGGATCACTGGAATGGACAACCTTTCATGATGTGCATTAGAGGGGGGATGAAACAGTGCTGTGTGAGGTCAGAAGGGGAAAGGGGAGATCAGGGCAGACTTCATGGAAGAGGTAGCATTGCAGTTGGGGTTTTAAGGATAACAGGAGGGAATGTGGCACAGTGGGTAAGAGATGGCCTCAGAGCCATGTAGATCTGGGTTCTAGTCCCACTTTTGACACGTGCTGATTGTGTAATCCTGTCTGAGCAAGTAATCTCTCAGTACCCCAGGCAACGGAGTTGCAGAGAAGGTAGAAATATGCATTTGTGGAGGGAGTTTCCTCATCTGAGACTTCCTTATAAAAATAAAGTCACAGATCTATGTTCTGTCATTTAAAGGATGGGTAGGATTTCAACAAAGATGGAAGAAATAAATTCCAGGTATAGGATAAGCTGTGAAAGAGTTAAAGTGCAGGGCGTGTTGGGAGGGAGGAGAGGAGGGACAGATGGTGGCCCAGTTTGACTGGAGAGCAGTGTATGTGCATGGGAGTAATATAAGATAAGACTGGAGAGCTAGGCTGACACCAGATTGTCGAGAGCCTTGAATGCCAGGCAAGGGAGTTTGAACGTTGCTCAGGAAGCACTGAAAAAGGCTTCTGGGAGCTGCTAAAGATTTGTAAGCAGACACATTATCAGATCTCATTTCTACGGGGGGGGGGGGGGATTGTCCTGACAGCAACAAGATGACAGGGGGAGGTAGAGAATGGAAGGGGATGACCCATTAGGAGGTCTAGGCTGGTGCTAATGAGGATCCAATTTAGGGTAGTAGCAGTGGGAAGAAAAGAGAAGGGGCAGATGGGAGAGATGTTTGGTGAATGAAATTGATAGGTAAGGGGGGCAGCTAGGGGGCGCAGTGGATAAAGTACCAGCCCTGGATTCAGGAGGACCTGAGTTCAAATCCAGCCTCAGACACTTGACACACTTACTAGCTGTGTGACCCTGGGTAAGTCACTTAACCCTCATTGTCCTGCAAAAAAAAAGAAAGAAAGAAAGAAAGAAAGAAAGAAAGAAAGAAAGAAAGAAAGAAAGAAAGAAAGAAAGAAATTGATAGGTAAGGGAGATAGAAGATTCAAAGAGAACCCCAGGCTCATCTACCTGTAAGAAGGAATCAACAGTGGCACCCCTGCAGAAACAGTGGAGCAAAAGGAGAGGTCATCAATATAACCTCTGAGCTTTAGGGAGCTTGAGGTCTTAATGCAAGGAGGCAGATTCTACTCCCTCCCCTCCCCCTTCTCCTTCCTCCCTCCTCCCTTGCCCTCCTCTCCCCTTCCCCTTCTCTCTTCAGGCATCACTAAGACTCACAGGACTAGGATTCAGGATCGTAATGCAGCTTTGGAAGCATATCAAAAGGCACACAACAGCTAAAAAGGAGAAATAACATTGTGCATTTAATAAGATATACTCATGTGAGGGAACCGAGGGACCCTAGGGCAGGGACAGAGGGGAAGCGAAGATCAGTGGAAAGGGGAGACAGAAATGACATTGTGGTGTGACAGAACACCGGGAGAGGAGGAGGAATAAGATGCAGAATTTGGGAAATATCACATACCTTACCCCGAGGAACGAAGTAGAAATGATGGGAGACTTCAGTTCTCGAAACATCTGCCCGAACTTTCTTTCTGCCAAAGGCAAAGCACCCGATACGGTTTGTAAAAAAAAAACAAAACCCAACACAAACTTATCTGAATGATAATTTCCCCCTTCAAAGGTGGAGGAAGCTATTGGGAGTCCAAAATGCTATCCTAGACCTGATTCTGACCAGCAAGGAGAAACTAATTGGCTGATGAAATAGAAATCATGAGAATCTTAAGAGGATGTGCCATTCTGCCTTAGAATTTATGATAGAAGAGAGAAAATCTGGGTATAGTCTGGTGAACCCCTTAGCTTTTGTGTGAGCTGATTTCGAAGGGTTCAGAGAAAGGATCGATATGTTCCCATGGCTTAACATTCCATAGGGGAAGTTGGTCAAAAGGGGACTTTGAAGAATGAAACTGTGGAGACTGAGGAGGATAGAACAAAATAGTCAACAGGGAAGGGAAATTGAAGACAAGCATAGTAAGAGAAGATGCTAAGAGAGCCCCTAACTAGCGCAACTGAGTTCGAGGCAACAAGCCCAGTGTATTAAAAAAAAAAAACATCAGAAAGCAGTGGAAGGGAAAATAAAAGCTATAGAAATCTTAGTGTGAAAAAGCTGAGCCACAGCCTCCCAAGAGTATTCAGAGATGAAAATGGCAAGAGGAAAGAAATAGCTAAATAATAGGACAAGTGTGTCAATGTTTCAATAACAATCAGCACCAATGGGAGATGGTGCTGCCATATCTGGATCCTAACACCTTGTAAGAAGCCAAATTCAGGAAGAGTATCAGGACACAAACCAAATACACAGAGAAGAAAGGAATTTGGATTTGGGGGCAACACAGCTGTGAAAAGCTTGAGAGATCGATTTGTTAGAATAACTGAAAATGAAAGTTTATACAGTATAATTATAAACACAGTGGGCATTTGGATAGTGCTTTATGGTTTGCTAAGAAATATCTCATTTGAGTCTCACAACAACCCTGGGAGGTGGCTGTTATTATTACCTCCATTTTACAGTTGAGGAAACTGAGGCTAAGAGAGATTGAGGTCCCAAGAGATCACACGGCTAATAAGTGCCAGAGGCAGGATTTGAACTCAGGTCCTCCTGAATCCAAGTCTGAAACATTATACACGGCACCACCTCCCTGCCACATTTTCCTCTATACTTTCACCCCACTGGCCTCTCCCTTGTAACAAAGGCAAAGTTGATCAAAAGCTTCTGAGAAAATGATCTCATCTGATGGTGTATGGCACATTTTTTCACCTGTAGTCTGCTTCCTCTCTGCTGAGAGACTGGAAGTGTGTTTCATCATTTGTTTCATGGGCCTGAGATTGGTTGTAATGATTAATTAGAATCTAGCTACTTTTTCGGGGTGTTTTTATTTACATGATTTGTAATTGTGTGAATTATTTTCCTGGTTCTGTTTACTTCACCCTGAAAAGGTGTGGAGGGGTTGCTGGAGGAGGGAAAACTATAAAGATGAAATCACACATTAATTGAAACATTGGAGAACAAGGATCAGCCTAGCTCTGCTTGGCCCTCAAGGGTAGAAGTAGGAACAACCTATCAATGAAAATTAGCCTCAAGTGGAAAGGGCTACCTTGGGATGTCTCCCCAGGCCAGGCTGAATGACCTCCTTGGAGGGGAATGTTCTAGAGGAATGGCCTGTACCAGTTTGTTTCTAAGGTCCTTTACAGAAGATTTGGGGGTTCTAATATTATCTATAGATAGCTACACAAACACATGTATATATAGACTATATACGTGTATATATGAAATGTGTGCACATATGTATATATGCATGTACATACATGTATAAATGTGTGTATAGGAAATATATATATGTATATAGAGACATGTGTATATATAAAGACATGTATATGTATATATATGAAATGTATGTATACGTGTATATATCAAGAACTTTCATAAATATACAGAGATGAATGAAACATCTTGATATATACATATATGTGAATATATATGAATATATGTGTATATATATGAATATATGTGAATACGAAAGATCTTTGACTCAAGAACCCATTAGAAAAAGAACCAAGAGACATTTGTTTCTATAGTTGCCACATCTCGGTGGCAAGGGAAGGGAAAATTGTATTAGGGAGGGGCAGCTGCAGACCCCCAAGGTAGCTGGCTGCCTCTTCTTACCGCCTCCCCCCCAGCCTTGCCAGGTACCATTTCTCAGCTAAAGCAGCTGTGTTCTGCTCCAACAATCATTCGCTGCTAATAAGAGCTGTTCAAAGTGCTCCCTTTTCTTGTCAGACCTGTCACAGTGCATCTTTTTTTTTTTTTTTTTTTTTACATTTCTGTGGGTTTTATCAGCATTAACAGGCAGAAATCAAGGCCATTAAGACGTTCCCTAAGTATCTCAGCACAAGCTCATTTGTCAATTCCCAGCCCCAGCAACAGGCTAACCTAGAATATGGCTCTTGATGAAAATGGGGAATAGAGTTTGGTCCTCCTTCTAGCAGGAGGGGTCTGGATGGGGCTTGATGACTCAGCTAGGGGACCCAAATTCATAGTTGGTTCCCCAATGGTGCAGACATTTCTGGTAGCTTCCATCTCCCCTTAAAACAGTGAAAAACTATACTCATTTATTGGAAGGGAGGGAGGGAGGGAGGAAGGAAGGGAAGAAGGGAAGAATCAAGAAAGGGAATAAAGAAGGGAAGAAGGGAGTGCCAGGCACCATGCTTAGCACTTTACAAATATCTTTTTTGTTCGTCACAACAATCTTGGGAGGTAGGTATTATTATTATTATTCCCATTTTACAGTTGAGGAAACTGAGGCAGTGGTGAAGTGACCTGCCCAGGTTCACACAGCTAAGAAGTATATGAGGCTGGATTTGAACTCAGGTCTTCCTGATTCCAGGCCCAGTACCCTACCTACTGTGCCAACTACTAGGCAGTGGGCTTAGGCACAAGACAGAGATAGTTCTGTTGGGGCACCACACTTTGCTTTGTAATCTTTACGGAGAGGACCCTGATGGTACCCAGAGCCTTTCTTACTCTCAGTTTCCCGTCCAGGCTGTCTCCTTTCAGGGCTTCTAGGCCAGAATTGTAATGTCAGCTTCATGAACTTAAATAGCTCTTAAATCTCTCCCAATAAATTTTCCATTTTCATTGAAATAAGTCAACAAAAAGAGGAGGCTGGGTCAGTAGACCTCCTCAGCCTCTTCACCTTTTTGCTGTGGTGCAGTGGATAGAGGGGGTAGACTTGGGATCATGAAGAACTAGGTTTGACTCCAACCTCCAGACTTGGATTGTGAGTCAAAGAAATAGTGAGAAGACCAGTATGACCCCTACGTTGTGAGCCTGAGCGACTGGGAGGATGGTGGTATCCCCATATGGCCTTTGACAGTAAGAGGCAAGTTTGTTTTGTTTTTCTTTCTTTGGTAAGGCAATTGAGGTTAAGTGACTTGCTCAGGGTCACACGGCAAGTGTTAAGTGTCTGAGGCTGGATTTGAACTCAGGTTCTCCTGACTCCAGGGCTAGTACTTTATCCACTGGGCCACCTAGCTGCCCCAGTAATAGGGAAGTTTGGAAGAGGGGAGGGTTTGGGGAAAAGATAATGAATTTCAGCGTTCTTGGTGGTGGTGATGGGGAATGGGGTTCCACTGATGACCTACAGGGGTTGGGAGTCACTGGCATGTGCAGGATATGAGCAGGTCTATGTTAATCATTAAGTGGAAGGCATCTCCCTCTTCCCAAAGGAGGCTTGATGCTGAGCTGGAGATAGCCCAGCCAGAGATGGAAGCCACCCAGTCAAATGCTGTGGCTCCCCTCTTCCCCAGAGGCAGGATCTTGCTATTACTTACTTATTTGGCCCAGAACACAGCCGACGAGCTAGAAATGGAACGTGGGACCTCCTGTCTGGACAGTGCGAATGAATTCAGACATGATACCAAATGGTGGCGTAAAAATGCTTCGTTTTATTATTTGAAAAATACAGTTGGAAACAGTGCCGACATCTTGTTTACAAGGTATCTTCTTTACTCCTCATGTTCTCTGCAGACACAAGCACAACTATTTGAAGCCAGTACTAAAGGGCAGGGATGCTTGATTTGGGGGGAAAAGCACCACATAAGAGGCCAGATCAATTCGTCTCCAGATGTTCGGCCCCAACCCATCTCCATTAAACAACTAAGCAGAACTTCTGAAGCAGACCGTCCAATGCAAAGCACAGGAGGTCCTGGCAGCCTGAAGGGCCCCAGGGGCACAAGCTACCCCCCAGTACTGAGGAAACCCTGATCCTTCTTTTGTGAAAGTACAATGAGCTAGTGATACTCAGAGCATCTCTTTGGAAACATTCAACAGGAAGTAAACACAATATTTACAGCAGTGGGTGAGCTCTTGATTGGCACACTGATGCTAGGAGGAAAGGGCTTACTGATTTTGTGAAAGGCTGGAGCAGAGAGAATATGAAAAGAAATCCCATTACTGATGTTGTCATTTTTTTTCTAGTTTGTAGAAAATGAAATACGCCCACCTTTAGAAGCAGATTATTTACAAAATGATGCTGAAGACTATGTAAACATGTCAGCCAGACTGGGCTGCTGTTGATGCCAATACATTGGACTTTTTTAGGTGTTATGATGTTTTTGAAAATCTAGTTTTGCTTGTAAATTCTGAAATAAGCCACCTAATAGAAAAGAAAGAATTGCTTTGGAAAATGTGTCAAATTCTGGCTCACGATAGTTCCGTTAAAACAAACAAAAAACCAAAGAAATCCATGAACTGTGTGGTCTGTCTTCAAAAGATGGGCAAGAATAGCATCTCTACCAAACATGTGTATATATGTGTGCATGCGTGTGTGTGCACGCATGTGCCCATGCCAGTGCCCAAATGCAGGCCGGCTTGCTTGCCCTCCTGCAGTGTTACCTAGGGGAAGACGATTAAGGTGTTGGAAATTCTACCAATGGTTCCTTGTGAGAGGAGAAATGTTTATAGAATGAGAGCTTTTGGAAAAACATATCACATACAAACTGTCAAAACATTTTCAATAACAGGGTGCTTTAAAAAAAACGCGAAGGCTTGAGAACAGCAGTATAGACACAGTAGATGCCCCACGTGTAATTTGTTTTTGAGCATCTGAAAGTTTTCATTCAAAAAAGCCAACCAACCAACTCACCAAGGGAGAGAAATGGCCGCACTTAAGGTTGGAGCCAGTCTGTCTAGGGCCTTTAGCAAAAGGTGCTGTGCTATCTCTAATCCACACTTGTTACAACAGATCCCATATGGGGAACTACAAAGCGAATTTCTACAGGACACTCACAAAAACCCAAATGCAAACGAAGGAAAACACCACAGATTTTTATCACTTCCCAGGCTTAGATAACACTTTCCCCCAGGATCTTGGTTACTGAAAGGGAAGGAGATTAAGTCATCTTGAGACCATCGAAGCCACAGAACTTCCATCTTTTCTCTAGGCTGGCTCCAACTCCTGTCATCTCCTGCTTAAAGGTGCATTGCAGGCGGCTCATGAGACTTTCCACTTCGCTGGTGCAAATCTGCGGGTGAGAGGACAGGATCACTGGAAGCCAGCTTTGGACTCCCACATAAGCCAAGCCCACTGACACTGGTACCATCGGCCTTCCAGAATCCCAGCTGCCTCCAAGCTGGGAGGGACCTCGGGGCCAGCTACTTCAAACCATACCTTATTAGAAACTCTCCCAAGAACAGGCCCAGTAAAAACGTAACCAGACTCCAAGCCAGTTCTGCTGATTGCAAAGCTTTTCTCTTATCCCCAGAGTGCTCCTGTTTCTGCGCTCGGGGTTTGGAGCCTTGTGAAAATGCCGATAGTACTTTAAGCCATTACTGGCCATTTACACCTGACTTTGAATGGGAATCTGAAAGGAGATTTTAGTAGCAAGGAGAGAAGAGGAGACAGGGAAACCATGAATAAACGTGGCACTTGAGGAGCTGAAAAGAGAGTGCTGCTAAGTATCAAAAAGGTAGGAAGTGGGCAGGCTGGGGGTATTTCTGACGTGTTTTGCTCTTTGCAAATAGAACTCTCAGCACTCCAGGATGGGGGAGGTCTGGCTACAGGCGACATAATGAGGCCCACTGATTGCTGCACAGACAAGCCAACCAGAAAATACGCTGCCCCTGCTCCTGGCACATTGGCCCGCATCCACTGGGGCCACGTTGCTGGGCACCCCAAACACTGAGCAGGAAATGAAGGGATCAGCACTTCAGAAGGCTAATGCTGAAACTAGCCCCCCCTTCCCGGCCATGGTGGCTGACTATAGGTACCAAAGGAAACATTCATTTTCCGAAATGGCCAACGTGTTGATTTGTTAAGAGTGGGGGTGGGGTTTGGAGGGTGAGTTGCTGGGTAGTGATGGAGGTGCAAAAAAAGAAATGAAACATCCCCAGAAGAGAACAGAAGGAAGTTCGTAAAGGGACAGAGTCTTGTTACTACCATGTTAAATTTAATATATATGGGGGCAGCTAGGTAGCGCAGTGGATAGAGCACTGGCCCTGGATTCAGGGGAACCTGAGTTCAAATCCGACCTCAGACACTTGACACTTACTAGCTGTGTGACCCTGGGCAAGTCACTTAACCCTCATTGCCCAGCCCCGCCCCCCAAAAGAAGGTTAGACTGGGAGCCAGAAGATCTCCATTTGAATCCCAACTTGCTACTTAATATCCCTATGACCTTGGGCAAGACGTTTCACCCTCCTAGGCCTTAGTTTACCCATCTGTAAAATGAGGGAGTTGTGTCCCTTCCAGTTCTAAATCTATATTCCCGTGACCAGCTTTGAATCATGTGTGTGTGACATCCATTAATAACTGTTTACTTGGGCCATTAAGCCACTTAACTTTGGTGCTCTAGGTACCTCTCTAAGTTGCAGGGAAGATGCCAACCACCATTGGTGGGGGGAGTTTCTTCTATCAAGAGTTCCCTGCCCCAGTGAGATCACAGCTCCATCCCTTTCCCAGTAGACACATGGAAGTTCTGCCCCACTGATCACCCTGGGGCAGGGAGGGAGCATCCTGGGGTTCAGAAGGACCCTTAGACATCATACGATTCTAGCCCTAGAGCTAGATCTCTCTCGGAGGTCACAAAGTCCCTCATTTTACAAATGAGGGTGCTGAGGCTGGGAATGATCACGTGATTTACCCAGGGTCACATGCTTGCTTGTAAGTATCAGCAGCAGGATTTAAATTCAGGCTGCCTCGATTGGCCCCGTACCCCCTCCAGCCCTACCATTGACAGGAGAGGAAATTGAGGCCTGGAGAGGGAAAAGGGGCTTCTTAAGGTCACATGGGTCATATCTAGCAGATACCAAATTTGAACCCAGTTTTTCTTACTGCAAATTCAGAGGTTCCCCTCTCCCAGACCTTGATTATCTCTTAATTTTGCTACAGATCATGAGATGAGTAACAATTCAACAGTCACCTGTTGATTATTTGGAGGTGGTTGGCTATTTTAGACTGAACCTGGGCCTCCACTGGAGGAGGCTCTGGTTTGGAATGTTTGTACTTTGTTAGCAGGAGCTCCCATTTCTTGAGCACTTGAATTTTTAAAAGCAATAGCCCTGTGAGGAATGCAGGGTACTTTTGGTCCTCATTTCACAGAGGAGGAAACTGAGGCTCCAAAAGGGGAAGTGTGAAGTGTCAATGCACCCATGCTTACATGGGTGGCAGGGCCAGGTCATGTGACTTAGAGGCTTGGCTTTCTTCCTTCCTTTTTTTCTTTTTTTGGGCAATGAGGGTTAAGTGACTTGCCCAGGGTCACACAGCTAGTAAGTGTCAAGTGTCTGAGGCCGGATTTGAACTCAGGTCCTCCTGACTCCAGGGCTGGTGCTCTATCCACTGCACCACCTAAATGTCCCTGGTTTTCTTTCTGCCATAGCTTGCCATCTCTAATACTAATGGCATAGCAACAGCTTTGCATTGTTGTTACATATGTGATCATAGCTTTAGAGCTGGAAGGGAATTAAGAGGGCATCGAACTCCCCCTCAATTTTACAGCTGAGGAAACTGAGGCAGACTTGCCCAGGGTTACACAGCTAGCAAGTGTCTGAGGTAGCATTTGAACTCGGGTCTTCCTGATCCCAAGCCCAGTGGCTCTGTGCACTGAACTCTGTAGCTGTCATTTCTCCTGCAGCAGGAAATACTACCCTAGAGGAAAGCTGACCGAAACTAGAATAGTCATAAGGGAAGGGGGGGCTGACTTGTGGCGCCATTGTTCCCTGGCTTTTATGAGGGCTGGAGGCCTTGCTCCCACTCTGAGGCTGCCCACGGGCAGCAGGGAAGAACAAGGAACGAACAGGTCTCTGAGATGGGAGTTTAGGCTGGTCTAGAATACTGTTGTGGCAGAGATTTATGTGTTGGCAGCAAAGAGAACAAGAGATCCAAGTGAAATCTCCTAGTCCCAGACAAGTGCGTCTCTGGGGAGTCTGGCTGACTATGTGTTTTTTCCTTGTTTGTCTGTGGAACCTTGTGCAAGATGTATTGCTGCAGGTTTCTCGTGTCTTGGACCGTGCTGCAAACTGACCAACAACTTGGGCATGGAAAACACCAAAGGATTTGGGCAATGATGATGGTGTCACCAGGTCAGGGATAGAAGTATCCTTAACTCCACCTTCTGAGTTGTAGGAGCCTGACAATCTGGTTATTATTTTAACTAAACAAGCATTTGTTTCTTCTGCCTCCCACCTCCTCCTACCTCTCAGGAAATAAAAAAACCCCAAAACAAAAACAGCATTTGTAACAAATATGCCTAATCAAGCAAAACCACTTCCCATGTTGGCCAAGTCCCCAAATGCATGCCCCTCATTCTGCCTCTCTGGCAAGAGAGGGCGACATTTTTGATCACCAATTCTCTGGACTCACCAGTGGTCATTGTCCTAATTAGAGTTCTTAATGTTTTCAAATGTGTTCGTTTTTTACAATGTTATTATTGTATAGATTGTTGTCCTCGTTCTGCTCACTTAGTCTTCTGTAAATCCAAAGACCCCAGCTACTCCTGGGGCAAGGACTAAATAATTGATAAAAACTGCTGAGAAAATTGGAAAGCAGTCTGGCAGAAATTGTTGTTGTTTAGTCATTTTTCAGTAGTGTCCAACTCTTTGTGACCCCATTTAGGGTTTCCTTGGCAACGATACTGGAGTGGTTTGTCATTTCCTTCTCCAGTTCATTTTACAGCTGAGGAAACCAAGGTAAACAGGGTAAAGTGACTTGCCCAGGGTCACCCAGCTAGTAAGTCTCTGAGGCTGGATTTGAACTCAGGTCATCTTGACTCCAGGTCTATCCACTGCAGCACCACATCTAGCTGCCCCATCTGGCAGAAATTAGGTTTATATTAACACCTGACAACATTTACTAAGATAAGCTCCAACCAGGTCTGTGACATAGAGATAAATAAATTAAAAGAGTAAGGAAGAAATTACCTTTGGGATCTATGGAGAGCAGAAGTCATGCCCAAATAAGGGATAAAGAGGATCACAGAAGATAAAGGACTTTTTCACTGACAATATGTTTAGAAAGAATCCAATCCAACATAACTTCCTCTCACCATCCCAGTTTCCTCCCCTCCCATAAATACCTTGGTATCAAGACGTTGTAGATAAGAGCAAATGTATTCAATACTCGCTCCAAATGGGTGCACATGAAGAAATGTGGATATTATACCTACAGAGAAAATACATAGGAGTTAACCTTGAGATACCTTGTAAATTTCCAAGTTAGGACTCAATATTTGTGGAAGGTATTTCCACACTGGGAGTTCCCATACTGATGAAATCATAGGTCTAGACCAATCTCAGTGATTCAAAAAGAAAGTTGACATTTTAGAAACCATCCCCCCACCACTCAGCATATTGAAAAATGATATGAATGTTAGGATTTTGTCATGAGTTCAGATCAAGAACGATTTTCACAATTCATCTATATGTTCTTTAGACTCTGGTCTCTATCCTCAAGGGCAATACAGGTCTTCTTTTGCAGTACTAGAGACCTAACTACGGTGGGGTGACTGGGGCTATGCCCTAGGTCACCAAAATTTAGAGACAACAAAAATGTAGGCTGGTGATTTAAAAAGATTGTGTACATTTTGAAATCTGTGATATTTACATGTTGACAGCAATGTACTCCTTTAGGAGTATAGAAATAACTGAGCTCAACACCTAGTTACAAAGAATAATTGATGAAAATAGGAAACTACCAGATGGTATGCATTGCTAATAACACCCATCTGTGAGCCACTAATGTAACTAATTCCTTCTCCCACTTACAACTGAATTTGTCTTACATTATTTTTGTACCATGAAATAAAAAGTTGATTTCAGGGTATATTTGGCGTGACTTGCCCTAGGCACAGAAACAGCTAGTGACAGCTCTGTGGGGTATAAATTCCATATTCTACCTGATTAGCTTAGTTCCTCTCTAGGGGAGATTGTGCAGGTTCTGCTTCGAGCTTATGCTGAGAGAGGGCACCATGAGCACGGGCAAACGATTGCATTCTCTGTCAATGCTAATAGTGATAGGAAGTTTTGTGTTCAATGTGCTCTATATCTTCAAAGATTAGCATGCTCCTAGCATGGCTCTGGGCCAAATGGCAGGAGCAGATTGTCCGGGTTATTTCAGCCTCCATGACGCCTGTTACAGTACTCTGCTCTCCCAACAATGTATCAGTCAGATAACTGGTACAAGTAGCTCAATACCTGAGTCTTCTTTTCCTAACATTTAGTAACTGACACACACCATGAAATCATCCTTGGATCAACTGGGTCAGGAGCTGAGTTCAGTCTATGGTTTTATCTGGTCCATGAAATGCTCCCCTTCACCCCCAACAAACAAAAAAAAGCACTTCGTTTCATACCTCTCAAACATATTCACAATAAGTAATCATGTTGTTATAGTGTGTGTGTGTGTGTGTGATCCCTCGAACTTGACAATGAGGGTCCTGGAGGGAAAGGACCTTAACTAAAATTTGTCTCTCTCCCAGTGGCCATCCTGCTGCTCTGAATACAGTAGGCGTTTAATTGTGATTTGATGAATTGAACTGAATAACAATATCCCAGTGGACACCCAACTTCCCAGCATACACATCCACCCAAATGTTGCTTGTTGATCATTTTTTTGATCATATTGATGACTAAATCACTGAGAAGTGTAGGACTAGGAATTTATACAACACATAAACTGGTTTGGGGGTACTTCTCAACATTTTAGGGCTTACACTCTCTCTCTTTTTTTTTAGTGAGGCAATTGGGGTTAAGTGACTTGCCCAGGGTCACACAGCTAGTAAGTGTTAAGTGTCTGATGCCGGATTTGAACTCAGGTACTCCTGACTCCAGGGCCGGTGCTCTATCCACTGCGCCACCTAGCCGCCCCAGGGCTTACACTCTTGATGCACTGAGTTCAAAAGATTCCTAGCCAATAATCAGGGTACTTGATGTGGCTGGACAAGTGGCACAGGAACAAAGAAGGCCTGGGTCCAAGCTCTGCTTCTGACACATGTTGGCTCTTGGACTCTGACCAAGCTAGATCTGTGACTATCTTCCTTTTGAAGGCAGATAAACCTGGCTTTGAATCCCAGCTCTGCTACTTAGTCCCTGCCTGACCTGTGGGACTGTGGGCAAGTCATTTCAGCTCCCCTCTGTAGAAGGAAGGAGTTGAGTCAGCTCCTGCTCAAAATCTATGAGCCCATGATATGTACCAGGGTCTTTAGATATGACCCCAAGTTACAGAGAAAGTACTGTCTCTGAATCAGTAGAGGGGGTTTCCTCACCTGTAGTACTATATGCCAATGAAATTCTAGCTCTAAGGGATTCCTCTGCCTCTGTCTCTGTCATATAGTGTCCTCCTCCTCCTTCAATGACCCTGTTGTCTTCATTCTGGCCTCTTCCTACAGCTTCTTCCTCCAACTAGTGAGTTCCTCCCTTAAACCTCCATTGGATGAAACACTCATGCTGGCCATGTTCCCTTCAAACCTGGCTCACCCTTTAATTTCTGCCGACTCTTTTTCTACCTTTGTACCAAGGGTACCTACCCAGCTACTTCAGTTCCTTTGTATGTTTTGTTTTCCCCCAAAAGAATGTAAGCTCATTGAGGGCAGGGACTGGCTTTCTTCTTGCCTGTATTTGTATCTTCAGCACTTAGCACAATGCCTGGCGCCAAGTAAATGCTTGATAAATGCTCTATCTGCTAACAGGATTAACAGTGGAAGGATGAAAAGAGGACTGGCTCTGGAATCTGAGGGTCTGAGTTTGAATCTCAGCTCTGCCACTCACTGGCTGTATGACCGTGGCCAAGTCCCCATAGCTTTAGTATTCTCAACTGTAGGAGGAGGGAGGTTGGACTAGGTGGCCTGCAAGGTCTCTTCTGACTCTAAAATCTATGAGCCCATGAGTCTGTTAGTCTCTTTAGAAAGCTTGCAGAGAACAGTCTAACTTCACAGGCCAGTTTGGGAGCCAAACTACAAGACTGGCCGACATTCAGGAGTGCAGAGGGATGGCAGGGGTGTTATTGTCATGAGTAAACTTGTTCTCAGTTGGTGCCATCCCTCCTAGGACCCAGCCACTGTGCTTTCCTGGGCTTCTTACTCTTTATGAGCCTGGCAAATGGAGCTTAACAGTGTTTACTCTTTGCAGTAGGGAGAATTGAAGTCCGAAAGAACAAGTCATGGCATAAAAGGAGGTTTTATTGGCCAAGCAAGAAAGGCTATTTCATGTTTTACATGACTGCATGTTTATAACCTATATCAAATTGCTTCCTGTTTTAGGAAGAGGGCAAGGGAGGAAAGAAGGGAGGAGAAAAATTCGGGAACTCAGAATTTTACAAAATGAACGTTAAAAATTGTCTTTACAAGGGGCAGCTAGGTGGCGCAGTGGATAGAGCACTGGCCCTGGATTCAAGAGGACCTGAGTTCAAATCCAGCCTTAGACACTTAACACTTACTAGCTGTGTGACCCTGGGCAAGTCACTTAACCCCAATTGCCCCGCAAAAAAAAAAAATTGTCTTTACATATAATTGGAAAAAAATCAAAAACAATTTAGAATAAAAGAAAGGATATTTCTAATGAAGAGTACTTCGAGTGGCCAGCAAGGGACCAAACAGGGAGAAGATGGTGCTCACAGCTCACAGCCTGGGGCCTAGCCATCAAGTAGCACCCACTTTCTCTTTCATCAGCCTGAGACTGTCTTCTGTTTAAAAAAACCCCTTATGGGAATTCTTCCCAGGAAGACTCCTCACAGGTTTTCCTCTAAACCAGCTGGGCTGGAGAACTTGGAAACTGAACTAAGTTGTTTCCTTCCTCGAAACTGTCAAGAGAGACACTTGCGGCTATATCTGTGAAGACACCTGAGCATCACCAGAAATGTTCCTGAATCAAAAGATGCAGGTGCAGCGGGTATAACGGATGTGAGAAAGAATTAATTCTTAATAACTGATATCCTGGGGGACCCAGTCATCTCCCCTTATTTCTTAGTCCTTTCTCCTCCCCTACTCCAAGGTCTAGTTAGTTCATCTGGGTCAAACCCAAGCCAAGCTTACAAAGAATCTTGAGTGGAGACATATTAGAACCCAGGCCTGGACTCCCTCCCTCAGTGAGCTTTCTATCACTAACACTGCAGAGTATGCCTCATCTGAAAGGTTTTCAGGAATGAGTTTGTATGGATGACACTGGGGATTTAATTCAATTCAATCCAGTATTTTAAAAATCCCTACTCTGTACAAAGCCCTGTGCTTGGCACTGGTGGTACAAAGTCAAAAATGAGACAGTTCTTGCCTTCAAGGAGCTTACATACCATTGAGGGGGTGATATCAAACAAGGGGGTGATGGAAGATGTATGGAGGTAAGTGAATGCGGAGTTGTTTCAAGAGGAGTTGTTTCAAGAGGGGGTGAAAAAAGCTCTACGTGGGCAATAGCAACTGAACTGACCCTGGGGTAAAGCTGATGGTCTCAGAGGTGGAGGGGAGGGGAGAGTACACACAGGTTGGGAGGACAGCCAAGGAAAAGGCAAAGGCACGGAGATGGGAAATGGCACTTTACAGTTGGAGAGGATCAACGGCAGGGCGTGAGAAGGGGGGTTATATGCAGGAAGGCTGGAATGACAGGTGGAAGAGCTTTAAATACCAGCTTGTGATTTATTCTAGAGGTAATAGGGATAGTTTTGAGTAAGAGGAGATGATAACCTCAGACCTGTGTCTTGGGGATATATCAGTATGGCAGCTGTGGGGAAGATGGATTAGAGAAGGGAGAAGCTTGAGGATAGTGTCATAACCCAGGTGAGGAGTCATGAAGAGGACCTGAATGTAAGAGGAGAGAGAGAGAGAGAGAGACATGTAAAATTGTCAAGACTTGGCCAACGGTTGGCTATGGGAAGAGAGGGAGAAGGCAACATCAAGGAGGACTGAAGTTGCAGACCTGGATGACTAGAAGGATGGTGGTCCCCTGTGGGGGGGGGCGGGATAAAGAAAAAAAGTTATGTTGCGTATGCAGAATTTCCAATGCTGATTGGACATTCAATTGAACGGTGGGCAGCTGGCAGAGGGGAGAAATGTGACCTTCTGGGAATCATTTGCATAGAGACCATCAAAGCCAAGGGAGCTGACATGCCTGCTGGTAAAAAGCATAGGAAGAGAGGGGCAGCTAGGTGGCGCGGTGGATAGAGCACCGGCCCTGGAGTCAGGAGGACCTGAGTTCAAATCCGGCCTCAGACACTTAACACTTACTAGCTGTGTGACCCTGGGCAAGTCACTTAACCCCAACTGCCTCACTAAAAAAAAAAAAAAGCATAGGAAGAGAAGCTAAGATATTATGGGCCAGAGCCTTGGGAGACCTCCATGCTTAGAGTATGGGAGAAGGAGGAGTGGTTAGATGGGTTGGAGAACCAAGGGAGAGCAGTGTCCAAGAAGGCATGGGAGGTGGGGAGTCGACAGTCCCAAAAGATGAAATAAGATCAAAGGCTGAGGGCCCACAAAAGGGAATGCTGATAACTTTGGGAAGAGCCCTTTCAGTTACATAATGGGGCTGTCAGGCAGAAGGTAAGGGCTGAGGACCAGCAGGTTAGAAAATGGAAGCAGTGAGCACAGACAGCCCTTTGCAGGGTTAAAGAGGCTGTGAAAGAGAGAAGAGATATGGGCTAATAGCCTGAGGGGATGGCAGGGTCAAGGGAAGGCTAAGGAGTCACTGGACAAAGGGAGATTGAAGATGAGAGAAAAAGTGAAGATGTGGGCCAAGGGAAGCAAGCTCGGCCAAATGGGATGCCCAGGAGCTTGTCGGGATGCTGACATGTATACTGAAGTCCCCAAATAGGAGGGCAGGGGTCGAGATGTAGGTGGAAGACTAGAATCTGGGTCTTGAGTTGCTGGAGGCTGGCAGATGACTGTGACGAGGACCTGGGCAGTCTCCCATTGATAGATAGTGTGGACCTCCACGAGCAATGGGTGGCTGAGTGATTGTGGCAAAGGGAGGATCTGGAAGTGCCAAAGGATCCAAACTTGCCACTCATTCCTCCAGGCTTGGCATGTTTGGGGTGGGCATGAGAGAAAGAGTACTCAGTGCTAGAGAAGGAGGCCAAGAATAGAATGTCTTCTGGAGAGAAGCAGGTTTCATTGGCACTAGTGAAGTTTGTTAAGAGTCAGGCTCTGGATCCAGGAGGACCTGAGTTCAGATCCAGCCTCAGACACTAGACACTAGCTGTGTGACCCTGGGCAAGTCATTTAACCCCAATTGCCTCACCCAAAATAAAAAAATAAATAACCCCCCCCACAACTTACTAGCTGTGTGACCTTGGGCAAGTCACTTAACCTTCATTGTCCTACCAAAAACAAAACAAAAAAGACCCAACCAAAAACAGTCAGGCAAGGTCACAGAGGGTATGATGGAATGGGAAGTGGCCCATGGAGGAGTAGGGCTGAGGCAGATGAGGATGAAGGTGTAGAGAAAGGTGAATCACATCCAGGAATGGAGGAATGACAGGCTAGTCAGGGACCCCACCCTAAAGGCCAACTAAACCCAGAATCCAGGTGGGCCAGCAGTGCCAATTTCCCTGGCTGAGTGCTCCAAACAGTGAGCTGGGGGAAGTAATTATGGACAATCCCATCTTCCTGTCCTGCTATCCCTAATGACGCTTAGCACAGTAAATGCCACATAGTAGGCATTTAATCTAAACTTATTCCCTTCCCTCCCACCCCACCCCCACCCCCAGCCCCGACAGGAGCTGGTGTCATGGAGTATCAGTGTGAGCTGGCAAGAGCTTGGGTCCATCCCTGCCACAGCTAAAAAATAGTGTAGAGGCTTAAACTCCCTTCCCCATTTCTCTCGTGGCTCTTGCTCTTCTCCCTCCTGCTGTGGCAATCTGTGTGTGCCCGGAGCAGCCTTTGACATGCCATTTGTTCAACAGATACTAACATGAAGTGCCTACTGTGTACTGAGAGAGGCGTGCTGAGCCTAGCTGAGATAAGACATGGTTCCTGCTTTCATGAAGCTCAGTCTATCTTATTTTTATATACACATGTATATACATATCCACCTACATACATATCTATATATGTGTACATGTAGATGCTTGTGTATATATGTACACATATACACATGAGTGTATTTATAGAAAGAACACAAATATTTTATAGACATATGTAATAAATAAAATATCACATATTATATAGAAATATATACTATATAAAATATTACATAGTATAATAGGTACTATATAAAATATATAATAAATAATTTATATGTGTATGTACATATACACATTTTTGAAAAAAAAAAACATTTCTTTCTTTACTTAAGTTCAGACCTGCCTGTGATTTCATCCGTGTGGGTTACTCCCTTAAGTGAGGAAATCCTCTCTCTTCCAATGGAAATGGACACACCTGTTCTGCAGCAGTGAGAGGTTAAATGACTTGCCCAGGGTCACACAGCCAGGATGGGTCAGAGGTGGGCCTTGACTCTGAGGCCAAGTCACTGTCCACTGTGTCATGCTACCTCTCAGTTTACAATATCACAGTAAAACATTTTCAGTCAATGTAGAGAAGCTTTCAAAAGATTCATATGCTAGATAAATATTTTCCCTCTAGAAAGTACAGTGGGACCAAGAATGTATTCCAACTGGTCCCTAGCTACGTAAAGATCCCCACTTAAGCAGCATATGAAATGTTCTAAGAGATCATTAGAAAATACTGTCCAAGTCATAATTTATTCATTCAACGTCATTGATACTTATCAGCAGAAGGATGGCTACCAGGTAGTGAGGTTTTTTGTGGCCATAGCAACTAATGAGGATAATGAACTAAGGTGTGTGTGTGTGTGTGTGTGTGTGTGCTCGTGCACATGCCCAGGGGTGTGAGTGGAGTGCTACCTGTGTCCTGAAGGGAACATCCACATTGAAGAAATCATGGACGCTTGGAAGTATGACATGATGTAAATTCTTCTCTGTATTCCCTTGTCCTTTTTTTTTTTTTTTTGGGTGAGGCAATTGATCTTAAGTGACTTGCCCAGGGTCACACAGCTAGTAAGTGTCAAGTGTCTGAGGCTGGACTTGAACTCAGGTCCTCCTGACTCCAGGGCTGGTGCTCTATCTACTGCACCACCTAGCTGCCCCGCCTCCTCGTCCTCTTAATGTACTGCTCAGGTATTACTTTTATCAGTGATAAAGACCAACTTTCCATACCTTTGATCAATTCAGGACAAGCAGAGAAATGCCCCAGGAACCATCTAGTCAAAGGGCCAACAGATCTGGCAAGTTTAAGCTGGACAGTCTATCCCCCAGAGTCTGCCCTCTACCCTCTGCCCAACGAGGTCTAGGCTAGTACACTAATGGAGACTCCTTGAGCGGTAAAAGAGACACATCTTGACTTGGCTCACTCTTGCCATCACTTACTTTTGGGCCCGGTCTATTATACTTTGGCAGCAACTGAGATTATCGTGCCTGAGGTAGGCACAGCACAGGGCCCACACAGACCTTTAGGTTGGCATCATTCCTACCTTGCTGCCTGTGTTTTATTAAGAGCAATTTTCTCAAGGACCTTGATCCCCTGCCCCCACTGCTGGCTGAGTTCTGTCGCAATTCACAAGCCCTTAGGACTGAGTGATTTGTTTGGTCTCATCTAATCCAAACAACCAGGCTTGGGAGCAAAGAGTGCTGGTCTTGGACTCAGGAGAACTGGTTCTGAATCCCAATTCTGACACTTATAGCTGTGAGACCTTTAACAAGTGCCTTCTGTTTTCTGAGCCTGTAAATGTGGAGAATAACTCTCACTTGTCTGTGGGACGCTGTAGAGCCTCCCACGGTGCCCCAACCCCTACCAAGGCTTTAGCCTTCTCAAGCAATACTGGATTTCCCTCAGGCCTAATGTGCCCTGTCCTGGACTTAGCCTATAAGATACTCTCTTTGGGCGTTTGTACCTTCACCCCCTACTCTTCCTTCCCCGCCCCCCCCCTCCACTAGCCTGTGAGCTCCCAGAGGGCAGGTGCTACAGCTTGTCTATGCTTTGGTCCTCTCCCACCCTAGGGCATGGTGTTCTCTACCTGATATTTATACAGGCCTTTCATTTTTGCAAAGCACTTTAAACAGACAATCTCCTCTGAGCCTTGCTGTTCAAATGATTACCTACCCACCTGCTGAATTAGAGAGGCATTAGAGAAGTTATAATTCCCATTTTACAGATAAAGAGACTGAGGCTGAGAAGTTAAGTGGCCACACAGCTAATGAGATCAGAGGATTCAAACCCAGGGGTCTTTTGGACGCCAAGTCCCATATTCTAGCCACTATGCATGTCCCAATGGCTTTTATAGTTTTGTTGGTTCCTGATTGGTGTTTGTTGTGTTTCCTGCTGCCTGGCGTGGATAATAAGCAGGTGCTATTTTCCTTACCCACTAAGAGTGCCTCTCTCTCTGATTTGACAGGGGTGTTGGTTGGATCCTTTTCCAGTGGGTCATTCTCCTGGTTGGACACGCAGATTCTGGAAACTCTACACTCCTGGGGAAAGGAAGAAAGTCCTTCCTGGTTAGTTTACTCATGTGGAGACAGCTGGTTTCAATGTACTGAACAACAGGCAACTGGGAGACAACATTACACGATACAGTGAAAAGAATGTTGGATTTAGAGTCAGATGGGTCCTGGTTTCAAGTCCTAGTTTTGTCATTTATTAGCTATGAGGTCATGGATACTCCACTTACCCTCTCTGAGCCTCAGTTTCTCTATATGTAAAATGGAATGAACAATAGCTTTAGTAGCTTTCTGGGCTTCTTGTGGATATGTTCTTTATGACAAGGGTGCAGAGTAGCCTAGGACATTTGGGAGAGCCTTCCGATTGCTTGGGAACAAGAGCATTCTCTATCAGACTGCCATCAGTTGAAATCAAGTTGGCATTTTGGAAATCACGCAGTCTGGTGTGTGTGTGTGGGAGGTTGGGAGGGAGGGTGCTTGGTTATTGCCACTTTAACCAGAAGATCCAAGGAGCGTGTTCTCTTGAGAGTAAAGTGGCTGGAATACCCCCTGAATGGCCTGAACCAAACTTGTGGCTTCTCTTAAGTTACCATCATTGGTGAGGTCTTAATGAGATGGCATCTTGCTCTCTAACCTACTTGTGTTCAGATGAGCTCCTGGACCACTACAGCTGGTGGTGGGCCTCCTCAGCTTTGTGAAAAACGAACGGAAAGAAACAACTGAGACTTACGTTTGCTTCACAACAAGCTGAAGCTCTTCCCCTCTCCTCTTCATCTGTCATTTCCTGTTATATTCAATTAAAGAATGGGGAAAGCTTACACGTGGGCACAGTTTGGCAAGTTTTCTCTGTGTGATCTGCCCTTTAAGGCTTTTTGCAAAGCCTCCGGTTAGCAACAGTGAGGATGCTTGTGCCTAAAACCCAACCATCAGCCCAAGGGCTTGGCTGCATCGTGCCCATGCTGAGCCCCACCGAACAGAGGGAAGTGTGTAACTTGATGGTAGCCTGCAGATATTTCGGGAATTCCTATTATACTAGTAACGCCTGGTGAGAATGGCAGCCTTGGCACTGTTCAATTAAATACGTGATGAATGGATTTCTCTGGGATTGGACTCATTTCCTTAACAGCTTCAGGAAAGCTGGAGAGAGAGTTGGTATTATGAAGTGGAAGAATTAAAAGTGTCTCAAATGACCCTGCAGAAGCAAACACTTTCAATCACTTATTTCAATCCACCGAGGTTGCCAACTCTTAATGGCGCTACTGAGGAAGCAATTGTGTGGCTAACTCGAGATGGGGCCTGGGTGTGCGGCACCTTCCTGGGCTGAGCCCAGAGGTGAAAAGCAAAGGCTCATGCACAACTTGGGGACTACTGCTTGTGTGTGTGTGTGTGTGTGTGTGTGTGTGTGTGTGTGTGAGAGAGAGAGAGAGAGAGAGAGAGAGAGAACGCGAGCCCATCCCCCTCTCCTTTTTCTTCCTTCTTCAAAGAAAGCACCTTACCAGTGGGTCACTACAGAGGATAACTCCAGTCGAGTGTTCAAGGCCAGGAGCCTGAGAAAGTGGTGCTCATTAGCAGATATGACGTGGGGCTAGGGAGCTCCAATCAGTCTTCTGCTTGTTAGTTGCCTACCTGAAGACAAAGTTCTACCTTTCTGCCCCTATGACTACTGTACCGAGCCCAGGCCTCCCCTTCAGATCCTGTGTTTGTTTTCAGTTTATGGAACCCACCCATCTACAATCTTCACCTTGATTTCTCCCCACAGAGAAGTATCCACGAAATGTCCTGTGTATCTGTGCCAAGGGTTACATGATATGATTGGGAGATTAAAAAAGCAGCTAGAAATGACTAATGTAGGTGCTACAAGACAGGGCCCTCTGCACGTTGCTTCTCTGGAATACTCCCACTCCCCTGGTTAGACACACTACTTGTTCTCGCTGTGCAGCCAGGCACCATCTACGCTAGAGGGTGCGTCACCAAAGAAACAGTCAAGACCTAATTAATGAATAAGATGCGTAATTTCAAATGTCATCAGTTGCACAGATGTCCAAAGGCATTTTTAGCTTTTCCAAAAACCCTGTCAGTTAGGAGTGCAGGCAGACTAATCCTGAGATCATGGGATTATTGGATTTAAAGCTGTGAAGAGGATCTTGGATATAATCTCATTAAGGCATTAGAGAAATAGGAGTTTTGATTTAGTTCAAGTCCCTCAAACTTTAGCAAGAAAGGCAGCTGGGAGGGGGGGGGATGGGGTTGGGGGGGAGAGAGGGGAAGTGACTTGCTCCAGGTAACACAGAACCAGGACTTGAACCTTGGGTCCCAGATTCCAAATCCACCAGACCACGCTGCCTCTCCAACCGAACAAGTGAACCATGAGGAGTGAGGGACCCCAGGGATGGCGTCTGAATGAGGCCATATCTGAGGGCCCCCCTTTCTGACTGGTGACATATGCGTCCCCTTGATGGGCTCCCAAGTGGATGCTGGCATGTGTGGTAACAAAAGAAAGGGCCTGTGGGGAAGGCCCAGGCTGTGGGATGTAGGTGTTGTGCCCTAATGACTGTACCTGCTCCTGGAGATTCTCTAGTAATTTTTCCAAATGCAGTTTTTCTTCCTTGACTTTGTCCAGTTCAGTTTCCTTTCTCTTGTATTCATCCTGCAGTTTCAGAAGGTGCTGAAGGAGAAGATGAAAGGGGGTGAGGAGTTAGGTTCCAAGTTCCCAGGTGTGGGGGAGGGGAGGCTGCTGGCTGAGTTTAGACACATAGCATGGTCTGGACTGTGCGCTCCTTGGGCACGGGGGGGAGGGTGACAATGCTGGGAATGTCAGGGCCTTTTCCATGTGCCGCATCCCTTTCTTTCAGGGGCTTCACATTTAATAGTAATAACCACTCCCTCTCTCCAGAGGTTTAGGGTTAAATCTGTCCTTTCCTCATAAGGGCTGTGGGCAGCAGGGAGGGCAAACTTACCCCATTTTGTGGCTGAAGAGGGGAAAAGCTCTGGGAGAGCTGACAGAGAGAGCACTTTCCTCACCTATCTACCTCGGAAGCTCTGATTATGCCCATTTTCTAGATGACCAACCCAGGTGCTGGAAGAGCCCTTAGAAGCCATCTACGCAAACTCTCTCATGTTTTAGAAGGGGAAGAAACTCCCCTCCCCGAGTAATCAGCAGCCATGTAGGCCAGCCCTCAGACCCACATCTTCTGCCTCTAAAGGGGCTATCTTCATTTACTCATTTACCCCTGAAACCTGACTTCGTCCCCGTCCTTGGGGTCAGGAGTCTGCAATTGCTTTTCTGACGGGCCTACATCTTCTGGCCTCTCAGTTAAATAGCAACTCGACAGGAGTTCTGGTTCTAATAGCTTTGCCTAGGTAAAGTTCTAGACCAGTACCCCTCGGTGGTAGGGCTCAGTGGAAAGAAAGAACATAAGACTTGGAGGCAGAAGACCTGAATTTGAACCCTGGCTCTGCTACTTACTACCTTATGACCCTGGACAAGTCATTTTTCTTCATTTGGCCTTCAGTTTCCTCATCTGTAAAATGGCATATCACAGGTTGGCTATGAGGAAAGCATTTTGTAAACTGTAAAGTCCCAGTCACCTCTGCATACAAACTGTATTTGACTGGCTCCTTTCCCTTGAAAATTTCAAAGAGGTGCAATTTCATCCATGGGCTATTCCCTCCACTAGTGCATATTGCAGCTTTTCTACTACCCCTTAATAGATGATCTTCATGGGTTTTAGTGCCCCCCTGCCGCCAATCATTGCCTGATGACTCCACTGAGGCTTGGGAGGAGGACCTGAGCAGGTGCCTATATTCTACATCTTAGAGGACTGGTGACCCAATATTGGTGTATATAGAGACAATCAATATAGAACCAACTAGTCAGCAGAGTGGAGCAGCTGGGCAGAGGGCTGGTCTTAGTCAGCAAGCCCTGGGTTCAAGTCCTGCCTCTGGCCTATCTGGGGGCTTTGTCACTTACCCTCTAAATCCCCCAGAGGAGGTACCAACTTGCATTGGCAGAGGGAATTTCCTCATGCGGAAGGTGCCTTGCGCTGATCACTTCAAAGGTTGAAACTCTGAACAAAACACTGCACCAGAATATTGAGTTTCCCTCTCATTCCCCAACTATGCCAGAGAATAGTTTGTTCTCTTGATAAGAACTTTTGTGGCCAGGATCTGTGGTTCCCCTGGCACAGGGAACTCCGAGTGAGCAGCTTCTCTCCACCACTACGACAATGGCAGCTGCTCTACAATTTATATTCTTGGGCAGTAATCTTGATTGGAAGAAAGCCTGGGGGCTCATTTAATCCAGCCCTCTCATTTTACAGAAGATGAGACTAAAGCCCAGAGAAGGGAGGGGATTGGCCTAAAGTCACACAGCTAGTAAATCTCAGAGGCAAGATTTGAACTCAGGTCCTCCTCTGACTCCAAATCCAGTGTTTTCTTTGAAGTACCATGATGCTTTTCTCACACAATTACTACCCCTGGTTGGGAAGGAGTGTAGGTACTATTAAACCCATCTTAAAGATGAGGAAGTTGAGGCACAGAGACATGAAGTGACAGGGCCAGCCAGTGATTCAGTGGTAGAGTCGAGATTCAAATTCAGGTCCCCTGACCCCAAGTCCAGGGCTCTGGATATTGCATCAGGCTGTGTCCCAACTTGGGTACAGAGGAGCTGAGGTGATTTGCCTGGGGTCACACTGCCTTAGTACATGTTAAAGGCATAACTTAAACCCAGGGCTTCTAGAATCTGAGGCTGACCTTTTTCTTCTTTTTTTTGCAGGGCAATGAGGGTTAAGTGACTTGCCCAAGCTCACACAGCTAGTAAGTGTCAAGTATCTGAGGCCGGATTTGAACTCAGGTCCTCCTGAATCCAGGGCCTGTGCTCTATCCACTATGCCACCTAGCTGTCCCTGAGACTGACCTTCTATCCTCTCTGCTACTCTGCCTCTCATCAAGAAGGATTATCCAAGCATCCACCTGGCTGATTTTAGGCAGTGGTGTGGGATGAAAAGAGCACTTGGGCTAGGAATCAGAAGCCTTGGGTTCTAGTTCTAGCTCTAACATTGGCAAGTCATTTCCTCTGTCTGGGCCTCAATTTCCCAGTTGAGAAAATGGGGCTATCAATGCCTGCCATACCTTGCTGCCAGTGGGCCAGACTGTAGGACTTAGCCCTGGAAGGGAGCTCCAATGGCAGATGGGAAGGTACCCTGGGACCTCCCACAAAGGGAATAAGGGGTGTGCCTTGGTGCCAACATTCTTTTTTTTTGCTGGGCAATGAGGGTTAAGTGACTTGCTCAGGGTCACACAGCTAGTAAGTGTCAAGTGTCTGACTTCAGATTTGAACTCAGGTCCTCCTCCATCCAGGGCTCGCACTTTAATCTACTGCAGTGCCACCTAGCTACCCTCAGGTGCCAACATTCTTAACTCCGAGGCCCTCCCTTGCATGCTCACCTGCTGCATCCCCTGCAGCGCCTGCTGAAGGAGTTTGAGCTGCTGCTCCTTGGTTGCATCCTCATCTCGGTTGATTTTGCCTTGTTCCTGTTTGAGCAATTCCACTTCATTCCGGTAGGCGTCGAGCTGCCAGCGCAGGCTGTCATTTTCCTCCTTCAGTGCCTCGGTCTGAGAGACTAGGGCTGAAACACATGGGCTGCTAAGTTCAAACAAGAAGGCCAACCTGCTCAGGCTGTGCCAATTCAGAGCTCTGCTAAGTGCCACTGGGGCTGAAAAACTTGACAAAACACCTAAGGCCAGAGATGATCAGAAAATCACATGGGCAGGGAGCAGCCCTGGCTTCTATGTGACCTGCTGCATGTAGTTTTGAACCTCTCTGAGCCTTAGTTTCCTCATCTGTTAAATGAAGGCAATAATAATTTTACAAACATTTCTTAAAGTGCCTACTCTGTATTAGGTTCTGGGGATACCAAGACAAACAAACAAACAATCCCTGCCCTCAGGTAGCTTATAGTCTAACTAATCATTTGTATTTCCTCTCTCACAGGGTGGTTTTTGAAGAAGGTGTTTTGTTAAAAGGTGATAGAAGAATAAAGGAAGCAGCTAGATGGCTCAGTGGGTGGAATGCTAGGCCTGGAGTCAGGAAGATAAGAGTTCAACTCAGGTCTCAGTCACTTTTGTTTTTGTTTTTGTGGGGCAATGAGGGTTAAGTGACTTGCCCAGGGTCACACAGCTAGTAAGTGTCAAGTGTGTGAGGCCGGATTTGAACTCAGGTAGTCACTTACTTTGTGACCCTGGACAAGCCACTTAACCTCTCTTTGCCTTAATCCACTGGAAAAGAAAATGGCAAAGCACTCTAGTATCTTTTCAAAGAAAACCCCATAGACAGGATGTCTCACACAGTCACAGAAAGTCAGATGCAACTGAACAACAACACAGAGAAATAAAATATTATATATGATATGTATATACACACATGTATATATGTATACACACGTATGTATACGTACAATTTTATACATCTATCTACCTGTCTGTCCATCCGTCCGTCCATCCATCCACTCACCCACCCATCCATCTGTTTCAGTAGAGGGTATGGGGCTCCAAACTACAGCTGACGCATTCACATCAGAAACTGAATTTGGCATTTCCTAGCTAGCATCAATCTGTTGTATTTTGTATTACATCCTATCATAGGGTTTGAAGGATGGTGGGGCCTTTAGAGATTGGTGACTCTTCTCCTTCATCTTGCAGAGGAGGAAATGGAAGCCCAGAGAAGGGAAGGCACTCATCCTCCTGGTCACAAAGCTAATGAGTGCTAGAGATGGGACTTGAATGAAGACCTACTCCAAATTCCACCCACCATGCTACCCAAAAACAATGCAAGGGATAGTTGGAAAATGTTGGAGTCACAGAATGTTAAGTGACCACATATGTGATCAAATCCATCCCTTTCATTTTCTTTTTTTCCCCTTTTTTTGTGAGGCAGTTGGGGTTAAGTGACTTGCCCAGGGTCACACAGCTGGTAAGTGTCAGGGGTCTGAGGCTGGATTTGAACTCAGGTCCTCCTGAATCCAGGGCCAGTGCTTTATCCACTGGGCCACCTAGCTGCCTCCTTTCATTTTCTATAGGAGGAAGATGAGGTTCAGAAAGAGGATGGGACTTGTCAAAGGTCACATGGCTTTGTATTCCCAGAACTTAGGGCAGTGCCTGATACTTGAAGGGAACTGATTTAAAGGCAGATCTGGGGCTTGAACCCAGCTTGCCTGGCCCAGGTCCAGTCCTCTGATCACTGCACTGCACCACTTCCTGCACATTAGAATTCGGTCCTTTATGGAATGTGCCTCATTTCTGTGCTGTGTGTCCTGTTCACAGTCCAAAAAGGAATAAAATTATAAAGATGTTTCCATTCATATGATTAATGGGCAATAAAGGCAAGTGACTTAGCAATGCTGCATAATGCCTTTAACAGGCTAATCCTCACATCGAAATTTCTCAAATGGATTCTTTTGCTTTCAGATACTGAAAAATTCACCTGTGCCCACAAATAGGCTGCCACACTGGGCTCTCCACTCACAGGCTGATGTCTTCCTATAGCTAGGTGAACATGCTCCTTGGTAATAGTTAGCAGCAATATGGTCCTGTGTACCACTGTCTGAGCTAATGAGCTCGACACATTGAGTTACAGCCAGATTTGCTTTGTTGGTAGGCTGTTGGGGGAGGGGGGAGTGCAGTGGGAAGGAATGTTGGGCGCAGAATCAGGAAAACTTGGTTCTAGTTCCAGCTCTGTCATTGTCGCCGTGTGACCCTAGATGAATCTCTTTTCTTTCTCTGGGACTCAGTTTCCCTATGTGCAAAATGAGGGAGTTGATCTAGATTATCTTTGAGGTTTTTTCCCCTAGTTTTAATGCTCTAGAGAGTCAGAGAAAAAATCCGTCTATGAAGGGGAAAGCAGTTTTGCTTCCAAAGTATGAGATATTTTGGGGGCAGCTAGGTGGTACAGTGGATAGAACACCAGGCCTGGAGTCAGGAGGGCCTGAATTCAAATCTGGCCTCAGCCACTTACTAGTTGTGTGACTCTGAGCAAGTCACTTCACCCTGATTGCTTCCCCAAAAGAGTATGACATATTTTGGTCTTTGGGGAGGAATTTGGGATGCAGGGGAGGAAAAGGGGCCAGGAAGGCAGCTAGGTCCTATGGATTCTTTCTGAAGAACACTGGACCAAGTGTGTTTTCCCCATAGAAGACAAGAGAGCTTTTCATGGCCTTCAATAAGAACACATCAGTGTTTATTAAGCACCTACTGTTTAAAGGTGCCTGTACTTGGTACTAGGAACATAAAGAGAGTTTTGTCATAGGCCCTGCCCTGGAGAGTTTAGACTGGAAAGAGCAGTAGCTTTGCAGCCAGAAGGCCGGGTGTTCAAATGTCATCTTAGAGATCCCTTTGAGCTCCAGTTCTGTGACCAACAACTATGACATGAGGCCCGGTGAAATAAGTACAAAGGAGACATGTAAACAAAAGGGCTAGGAGAAACTGGCTAAGTGGGTGGGGGAGATGGGGAGAGTTACCACCTGGAAGAGTCATATGGAAAATTTGAAAATGAATTGGGGGGGGTGCAGCTAGGTGGTGCAGTAGATAGAGCACCAGCCCTGGAGTCAGGAGGACCTGAGTTCAAATCCAGCCTCAGACACTTAACACTTACTAGCTGTGTGACCCTGGGCAAGTCATTTAACCCTCATTGCCCCGCCAAAAAAAAAAGAAAAAAAAAGAAAATGAATTAGGGGGGCAGCTGGGTGGTATAGTAGATAAAGCACCAGCCCTAGATTCAGGAGGACCTGAGTTCAAATCCAGCCTCAGACACTTGACACTTACTAGCTGTGTGATCCTGGGCAAGTCACTTAACCCTCATTGCCCCGCAAAAATAAATAAATTAAAAAAAAAGAAAATTAGAAGCCACCCGAAGGCAGGATCAGCACCATTTCTATTACTGAGGGGGAAAAACAAGGGAAAGCAAAATGGCTAAAATATGAGGGCACTTCTAGAAAAATGAGCTGATGCTGATTTCCTGCTTTGGTCTGTATCCTCAAGGGAAGCTGAGCAAAGTTTCCTGATGGTAGGCTCATGAATTCAGATCACATACTCAACTTCCCTTGGCTAGGACATGGCAATGGCACGACAAGGGCTGTTCATGAGAAACAGGTATAGGAACAGGGTTGCTAGGTGGCACAGTGAATAGAGCACAGGACTGAGAACCTTGAAGACCTGAGTTCAAATTTTACTGCCAACACTTACTAGTTATGTGACCCTAGGTAAGTCAGTAGAATCAGTTTCCCCATCTGTAAAAGGAGGATAACTATAGCACCCACCTCACAGGGTTGTTGTGAGGATCATAAATGAATGAACAGATGTAAAGTGCTTTGTAAAACTTAAAGTGTTAGAGAAATGCGAATTATGATGATGAAATCATCCAGTGACATTCATGTAACTCCCCATCTCAGCCCTTCTACTTTAGCCATGTGACCTTGCAAAAGGCATTCATTTCCTCTAGCTGGGTTTTGGTGTTCAAATCTGGTCAAATGAAAGGATTAGATCACTTGGTGTCTTTATGTTCCCAGGATTCTAGGCTTGTGGCAGGCTAAGTCAATGGGACAGTCAGAGACTGGAGATTACAGGGAAGATGGATTGCTCTCTAGAAATGGCTATGCAATTAGCCCTTGTTAAAGTGCTTTCAAACTTCCCATTTTAGTATTCGGTTGGTTTGTTTTTTCAAGTACAGAAGGCCTTTGGCATGGCGCACATTCATTTCGATGTTTGCTTTCATTACTGACTTTAATTGTTGCTGTAATCATGTAGACTTTCTGACTGTGAACAAGAACCCTTTTATTAGCAGCAAGTCTTAGCTACATAGCTGTCTGAGTCAAATTCATCGTTGTCATCTCCCCCAAGTTCTGAGATGCTGCTCATCAGGTAGCCTTCTGAGACTTAATAAGCATGTAGCCCAAACCAAGCAAAAACAGTGGGGAAGGGGAAGCCTTTGGCTAGGCATTCTATAGAAAAAAGGAAAATGACTACTTGATAGAGAACAAAGTATTCAGGCTATAGGCCAGTTCAGGACCAAGGAGAGCAGCCAAACAAACATGCAGTGAAAGTGAGGTCAGCCTAACAAAAGCTGGTTAGACCATATAAAGAGACAGCTAACTTTGTGTGTGTGTGTGGGGGGGGGGGGGCTGTGATGGAGGTGGGCATGGCGGGCCTCTGGTAGGCCACAGCACTCAATACTAAATAGTAGCATTTAGAATAAAAGGATCCTTAGAGATCTCCTACTTCAATCCCCTTATTCTGGTAGATAGGGGAACTGGTGACAGTAAGTAGGAGAGCTAAAAGGTCCTCTGCCTGACTCTAGTACTCCTTCCCCTACACTATGCTGCCTTACATCTTTCCTCTTTCTCCTCTTCTTATATTCTAGACTGGCAATTCTGTTCATGTCCTACAAGTCGTGTGGATGAACATGTGAAAGAAGTACACCTTTTATTCATTATGGTTTATAAAAGAATTTCTTCCCAACCAACCAGGAAGGCTGGGAATGCAAAAATGATCACATCCATTTGACAAATAGGGATACTGAGGCTCAGAGAGATGGAGTGACTTGCCTGAGGTCCCACTAGTCAGGAGCAGAAGTGAGGTATGAATTCAGATTTTCTATTGTCCTTTCTGTGATATTATATTGCCAGGGCAGCTAGGTGGCACAGTGGATAAAGCACCGGCCCTGGATTCAGAAGGACCTGGGTTCAAATCCGGCCTCAGACACTTGACACTTACTAGCTGTGTGACCCTGGGCAGGTCACTTAACCCCAATTGCCTCACTAAAAAAAAAGATATTATATTGCCACTAAGGGCAAGATCTTGGGTGGGGAAATTGCTGGAGGCTTATTCGCCAGTTAAAATAGGAAAATATTTTTCCTTATGAGAAAATGAGAAGAGGTTGCATTCCATGGGGGAAAGGGCATGTCTGATGCCTGCGGTCAAATGGGAGCTGGGAATAAATTCTTTGGTTTAGACTTGCCTGAGCAAACAAAACCAGAAACTACCATGAACCCCATACTAAGGGGCCTTTACCTCCAATGTGCATTTGCCTCTCTCCTGACTCCAAATCTGAATATTCACTGGGCCCTTTTATGAAGTCTCAGCTCTTGGCCCATTGGCAGAAGATTGGCCAATTCAATGTTACCCTTTAATATAACATCAGAGCACAGAGCAGGAAAGCCAGTTACCACCCAGCATTGGTAGCTCTCAGTGGCTCCGTTTGACTCTTTCCAAGGCAAAGAGAAATGTTGGTTTTTGTTGGAGCTGACGCCCCTTCAATGGGGAAGATGGCAATTCATCAGGGCCCAAGTTCTAAGGCGGTGCCAGGCTCCTGATGTGACTCTGGAGTCCCTACAAGCCAAACTCTGGGCAAGTGTTTCTATAGTACAGGACCAAAACAAACTTCATGATTGAATACTGTGACTTTTTTGGGGGGGGCAATGAGGGTTAAGTGACTTGCCCAGGGTCACACAGCTAGTAAGTGACAAGTGTCTGAGTCTGGATTTGAACTCAGGTACTCCTGAATCCAGGGCTGGTGCTTTATCCACTGCACCACCTAGCTGCCCAGACTTCATGATTTAAAAAAAATATATCAATGCCTCAGTTTCTTCTGCTGTAGCATAAAGCAAACACATTTTGAAGGTAACCTTCAAGATGTGCATACCAAAAGGTAAACAAACATCACCAAACCACCAAAGGCAAGAGGTACTAAGGTGTAGGGAAAGAGGGCAAGATAGGACGTCTGAGGCCCTGGGTGTGAGTTCTTTTTTGAGCCCTTTCTAGCTAGGTGACCCTGACTCCCAGAGATGCCCTTCAGAGTTTCAGTTTCCTTATCCAGAAAATGGGGGAGGCGCACTGTGTGCCTCATAAGGTGGTTATGGGAAAAGGAACTTGGAAATCTTAAATGTGCCAGGGAATGTGAATTATAACAACTCAGGAGGCCCGGGAAAGGGAAATGAGTTACCAAAGGCCACACACAGGCTCCTAAATTTAGAAGGGGAAAGGACCTCAGAGTCATCTAGTTCAATACCCACAGTTTACAGATGAGGAAACTGAGGCTCAGGGAGGCTAAACTCCTCATTTTTACCTCTCACTTTTAGTGGATGACCTTAATACTACTGGGTGTATGAGTTACCTCAGGAACCCCTGAGACTTCACCTCAGCACCACATGGCTCCAGATCTCTTTTCTCATTCTTCTCTAGTTTCAAAGGAAGAAGTTTCTCTCTATCCTGAACCTCATCCCTTCTCACCTACTCTAAGACATCATGACCACAATTACCTTCCATCTCTGTCTTTGGGCTCCTTTCATTTCCCAGTTAAACACACACAGGTCTTGTCTTATAAACAGAACAGCCTCCCCATACCTGGTGACCACTGGGAGTAACCCATCTGTTTATGTCTTTTTCATGGCCAAACTATTCCAATGCACCAGTGCTTCCTACATACTTTGTGAATCTCCTGAAGCCTGGCTTCTTCTAGACCTGCCTTTCTCTCCATGGTCATTAAAGACTTTCTGGCCGAATTGAAAGGCCCACTTCCAGTCTCCAGCCTCTTTAATCCTCTCTTCAGTATCTGTTATTGATGACCTGGAGGTCCTGCCTTCAGCTGTCTTTCTTTTTCTTTCTCTACATTTACTACTCTAGAGTAGGGCAGCTAAGTGGTGCAGTAGATAGAGCGCTGGCTCTGAAGTTGGGAGGACCTGAGTTCAAATCTTACCTCAGACACTTACTAGCTGTGTGACCCTGGGCAAGTCACTGAACCTCAATTGCCTTAAAACCATCCAGGGCTATCTCCAGTCATCCTGATAATATATATTTACACTGGACCCAGATGGCTCTGGAGGAGAGAGTGAGGCTGGTGACTTTGCACAGACCTCCCTCACTTAAATCCAACTCACTGCAAGTCATGACATCTGTCATGGCCTTCTTTGACAATGAAGGACAAACAACGACAACCTAGAGTAAGCTCATTTATTCTCAAGATTTTAATTCGCACCTCTCTGCCACTGGCTCCCAAGCTGACCTCCTTAGCCCTGACTCTTTCCCTTAGACACTAGTCCTGTGTTTCCAGCCACTTATAAGTTATCCCTAACTTGACTGTCTGGCCATCTTCATCAAACTCAAAATATTGAAAACCAAACCTATCATCTTCTCTCCTTCCCAACTTTCCTTTTCTAACGTGGTTACCACAACTCTTCCAATCTTTGGAGTCTTTTGTATTCTCTCCAAATCCAACTCTGTGCCTGCGTCTATGTGTTTCTCTCTTTGAGATGGTGCTTGAATTCACCCCTTTTTCTTTTCTTTCCTGCTACTACTCCTATCCTACTCCAAAGAACTTCCTGGCCTCACACTTCAGGCCATAGCCTTCCAACTGGTCCTAGGTTTCCAGTCTCTTCTTGTCTTCCCAAATCCATCATGCATATGGATGGTAGACTAACTTTCCCCAACAGTGCATGTGTTGTGCTACAAACCTGTTCAAAGTCCACAACACTGCCTACCACATCAAGGCCAAACTCCAATGGCAGGCATTTAAGAGGCCCTCTATAATCTGGGCCCACACTGCCTGTTGAATCTTATATCTCACTCCTTTGTAAAAGATACCCTCTTGCTCCTTAGGCCACAATTCTTTGCCATCCCCTGATGGATGATTCCAACCTCAATGTCTCTGCTTATGCTATTCTTTCAACCTGGAATACCATCACCTCCTTCTACCCTCAATTCATGATTCACTCTCAACCCTCTGACTGTTCTAGCCCACACTGCCATTTCCCCCTTTGACTTCCTCCTATAATCAAAGTTCGAGTTCCACAGTCTGGCCCTTACTTATTCTTGAATTGTTTCATGTATAGTGGCCTCGTCTCAGGAGTCATGTCATATACATCTTTATACTTCCCACCCACAATTCCCTTCCTCCCAGCACCTTTTTTCAAACTGAGTGCTATGTAACAGGAACTGACTTGGGCTCAAAATTGAAGTCCCCCTCTCATACCAAATTCAGGGTACACGGGATTTCAACAGTTGTGTACAACGGAAGCAAGATAACAAAATTAGATACGATCCAGGGGAAAAGAAACACACAAAAGTCCTTGAATTAAAATGAATTGAAACCTTCGGGGAGAAAAGCTATTTGGTAAGCTCCATTAAGTCTATTGTAGATAGCTTTATTTGACAAAGCAGCATCTCTGCATGTGGGGCAGGAAAGAAAATAGCTTGAAGATGATCTGTCAGGGAGTTCCCAGTCTCTAAACAAATAAGCCCCTATGAAGGGGCCAATGCAGCTTTTAACTCCAGAAAGACAGAGAAGCCAAATGCCATGCTCTACCCTAATAAGTACATTTGATCTGCATCCTGCAGACATCCCTCTCTTCCCTCGATAACTTCTCAAACTTGGCAGTTGATCAAGTGGGTGCTCAAACACTGAAGCCCATTATTTCTGACGTGAAGGCTGGTGGTAACACTAGATATGCACTCTCTACATATTGCAGATACCGGGGCAGAGACCAGCCTTCACGTCAGAAATAATGGGCTCTCAGCCACCACTGCCAAGCAGTTAAATGATTCCAATGGCTTCATGATTAAACTCCCTCTCTTCTGTGTATCTTGACTACATGCATCTGTAGTAATTATTTACCTGCTCAATGAAAGCTAATGATCCAAAGATGACAAAGAGCTCTACTTAGGCAAAGTACATGCTACCTTATCTATCAGGGGTTGGAATTACAACAAAAGGAGTAGAGATCCAGCCATAAGAGTTGCTGCTTACAAAGAAGTCTGGGTAGCCTGCTCTCTTTCCTTTTTTAGGAATTTCTGGTTGTAAGACATTATTATCACATCATTGATTACATAGCTGCCAATGCCAACAGAGACAGTCATATATTCTACTTAATATTTCCCTGACCAGCATTGTTTCATGAAGTCCTTAATAACTTAACTCTACCCAATGGTGTGGAACCCCACTGTGATGCTGCTTTACCAAATGTCTGTTGATACTATGGTCCCTAGTGATACCATATGGTTGTGGAGGATGGGGGGGCCATGATATTGGAAGAATCACAACTACAGGTAATACAAGGTGAAGTGAGGAGCTGAGTGGTATGGTAAGTGGGCTGTGGCATGGTACTAGCAATGAATTGCATGCAAGAAGAAGTGGTGTAAAAGATGCCATCAATAATGTGTTGGACTGGAAAAGCAGGTGGGAAGGTCATGTAGTGTGAGGGCTAACAGATGGACAGTGTGACTACTGCAGTGATATTCTTGATATTTTGAAACACCCAAGGCAGATTATGGAGGTTTTGTGGAAAAAAGATGACCAGATTTGTAGGATTGGGGAAATGTAGCTCAATTGCAACCTAGATGAACTTCCACATCTTGGCTTGTTTCAAACCCCCTTACTCTCTACTAGTTTTTTTTTTTTGTTTTGTTTTGTTTTGTTTTGTTTCTTGCACGAAAATGAGGGTTAAGTGACTTGCCCATGGTCACACAGCTAGTAAGTGTCAAGTGTCTAAGGCTGGATTTGAACTCAGGTCTTCTTGAATCTAGGGCTAGTATTTTATCCACTGTGCCACCTAGATGCCCCGCTACTAGTTTTTCCAATAATGATTGAACAATTCCAATTTGTGGAAATATTCTCTTAATGATGTATCTGGCAACAGAATCTGGAAAACTGAACGCAGGTGAAGATTATGCTTACCAAATGTCCCGAGATTCTTGGAAAATGCAGCTACTTCTCAATTATTCATCTTAACAGGAAATGGGGACAAACAGAACACACAGGAACTTTATCTGGAAAAATCTACCTCTGCTATAAGGATGTGAACAGAATGGTCTTACCCGAGTCTTCATTGTCCTTCGGATCATTAGGGTCTTCTATTTCCTCATCGGACATCTCCATCTCTTCTTCTCTCCTGATTCCCATCAGTTCATTGTTATGAATGTTTCTAATTTCCTAAGGTTCAAAGGGCACACTTTTAGGGTGCTGAAAGCCTGGAACATGTCAAGCAGGGGACAGAGAGTCGATGCCAAACATTTAGCAGGAGTAGCCTTAATGTATATAATCTGAAGGCCAAAGAGACCTCCGAAATCAGCAAATGCCAGTGGCACCAGGATCAAGGGACAAACCGGAAGTCAGCAACAAACCTGCTTCAAGTCACCTGCAAAGGGTTTCTACTAGGATCTAGTCATGCCCACAAGCCTCCTCACTTAGCCCCTTCCCTATTCACAAGGCCCCACGTGTCCGTGAAGCCCAAGAGTTTTCTGGGCTGGTGTCCTACTACTTTAAGCCCTTTCAACACAGAAGTTACAAGGGGAAAACGAATTTTTATTTAGAAGCATCACTAACAGTAGGGAAACCACATGGCACAGCAGAGGATAAATAGAGTGCAAGGTCTGAAGTCCGTAGACTCCTCTTCCTAAGTTCAAATCTGATCTCAGACACTTACTAGCTGTGTCATCCTGGGAAAGTCACTTAACCCTGTCTGCCTCAGTTTCCTTATCTGTAAAATAAATTGGAGGAGGAAATGGCAAACCACTCCAGTATCTCTGCCTAGAAAACCCCAAATGGGGTCACAGAGAGGCGGACACGACTGAAAAATGACTGAACAGCATCAACACCACTAACAGTTGAGAATAAGGAAATTGGAGGTGAGTGTTAATGGACTCCTGGGCCAGCAATGAAAACAGAACAACTTATTTGAGAAAAATTAACTCTATTAAGGATTGTATTGAGAGACAGAGATTTCGCTAGATCTTATTCAAACCCACTACAAAGGAAAATCACTAAGGAAGGGCTCATTTCTTGTTTTTGCTTTTTTTTTTTTTTAAAGTGAGGCAATGAGGGTTAAGTGACTTGCCCAGGGTCACACAGCTAGTAAGTGTTAAGTGTCTGAGATCAGATTTGAACTCAGGTCCTCCTGACTCCAGGGCCGGTGCTCTATCCACTGCATCACCTAGCTGCCCCAGGAAGGGCTCATTTCTAAGTATCCAGTCTATTTCAGGAGGCTGGATTTTTGGGATCATCCAAGATCTCTCAGTAGTAGGTTGATTATAATGAGATCTGATGGTGGCAAATGGGAGTATCTGTCAAGAAAAACATATGGCTGTCATGGCTGCCTAATTTATATCCTAGTTGCTGGGCACTGTGTTGAAAAGACCTTCTCAAAGTCACAAATATGCCACCATGCTTTGAAGGCAATTCGATTCCATATCTATTTCTTGGGGAAAGCAAAGCTAGACATTCCAGAGAAATGAGCCACAGGGCTCCTTAGATGAGAGAAGCATGTTCCCTGGAGCAGGCAAAGTGTAGTGGAATGCTGGGACATGCCCTGTGGGTAGTCAACGTCCACAAAGCTAGCCCTTGGCTTCCAACCACCAAAGAAGGAAGCACCTCTCCTTAGGAGCAGGAGAGGCAGCTTACCTATAGGCCTTTCCCACAGAACTGGGTGATTCCTTTTTTAAAAATAGTATTTTATCTTATTTTTCCCAATTACATGTGAAGATAGTTTTCAACATTCATTTTGGCAAGATTTTGATTTCCAAATTTTTCTCCCTCCCTCCATTCCCTCCCCTTCCTGAAGCCAGCAATCTGATAAAAATGTATAACCCATATACATTACAATCATGTTAAACATATTTCCACATTAATCATGTTGTGAGAAAAGACTCAGAACAAAAGGGAAAAACCAGAAGAAAGAAGAAACAAACAGCGACAAAAATTAAAATAGAATACTGATCTGCATTCAGACTCCACAGTTCTTTTTCTGGATGTGGAGAGCATTTTCCATCATGAGTCCTTTGGAATTGTCTTGGATCATGGTATTGCTGAGAAGGGCTAAGTCTATCACAGTTGATTATCACACAATGTTACTGTTACTGTGTATAAGAGAACTGGGCAATTTTTACAAAAGAAAAAAACCCAAACCAGCCAAACTCCAAACCTCAACAAATCATCCTTCGTTAGAAAAGCAACTCATTCCTACTTGAGAAATTTCACTTAATGCTTCCAAGTGCTTTCCAAACAAGTGTTATAGGTTGGTTCCACTTGGCTGCTGAAGAAATGGGGGCACAGAGTGCTAAGCGGCTGGCTCCCTTAGTCCTGTAGGAAATGGGGCAGAGCTCAGGCCCCGTCTCTTCACTAGGCCAGCCATTTTACTGATAAACGGGTTGTGACTCTCAGTCCTCATCTGTCTTCCTTACATACCCAATACTCGGCCAAGACAATGGGCCATCTATCAGAGGCCACCACAGGTTGCAAGGTATCTTGCTAAAGGAAGCAGTTTGGAAAGTCACAGCAGCTCATAAATCAAGTCCAAAGAGCCTTGTCCTGAAGGGTACAAGGGAGTCTTTTCATTCCTTAAGGAACTTACCTAGAGAGAACATTGCAGGCCTTTAAATTTCCCAAAGGGTCAAAAGCTCTCTGCAGGGCTAGTTCAAAGAAGAGGTCTCAATAGTGCCTTCTGATTTGGCCCACATACCAGCTGTGACCTCGGCAAAGGTGGGAAGAGAGCTCTGAGGAGCAGGCTGCATTTGAATTCACTGAGAAACCCTTTCCTGATTCTTGGGCTCCATGTCGGACACTGTGGGTGAATGCAGCAATCACGTATAGGCATACGGGAGGAATAAGAGCTCCCACTTCTATAGGATGGGCCACTTTCCTTGCAACCGGCCTATGAAGGAGGGCAAGTACCATTATTAAGCGCTCGTAAGCGTCTGAGGTAACATTTGAAGCCAGCATTGTGCCAGTCCACAATGCCACACTGCCTCTCAGAAAAAGCAATGCTCCAAAGTGGCATCTCTTAGCACTGGCCTAGATCCCAAGAGAACACATAGGCTTCTGAGACTTCATCAGTTCTCTCTGCTTCTCTCTGTATAACCAGCCTGCTTCCTTTTCTAGTCATGCATCTCTTTGCCGATGGCTCTTAAAGCTGCTTCTCCTGGGCCATCCTACTTATGTCCCTCATGGGCTTCTTCATTGTCCTTTGGGTGACCTGCAACTGGAATTCTTTGGAGACACTGGCATTTCGTGGTGTGAAGGCATAGAACATCACCAGCAGAATACTGCTGTAAAATGATGGGTCTTGGGGGGCAGCTAGGTGGCGCTGCAGTGGATAAAGCACCGGCCCTGGATTCAGGAGTACTTGAGTTCAAATCCAGCCTCAGACACTTGACACTTACTAGCTGTGTGACCCTGGGCAAGTCACTTAATCCCCATTGCCCCGCAAAAAAAGTGATGGGTCTTTGCTTCAGCTTGGAGCACGGCATCATCAAAAGCACTGCAATTTCCCAAATGCCATCCAGACCCTCTCCTCTTCCTATGCAAATTGCAGACATACTTGCCAGCAATGTTTCTTTTCTCATTTGTTCCTGAAATTGGCCAGGCTAGGTTTGGCCTCATCAATCCAACCATGTGCCCAGAAACAAGTCAGTTCACTTCCCTAAGCCTCACTTTCCTGACCTGGAAAATGGGGCCTCTCAGGGTTGTTTGTGAGGCTCAGATGACATCATGTCTTTAGTAAAGCACTTTACAGAGCAGAAAGTGCTCCATCTTCATCCTTCTCATTGTTAGTACTAAAAGCCTTTCCTGCTTCACAGGGCCTGCCGTAGCAGACCCTTTTTCTGGCATAGGCCTCAAGATTCTTAGCATCCCCTGCCCCCTTTTCTGAGAACCGTTTTGTCTTCTTCTTTGTCTCATGAGGTAAAGTAGTCAATGCCAAGTTGTTTTCCTCATACTCAAAGCCTTTTAGTGTGGAAATAGTTCATGCTCCCCTGGCATAATCTTTAAGAATTCAGGACCCCCTCCCTGGCTTTCTGATAAACTAGAGGATGACTTTGTGTACAAAAGCTGCCCAAGATAGGCTGTGGTGTTGAACTGCCATGAAGAACAGCAGCATGGGTGAGACCATACATCTACTGACACATAGTGGCCACAAGAAGGAAGGAAGGAAGGAAGAAAGAAAGAAAGAGGGAAGGAGGGAGGAAGGAAGGGAGGAAGGGAGGAAGGAAAAGAGGAAGGGAGGGAGGACCTAAGTGTTACAGATACAAACAGCAAAATGAAAGACAATCCCTGCCCTCAAAGAGCTTACATTCCAGTGGGGGGAGAGGAGGAGGAAGGCTGTAATTATTTCATTTAAAGTAGCTGGCTCCTAGGGGCACATGGCTTTGGATGTTGCCTTGGTTAGAATGTTAAGTTCAATAACAATATTACTTTAGTAATGAGCAGTAATTGAGGCATGAAACTCTTTGATAAGGAACAGAACTGAAATATGAAGCAAAGGAAGCTATTCCCTTTTTATAGTGTCTTGTCCCTGTTATTTTTCCAAGTGGTCATAGGATCTAGAACTTGAAGAGAAAACACTTTCCTTTGACAGAAAGGGAAACTGAGGTCCAGATAAATATGAGCAGAGTCAAGATTTGAACCTCTGTACCACTTGACTTTTCTGATTAATCCTAAGACAGTAATTAGGCTACCTACAGCTGTACAAAAAATACATAGAGATCTGAATTCCTCTTGTTTGTGTTTTATGACAGGAAGGAACAAGGTTACCCTAAATTCTAAGCTGCTAACCTTTTCCCAAATGTGGAACACGATTCCACTTACTGAGACTTTTTGCATTTACAGGAAACTTGGCAGTGCAACAAGGGGAGGGGGTCGGAAGGGGAAGGGGCCAGGGAAAGACTTTCAAGTCTTCTACAGAAATTGGAGCTCTGAGATGTCATTATTAGGAGAAGGCAAACCACAAACTCTGGTTATAAATCACTGTCTGTTGTTCCTCCTGCTGGGAGAGGGAGGAGGGCCCGGCGGGCTATGGAGCATGTTGATACAAATTGGGTTAGTAGGTTTCCCAATGGCGGGAAGCCAAGAGGTGGCATGAATGCAAAGGTTTCCGACAATTGGGCTCGAGGAACAACTTTAATGTCTGGCTGCAAAGGATCATCTGAAGTTTGGAAATGTCAGCCTATAAATCTAGAGAGATTTTTTTTAAAGCAACTGGGAAATTTCAATTTCAATTTCACTCAACAAGTACTTGTTAAATGCCCATTATGAGCAACGTTCCATGCTAGGTACTGGGCATACAGAGGCCAAATTGAAGCAGTCCCCTCTCTTTAGGAGCTGACTTTCTATTGGGGAAGAAGTAATTTGAGGAAGGAAAGAGCCCCAGCACCTGAGAAAGATTGGGCAAGGCTTCCCATTGGAGGTGGCAGCTGACGTGAGCCTGGAAGAAAGCTAAGGTTTAGAAGAATTGAAGGTGAGGAGGTGGTGCACTGCGGGCCCGGCATGTTGATAACCTGTACAAAGGCAGGCAGGTGGGAGGGATATGGAATGCTGAGTTTGAGGCAAGTTTGGCTGGAATGTAGAATGTGTCAATAAAGTAATATGAAAAAAGGTGGGAAAGATGGGTTGGATCCAAACTGTGAAAGATTATTTTTTGATCTTTTGCTTTTGCATCGCCGGCACTTCCCAACATACGCCTCCTTTCCCTGGAGAGCCATCCTTTACTATGAAAAAAAGAGCAAGACCAAGTTGAACTCAAGTAATCGACAATGAAAAAACTCTGACATCATATTCAGTGTTCTGTACCCATAGTCCTCTGCCTCTGCGAAGAAGGGCAGGGCAGAGGGTCTAGTGAAGGGCTTCAAAGGACAAATGGAAAACTCCATTTTCTCCTAGAGGCAACTGGGAGATACTGAAACTTTTGGAAGTTTGCTGAGAATTATCAGCTTCTTTTCTCTGGGACCAACAGATAGTTGGACTGGTTGGCTTCAAGCCATAGTGTAACACCCGACAGAGAATCAGAGAATCTCAGAGTTATTAGGGGCCTCAGGGGTGATCTAGACCAATCTCCATTGAAATCACAAATCCATGCTAAAATATCCCTGAAAAGTTGGAGGCTTATCGCCCCTTAAATTCTCCCAGTACTGAGGAGCTTATTATCTTCCCTTAAGGTACTTTGGGAAGGCTCTTGGAGGAACTCACTGCCTACTGGCTGTGGTTCCTGTTTTTCTATCTCAAGGACAATTTAGCTTCTAGGCTCATTTTGGGTGGAAGAATATAGAGGCCTATCAAGTCAGGCCAATGGCTAAGTCTTCAATGACGAGAGCAAAGAGCCCTATGTGCATGGCTTTCAGGAGGAGCCGGTGTTGGATGCCAGCTTCCCCTATGCTCTCTCTAGTCTCTTGAAACTCATCTTTTCAGGGAACTTCATACACACACAGAACTGGACTGACGGTCAAAGGATCTAGGCTTGCTTTTTGGTTCTCTGACTTATTACTTGTGTGACCTTGGGAAAATCCCTTTCCTTCTTTGGGTCTCAGTTTCCTCCTCTGTAGAATGAGGAGCTTGGAATAAATGCCCACTAAACCCTCCCACAGCCACTGCCCCCAGCAGGCTGGTTCTCTTCTCCGCCAAGATGCTGTCACATACAAAGAAAAAAACCCCAGTTAGGAAGAAGGCATGGCAAATAGTATTCTCTCCTTCCTACCTGGGGTCATTTCCTCACATGCCTTTGGTGCACATCCAGCAGTGTCTTCCATATACTGCACCATGGCTAGGATGTTCTTCAAGTCAGTGGCTCCCAGGGAGGCAGTGGCCATTCCCCCTTCTCCTTTGATCCCCCCTTCCCCTACTGGGTTTTTGTGCTCACTCCATGCTACCACCTTTGCTGGAGCCTGGGGATCCACAGGGGAAAAATGACATAGTCCTTGCCCTCGCAGAACTTACTTCCATATCTGGCAAACGGGGCCAATGCCTGCATTGTGAGTAATGATAATCTTAACTTTCTATTTTCCCCAATACCTAGAACAGGGCCCTACATACAATAGATGTTTAGGAAATATTTATTGTCTTGTATTTTCTGGTTATCCAGACTTCACCTGAAGACCTCCTGTGACAGGAAGCTAGCTACTTCCCAAGGTAACCCACTGCATTGTGGGAGTTTTATCAAATGGTTTTGCATATTAGCCAAAATCTGTTTCTTGGCAATACCCACCCTCTGTTCCTACTTTCCGTCCCCTGAGGCCCAGCAGAACAAGTCTTACCCCCTCTCTCACATGACAGCCCTAACTAACAGGAGGACAGAGATGATATCCCCCCTTCTCCAGTGATCCTGGCACCGCCTGCTACGCATTCCTTTCTCCACTGTGATAAGAGTTGACATCTATCCCATGCGACTTGAAGTTTAGCAAAGCCAATTTGACATTCACTGTTTCCTCTGATCACGGAGGGTCATGTAGGGGCTTCCTTGTGCTATGTATCCCATTAAAGAGGCAGAAAGAGACACTCCCTAAAGGCCTGCATGAGCCCTGCAGGAAGCCTGTTCTTCCTTCCCAGTCCAGGTGGACATGCTCTTTTAGCCTCATTACTTTGCAGAGGAGAGCCCTGCTGCCAAGCTTGGTTGGTTCTGAGAAGCGCCCAGCTCAAGCCGTGGCTCAACATCCCGTAGAGGAATGGTTTGGAGCCCTGTGGGAACCTCTAGCGACTTCAGTGGCCTATTGGCTTTGGCAGTCCACACAGTAATAACAAGAGCTCTCATTCCTAGGGTTCGATGAGTTATTGAGCAGGTTCTAACAACTACATGACGATAGACTGAGGGCAAGTGTCATCCTCATTGGGCGTTATTAGAAGGCCAAGGGATGGGGAGTGGCTTGCTCAAGGTCATGTAGCTAGTAAGTGGTAGGTCTGGGGACCTGAACCCAGGGCCCCTACATACAAATCTCATGTTCTTCCCATCATATCTTGGTGCCTCCCATATTTGGATTTGGTGTTAAGGGCTAGAAGCATTAAAATGACATTTTATTTTATTGCAAAATAATATGGTGACTGTATCTGATAATATATGCCACATTCTGCCTTGGTAGTCCCTCACTTCTATGACATGAGGAGATATTTTACAGTCTGTTCTTGAAGACTTTTGCTAGTTTTCAATTTATGTAGTGTTCAACTTCCCGTTAATTCTCTTTTCATTGATCCTACTGTACTCACATGTAGATTTTGGTTCTGCTTATTTTCTTCTCCATTAATCTTAATTGTTTCTCTAAACTCTTCCTATTTGCCATTTCTCACTGCCCAATAAAATTCCATCACATTCACATATCATAGGCAGGTTTTTTTCAGTCATTTCGAATCAATGGGCATTCTTTTTTCAGTTTTTCACTATTGCAAAGAGGACTGCTATGACTATTTTGACACATACTTGAGCTTTCTTTCTTTCTTTGACTTACTGAAGATATATGTCTGAATAGTGGGTTCATTGGGTCAAAAGATACAAAGTCACTTTTCTTGCATAATTCCAAATTGTTTTCCAGAATGGCTAGGCTAATTGGCAGTTCCACCAACAGCGTATTAGAGTGTCTAGCTTGCCCCAGTCCCTCCGGCACTGACCATTTCCAGCTTTTGGTCATCTTTGCCAATTTGTAGGGTGCGAGGTGAAATTATATGAGCTGATTCATTTGCCTTTCTCTTCCTAGTAACTTGGAGCATGTTTTCATATGACCACTTATAGTTTGCAATTCTTCTTTTGAAAATTTTTTGTCCATTATCTCTTGGGAAATTACACATTTATGGCCACAACTGGATATCAGGCTTTTTTAAAATCAGTTGCAGCTTATGTAATTGCAAAGTAGTTTAAACTAGAGTCCCATGGACTAGAAATGCACTAGCCACTTCCTTTACCTCTACTTAAAGGATGCCTTGTACCAGAATGTTCTTCTAAAGCAGCTGGCAAGAGGAAACAGTTTCACTTTTTGAGAGTGGGAGGACATGTGTAGCTCATTCATGCTACTGGGAGAGGAACCTGGGAACATGTAGGCAAATGCTTAATACTCCAACCACTTTGCAGATTGGGAAACTGAGGTCTCATAAAGGCTTATGTAAGATCACATGGTATGGAAGGAAGAGTGCCGGATGTGGAGTCAGGAGACCTGGGTGCAAGTTTTGGTCCAAACACTTCCTAGCTGTGTTACCCTGGACATGTCTTTTCCATCTCTGAGCCTAAAAACTCTTGCCTTTAAAGGGGGCCAATGACACGCCATTAAGATGGTAATGGCCAACAGATGACTATGTCAGGGCTCCCAGATCCTAGATTTGTGACATTTTGAGTAAATCCTGCTGAATAAATCAGGGAATTCAAGATGTATCCAGAATAGGTGGAAGGTATCCTTAGCAGGTGAGGAAACTGGGGGGGGGGATGAGGGAAACCTCCTGCAGAAGATGGCCCTTGAACTGAGTCTCAAAGGAAGCTAGGGGGCAGCTAGGTGGCACTGCACTGGATAAAGCACTGGCCCTGGATTCAGGAGGACCTGAATTCAAATCTGACCTCAGACACTTGACACTTACTAGCTGTGTGACCCTAGGCAAGTCACTTAACTCTCATTGCCCCACAAAAACAAACAACCAAACCAACCAACCAAGTTGAAATTGGCCTCTCTACAACTTCTCTCCCCACCCTACTGTTCCTGGTTCTGCCCTTTGGGGCCAAACAGAACAAAACCTAATCTCTCCTCTATGTGAGCCCTTGGAGGCTTCTCTTCTCCAGGCCAAAGGCCTCCCCCCCTCCATTTCTTCAACCTTTCCTCCTAGCACATGGACTTCAGGCCAGTTATCATCCTGGTTGCTCTTCTCTGGAGACTCTCTACTTCGTCAATGTTTTTCCTAGATTAAAATGACCTGCCCAAGGACACACGGCTTGTCAGTGGCAGAGACAGGATTGGAGCCCAGATTTCCTGACTCTAAATCGAGTGATCTTTCCACTATATCAAGGCCCAATCTAATTAAGCCCAGGGTATTCATTACCACTGCTATCAATCACAGGGTACTTATTCATTATCACACAGGCCTCACTGGCTCAGAGACAGGTTGACTCTGCAAGCACGATCCCAGCCCTGTTCCCACCACCAAGCTTTCTGTGCAGTGGAATGGACGCGAGACAAGTCAAGTGCATTTAGGACCTTTTGAGTGCTGAGAAGTTGGAGCATGGGGACAAGTTGAAAGTAATCTCCTATGGCATTTCATTAGGGCCTTGTTGTGAGAGTGGCAGCAGGCCACTGCTTAACTCCCAGCAAACTTCCCGATCCATCAGCTGTTAAGGAAAGAGACTGTCCCTGGGCTGGGGGCTAAACAGAAGAAAAAGAGTTACCAACCTCGGCTTGCTTGCACCACACGCTGATGTTCTTCCGCTGGGCTTTGGTGAAATGATCCCACGCTTTTTGCTTGGAGGCCGAGTGGTAAACAGCCACTATCTGTTCAACTGTAGGGTGAGCCAGGGGGTCGCACCGGGCCAGAACATCATCCGGAAAGGGCAGCAGAGAGGAGCAAAGGAGGGAGAGGAGGAATCAGGCAGATGGCTTGCTGGTTGGCCCCCTTTGCCAGCCTCCCCTAGTCTACTGGGTTCAACAAAGGAGACCTCAGAAAAGGGGACCAACTGGAGGAAAGGGAACCTGATGTCACTGTAGTAGAGTGGACTATGTGCAGATGATAGAGTGGTGTGACGTTGGATGAGTCTCTTTCCCTCAGTGAGCCTCAGTTTCCTTATTTGTAAAATGGGCAGGGGGCAGCTAGGTGGCACAGTGGATAAAGCACCAGCCCTGGATTCAGGAGGACCTGAGTTGAAATCTGGCCTCAGACACTTGATACTTAGTAGCTGGGTGACCCTGGTTAAGTCACTTAACCCTCATTGCCCCACAAAAATGGGGAGAGTAGCCCTCAAACTGCCTAGCTCACAGGGGTACTGTGAAGAGAATGTGTGAAAAGACTGAAAGTTCTTGAGGAAAGCCAGATTGTTGGTGGGATCTGTGGCAGCTTGAAGGGAAGGACCATTTAGTTGGGGCTCATTAGCTTTTATTTTTTTTTTGTAGGGCTCATTAGCTTTGGAGCTACAACAGGCCTTAAAGCTAATGGGTCAACCTCAAGGGGAGGCTTGGCATCATCATGATGCCTGACAAACATCTGGGGAACTGAAGTAAACTCCTTCAGGGGAAGAAACTGAGGCCCAGATGGGAAAAGGGACTTGTCCAAGGTGACAAAGCCAGGAGTAGAACCCAGGGCTTTTAGGGAAGTCATCTTTTCTTGTTCTTGGCTTTCTTTTCTCTTTTTGTCTCATCTAAAGTAGAAAGGTTTGCTGTAGTGAGCCATGAGATGAGAGAGAAGAGAAGAGAAGAGAAGAGAGGAGAGGAGAGGAGAGGAGAAGAGAGGAGAGGAGAGATGAGAAGAAAAAAGAAGGGATGGGAGGGGAGGGAGAGGAGGAGAGAAGGGAGAGAGACAGGAGGGAGGGAGGGAGAGAGAGATCAAAACAGAGAGATACAGAGAGATTCCTTCCTCCATGGCCAATTGGCCACAATGGTTCTTCTAAGTACAGTTGGGTGCTTCCTCTGCTATTTAATGCACTATACCCCAAATCCCAGCTCTCCTCCACTACCCCCACCTTCCAAAACAGAGGGGTTTGATTCCAGGCCTTTTTCAAAAGGCTGGCTGAGATGGTGAGCCAGTTTGTCAGGAAGAACGCTGCCAAAGTACAGCTTGGGAATATTTTCTAAGACTCATCAAAGGGTGTCTGGGGAAATGGGGCCAACCCTTTGGCTTGCTCATCCTCAGCCACTGGTGTGTCCACAATAAGTAAACCACTGGCCATGGTGGGGCAACCTATAGACCTCTGTCATCCACTTATCCTGATGGCACTTAATGAATGCTTGTTGTCTGACTGATGAGTTGATTGAGTGCTTTCTCTTACTGCTTCCTTTCTCTGTGGGCTTGGAGATTTCTGGAGTCCTCACCCACATTTGTGACCAGATTAAAAATAGACAACAGGGGCAGCTAGATGGCACAGTGGATAGAGCGCCGGCCCTGGAGTCAGGAGTACCTGAGTTCAAATCCAGCCTCAGACACTTAACACTTACTAGCTGTGTGACCCTAGGCAAGTCACTTAACCCCAATTGCCTCACTAAAAAAAAAATAGACAACAGGAAACCCACAGTCAGCCCAATGACACCTGCTGCAGGAGGCAGATGATGCTAGGGCAAAGGGAAGCACGTGCATTTAAAAACACCCAAACCCAGGGACAGCTAGGTGGCGCAGTGGATAAAGCTCCAGCCCTGGATTCAGGAGGACTTGAGTTCAAATCTGACCTCAGACACTTGACACTTACTGTGTGACCCTGAGCAAGTCATTTAACCCTCATTGCCCTGCAAAAAGAAAATAAAAACACCTAAACTCTCTCTAAGCGTCTCAATGGGAATGGGATCCCTCCCTGAAAAGCCTGGACCCGTACCTCCATCCAGAACTGTTAACAAATGTTTCATTTCTTCAAGGAGACAGGATTTTATTGGTGTGAGGACTCCTTCCACTCAGGCAGATGGTGACCCTGTTACATTTTAGGAAATGGTCCTCACCAGCTGTTGTAGCTGAAAAATTGGTGGGCAGCCTGGTGCTGAGGCCTTCTCCCCACTGAGCCTGACTGGGACTCAGGCCATTACTGGCTTGACATTCAAAGCCTTTCTAGCCTGGTAAGAACCCAGTAAAACCCAGGCCTTTCCATGCTATGCTGAGCATCAAAGGATGTGAGAGAGCTCACAAATATCCCTTAGAAACAATACATTGGAATTCAGGCCTCACGTGAGACCTTGGGGCTGGGCCAGATTTTAGAGCTCTGTTTCTCTGTACAAAGGGCCATCCCATCTCCTCCCCAGAAGTGTTTCCCTTGCTCCACAGAGGAGGTCAAGGGAAAGAAGCTGAGGGTCAAAAGCAGAAGCATCCCACTCAATCACCCACTTTGTCCAAGGTCACTAAAGGAGTTCTTGCAAACCCATTAGAAGATAATGACTTCAAAGGCTGAGGTCCTCTCTTGTCCTTGGCGACCAAATTCAGAACTCCCCCCCCCCCCGTGGCCTCCAGTGGTTGTCAACTGACCTCAAGTATGGCACAGAGATGGGCAGTGTCGTGGTCCTCAGGGCCCCCAAGGAGCTGAGGTGGACGCACCACAGAGACTCCATTCAGGGGATGATCTTACTTTTACACTTGGGGAATTGACACCATTACCTGAGGAACTAACTGATTCAATTGTCTTGCGCAACTAATGGAATGAATCAACCAGGAAGGAATTAGCGTGAGCTGGCTCACGATCTCTGAACGCACATTGTTTCTGTGCCAACTCAGAGAGATGAGTGATGGAACACTGTTCCCTCCCCCGTCCGCCCCCAGAGCATGACTCACATTGGACCAGGATCCCTGCCAGGGCCTGCTTGAACTTCTCCTTGGCTTCCTCCATCCCCTTCTCATGAGCTGCCTTCTCATTGACCAAGCGGCGGATGTGGCTATTGGCCGACTGGATCATGGAGTAGAAGTTGTTGGCGCTTCGCCGGTTCACCTCGCCACGCTCTATCCAGGTCAGCAGTGTCTGCACTGCCTCGGAGAATTTGGAATCATCTGAGGAAAAGGGAGAATGTTTTGAGTTATCCCAGTTGGTCAGGTCCTAACCTGTCCGTTTCCCCAACACAGAGAAAGACCTCCAGGGCAAGTTCTGGGGACAACTTAGCAGGGGTTCTGCCTCCTCCTCCCCCTCCCAAGGGTTGCTAGAGGAAGGGTCATTTCTTCTTTTTAAGTGACAGGAATAGGGACTGGACTTAACTCCTGGATGAGAAAACTCTAGCCATCAGTACAGGTGGGCAGCTTATAGTCTTTGGGAGTAATGAGAGGTCAGGTGATTTGAACAGGGTCATATGGCCCCAGTGTGATATTTATTGCAGAAGGGACCTTGAGTTGGGCCTTCCCAGCTCAAAGATCAGTTCTCTGGCCATTATACTTTCTTTTGACAAACTCTTTCCTAACACTTAAGTCTTACACTTTTCCTAGTGTGGCTCTCTTTGGGCATAATCCATACACTGGTTAGCAGGGAACTTCTCAACCCTATAATCCTGTGATTTGGTGCATATCAATATGGCCCAGGACTGACGACATCTTGGTGTGGACGCCGTCCTCCCTGACGTAGATTACAACCCCTCTGGGTCTTGGCAGATGGTTTTAATGAGCGGCCATGGCTGAGAAAACAGTGCATCACCCCGTGGGCAGGCCATCCTTCTGGTGAAGAGCCCGTCCATTGCCACCCATTGATGAAGCTCCAGGCATGAAGCCCAGCACTTGACCTGCATAGATGCAGATTCCATTAATCATTCAAATTTGAAAAGGAAAAACAACGTTCTGATTTCATACAGCTGGAGAGTGAACACAGACCTAAAGAACTGGGCCCTGATACATAGGTTCTTGTTTTTTTTAAGTGGGGCAATGGGGGTTAAGTGACTTGCCCAGGGTCACACAACTAGTAAGTGTCAAGTGTCTGAGGCCGGATTTGAACTCAGGTCCTCCTGAATCCAGGGCCAGTGCTCTATCCACTGCACCACCTAGCTGCCCCCATAGGTTCTTCTTTATATTTAAAAGTCTAGGATTCTCTGCTTCTGCTTGAAGGCCTATAAGAAGCAGCTCACATTTCTCTGGTGCCTTCACATTTCAGAAGTGCTTTCCTGGGGGCAGCTAGGTGGGGCAGTGGAAAAAGCACTGACCCTGGATTCAGGACGACCTGAGTTCAAATGTGGCCTTAGACACTTGACACTTACTAGCTGTGTGACCCTGGGCAAGTCACTTAACCCTCATTGCTCCTCCGGAAAAAAAAAAAAGAAAAAAAAAAGAAGGGCTTCCTTATAACCACTTTGAGAGGGAGGTAGCTCAAGTATTACTATGCCTATTTCACAGAGGAGAAAAGTGAGGCCCAGAGTTGTCAAAGTGTCTGACTAGTTAGGTAGGGGCAAGGCCTACACTCTTTCCAATGACACCGAGGAGGTCACGTCTCCTTGGACACTGTAGGCAAGATAGCCTGGCACCTACTGGGCATCTCTCTACTGTCCCCATGCTCTGGAGAGAGGAGGAAGCCATTTTGGGGGGGCCACAGGTACTCCTATTTCTAGCTGGTGTGGAGGGAATAGGGCAGGCCTTTGGAAGGAGGCAGCTACTGGTCATAGGTCACAGCTAAACTTTACTAGAGAGGGGGGGGTATGAAACCAGCTCCTCTTCCTCCCTGAGGGACATACCTGACATGGGGGCAGTAGAGGACCTGAGAGAGAGGCATAGAGGGGGGATCAGAGGGTCTAGAGCTAGAAGGGACCTCTGAATTCATCTGCCCCCAAACCTTTGCTTTACACACAAAGATACTAAGGTTGAGAGAAGGAAAGACACTTGACCTCACTCCCACACAACTAAGATTTGAATCCAGGCCTTCTGACTCCACATCCATGGCTGCTCCTCAAGTTACAGGCTATAATCTATTGGGAATAAACCAAGTCACAAGTCTCCAGCATGGGAAGGGCCTGTCCCTTGCAGGGAGGACAAGGAACTTACTCATTTATGTAAGAAAAGCATTCATTTGGTGCCCACTGTGTGCAGAACACAGTGGGCTTGGTGTTGGAGGAAAAATACAATTTAGATAAGACAGGGTCTCTGCCCTATGGATTTTGGTTGTTCAGCCATGTTCAATAGTGCCTGTGACCCTATTTGGGGTTTTCTTTTTAAAAAATTTATTTATTAGGGGCAGCTAGGTGGCGCAGTGGATAGAGCACCAGCCCTGAAGTCAGGAGTACCTGAGTTCAAATCTGGCCTCAGACACTTAACACTTACTAGCTGTGTGACCCTGGGCAAGTCACTTAACCCCAATTGCCTCACTTAAAAAATTATTTATTTAGAATTTCCCCCAAGTTACATGTAAAAAAACAATTTTTTCACATTTTAAAAAATTTTTGTGTTCCAAATTTTCTTCCTTCCTCCCCAGCCCCCCCACCCCTTAAGAATTCAAGCAATTCAAAATAAGTTATACATGTGCAGTCACGCAATACCTCTTCACATCAGTCAGGTTGTGTGAGAAAATAGACAAAATAACTTTAAAAAGAGGAACTAACAAATAAAATGATACTTCATTCTGTGTTCAGATGCCATCAGTTCTTTCTCTGTAGATGGACTGCATTTTTCATAAGTCCTTCTTATCGATAGCATCCTGCTTATTTTTTTCACATTTACTATTGCTAACTGTATTACCCTCTATCCTATTCCCTCCCCTTGATATTTATTCTGTTTTCTATCTTCTTTCTCCCTATCCCTTCTGGAAAGTGTTTTGCTTTTTATTGCCCCCTCCCCCAATCTGCCCTCCCTTCCTTCCCCTCTCCCCCCTTATCCCCTTCCCCTCCCACTTTCCCTCAGAGCACAATATATTACTATATCCACTCGAGTGTGTGTATTATTCCCTCTTTGAGCCAATTCTGATGAAAGTAAGGCTCACTCACTCCCCTGCTCCTTCCTTATCTCCCCTCCACTCCATAAGCTTTTTCTTGTTTCTTTTATGTGAACTACTTTACCCCATAACACCTCTCCCTTTGGGGTTTCCTCTGCAGAGACACTGGAGTGGTTTTCCATTTCCTTTTCCACCTCGTGTGACAGATGAGGAACTGAGGCAAACAGAAGGAAGTGACTTGCCTAGGGTCACACAGGCAGGAAGTGTCTGAGGTCAGATCTGGATTGAGAAAGAGAAGTCTTCCTGACTCCAAGCCTAGTGCTCTATGCACTAAGGCGCCACCTATCTGTCCTGCATACATAAATAGCTCTCTCTTGCTCTCTCTTTCCATATACATATACATACATACATATGTGTGTGCATATATATATAATAGTTCTTGATAAGTAGGCAGCTAGGTGGCACAGTGCATAGAGTACTGGGCCTAGAATCAGGAAGACCTGAGTTCAGATCTGGCCTGAGACACTTACCAGCTGTATGACCCTGGGCAAGTCACTTACTTCTGTTTGCCTGTTTTCTCATCTATAAAAATGGGGATAATAACAGCACCTACCTCCCAGAGTTGTTGTGAGCATCAAATGAGATAATATTGGTACAGTGCCTAGCACACTGCCTGGCACATAGGAAGGGCTATACAAATGTTAGCTATATTAGAGAGGGCATGAACAAAGCAATACCAGAGCTAAGTCCATTATAGGCTATGGAGCTGGAAAGGACCCTCAATAGCACCTAGCCCAGCCCCATCATTTTGCAGATGAGGAAACTGGGGATCAAAGTGTGACTTGTCCAAGGTGACACACCTAGCAAGTAGTAGGCTGGAGGAGGAAATTCATTCTTTTTTCTTTGTTTTTTGTGGGGCAATGAAGCTTAAGTGACTTGCCCAGGGTCACACAGCTAGTAAGTGTCAAGTGTCTGAGGCTGGATTTGAACTCAGGTCCTCCTGAATCCAGGGCTGGTACTTTATCCAGGTGCCACCTAGCTGCCCCTGGAAACTCATTCTTAACATTGGAAAGGATAGGGGCAGCTGGGGAGCACTACAGTGGATAGAGCACCATCCCTGGAGTCAGGAGGACCTGAGTTCCAATCTGACCCCAGATTCTTACTAGCTGTGTGACCCTGGGCAAGTCACTTCACTCAGATTGCTACCCCAAAACCCCGAAAACATCAGAAGGCATCAGGGAAGCCTTTCATAGTTGGGTTTTAAGTGATAGGGACCAGACCTGGGATTTCAGTGGTGTAGGGAGCTCTCAGATCAAGAGGAAAGTCCCATTACTAAGACAGGTCAGCACCTTCTCCATAATCTATAGTCTTCAAGGTCTGCCTAGAATGCTGAGGAGTTAAGTGACTCAACAAGGGTCACACTGGCAGGATGTATCAGAGGCAGGGCTTCAACCTGGGGCTTCCTGGCTTAAAAGTCAGCTTTGTACCCATTATACCAGGTGATCCCTCCAGGAAAAACTTACTATGAACTCAGGGATGAGTAAGACTTGAAGAGGCAAAGAGTTGGGGGCGGGGGGGGGGGGAGAGCCATCGTAGTAATGGGAAAAGAGCAGTGAGTGAGGACCCAGAACATGCCTGGGGGAAAGAGAGTGCTTTAGGAACTCTAGAGGCCCACACCCATTGGCCATCATTATCATCTCCATCATTAACAACAAAGTGTTAACAAAGTAATGGATTTTAATTCATAACATTAATAACAAAGTGTTATCCAGCGTTACAGGATGTGGCATACACTAAAAGGAGATTGAAATGGAAAGGCAGGCTGGTGCCAGGTTGTGGAGGGCCTTGTATGTCAGGCAGAGGAGCCTGAATGGAACTCAGGAAGAAATAGGGAGCCACTGCAGATGTGGGAGCCAAAGAGTGACATGAGCCCATTTACTCAGCAGGAAAATGAGTGTGATTGGGTCTTTCAAGTCAGGTTCTTTACTCAAAAGGAAGACACCCACACTTAAGAAGAGCCTTTACCTTTCAGCTTCTCAGCCACAATGCTGCATTCGTGGTCTGAATAATGAACAACAGGAGGGGGAGATGGAGGACGGAAGCGCTCCTCTTCCAAGCGGCGGCGGTGGCGCTCCTCCCTGGCCAGCATGCGTTGTTTACACTCCCATTCATACAAGTCATCCCGGGCCTGGGCAAAATCCACGTGGAGGCGGCCGGTATCTTTCTTGTCAGTGCTGGAGCCCAAGCGGATGCGGTATCCTGATGCCAGAGAGAGGAGGGGGTAAAACAGCTTGGTCTAGAACTGGTACCCACCTAGCAGGATCTGCAGAGAGCAGAGCAAGCACCAGCGCAAAAAGGAACTGGCTCAGGGGCAGCTAGGTGGCACAGTGGATAAAGCACTGGCCCTGGATTCAGGAGGACCTGAGTTCAAATCCGGCCTCAGACACTTACTAGCTGTGTGACCCTGGGCGAGTCACTTAACCCTCATTGCCCCGCAAAAAAAAAAGGAACCAGCTCCTCTGGTGCTTTCAAGTTTGTAAAGGAGTATGGATGGCACCATTGAGAAAACTGAGCCTCAGGACTGCTTCCGAGGCCACACGACGAACTGATGGCAGAGTCAGGATTCAAAGCCAGGCCTCCTGATCACAAGGCCTACCTTCGTTTCACTGTGTCGCACTGCCTTTCGCTAACTCCCACGCAGCTACAGTTCCTTCGGCCTCCTCAGACTGATATCAACAGGACTGCCAAAGGAGTTTTGGCTCTTCGCTAGAAGGCCGCAGTGGTCAGAGCAGCTCCATGGAAAGGCTCACAGGGGCAGTAAGGGGCCACCCTGTACCTCAACAGGTATCCCCAGCACAAAAGCCCCAAAGAGTGGATGTTTGGCCTGTGCTTGTGTCTGAGGTGAGATTTGAATTCAGGTCCTCCCAACTACCTCAGAGGCCTAGATCTAGTCCAATCCCCTCAATTTCCAGGAGAAGAAACTGAGGCTCAGGGAGGGGAATGGATTTGCCCAAGTGGCAGAGCTGGGATTTGAACTCAAGTTCTTCTGATTCAAAATCCAGTGCCATTTCTGCTCTATCACGCTGCCTCTGATCCAAATCTCCCAGATGTCAGCAGGGCTTGGTGAGTCGTAGATAAAGAACACGCGAGCAGAGGGGAAGGGGCTGGCCAGGCCAACAAGAATCCCTGGAGGAGAAGATGTGGGAAAACTTCCCACAAACCATCCCTGCACTCCCCCCCCACCCCAGAGCATGCTCTCCCATACTCTCTGACCAGGGAACACCTACCAGAGAGATAGAGGGCTTTGTCCACCATGAACTCCTCAGAGAAGCGGATGTGGCAGAAATTCTTCTTGCTTTTGCGGATGGCGATGATGTCCCCACATTGTTCGAATACCTCCATGATGATCTGTTCTGTTCCGTTCTCTGGCAGACCTCCTACAAAGACTGTCTTGCATCCTGGGGGTCTTTCCCGGGTTGCAGGTGGCGGAAGATCTAAACAGAAAGGAGAAAGCAAAATGAAAATGGATGTTCAAGGACCGAGGAGATCTGAGTCTTTCATTTTTCCCTACCCGTGTGACTTTGGGCAAGTCACTTCACCTCAATGGCCTCAGTTTCTTCACCTGTAAAATGAGCGTATCGGCCTAGATGATATCTAAGAGCCCTTCCATTGAAATTCTGCAATCCTATCATCATCATCAAAAAGCTTCTGAGTGTGAATTAGCAGACGAATCCTGGGCCTTTTTCTACTCCTTAATGGGTGTGTGAACTTGGCCAAGTCATTTCTCCGGTCCATCACATGTTCCTTCTCGCTCTAAATCCTCTTGCTGTTATTTCATCTGTTTTGCTTTCCAAACCAACTGAAGCATGAAAACGTCCTTGTTTACCTCCCATGATCCTGCCTGCCCCTATCTATGGCCAACCCTACAGCTTGACCATCTCTGGTCAAACATTTCCATCATGCCTGCTGAAAAAAGTCCCACGCTCCACAATCTATTGGGCCCTTTGTGCTCTAGCCAAACTCTTTCACTTGCTGTCCATGGTACCTCTGACCATTTGCTCATGCTGCTCCCTGTGCCCAGAATTCACTCCTCCCACCCCTGTTGTTGTGTAGCAAAAAGAGACTAAAAAGGGGCAGCTAGGTGGTGCAGTGGATAAAGCACTGGCCCTGGATTCCGGACTCCCTGAGTTCAAATCCGGCCTCAGACACCTGACACTTAACTAGCTGTGTGACCCTGGGCAAGTCACTTAACACTCATTACCCTGCAAAAAAAAAAAAGAGACTAAAAAGTGAGAAGGGAAGGGGAAAGAGATAAGCATTCGTAAAGCACCTATTGTGTGCCTGGCACTATGCCAATATTCTCTCATTTGATCCTCTCAACAACCCTAGGAAGTAGGTGCTATTATTGTCCCTACTTTACAGATGAGCAAACTGAGTCAAACAGAAGTTAGGTGACTTTCTCAGGGTCACACAGCTAAGAAATATCTGCAGCTGGATTTGAACTCGGGACTTCCATTCTCCAAGTCTATGCTCTATCTATCCACTGTGCCACCAGCAGTGGGGACATCGGGCCTTCACTCACTCCACTGGGCTTAACCTGGCACTTGGAATTCTTCCAAGTTCTTCTTTCAGCCAAATTCCAGGCTATTTGGGGGGTATGTGAGAAGGGAAGGGGAGATGCCAAATTCTCTAATAAATATGGAGGGGAAGAGAGAGAGATGGCTTTCCAAGGAGGGTATCAGGGAAGGCTTCAGAGAGGAGGAGGCACCTGAGTTAGGTTTTGAAGGAAGAGAAGGGATTAAAGAGCATCTGGATCTGCTTGGACTTGGGCATGTTGCCAGGCACACAGTAGGTATTTAATCAATGGCTCTTAAAAGAATGAATGGGAGGCGGCTAGGTGGCGCAGTGGATAAAGCACCGGCCCTGGATTCAGGAGGACCTGAGTTCAAATCTGGCCCCAGACACTTGACACTTACTAGCTGTGTGACCCTGGGCAAGTCACTTAACCCCCATTGCCCCACAAAAAAAAATGAATGAAGAAAGCAAGCTTGTTGGGGAAAATTGGTAAGTCTGGGGAGAGAAATTTGCCCAACTGAGTCACTTGGAATCTGCCTTAGGAGATGATTTTTCTGCTTCACAATGCACCTTCTACCCACCCATGCAGTATTCAGTGGCTGTCAAGGCTGCCGATTCCCCTGCCACTGTTTACAGCTATCAGAGTGTTTCTAGTCAAAATTCTTGATTGTCGCTCATCAAGAAGAGGCGTGTGGGTTACTAGGTTTTCTGGGCGTAGGCTTTAGATCTGCAAGGGTTGATTTTGTGTAATCCAATCTTTTCATTTAGCTCTTGCCAGGACTCAGCTGTGCATTTTGAAAGAGCTTGAGTCTCAAGTGAAGGGGCAATGAAACCTTGGGCCTTTCTGGAAATGAGGAAGCTGAGGGCAGCCAATATAGGTGCTGCCCCAAGTCATGAAAGGATTCTAGCCATCACCTAATCTACCCGCCTACCCCATCTGCTAGGTGAGAAAACTGAATTGAGGGAAGGGAAAGTGACTTTGTCAGGGACACATCTCCAGTAAACAGCAGAGCCAACGTGGGAAACCAGGGCCTTCTGAGTTGGACTGGAATCTAAATTGAGGCCTATTTCTGTTACAGTGGTGATGAGGATGAGGATAATAATCATGTCTACCACTTGAAGGTTTGCCAAGTGCTTTACAAATATTCTCTCATTTGATCCTCACAACAATCCTGAGAGCTAGGTGCTATTATTGTCCCCATTTTATAGATGAGGAAACTGAGGCAAAAAGGGTGAAGTGACTCTTCCAAGGTCACAGAGCTATTAATTGTCTGAGGCTGCATTTGAACTCAGGTCCTTTTGACTCCAGGCCCAGTGCTGTATCCTCTGTACTACCTAGCTGCTCCTGACACATAGCAGGCACTATAAAAATGTTGTTGTTATTAAAAATAACAATAACAACAACAACAACAATAATAATAATGATATCATACATTTAGAGCTGGAATGGACCATGGGCCTTAGAAGTCAAGTCTAACCACTTCATTTTACAGGTGAGGAAACTGAGGCCCAGGGAGATCAAGCAGGAAGTAGCAGAGTTGATACTGAAACTGCACGGGGGAGAAGAGGGATGGAACAGAAGTGATTTGGCTGGAATAAGTGGGTACACAGCTAGGCCCTGGTTAATGCAAATAATGGATCCCCTAAAGTGGCTGCATGTATTTGAACTCTCACTATTGGAAATAGTAATTCTGTAAACTGTTGAGGGCATGTAGTTTACATCCAGGTCAGCAGATGAGGATGACAGGGATAGGGGTATCAGTGATGAGGGGGAGAGGCTGGCTAGCCGAAGGGGAGGGGCCTTGCTTGAGTAGCCCTCGCTCAGCCAATAACAGAGCAGCAAGAATGAACTGACCTCAGAATTCTAAGCTGCTTGCTTGTGCCATGGAATGTTGGTACGTCAACATAAGGTTGGCATGGTAACGTTGGCCCTCACAAAAGAGCCCCCCAACTGCCTTCCCTGGGCTCCCCTTAGAGGCACTACAGGCAGGGAAGTGGGTAAAAGGGCAGCAGCATCGCCCTCACCTCACACCCTTCACAAACCACCTTATAACCTCTGAGATGGTGTCAGCAGAGCATTGGGGAGCCAGGGGAGATGGCCTAGAGGTGCCCTGGCCCAACCGGCAACCCCGGGGACATCTCCAACGCTCCCTCCGTGGTGGTACTGATGGCAGAGGTGATGCTGGGGCAAGATCCCTGTCCATTCCAGTGGCCAGGCCAAGGTGTTTCCGAGCCCCTCCTGAGGATGTCCGGAGAGTTCCAGGCAGTGGAGATGACAGAGTAGAAACAATGCCTTCCTCAATTCAACAGCACAGGGGCCTACTGCCCTTCTTTACTCGAAGACGTGGAACATTTACTGGTGGGGGAGATGGATTCTCTAGAGGGATGCCCAACTTAATGGCCTTTCCTAGGTGGCCTCAGGCCCTCATAAATGGCCTCCAGGGAGAGTTAGATGGTGGAGGGGATGAAGGGACTAGAGCAAGACGTTTACATTTATGAGCATTCTTTCCTTGGTATTTTCAGGCCTTCCTTACTGGAGTAATCTATTAAATTAAATTAAATTCAACTAAACATAACACTCTTTTCTATTTTTTTTTGGTGAGGCAATTGGGGTTAAGTGACTTGCCCAGGGTCACACAACTAGTAAGTGTCAAGGGTCTGAGGCTGGATTTGAATTCAGGTCCTCCTGAATCCAGGGCCAGTGCTCTATCCACTGCACCACCTAGCTGTCCTATAACACTCTTTTCTAACAACAGAAATGTCCTGCCCCAATCAGCTTTAGGTCAGCCTGTAAAGTCACTCTGGGAATTCAGTCGGTTGATAAACACTTAGTAAGTGCCTACAATGTGCCAGGACCTTTGCTAAGTGCTGAGGATGTGAAAAGAGGCAAAAGACAGTCCCTGCCCTTGGGGAGTTTCCACTCTAATTGGAAATGGGTAACCCCAGATCCTTAAAGGGAGAGCCACTAATATATGATCTCTGAAGAATGGAACTATAGGTGGGTGTGGGGAGGGGACCCTAGGATTCCAGTTGAATCAAACAAAAGGCTCTTGGGGATCATCTAGGCCGGAGATCCTTAACCTGATTTCAAGGGCTGGGGTGAGGGATGTCACTGAACTTGGAACTTTTGATATTTGGATAAGTACTTTGGTATAATTGGTCGACTTATTCCACAGAGGGGTCCATGACACAGAAAAGATTAAGAACCTCTGAATCAACTGCCTCTTTTTTTGTTTGTTTGTTTTGTTTTTTTGCAGGGCATTGAGGGCTAAGTGACTTGCCCAAGGTCACAAAGCTAGTAAGTGTCAAGTGTCTGAGGCCAGATTTGAACTCAGGTCCTCCTGAATCCAGGGCTGGTGCTTTATTCACTGTGCCACCTAGCTGCCCCCAACTGCCTCTTTTTAATCAGAAAAGAAAATTGAGGCTCAGGGTAGGAAGTGACTTCCCTAGGGTGGGTCACATAGATGACAAGTAACAAGGTAAGGGCCTGTGGTGCTCCGGTCACCACTTGGGGCTGGCAAAGGATCTCAGATAAACTACTGAGGGTGTGGGTAGTGGCCATGTCTGGGTGTATCTTGGCAGCCCGCTTCAGAAGATGAGTGGGGTCCACGAGTGTTAGTGATATAGATAAAGTCAGCCCCTGAGCTTTAGGAAGCCTGGGAACAATGGCTTTGTTTTGTTTTGTTTTTGCGGGGCAATGAGGGTTAAGTGACTTGCCCAGGGTCACATAGCTAGTAAGTGTCAAGTGTCTGAGGCCACATTTGAACTCAGGTCCTCCTGAATCCAGGGCCAGTGCTTTATCCACTGTGCCACCTAGCTGCCCGAGCAATGGCTTTTAAAGGAGCTGCAGAGATCGCTCAGAAGGCCGGCTATGACTTACATGCTGAGAAGTCTTTCAGATGATTTTATTAGCCAGTCCAAGATAGATGGTCCCTGAGATAATCAATGGGAGGTTGGATGTGGCTTAATGCAATCTCCAATGATTGAGAGAAATTAGAAGCCTGGGGAATCTTTATTAATACTCTATCTACTTTCTCTTTAATTGAGCCAGCCTGGCAGAGGGGTAAGAAGATGACTTTCTCCATACGCCTGGACATGTCCAGAGAGAGCGAGCGATGCCACAAAGCCTTGGGATTGCTAAGTAGCAGAGCAGGCAGGATCCTTAGGGGCAATTCAATTGAACTCAATAAGCGTATATCAAACATCATAGGGTAGGGGAGGGGGAGTGAGGCCCAGTGAAGCAGAGTGAGATCTTAGACAGTCTAAGACTGAAAAGGGACTTTAATGGTCAGCTGATCCAAGCCCTTTGCTTCCAGAGGGGAAAAGTAAAGGGTGCAGAAGGGGAAGGAAAGGGGGGCAGTGTGACATGGTAGAAAATGTCCTGATTCTGAAGTCCTAGGGCTTGGGTTCCAATCTTTCCCTGGCTGCTTACTACCTATGTGTCCTTAGGCAAGTCATTTCTCCTCCCTTGGCCTCAGTTTCCTTATCTGTAAAATGACGGTAGCAGACAATATGACCTTTCGGGTCTCTTCTGGCTCTAAATGCTATGAACCTATCTATGGCAGTCAGCAGAAGACAGGGGTGGAGCACTGGATTTGAAATAAAAAAGACCTGGGGTAGAATCCTGCCTCAAATAGTTCTTGCTGTGAGACCCTTGGCAAGTTACCCAAACTTCTTTGAGCCTCTGATCCCTTGTGCAGAAGACAGCGTGGGGTGATGGAGTAAATGCTGGATTTGGGAGCAGAAGCCCTGGCTTCCCCCCCCCCCGAGGAGCCTTGATTTACTGCCAGTCAAAGGCTCTGGGTTCAAAACCTGACAGATGCTCACTACCTATGTCACTTGGAGCAAGGCATGCCTGCTCTCTGAGCCTCGAGTTTCTCACTAGCCTAGATGGCCGACGAGGTATCTTCCAGATCTACGTGACTTACTTAGGAAGCATGCGCTCAGGGCCTCAGTTTCCCCAACTGTAAAATGGAGGGGTTAGACAAGAGGATCCCCAAGGTCTCTCCCTGTTTTCCATTAAGGTTAATCTCTCCCTTGACCACAACTAGGCAAGAATTCTAACTTCTCACCTTCAGACAAAGTGCTAGCATGATGGAGTGGGCCTAGGATTTGGAGAAGTCCCAGGTTCAAAGCCCAGCTCTGCTCCTTCTTAGCTGTGTAACATTGGGCAAGTCCCTTCCCCTCCCTGAGCTTCAGTTTCCTTCTCTGTCAAAGGCAGGGGGGTTGGTTGGACCAGCGGGTCTCAGCTCCTTGTCAGCACCAAGCCCATGGTGCTCCCATGATGACCAGATAATTTCAGGGGTCTCCCACAGTCAGCAAACAACTAATGCCTGCTTCCCAATGTTTTCCTACCTTGGCCGGATTTGAACTCAGGTCTTCCTGAATCCAAGGCCGGTGCTTTTATCCACTGTGTCACCTAGCTGCCCCTGTATTTTCTTATGTGCATCAGCTAAGTGCAGACCAGACTTAGTGTGCCCAGTCTCAAGAGGTGGGCTGGCATTGGGCTGGGACCCCTGTTCTGAGCAGGGCCTGTCATTTGTACATCTTTGTCTGCTCGTCATCTCCTCCATCGCCGTGAGCTCCTGGAGGGCAGAGAACGTCTCTTGCGTCTTTTTGCGTCTCTAGCACTTCACAAAACACCAGGCATACAGAAGGCATTTAATAAATGCTTAGTTACTGACTCCAAGAAGGAAGAGCGACTACACCTAATGGAATGTTTTACTGACCACTCTGTATCCCTTATTTCCCTGTTGACAAATAAATGGCTTTCCTTATCATCTGTTTAAGGCCATGAAGATAATTGCATGGGTTAAACCCTAAAAAAGGTTATAAGCGCCCCCAGCCGTATCCGAAGATCTTGTGGATATCTGGTCATTGTTCTGATAGTCCCGCTTGCCCCATGGGAGATTGTTTCACCTAACTTCCGGGTTGTGCACTATCAGGTAGACTATGGTAGGCCTTAGGAAGGTCTTTTAGAAAAGTGAAACATTGCTCAAGCATCCAGACACATGAGGAGAAATTATGCGGGAAGAGCCTTACTTGGGTTTGGTGGGAAAAGAGTACAGCTTTTGCAGTGAATGATCTCCTTCGCCACTGGCATATCAGGAGGAATTGGTGGTGGAACGATCCCCAAACCTGGCATCATGGGTGTGATCGGTGGTATTCCTGTCATCATTCCAAGAGCTGGATCAAAATCTACAAGAAAAGGGGGAGACAAAGAAGAACGTGTGATGCTGCTAGCCCAACGGTTTCCCTATGGCTCCCACTGATCTGTGGGGACAGGAAGCAAGCACTGGTAGGTAACATTCCTCATCCTACCTCCCACTGTCACAATGCTGAATGGTTTGGAATCATTTGACACACATCAGAGAAACGGAGGCACAGAGGGATTGGTGAGGTCATGCAGTCAGTCAGTTAGGGACAGAGTCAAGGTAGAACTCTGATGGTCTTTCCACTATTTCCCAGAAGCAGCACCCACAGGTGGAGAGAACCAGAGCCTCTGGGCTGAGGTCTAGGCTGGCCTGTTATGCATCTGTCTGCCTCCACTGAAAGGCTCCTCTCATGCCTTGGGGGCACAGGACAGGCCATGGCAGCAGAGTCCTGGGGTAACAGCTACCCCGGGATGGAAAGGCGGCAAACTGAGAGGCCTAGCGTAGCCCAGCAGAAAGAAGCTCATCACGGGGAAGCCACACACTAGGTAAGGATGTTTCTTGATCACAGCGACTCATGAAACCATCTATTAAGGCATCAAGGGGCTGTCGTCTGCTTCTGAAGAAGGAATACCCAACTAATGAGATGACAGAGTTTGGGAAGCAATGAAGCATTATTGCTTCAATAGTGCCAGGAACTTGGGAAGGTAAAGACACAGACTTCACAAGAGATGGTCCTCGGCAACTGAGGGTGTGTCAGGGCAGCCCCCACAGTCCCACGAGGCTCTGCTCTCGTCATGGACACATGGAGATCTGGGCTCACTTCTGGTACTGTCAGGATAGGGAGAGGGGATGGGGAGATTTGGCCCCACCTAGATCACCTAAAAGACCTGGCAAAAAGAAGAGCAGAGTGTGTGTGTGTGTGTGTGTGTGTATGTACATATGATGTGTGCTGTTTGTCGATATGGTGGTATATGTGTATGTGTTGTGTGTTTTACGTCTGGTATCTTTATGTGTGGTGGTATGTGTGGGAAATGTGTACAAGTGTGGTATGTGTATATGTATTATGGTATGTATAAGCATCATGGGTGTATATGTGTGGTGTGTATGTTATATAGCATGTGGCATGTATGTTGTACATATGTGTATTATAGTGTTGAACACGTGGGATATACAAGTGGTAGGTGTGTATTGTGATATATAGTATGTGGTATGTATATGTGGTGTGTGTATATGTAGTGTGTTTTTGTATTATGGTGTATGTGAATGGTATGTGTAGTGTCTGCTGTATTTGTGTGGTATGTTGTATATATGTGGAGTGTGTGGGAGTATGTACAGTTGTGGTGTGTATTATGGTTTGTGAATATGGTGTGTGTTATATGTTTGTATGTCTGTCGTGTATGTGTTATGTGTTTGTACATGTGCTATGTATATGACTGTGTGTAAATGTTGTGTGTTATGTGTAGTATTGTCATGTGTACATATGATTGGTATGTATCGGTGTGCATTGTGATATGTATAGGTGTGGTGTATTGCTGTTTGTTGTGTGTGTTAAGTGTGGTGTATGTTTGTGGTGTATGTATATGTGTGGTGTTGTGGTATTTGCAAGGTATATTCTTGTGGTATATGTATATGTGGGGTGTTGTGGTATTTGCAAGGTATATTCTTGTGGTATATGTATATGTGGGGTGTGGGATGTGTTTCTGGTATGTGTATGTGTGGTATGCTATGTATGCTCTGTATGTATGTAGTGTGAGGTGTGTGTATGTGTGGTTTGTGAATGTGGTGTGTGTTAATGTTTTTTTATTTATTATGTGTGGAGTGTTTATTGTGCTTGTGTATGTGTGGTAAATATATATGTAGCATGTGAGTATGTAATAGGTGTATATGTGGTGTATATATACACACATATATAAATAAAAGTACTATGTATATATATAGTATATGTGATTTGTATATGTAGTGTCTATATGTGGTGACTATGGTGTGTATATATGTGTGGTATGCATGTGTATATGTATGTTTGTATGTGAGGCATGTGAGTGTGTATAGTATAATAGGGGAGAAAAAGCTATCTCTTTGTTAGTAACCTACTGTGCGCTGGACTAAGTGACCTCACCCACTGAAAACCTGACCAATTTCTGTGGGAAAGATTGGAGGCTGACCTCACTCAACACCCTGTCTCTATGCATGCCGTCTTCCCCTTCACAGACATGTGTTTGTCTTCTTTGCTTGCTGGGCCCTTCTCCCTATCACTCTTCTCATAAATCACTCACCTGCCTGGAGATTACAAAAACCATAGCTCATTAAACTTCTGCCACTTGGGCTGGAAAGGAAATGTTCGTCTCCCTGTACTGTCTGCTAATAAATGGGGGTGAACGAAAAAGAAATACACACTAGATAATGGGAACTTCTGAGGGATTTACTCACCACTCTGATGTTTGCTATGATTACATTTATATTTTATGAAATTCATTTATGAGCAAACACATTCATGTCACTGGGCCAGAGCCCTCTACTATCTGCCCCTTGGAGGCCCTTCTATAGCATGGAGAGGACCCCCTGGCTTCTTGGAGGCTTTGCTGGGGAAGCACAGGCTCTGGCAGGGCCCACCAGGCTGGAAAAGATTGGCATCCATTGGCCTGGGAATGCTTAGGGGCCTTGGCCTAGCCCACCTGAGCACTGAGGGGCTCCTCACCATTGATATGGACAGATTTGGTCACAGCAACTCATGCCACTGCCCACTGAAGGTCCCGAGGAACTGCCGTCTGTACTACTGGAAGGTCTGATATGCTTCTGTCTAAACTTGTGATTGTATTTGTGTAAGGAACTCCTGGTATAACAGTTTCTGCCACTGAGGCAGATCAGCAACTTAGTTCTCCTGTAACTTAGCTGCCTGAGGGGGTACATGTCTTGTTCAGGGCCTCCTAGCTACCATGTCTGAGAGGAGAACTTGAACTCAGGTCTTCTACTAGACTCCAAGGCAGGTCCTCTATCCACTGTATCATGCTGCCTCCCTATCACAAAAATAGGGTTCCTTAAAATACTGAAGTAAATATATGAATCATTTTTATTATTTGCTAATATCTCATATTACCCATTAAGACTGTAAGCTCCCTGCAGGCAGGCACTGTCATATCTTTGATAGCCCTTGGATTTCTAGAGTGTGTTTCCAAAGCGCTTTCCACCTAACCACCCTGTGAAACCACCTCCTGAGGCACGGCCAGGGGTGCCATCTTCAGTGGAGGGAAGGCCCACACTGGTGCCAATGTGGATGCTTGAACTTATATGAAAGACCCTCTCTCCACCCCACCCTTCCTTATGTGAATTCAAGATGCTGAGTCTTGTGAGATCCAATGCCCAGTGGGGAATTTCAAGTCTGCTTGGTGACACAGGGCAACAGATACCTTAGAGGTTCCATAAACACCCCAGTGGTTCCTCTCTCCATAGGAAGTGGAAGAAACCTGCCAGTCATCCATTAGCCACAAGAGTAGGAGGGAGTTTCCTTCAGCCAGGCCCAAGCAAGGATCCCCTGGAAGCTATGGGAATCCTACACTTAACCCAAAGTCTGAACAAAGAGAGGTCATTCAGTCATTATTCTCCAATGAGGGGATGGTGTACCAGGGGCAATGGCAAATTCCCTTCTTTCTCCAGGTCACTGGTCTAGACTGGGGGGGAGGGGCAGTCGCTATGTGATTTTTCCTTGCATCAGGTGATGAAGGCCCCAGTAGTGACTCAGAGCTGGCTGAGAGGCTCATGTCCTTGTCCTGAGGGGCCCCTTTTCACAGCATCCCCACACATGGACAAAGTCCTTTGCTTGGGGTCATTTGCCTTCACTTATGGAGATATGAAATACGGTCACAGTGCCAAGAAATTCAAAGATTGGGAAACAATCCTTTTCTTAGTTCTGGCTAGACCTTAGAACTTAGGCCAGGTCGGGAGCTGGAAAAGGGCAGAGGAGGGGAATGTGTGCGTGTGCGTGTATGTGGGGGGAGTAATACAACAAAGATTTGAAGGGATTGGCCCAAGCGCTCATCCTGATATCATACCTGTCTCACAACTACCCATAATGCAGCCCTGTTATAGCTCAAACCTTTAGCAAAGATGGAGACCAAGCAGTTAGGGAGAAGGAGAACCCAAAGAGGGCCAGGGATCCAGGAGGAGCAGGTGGCCCAGAGCAGCAGAAAAGGACCGAGATGGGGAAGAGGCCCTCAGCTGTGGTAATTCAAAGATCACTGGGGAAATGGGCTGGCCAAGGTGATCTCCATCGTCCCTTCTAGCTTTAGAAGGATGACTCTTTAAAATGTCAGGGCTAGGGAGCAGCACAGGCAGAGTATGGGCCCAGGCCCTCTGACTCCAGATCCCGGGTTCTCTTCCCTATCACTGCCCAGAGCTGAGCCCATCCATTCACCCAGATCAAGTCCTCTGTGCTGACAGAAGGAGAGCTTTTTGAGACCTATTCTGGGCCTTTGCTATCTTGCCCAGAGAAACGAGGCCTGGCAGGTGAGGAAGGCACTGTGTGGACAGGCTAGGCAGTGAGAGCTTTGGGGAGATGGGAAGGCGTCCCTCACTTGCACCCTGCCCCTTCTGTGGGGCCCGCCTCCATCTCTGCATTACTGCAAGGCAGTTCTGCAGTCTCCCGGAATGACTGCACGATGGCCACCTGGCCACGGCAGGCCACGGCAGGTCATGGCAGGCCACGGCAGGCATGACATGGCATCCATCTCCCAGAGCCTGGTGAGGTGGGTCTGCGCTCCCGGGGAAGCCGCTCAGGTTCCTCTGTGGATTGTTCTCACACAAGCATTCCAAAGAGGATATGATTATATATGCATAATTAAGCTGCTGTGGAGAAGATTAGGATTGCAAATTGGTTACATAATTCTGGAAAATTATTTTCATTCCTTCAGAACTGGTACAAAGCCCACTGGAAAATGAAGGAAAATTACATTGAGATGCTGAGAAATTTTAACCCTTTGTACAAACTAAACTCCTCCAGGCCTGATGGCCAGGGTTCTAAGTATCTATGGCCCTGAAGATCCTTGTCAGGCAAGGAAACCCACCAGAGGCCAGGAGCAAGGATCACTAACCACAGCACCAGAGATGTCACATCTGGTCACACAAGGTTGGGAAAACTGCATTCAGTGTTGCAACCCTTCTACCAGGAGATCTGCTAAAGAAGTCCCCTCTGTCCATGCAACTGACCCGAAGACTACAGGATGGGGCTGGACTGAAGAAGGGGGACCAGAGCTCTCCTGCTCTCCTCACCTCCAAATGTCTACCTCGGTCCTTCGGTGCTCTGGAAGCGCTTGGAAACCTTTTAGCTTACAGTCTATCAAGAGTGTGTCAAGGATGAGGTGAAGGAACCAGAGAAGAAAAGACTCAGGGGGGCTAGAAGAGCCATCCTCCAAGTATTCTGAAGGGCTCTCATATGGAAGAGGGATTAGATGTATCTGGCTTGGGCCCAGTGGAAGTTGCAGAGACAGATGTAGACTTGATGGCAGGGAGAATTTCCTAATAACAAAAGCCAAAGTCAAGTGGGCTGCCTTGGGACGTAGTTGATTCCCCACCCCTGTCAGGCACGGCAGAGGACAATTCTTCCAATGTGGATTGGGTTAGACCGTACCTCTGAGAGTCTGTGAAATGGGTCTCTGCTTGGCATTGCCACAAATATCCAGGGAAATCAAAGGTGGAGCAAGTGTGAAATTGGGGAAACCAGACAGCCTCCAGGAGAAACTGCCTGGGTAGGGGACTTTGGACAAGTCACTTCAGGATGATCACCTCTAAAGCCCCTTTGGGTGGCTTTCTCACACGGTGATTCTGTTACCCTCCCTCCCCAAACTTAATCCTTCTTCCTAACTCTGCAATATTGAGTAGGGGATATTTAGTAGTCCTCTGTTGTCTAGTGACCAAGTAAAGGGAGAGCAAAGAGGAGATAAGAGAAAGGAGAGAAAATAGAGGGAGAAAGGGAGAGAAGAGAAAGGAGAAAAAAGAGGAGAGAAGAGAAAGGAGGGAAAAAGAGGAAACAAAGGAAAAAAGAGAGGGAGAGAAGAGAAAGGAGAGAAAAGAGGACAGAAGAAAGAAGGAGAGGAGACAAAGGAGAAAAGAGAGAGAGAAGAGAAAGGAGAGAAAAGAGGACAGAAGAGGGAAGGAGAGAAGATACAGGAGAGAAAAGAGGAGAGAAGAGAAAGGAGAGAAAAGAGAGATGAGAAAGGAGAGAAGAGAAAAAGGAGAGAAAAGAAAGGGAGAGAAGAGAAAGGAGAAAAAAGGAGAGAAGAGAAAGGAGAAAAAGAGGAAAGGAGACAAAGGAGAGAAGAGGAAAGAAAAGAGGAGAGAAGAGAAAGAAGAGAGGAGAGAAAAGAGAAAAATAGGAAAGGAGGAGAGAAAAGAAAAGGAGAGAAAAGAGGAGAGAAGAGAAAAGAGAAGAGAAAGGAGAGAAAAAGAGAAGAGAAGAGAAGAGAAAGGGAAAAAAGAGAAGAGAAAGGAGAGAATAGAGGGAGAGAAGAGAAAGGAGAAAAAAGAGGAGAGAAGAGAAAAGGAAGAAGGCAGAAAGACCTCCTATGATATTAATAATGAGACAGGAGATAACAGTGATAATGATAATATTGCCAATTCTATCCTACCCTAAGCCCTTTCCCACTAGCCCTGGGATTTAGTTAGCACAAATACTATTATCTTCACCTTGCATATGAGGAAGGGGAGGCTCAGAGAGGTCCCATGAGCTGCCCAAGGTCATCCAGCAAGTCTGAACTCCACCCCCAGGGCCCAGTCCACTATCCCCAACTATGCAGAGCTCTTAATCTGAGAGAGATTCAGACAGGCACTTAGCTGACGGGAATTTAAAAAATGATGCATTATCTAAGCGTGGGAGCCCCCAAAATGAAGAGAGGAGCAGAGTTGAATGGGGAGCTGTCAATCAGCCCACCCTCTGACTCATGCCAGTTCCCTCCAGAGAGTACAACTCTTGGTTGGGTGTTCACTTTGATAAATATCAGAGGTATGGAGCTGACTTAGAAAAGCCACAGCATGGTGGCAGCAAAGAATTCTGAATTTAGACTTGGCTTCAGAGCTCCCCTCTCCCAGAGGACTTTGGGGGAGTCTCCTCACCATCTCCAAAATGGAAGGCCTGGCCTCCTCTCTGCGGTCTCTTGTAGCTTTCAAGGCCAGAACTCCAACCTCCAGTGCTTTGGGACTGACTGATGCTGGAGGGGTGGGAGATGGGGTGGAGGGATTCTAGCTCCTATCTATTGGTACTACCCAGAGCTAGGACGTAAGGGCTCCTGAGTCTTGTGCCTGAAGAAGCCAAACATTGAGATGACCATCCCAAGCTTGGGGATGCTTAAGAGTCTGCCATTGGCTTTGCATCAGTGCCTGATGAGATGTGATGCTAAGGGCACTACACTTGGATGGGAAAAGCTTAGGGTCCGGTCTCAGATCTGCTTTCAACCTGCTTGGGGACTCTGGGAAAGGGCTTAGCTTTTCTCATCTACTGTTGGTTTCCATGGGCTACAGGCTCAATAGGAGTCCAAAAGTGTGTTACTAGCTACTGAAAATGCTAATGTGATCTTAGGCTGGGACTCAAAACAGAAACTGGGTCTGGACAGTGAAGGGAATGTCTACATCAGTGAGCTCACAGAGCCACCTGAGCATTACACCGTGATGCTGAGAAATAACATGATCAGTTGGTGATCTCCCAATGTGGGAAGCCCCTCTGATGGTACAGATCACTGCCCCTCTGCATCTTTTGCTCCTGGGAACGTTTATGTCCCTCTGTCAATCCTCCACAGGGGACATACTAAGCCAAGTAACAACAGTGACACTGAGGCCAGGTTTCGGAAATGGCAAGTTTCCCACCCAGTTGCTACCCACAACAGGGATGCCACAGGCCTAGAGAGCTTTCGGGAACCTTGTGGATCCCTGGTTTTCAGAAAAGAAGAAATTATCAGTGACTGGAGACAGAAATGAAACATTTCCTTTTGAGGTTCTCTATCCAGACACATGGGGCCTTCAGCAGGTGTGAGATGACAGCAGACGCCTAACACCTTGTGCCTGCGTTTAAAGAGGCCTCATCTGCAAGGGAAAGACTGTAGAAAGGCCTAGTGATGTGGTGAGGGATGGACAGTGTTCTAACGCTGAGGTGCTAGGACTATGGCTAGGCCATTCCCAAGAGCTGGACCAAGACACTCGGGTCCCCTCTGGGTTACTGACAGAGACTTTGGGTGGCCCCTGTACCACGCCACACCAGTCAGATGTAGGCTGTCATCACTGCCTCTCCCCTGGGCTAAGGAAGGTAACAGCCTTCTGACTGGTCTCTCTGGTTCTCTCCCCAGTCGAATCTATCCTCCCCACAGCTGCTTCTTTTCCTAACATACAGATCTGACCACCCAGCTCCCCCACTCAACAGCTCAACAACTTCCAATGGTTCCCTATTACCTCTAGAATCAAATGTAACTTCTCTCTTGGATCTTTAAAGCTCATCCAATGGGGACCCCTTTCTGCATTTCCAGTCTTATTGTTCCCCTCCCCTCCTTTTTCGAGTCAGCCACTGGCCTTCCTGTTATTTCCCAACAGAGGGCATTGTATCTCCCATCTCCATGTCTTTGTACTGGCTGAGCCCCATGCATGCATTCCTGGAATGCTCTTCCTCCTCCTCCTCTTCAAATCTCTGGCTTCTTTCAAGGCTCTGCACCAACACCACTTTCTACAGGCCTTGCACACTCTCAGCTGTCTTCCTCTCCTCAGTTACCTTGCTCCTGCTCTGTATATACCTATTTATTTACATGTTGTCTTCTCCACTAGACTGTGAGTTCCTTGAAGGCAGGGACTTTTCCTACTTTCGGGGCTTTGCACAGTGTTTGGCCTGGTTGATATGACTTGACTCATCTCTGGGCCAGAGAGTGGGACTTTCTGTTTTTTGTTTTTTTTAGTGAGGCAGTTGGGGTTAAGTGACTTGCCCAGGGTCACACAGGTAGTAAGTGTTAAGTGTCTGAGGCCGGATTTGAACTCAGGTACTCCTGACTCCAGGGCCGGTGCTCTATCCACTGGGCCGCCTAGCTGCCCCGTTTTTTTTAGTGGGGACTTTTTGGCATAACAAATAAGTGCAATTACAAAATGTCACATGAGAAAGGTCCCCGGCTGCTTGACCCCAGGAGGCTTACTTGGCTGAGCTGCCCCAGGCTTGCCCCCCTTGCCCTTGAAGCTCCCCTTCTGGGATTCCCTCTGGTACTTTCCACACTAACCAGAGGATGGCAAAAGTTGTCATTGTCCCATGGGAAAAGAAGGGGTGTCATCATCACTGTCACATCGATGATGACAATGATAATGATAACGAACAATGTTGACATGGGCCGTCCCCTGAGTCTTAGTGTTCTTTGAGGCAAGGAAAGCTGAAAGTGGGCAGCTAGAGCTTGCTCAGAGTCACATGGCTAGTGAGAGGTGGAAGTGGGAGAGGGGCCCAGGTGTTCCAGAGCTCTGGAATACGGGATAGGCCACGGTGGAGGGACAGATGTGACATTGGGAGGTGCCAGAGTGACAGAAGATGGTATACCTGGCAACATAGGCTGTCCTGCAATCCCCAGTGGTGCCATTCTGAGATTATTCATCGCTGTGGCCCAGGCATTCGGGTCTGACATCGGTAGAGCCATTGGCGCAGATTCCACATTCAGACTTCTACTACCATCAGCTGCAAAGGAAACATAAGCAAGATAAGTCTACTGGGACCTAGGCAATTATGAGGAATGGGAAGAAAAGAGACCATTGAGGAAATATAGTGGTGACAGGGAAGGAGGGAGAATTGAAGAGGCCCTTGGGACGGCCAGAGCAAGTGTAGAGGGTCTCCATCACATCAACAAGACTCCCTGTGGTGAGTGTGTGGGAGGATGTGCACAAGCACTGGACAGGACACATGGACAATGTACCCACACGGATGAGGTCCTGGATCCCTTGGAGCATTCAGCAACATTACTGTGATGAATAGTCATTCCCATTTCCCTGACACTTCAGTGTTTCCTCCCAATAACCCCGTGAGGCAGAGAGCATATCATCATTACATTTTACAAACAAGGTAACTGAGGCGCAGAGAGGAGCAAAGACTTACTCAAGGTCACCCAGTTAGCATGTTTCCCTCAGGCCATCCCTGTGAGGGAGGTGCTTCACGCATACTGAGCCTGTTTTACAAGGAGTGGAGAGCCAGAGAAAACACATAAGACACTTACTCACATGCCTATGGCTTGTAGGCATGTGGCAGGGCTCTGATTTGAATTCAGGGCTTGAGTCCAAATCTGTTTCCCACCCCATGGCCACTGTCCTGGGGCCTAAGACCAGCTCCAGCCCCAAGAGAAAGGGTCTGGCGAGCCTGGGCTAAGGAGGAGGGCAGCATCAGGCTTTGGCTAGCAAAAGCCTTCCATTAGGAAGCTTCGAGGCAAAGGGGTTTTGAAGATTGGGTTTCAGTGCAAGGCTTTACACATATGTGTAACTGGGAGCCAAGATTGGCTGAGAGATTTCCTGTGCTTCTGGTAAATCACAGAGTCTCTGAGTTGGAAGGAGCCACTGTGACTGCCTAGCCCAAGCCATCCTCGAAGGAGATGACCCTCTGGCCCCTACGACACACCTGCCAAGGAGAGGGAAGGCCTGCTTATGGCCTTGGCGGGGAGGGGACACTAACCAAGGCCACTGCATGGGATCACAACAGCTGATTCACAGAGCTGATCACAGGATTTCTTTTAAAAAATCATTTTTACTGATCACCTCTTTGTATATCACCCTCATTTCCAGTAATAAAGAATAAAAAATAAAGAAGAGAAAAGGCAGTTCAGTAAAACTAACACATCAACCAGGTCTGACAATATATGCAATGTTTCACACCCATAGGCCCCCTCCTCTGAAAGGAAGAGAGGGAGGTACCTTTACTACTCTCTTCTCTGGGGCAAAGTTTGGCCAGTAAAATTACAGTTTTCTCTTTTTCTTTTCTTTGTTTTGTTCTTCCCATTTACGGTATTGTAGTCATGTATACTATTCCTGATTCTATTTACTCCACTTTGCATTAGTTCATCCACTCAAGCATTCATCTACCCATCCACCCATCCATCCCTCCATCCATTTTCCTATGCTCCTCTGAATTCTGCCTAATCATCATAGCTTACAAATCAGCAATATACTATTACATTCATATGCTATCATTTATTGATCATACATGGGATTTTTAAAAAAGATCTGAGTTCTTCCTTCTACAAAAGAAAAAACAGCCCCCCCCCAAGGGGAAGGAACTTAGCCAAGGTCATCTAGCCACTCTGTATTAAGGGACAGGCTTTGGACCAATGTGTCTTAGGTTCAAGTCCAACAAATGGACTGCACTGACTAACCCTCCCCAAGACAGTGATATGGAATGGCTGGATACCACTGGACTGGGAGGCAGACTGCACATCTTCAATGCAACAAACAATAAGCACCTACCAAAAGCCATGACATAGTGCTAGGTGCTAGGATTATAGAATGTACAGCCCACAGAATGAATGAATGAATAAATGAGCACTTGTTGGCCAGCTTTCCTGCATGCTCACAACAGTACTGCTCTTAGGTTGTGGACACCTGAGTTCAAGTCCCAGCTCAGATATTTACTAGCTTTGTGATCATGGGCAAGTCACGTAGTCTCTGACTGCCTCGGTTTCTTCACATGTAAATTGGGATAATAAAGTATGTACTCTGAACCTCCTGGTTGTTATGAATACTTTGTAAAGCTTAAGGTGCTCAGGGGGCAGCTAGGTGGCACAGTGAATAGAGCACCGGCCCTGGATTCAGGAGGACCTGAGTTCAAATCCAGCCTTAGACACTTGACACTTACTAGCTGTGTGACCCTGGGCAAGTCACTTAACCCTCACTGCCCCCCCCCCCAAAAAAAAGCTTAAGGTGCTTTAAGATGAAAAATAAGTGTGACTTTACACATACCTCTGAGTCTGGTCTGTAACAATATGGCACCAACTGGATCCACTCAGAGTTCTCAAATCCTTGGCCAGGATTCATTGGCGCATAGGATATAAGGACCATCTAGTATGACCTCTTCATTATTTTACAAAGGAGGGAAGTGAGACTCAGAAAGGGGAGGTTCCGGCTCACCTAAGCTTATCATAATGCAGCAGGAGAGGTAGAATCCACTATGTCCCTATGTCACTAATGGGTGACAAGTCACCAGGATCAGCACCCACCCTGGGTACCAAATACAGTCAAGTGTTACTGATTGAGGCTAATGATTGGGCACTGGGTGTATACGTATATATCTTTTTTTTTTTGGTGAGGCAATGGGGGTTAAGTGACTTGCCCAGGGTCACACAGCTAGCAAGTGTCAAGGGTCTGAAGCCGGATTTGAACTCAGGTACTCCTGAATCCAGGGCCAGTGCTTTATCCACTGTGCCACCTAGCTGCCCCCCGTATATATCTTAAGTGTCTGTGTGTTTATATTTGTATGTCTGTGTGTGTAATGACCAACTTTTATAAAACAAAAATAGAGCAGATCCAGTAAGTCAAACTACTTGCTAACACCATGTTGCCAAGTCCCCCCCACCAGCATCCTGTGATATTTTAATTGGAAAGAAGTTCAGAAACCACCGAGTCTGACCCCCCCAACAAATGTCAGAGCTGGAAGGGAGGACATTTTGTTCGGCCTCTCAATCTCATAGATAGGGAACCTCTCTGTACCACATGCAGAGGGCCCTGGGAAGTGGCCAAGACCACAGCAGGAGGCAAGGCCTGTCCCAGGGCTCACCAGCAATTCAGTCTAAACTCTCAGATCTTCAATTCAAATTTCCATGTCACTACATTGCTTTCCTTAGATCATTGTTATTTCCAAAAAAAAAACCCCCAAAAACCAAAAACCAAAAAACCCCAAACCCCAAATAAAGAAACAAAGAAGTGTTATTTATTTCTATTTATCATTTTGAAGATACCTTTGTGACTATCTTTTGTTTTTCTTTGGCCTAGATTTCCCTTATTCCCACGTCCTGGAAGGTCATTCCTTATAACAAAGAATTTCTTGTTGTTTGTTTTGCACAGGGCAGTGAGGGTTAAGTGACTTGCCCAGAGTAAGTATCAAGTGTCTGAATCCGGATTTGAACTCAGGTCCTCCTGAATCCAGGGCCAGTGTCCTGAATTCAGGGCCAGTGAAGAATTTCTAATCATTATTAAGAGGGAGAGGGAAACAGGTTTGTGATTTCATTGCTATAGGGAACTCCCAGAGGAGGAAACTCCCCCGACCAGTGCAGGTCAGAACTTTCTCTGCAACTTCTAGTCTTTTTTTTTCTGGGTAGTATTTTATTTTCTAGTTACATGTAAAGATTGTTTTCAACATTCATTTTTTTGTTTTTTATTTATTTTTTTTTTGTTAGGCAATTGGGGTTAAGTGACTTGCCCAGGGTCACAGAACTAGTAATTGTTAAGTGTCTGAGGTCAGATTTGAACTTGGGTCCTCCTGAATCCAGGGCTGGTGCTCTATCCAGTGCACCACCTAGCTGCTCCATCAACATTCGTTTTTATAAGATTTTGAATTCCAAATTTTTCTCCCTCCCTTCCTCCCCCTCCCCAAAATGGCAAGCAATCAGATCTAGGTTTTATACAATCATGTTATACATATTCCCATATTAGTTATGTTGTGAAAGAAGAATTGGAGCAAAAGGGAAAACCACAAGAAAGAAAAAAATAACAACAAATAAAGTGAAAATAGTATACTTGGATCTGCAATCAGACTCCAAAGTTCTTTTTCTGGATGTGGAGACCATTTTCCATCATGAGTCCTTTGGAATTGCCTTGGTTCATTCACTGTATTGCTGAGAAGAGCTAAATCTATCACAGTTGACCATCACACAGTGTGCAACTTCTAGTCTTAAGAAATAAAGTGACCTAAGGATATGAACAGGTATTTTTTCAGATGAAGAAATCAAAGCTATCTATTGCCATGTGAAAAATGCTCTAAATCACTACTGATTAGAGAAATGCAAATTAAAACTACTCTGAGGTACCACCTCACACCTATCAGATTGGCTAATATGACAAAAAAGGAAAATAATAAATGCTGGAGAAGCTATGGAAAAATTTGAACACTAATGCATTGTTGGTGGAGCTGTGAACTGATCCAACCATTCTGGAGAGCAATTTGGAACTATGCCCAAAGGGCTATAAAGCTGTACATACCCTTTGACCCAGCAATATCACTATTAGGTCTTTATCCCAAAAAGATCATAACAAAAGGGAAAGGACCCACATGTACAAAAATATTTATAGTTGCTCTTTTTGTGGTGGCAAAGAATTAGAAATTGAGGGGATACCCATCAATTGGGGAATGGCTAAACAAATTGTGGTATTTGAATATAATGGAATACTATTGTGCTATAAGAAACAATAAGCAGGCAGATTTCAGAAAAACTTGGACTTACATGAATTGATGCTGAGTGAGATGAGCAGAACCAGGAGAACATTGTACACAGTATCAACAACATTGTATGATGATCAACTGTGATAGACTTAACTCTTCTCAGTAATACAATAATCCAAGATAATTCCAATGGATTTATGATGGAAAATGTTCTCCACATCCAGAAAAAAGAATTGTGGGATCTGGATGCAAACTGAACCATACTGCTTCTACCTTTTGTTTTTGTTTTTTGAGATTTTTCTCTTTTGTTCTGATTCTTCTATCACATGACTAATGCAGAAATTTTTTTACATGACTTTTTTTTGTTTGTTTTTGTTGGGCAATGAGGGTTAAGTGATTTGCCCAGGGTCACACAGCTAGTAAGTGTCAAGGGTCTGAGGCTGGATTTGAACTCAGGTCCTCCTGAATCCAGGGCCAGATCTCTATCCACTGTGCCACCTAGCTGCCCCCAGAAACTTTTTAAAAGGAAAAAAAGAAATAAAGTGACCTGCCTGGAGTCACAGAGTCGGTTTGTGTCAGGGGAAGGACTCTTACCCAAGACTACCAGGTTCTGAGGCCAGTTCTCTGTGGACTACACCACTCTGGTTGTATACTCACTACAGAGATAGCATTTTAATGTTTGTAAGGCACTTTACCCACATTATCTTACTTAAACTTGACAACTACCTTGCAAAGGAGAGAGGTATTTAAGGGTCTTCTTGTTGCCATTTTACAGAAGAGGACACTGAGGCTCAGAAAGGAGCAGCCTATGGTCACTTAGAGAGGAGGTGTCTGAGGAGAGATCTGAAGTCAGATCTTCCTGACTCCAGACTCCAGCACTCTACCCACTACTCCTTGCTGCCAAAGTCCAAAAGGTCATTCTCCAAAGGCCTTCTCCAGGGCTTCATCAGGCACACAAAGAATTCTGGGTGCTTCAAAGATGGGCCAACTTGGAAAAGTTCCATCAAGCTGGAAAACCAGTATTTTGAGCTTCTGCAGGGCAACATTTGATGTAATGGAAGTTCTGAACACTTTATAAACAGTGTGGCCCCTGCCACAGCCAGGTCACTGTTCTATAATATTCTACCTCTAGAGCTGGAAGGGACGGGAGATGCCATTGAGTCTAAACCCTCTTGTTTACAGAGCAAGAAACAGAGGTTCTTAGGGTCACACAGGTAATAAGTGGTAGAGCTGGGATTATCAAGCCCCAAACTCATCAAACTGTCAAGAGAGTATATGAAGGCGAACTGTAGTCCAGTCCAGGATCAGTGATCACAAAGTCAGAATTGAAGCCTGAATGAATGGGGCATCACTGTTGAGCTACTGGGGGCTGCCCAGGAAGCCTGGTCTACTCCTATATTTTTACAGCGCGGTTGAAGTGTGGCAAAGCTTCCAAAACCCAGGGCTCAGGAGCTCCCATCAGATCCTGGCCAAATCCCTCCCCGTCCCTGAACCATGGTTTCCTCTTCTGTAAAATGAAAGGGCCAGAAGTGGGACTAGATAGTTTCAAATGCTCCATTCTTGATCCAACAACAACAGGAATAAAACTTCAAAAGAACCTGTGACAGTGCTGCTCGGTGGGACTTACCAAGAACGTGGGTTGGACTGCTGTGGCCTTTGAGGACCAAGGGTCCCTTCTGTGCCACAAGGATGCAGTGAAGGAAGACCACTAAGGTTAAGGAATAAATAATAACAAGAGTTGACCTTTATACAATACTATCCATTTTACAAAGGAAAAAAATATATTTTAAAATATGTAATATAATATACATACTAGAATAATATAGTATAATATAATACAACAAACTAGAATATAAATATATCATTGTATATATTTTATAATATATAACATAACACAACAAACATAACATAATAATTATGTTATATTATAAAATATAAATATAATATATATATATATATGTATTTATTTCTATTCTCTCATCTAAGCCTCACAATAGCCCTTAAAGGTAGGTTGTATCAGTATTATTGTTTCTAATTTACAATGCTCAGGAAAGAGAAGTGACCCAGTTGAGTCACAATCCAGGTCTCAACTTCAATCCCAGGACTCTGAGATTCAAAGGGTGTTACCACTGGAAGGGACACAAGCACACAGATATATGCGCCCTAACGTAGTCTATGAAAGGGGCAAAGAAGCAAAAGTCAATCGCTGCTTCTCCTTCTTTATAGATCTGGTTTCTGGGGGCACTTCCTAGTTGGGTGGCCTTGGACTGGCTGATTTCTGTCACATGGCATCATTTGCCCAATCAGTAAAATAGAGTGCCATTCAATTTGGCAAGCTTTATTAGGTGCATGCTGGGTGCTCAATCTTAGCTCTAATTATGGGGAAGGTTTTCCTTTTCTTGAGCCATTTTAGCTCCATGCCTTTGAAGACTATCCTCTGAGAAATATGAGTGTTCTTAAATCAGGTGGTATTGCCTCTAGTATGCTTGCTCTTCCTGAGTAAATGAACACAGGGAGAGGAGAAAATTTTAGCTCAAGTTGCCACAGTTGATAGATCTTTGTCAAGAATTCCTTGGCGCTCATTAACTATTCTATCCCATACAGACCCAGTCACTTTGAGCAGCAAGTTAGGAAGTTCCTTTGAAAGAGAAAACCCAGATGTTCCTTTTGGTACAGCAACAATCAGGACTTCTAACCCTCTGGTGCTAAACATCTGTTCAGAATTGTCACCTGGCAGCAGAAAAAGTAAGTACTTCAAAGGCGCATCTGGACTGCCACCCTTTCTGAACTCAGAAAGGCCAACTGGCAGTGTTTTGCCCAGGCAGCTGATGCCACAAGTGGGGGTGCACATGGGACTTACCCTGGGGCCCAGGCTGAAGGGGGCAGAGTGTAAGGCCAGCTTCAGAGATCCATCCTTGACTGTCTGAGCAAGGTCTTGTTATCCCAGGCTTGTCCAACACCAGAAGGCTGGCTCTAGGCCAATGGTGGGATACCAAGCAGAGCCGCGGTCTATAAGGTACCACATGCAGGGAAAACACAGACGTACATACAGAGTTCCCCTGGCCACTGTCCAAAGGTTCGGCATGCTGGGAAGGGACACACATACCTATAGCAGGGAAGACACCTGCCATCTGACAACGCAGCTATGCCCTTCTGGTGCTCACTCTTGGAGAGCCACAGAACTCAATGATAGGGGCCGGCCCACTCCGACAGTCAACAGGTTTTGCTTCTCTTCCTTTCATCTGCCCACACACCCACAATTATGGCAGCTCTGTTCTGTTCTTTGCTATGGTTGACTGGGCCATGGTGATCATACATGGAGAGCCAAGTAGGGATATGAGGCCTAAAATAGCTCAGGAGGGCCAGGTCCCCTTCCAAAACAGATCTCTGGACTCTGCCCTGGGCTCCTCAACAATGCAGACCAGCCTGGATGGCTGACTGTGGGCTCCACTTACGCTCTGCTAAGAAATCCTCCCGGCGGTACCTCTATGGATCATGTGCCCATTAGCACTAACAGGACAGAGGATGAAAAACTCCTCTGAAGCATGGTGTGGTAGCAAAAGCACTGGACCTAAGAAGCCGAAGGGCCTGGGCTCAAGTGCCTACTTTACCATTTAGAGGCTGTGTTAATGTCGGTAAGTCACCATGAGCCTCAGTTTCTTCATCTGTAAGATGGAGATAGTGATATCTGTACTAGTTCACTCACAGGGGCCTTGTGAATAAAGCACTTTGAAGTACAGGCTGTCCCAAAAGTCATAGTGCAGCTGTAAGCCTGCTTTACATGCTTCTCAGCTATTATTATTGATAAATATATCCAAATGGATCTTCAATCTCATTGATTTGGGAGCTCCCTTCAGAGCCATCTCAGAGCATAGAGGAAACTGTGCTGAACTGAAGACTCTGAGGACTAGGAGTTGAATCTCACGTCTTCTTCTTTTTTTTTTGAGGCAATTGGGGTTAAATGACTTGCCCAGGGTCACACACCGCTAGTAACTGCCTAAAGCCAAATTTGAACTCAGGTCCTCCTGACTCCAGGGCCAGTGTTCAATCTAACGCCACCTAGCTGCTCTCTCCCATTTCTGCTACTGACTCCTTAGGCATTAACCTCTCTCAGCCCAGGCAGCAGAGCTAGAATTGGAACCCAAGTAACTTGCACTAGTCCTTCAAGACTCTTCTTTCCAATGTGCCAAGCAAGCCTTTCACAAAGTCTTTCCGCTTTCCATTGGTGATGGAAATGAAGCGTCAGAATTGAGAGGGGCCATGCCCAAGAATAGCCTCAGTTTCTTCAGATAGCTGTATTCTCCTGGGCTTGATCACAAATGATCAAGGAGAAGCACTACGTTTAGAACTGTGCTCTTTGCTCTGAATAAAGTTGATGAAAAAGGAGCTCTTAGGACTGCTTTCCTCTTCCTGCTAAAAGCCATCTTTTGTAATAGCCAATGGACTCTACTTCACCATTGTTATACAAATCAGTCATTTCTTTAAGCTACATGCAAGGAAATTGGGAATCCTGTGGTTTAGAGTATTCAATCAATGGGGGCTTCTCCCATGCCTCATCTGGGCTCTCAAAGGCTGGGCTAACCCTCGGCTCACTTCTGACCTCTCCAACCAGCTAGATTTCCTAGTAACACCTTAAACTCAACATAAATAAAGCTGAACTAGTCGGATCATAGCTTTGGAGTGGGAAGGGATCTTAGTGGTCATCTAGCTCAACTCCCTAATGTTATTTATTTAATTTGATCTTTCATTCATTTATTTATTTTTAAGCTTAATGGTATTTTCTTTTTGTCCAGTTAGATGTCAAGATAGTTTTCAACATTTTGTTTTTATAAGATTTTGAGTTCCAAATTTTTCTCCCTCCCTTCCTTCCCTACCCCCTCCCCAAGACAGAAAGCAATCTGATATAGGTTATCTATGTACACTCACATTAAACCTATTTCTGCATTACTCATGTTGTGAAAGAAGAAGCAGAACAAAAGAGAAAAACCTCAATCTCCCCCCCACCCCCCCAAAAAAACCTCAAACAACAAAAAAGTAGAAACAGTCTGGCTCAATTTGCATTCAGGTTCCACAGTTCTTTTTTCTAGATGTGGAGAGCATTTTCCATCGTGCAACTCCCTAGTTTTAGAGGGAGAAATGACTTGCCTAAAGTCACACAGGCAGTTTAGTAGAGTTGAGATTCACAAACCTGGGTCTTCTGATGCCCAATACCATGTGCTGATCTGATTTCTTTTAAGGCCTGGTGGCCTTGTCCTCTTGCTTATGTCACTGTTTTTCACTGAGGCACAGTCATTCTGCCTCCTGTGGTCACAACCCTGAGGTGGTTACCTTGTCCTCCTCCCTGTCACCTCTCACACCCATCAAGTTACCAAGTTACCTCCCCTCATTTTGCAGATGAGGGAACTGAGGACCAGTGAGGAGAAGCAATAGACCTGTAGTCACTCACATTCCAAGTGGCCCACCCAGACCCTCTGACCCCATATAGGGTGCTATTACCACTGAACCACACTGCCTCATCTTCTCTGTGTGACCATGGACAAGTCCCCTCCCCTCTAAGAGACTTCAGTTTCCTCTTTTACAAAATAAGTGTCTTGGACTAGAGCAGGGTTTCTTAGTCCTTTGGGGTCATGGAGCCCTTGGGCAGTCTGTTGAAGGCCAGGGACCCCTTTTCAGAGTCTTGTTCTTAAAGTCATAAAATAGGATACAGAGGGTTACAAAAGAAAGCAATTATATTGAAATACAATGATCAGAATGTTAAAAAATAAAACAAAACAAAAAATGTTCCCAGACCCCAGGATTGGAACCCCTGGACTAGATGGTTGGTCTCCATAGCAGTTGTTAGCTCTAACAATCCATGATTCTAAGTCTCTGTTGAACGAATCAATGATCCTAAATAATTACAGGCTGTGTGCCTAGCTGGGAGTGAGAGCACTAAATAGAATCCTCCTTCAGGCCAAAGGAACAGAATCTACCTGGTTTGGGGTCTGTACTAAGCCTGATGTTCAAGATTTAATCTTCCCCCCATGTATTTATTTCTCATGGAGCACTGTCGGTGCTTTGCAGGTACCGCTCTGAATCATGCTCCATTTTCCTTGAAAATTAATAATCCCTCATTGTTTGTGAACAATGCACTGGAACGTTGGGATTTTTTAGTCCCCTGAACACACGCATATGAATGCCTCACACGGCATGCCACCACCCCCGTTACAGGCGTCACCTGTGATGACGCCCGAGTTCCCATTACAGCTGGGAACATTGACAGGTGATACAAGATGAAAAAATAACCCAGAGAAAGTTGAAGAAGGAAGAGTTGCTGTGTTTCCTGAAGTGTATTCACCGGGCCATGTCAAAGATCAAATCTAGCCTACTGGGCGAGTAATGCACTCAGGAAGGTGGCTAGATTTTCTTTTCACCCTTCATGGTGGATGCAGAAAGAGCATACCTTTTAGTGTGATGATGAGAACCCTGGATATAATTAATCTGTTCAAAAGGAAGCAAGGTTAGGAGCCAGTCCAGGTCCTCTACCTTCTATGTGAACTGTCACGGTGGACATCTGTCAGGGCCAGGTCAGGGTTGAGCCCCTTTAAGTATCAGGAGGGAATGTGGAATGCACAAGCTTCTCAGGGCTGTCAAAAGGTGGCAGATGTCTTCTTCAACTGACCCTTTATTCCAGCTCACTGTGTGCCTGACTTATGTCAATGCCTGCCTATGATCTGGTTCTCGGCTTGGTCATCTCTCCTAGTTGTCAGGCCCTGTCCCTGCTTGTTGTACACTAACTAAGACATCACCTTGGCTCTCTTCTTCTAAGAAGAGATCTTAGGGGCAGCTGGGTGGTGCAGTTGATAAAGCACTGGTCCTGGAGTCAGGAGGACCTGAGTTCAAATCCGGCCTCAGACACTTGACACTTACTAGCTGTGTGACCCTGGGTAAGTCACTTAACCCTCATTGTCCCACAAAAAAGAGAGAGATATCTTAATAATGGGAATAATTCCAGATGAGTTAAGAGAACAGAATGAGGGAGAGTTCACAAATACAGATGGGGCCTTGGAGCACCCCTCAATTTCTATGAGCCTGAGTGTCACCCATTATGCTTATATGCAAAGCTGGCCCCAAGGGCAATTCCCCTCCTGCCTCTCTTGCTTTCCCCCCACTACAGTGAGGGGTAGTGGGAAGAGTCCTGGACTCCAGGCCAGAGGCCCCAGGTTCGATTTTTTTGGGGGGGCAATGAAGGTTAAGTGACTTGCCCAGGGTCACACAGCTAGTAAGTGTCAAGTGTCTGATTTGAACTCAGGTCCTCCTGAATCCAAGGCTGGTGCATTTATCCACTGTGCCACCTAGCTGCCCCCAGAGGCCCCAGGTTCAAATCTCAGCTCTTGTGTGACCCCGGATTAGTCATATCTCCTTACTCAAATGCAGTCTCCTCATATATAAAGTAAAAGGAGAGAGCTGGATTGGTTGAACTCTATATTCCTTCCACCTCAAAGTCCAGGATTCCACCACCATCTTACTTGGTAGAATTTCATTTGGGCTCTGCCACTTACTGCCTTGGTGACCCTGAGCCATCATGGTCAGGGAAGTAGATTTGGAGATAGAGGGCCTGGATTCAAATTCCAGCTGTTTGACCTTGGAAAAGTCATTTCCCATCCTCAGAGCCTTAGCTCTGACAGCTATGAAAGGAAAGGTTGAATTAGATCACCTTGGAGATCCCATTCAGACCTTGAGTCTGTATCATCCCATTCTTGGGATGCTCTGCTTGTCCTATCCAGTGCAAGAAGGCCCTTTGCACCTCCGTTCCACTGTCTCTCAAGTGATTCAGAGTTAGCTGCATATGATTCAGAAAACAAAATGCCTGCTCTACCCATCATTAGCCAGGGGAAGGATTTTGTAGCATTTCATTTAATGGCCCTTCCTCATATTTTAACGCAGAAATAACTGGCTCCAAATGTCAAAAGAGCTGGAGTTGTTGACTTTCCTCCATTTAGTTTGGTTCCTTTTTAAGTTCCATTTACTTCATATGCAAATCTATAACCTACTGGCAGCCTCACCTTAATCCTGGCTGTTTTGAAGGCTTATACTTGTTACTGTTAATGTCAATAATAATAAGAGTTTAAAAAAAGAAGAACCTTTGGTTGGTAATGAGCTCCAGAGCAAATCCTGAAGGGATTTCTACCACAGTGTGTGGTTTTCAAATACTGCCTACAGGGTGAGTTTCCTGTAAATAATGCACTAGGGAGGGGGGCAAGTAAAGCTAAGGGGTATATGCTTATCCACTTATTTCCTCATGGAAGAAAAAACCCTGGTGTCTTGAGAGTCAGAGCTTACTGCATAGCCAGGCTGCCTGGGAAGGAAGCAGCCAGTGACAAGAAGAAAGGTTCCAACGCGTGTATACATTTATTCCATTCCCTGGTGGGCCCAGCACCGAGGGAGGCCATAAAGAAATCACGTCTTTGGCTAACTACCCATCGATCCATGATTACAGCTTGAGCATTTAATGCCAGATTCTGAACCCACTCTGCAGCTGTCCTTGCCTCTGACTGGAGGCCATGAGGCAAGTCAGTGGGAGAGTAGAGATGCCCAATGGGAGGCCTAGATGTGGGCTCACAGATTTGGTGCTGAAAGGGACGTCAGAGGTCACCTATTGTGACCTCCTCATTTTAAAGAAGAGGAAATTGAGGCCCAAGGGGAGAAGTGATTTGCCAAAGGTCACAAAGAAAGGAGGTAACATAATAGATCAGAGGATGCTAGGGTTGAAAGGGCCACTGGAGGCCATCTTGTCCACCTCTCTCATTTGGCAGAGGAGACTGAGGTCCAGGGAGGGGAAGGGACTCGAGTAAGGCAGTGACTGACAGAGGCATGATTCAAACTCTAAGTCCAGAACTCTTTCCAAGGCATCTTATCTTTCTTCCTTAGGAATAGCTATGTGAGGGGGCAGCTAGGTGGCACAGTGGATAAAGCACTGGCCCTGGATTCAGAAGGACCTGAGTTAAAATCTGGCCTCAGACACTTGACTTGGGCAAGTCACTTAACCCTCATTGCCCTGAAAAAAAATAATAGCTATGTGAATGAGACAGGCACATCCGTCGCCCTTGGGGCAAAAAGCAGCCCTGTGACGGGCAGGGAACATCTTCTAATCTTAATTGTTTCTCACAGGACATCTATAAATATCAATCTATATGCAAGGCAGGCTGTTCACCTGCTGGATGTGTGTTGGAGGAACCTCCTGAGTGTCCTGCTTTTGGCTGAGACTTGATTAACACCCTGATTTACATGTTGTTTCCATCTTGAAGATCTTCCAGAATGAGAAGCAGCAGCCGAAAGACACGATTTGTGTTTTGCAAATGATATCCTCAAATCTAGGCATGTGCAAAACATCCACAAGAGATGCTCTACAAACAGCTTGTGGTTGTCTTGGTGGGCAGCAGTAGGCAGACAACACTCTCCCGACTGTTTAGGATGTTTAGGGGGGGATTCAGAGAGCCAGAGGAGAAAAAAAGAGCCTCATCTTTGGCAAATGGAAGCAGGTTGCTTGTTTCTGATCCTGAAGGGGACTGCTGTCAACAGCCCACATCGTCCCCCCAAGTAAAGCTGCCCAGCCTGGGGACGAGAAATCAACATGGCCACCTGCTGCTAGAAGAATGCTCCTGGGATAGGGATTTAAAGCTAGACAGGGCCTTATGAAGGGGTGCAGAGGGCCACACATCTGGAGCTGGGAGGGAACTACTTTATGTGTGTGTGTGTGTGTGTGTGTGTGTGTGTGTGTGTGTGAGAGAGAGAGAGAGAGAGAGAGAGAGAGAGAGAGAGAGAGAGAGAGAGAGAGAGAGGCAATTGGGGTTAAGTGACTTGTCCACGGTCACACAGCTAGTAAGTATCAAGTGTCTGAGGCTGGATTTTAACTCAGGTCCTCCTGACTCCAGGGCTGGTGCTCTATCTACTGTGCCACCTAGCTGCCCCCTGGGAGGGAGCTAATTTAAAGGCCAGGGTCCAATGCCCTCATTTAAAAATTTTTTTAGAGGGTAACAAGGGTTAAGTGACTTACCCAGGGTCACGCAGCTAGTAAGTGTCAAGTGTCTGAGGCCGGATTTGAACTCAGATCCTCCTGAATCCAGGACCGGTGCTTTATCCACTGCGCCACCTAGCTGTCCCTCAATGCCCTCATTTTAAAGAGGAGGAAACCAAGGCCCAGAAAGGGCAAAGGACTTATGCAGAGTCACAGCAGGCAAAGCCTGAATCTGATTCCACATTCCCCGACTCCCAAATCATCCCTCTTTCCACTGCAAGGAAGCATGGAGGAAGTGGCACCAAAGCTTGGCCTCAAAGGATGGTAAAGACTTCAGCATTTGAAGAAAGTGTTGCTGCCTGAGCCCAAATACAATCCACCCTCCTCGCCTTGCTCTGGGCTCGTGTCCACTGAGGCCCGGTGAGGTGAAACGATCTACCCACAATGTCACAGTTAGAGCCACATAAGGAGCGTCTAAGCCTTTCCTCTCCAATGTTGTTATCCAACTAGCCATGCTCTTGAGCCGGGTCAGGAGCCCAGAATTTTCCACTGAATCGCCTGCCCTTCCCCTCCCCTCACTACTCTCCTTAGTAACAAAGACCAGTGAAGCAAAGCACATGAGGGCATTTAACAATGTCAGCCTTTTGGTGTGTGTCTAGAGTCCATCACTTCTCTCCCCAGGGGCCACAGGCATTCAGCCTCATTTTCCTTATTTGCTCCCGTTGCCTTCCAGGGTGGTTTTCAGGAAAATGCTTGGGAATCCTGCAAGCACCCTCCGAAAGGGAAGACAAAATCCTAGGAGCGGCAGTGGGATAAGAAACAGCTACTAGTGTTTTAAGGTTTACAAAGTGATTTACACACATGAACCCATTGAAGAAAATGGAGCTCATAGAGAAGAGGCAGTCTGGAAACTGGCCTTCTCACTTCTGCACGAGGGAGGGCTGTTTTGGACTGGAAAGCATGCATCTGCAACTATGGCAACAGAGGCAAAAGGAGTTAACTCTCGCCCAAGGGGTTAATGGGAAAGAAAAAGATTTCTTTCCCCCAATGCATTAGAGGAAAGAAAAGGGATAGAAGGGGAAGGCAACTCATTAATAAACCAGGGGGACAGAATTTCTCCCTATTCTTAAATTGGACTCACAGAGGAAAACAGCTTCCTGAGACGTTTATTCAGATACTGTGTTTAAAGGAGGGGTGAACCCCCCCCCAATAGCTCAAAAGCTGTAACAGGCAGCCCAGGAGAAGAAAATGGGCTAGTCAAAAGAGGAGAAAATGAGAAGTCTAGATGAAAGCCAGAGAATAAAAAAGGATGCTCTGAATATGGAAATAATCAGCATGATTATAGATATTATTATTACTAATGACAATAATCTGGCAAATCATTGGGGCATGGTGCAGTGGACGGAGCACTCACTGATTGAGACTCAGGGAACCTAGGTTTGAATACTAATATTGACTCTGTGACTCACTACCTGTGCAATCTCAGGAAGGTCACTTCTCTCTGGGCCTCAGTTTCTCCACTTCTATAAAATGAAGGGATTTGACTAGCTGACCTCTGAAGTCCCTTCTGGCTCGAAATAAAGGATTATTAACCTAGGGTCCATGAACCTGTTTTAAAAAATATTTTGATAATGCCATTTCAATATAACTCAGTTGCTCTATAATCAACTGCCTATTTATTTTATGTGTTTAAAAACATTATCTTGGGAAGAGGTCCCTAGGCTTCTTCCACTGCCAGGGGGTCCTCAAAAAAAGCTAAGAATCCCAGATCTAAATTTATAATCCTATTATCCTACAGCCCATTATCTTAAAGCACTTTCCACTCCCTCAGCCTCAGTTTCTACAGCTGTCAAATGAGGGGTTTGTACTAGGTTATCTAACGTTCCTTCCAGCTCTAGAGCTATTTTATGAACCTATCTATATCTCTGGACCTCAGTTTCCTCAGCTGTAAAAAAAAAGCTGAGAGGATCTTTACAATCCTTTTAGCTCTAAAGCTTATGAATCCATGATATTAAGGTATCCGTATTCAAACTAAGAAACACATAGTGAAGTAGAACGAACCCTGTACTCGGAGCTTGAGAGCTGAGGATTGGAACATGTCCAGGGACAGGCAAGTTGCCTGATCTCTTTGGACCTTGGTTCCCTCATCTGTAACACTTGGAAGCTACTGTGGTATAGAGAAAGGAGCCTAGAATCTGGTGTCAGAAGCTTTGCTACTTTTTTTTTGGCGGGGCAGTGAGGGTTAAGTGACTTGCCTAGGGTCACACAGCTCGTAAGTTGTCAAGTGTCAGAGGCATGATTTGAACTCAGGTCCTCCTGACTCCAGGGCTGGTGCTTTATCCGCTGCAGCGCCACCTAGCTGTCCAGGAGCTTTCCCACTCTGGGCCACTTCCCCTATAAAATGAGGAGGAGGTTGATCTCCGAGGTCCCTTCTTACTGTAGTGCTAAAGACCTGGGAGTCAAGCAGAGTGCTAATGAAAAGAATGACAATCAGGAGGGAGTGGCTAAATCCCTGAGGGTGGGGAATCAAATAAACACAGCTGATATCATCTCCATTGATCTTGGGCAAATCGCTTCACTTCCCTGGGGCTCAGTTTTCTAATCTGTAAAATGAAGGAGGTGGCTGAGATGCACTTGTGCAAGCTTGTGCTCTCTTGCTCTCCTTTCTTTCTCTCTCTCTCTCTCTCTCTCTCTCTCGCTCTCTCGCTCTCTCTCTCTCTCTCGCTCTCTCTCTCTCTCCCTCTCTCCTCTTTCTTCCTTCCTCTCTCCCTCCTTTCTCCTCTCTCTTCCTCCTTCTTTCCCTCCTTCTTTCTTCCTTCTTTCCCTTTCTTCTCTCCCTTTCTTTCTCTCTCCCTCCTCTTTCTTCCTCCCTTTCCCCCTTTCTTCTCTCTCTCCCTTTCTTTCTCTTTCCCTCCTTCTCTTTCTTCCTCCCTCTTTCCCTCCTTCCTTCTCTCTCCCTCCCTTTCTCTCTCTCCTCTTCTCTCCCTCCTTTCTCCTCTCTTCCTCCTTTCCCTCCTTTCTTCTCTCTCTCCCTTTCTCTTTCCCTCCTTCTCTTTCTTCCTTCTTTCCCTTTCTTCTCTCCCTTTCTTTCTCTCCCTCCTTCTCTTTCTTCCTCCCTCTTTCCCTCCTTCCTTCTCTCTCCCTCCCTTTCTCTCTCTCCCCTTCTCTCCCTCCCTTTCTCTTTCTCTCTCCCTCCCCCTTCCTCTCTCCCTCCTCCCTTCCCCCCCCCACCACATTGCTATCATTTTCAAGTGAATCCCTTGCCCTTCACCCTAAATACCAACCCTCAGCTCTAGGTCCCAGTCTCTGGTGTGGCCTTGGGTAAAGTTCCGATGTAAAAGAAGGGGGCTGGTCTGGATGACCTCCAGGGTCACTTTCATCTCTCAAGCTATAAGCCTGTGATCTCTGAAGTGTTCGGAGCCTTCAAACAGGCCTGAGGCTAGGTCTGTGTTGACAGAGTTTTTGAGAGGTGAATGGGAAGGCAATGGGGAGGTTAAGTGGGAGCAAGGGGAGGATATGATGTGGCTCCCTGGCAGAAATGAGCCATGAAAGAACATGATCAAGAGGCTCTGGTGGCTAGGGCTTGGGGCGGTAGAAAGAACTCGAGTTTGCTCGAATTGGGGGACTTGGGTAGTTTTGTGTTGATGGGCAGACAAGGTCCAGTGGCTTTTGTTTTCCTCTACAAAATCAAATTCTGTGGGATCAAGGACTTGATTTCCTTCTGGGGGGCGGGTAGGTCTCTGAGAGGTCCCACAGAATGATGGGTTCTGCAGACGTGGCAAGGTTTTCTGTGATTGGACAGTGACAGCCTTGACAGGATCTGTCCAGGCCTAAAGGCCCAATCCCAGATAAGGTCAGTGCGACCTCTCTCCGGTAATAGTTGGGAGTCCTCTTCTGTAGCTCTAAGGGTCAGCCTTTACCTCTGTGCAGTGCCAAGTCCCACCATGAAACACTACTTTGAAGACGCACACGAGAAGCTTATTAGACACATATATAAGCACCACTAACAGGGTTAGCCAGAAGAAGGAGGCTGAAAAGAGAGCCTGAGGTATATCACTGAGACAAATGAAAATCATAAAAGCAGCAGGAAGGGACTGGAAGGTGTCACCTATTCTAGGAACATGACTGTGGCTACTCAGAAGGGCATGACCAGTAGTTCAGCTCCCCATGGGTGTGTGCCCACTTCTTAAGCAAAAAGTCTTAGAAACTCATTGGGTGGCAGAACTCTTTCATCCTGATGAGAACAGCTACCTGGAAAAGAGGAGACCTTTGCTTTGGGAGCTAGAGGTACTGAGTTTAATATCCACCATGACAGGGGCAGATAGGTAGCACAGTGGATAAAGCACCGGCCCTGGATTCAGGAGGACCTGAGTTCAAATCTGACCTCAGACACTTGACACTAGCTGTGTGACCCTGGACAAGTCACTTAATCCCCACTGCCCCACACAAAAAAATTAAAATATCCACCATGACATGCAGAGGGTTACATGTGAAAATACCCCAGCTGCTAGGTATTCCTGGGAGGTAGGGAAGGGAGGGTATGCTGCCTTTTCATTCCCACTGTTAGCTGGGGAAGTGGAGCCGAGACTCAGGAAGACTTCAGTTCAAATATGTCCTCAAGGTACTTATTAGCTGTGTGACCCTGGGCAAGTCACTTTGCCTCTGTTTGCCTGTTTCCTCATCTATAAAATAGCGATAATGATAGCACCTACCTCCCAGGGTGGTTGTGAGGATTGAATGTGATAATAATTGTAAAGTACTTAGCACAGTGCCCGGCACAGAGTAAGCACAACATAAAATGGTAGCTATTTACTACTACCATTCCTAAAGCGTGGCTTTCAATTTGGCTGAACCTCCAAGTGAATTGTACTATCTTAAAGTTGGAGGGGGGGACCTTGGAGGTGATCTAGCCCAACCCTTACCTGTACAGGGCTCCCTTCTATGACATTCCCACAAGTGGTCATCCAACCTCCACTTGGGTCTTGAAGGAGGGGAAGGATTCCGGTAGGTGGCCATGTCAGAAGGGTATTCAGCTGAGACATGGGAGATGGTGTTGGCCAAGCGCCAAGGGCAAGAGAGGCCAGGGAATGGCAAGTTGTCCAGCTTGAAAGAACAAAGAATGGGTATAGAGGGGGGAAAGACTATAAAAGTGGGGTGGTGTTTGGCTCCTATGGGTGCTGGCATTTACCACTAAGCTGAGGCAGTTGGATTCTATCCTGTGTCCAACCGTGGCCACTTAGGTATTGGAGTGACATGGTCAGAGACTATGTTAAGAAGGCTGTGGGGGCAGCTAGGTGGCACAGTGGATAAAGCACCGGCCTTGGATTCAGGAGTACCTGAGTTCAAATCCGGCCTCAGACACTTGACACTTACTAGCTGTGTGACCCTGGGCAAGTCACTTAGTCCCCATTGCCCCGCAAAAAAAAAAAAAGGCTGTGATAACAGCAGCATGAAGGATTTAGTGCAATTCAGGGAACATTTTTAAGGGACTAGAACGTGCTCTATAGCTATCCATCATGGAATCCCACAATCTCCAAGGAATCAGAACTGCGGGTCACCCAAAGAACAATTCAGAGACACTTGGAAAAGTGGAAGAAGAGATACCATCAAGGAGATGGATGACTGGAAAAAGGTAGCAGGTCAGTTATGTAGCAAGAGTGAAGAATAACATGGTGGGGGGGCAGCCACGTAATGCCAAGAGACCTAGAAAGCAGGTCCCTGGGAAGATGATTCATGGGAGGCCGGAGGCAAAAGTCACCCAGGATGACGGGGAGGAATTAAGTCTCCACATTGAGGAGATCAAAGAAACACAGACAAATATTCAAAGCACTGGATGGAATAGGAAGGCAGTTTGGCTTTGGAATCAGGAAGACCTGGGTTTAAATCCCCCCTTAGACACCTCTATAGGACCTGGGCGAGTCACTTCCCCTGTGCAAACTTCAGCTTCCTTCACAGTAAAATGAGGGAAGTAGATAGACTCCCTAACCTCTGAGGTCCCTTTTAACACTAAATCTATGGTTCTGTGAGGTGAGCTTCTCATCCTCTTCTACCTGACCCTTCTTCTTTATACGGCCCCCCAGAAGGCTAAGCTTGACACTATGGTTTGACCTGGCCCTGAGGCCTCTTTGGCTCACAGGAGAGAAATCCTGGCTAAAAGGGGTTGGTAGATCCTTAGCTAGAATGCCCACAGGGCTAAAAAGCTGAGCCCCTTACCTGAAACGTTGGCAGTCCTCCTCTCTCTGTGGTCGGCTTGGGTGAGTCAACCTCTCCTTAAGCACCTGCTATATGCTCAGCTGTGTGTTAGGCACTGGGAGTACAAGGACAGAGAACAGGCTGTCCTTGCCCTTGGGGGTCTTACGACCAACCAGGTGGAAACAACACGTTCACAGAGAAATATATGCAAAATATATGCAGGAAGATCTTAGATGCACAGTGAGGAGATCAGAAAAGGCCCCAAACTTGGGTGACTGGAGGCAAAGATACGGAAGAACATCCAAGGCCCAAAGGTTAGACTATGAGAAGGCACAGACGCAGCGATGGGATTTCATGGAGGAGGAACCAGCAGAGCCACTGAGGCTGGAACGCTTCACTCTGGCTCTGCCTATCTCCTCAACACCAGCCTTCTCATGCTATACAATCTTCTGGCCTGAGCTCTGACCCACTCTCTTGGCTTGCCAATTCCCAGTCCAGGCCACCATTTCAAACACACTTACTGCAATCCCTGCTGCTCTCCACCTTCTTTCTTATCAGCAACCTTTTCTCCATGCAGGGTATACACCCCCCCCCCGCCCCAACCAATCTGTTTTCCATCTCCCTATAACGTGCCATCCTTTCCCATTAGAATTTAAGCTCTTGGGGCAGCTAGGTAGTGCAGTGGATAGAGCACTGGCCCTGGAGTCAGGAGGACCTGAGTTCAAATCCGGCCTCAGACAATTAACAATTACTAGCTGTGTGACCCTAGGCAAGTCACTTAACCCCAATTGCCTCACCAAAAGAAATGTAAACTCTTGGAGGCCAGGGGCTATCTTTTGGGCTTGTATTTGTATCTCTGGTACTTGATATATCATAGTAAGCACATAGTAAATGTTTTATCTAGCTAGCTATATATAGATCATGCAGTATATAAAGGGGTTGTAATATGAGATCAGTTTGGAGAGATGGGGGGAAGCCAGATTATGAAACGCTTTAGATGCCAGATGGACAAGTTTGTATTTTAGACCAAAGGTAACAGGGAAGGTCCTTGACCAAAGGACAGGTGTGACCATGTCATTCCTATGCTCAAGGATTCTGGGGCTGCCATCCCAAATAACTGGAGAAATGGTGGTGCTCTCTCTCAACTGAAATAGGGAAGTTAGGAAGAGAGGAGGCTTTGGGGCGGGGAACAGTGAGAGACAGGTATGTACACTTGTAGGCCATTGGCCTAGAATGGTCACTGACCCTATGCAAGTCGATGAGATCACCAAGAGGATATGTAGATGGAGAAAAGGGCCTAGGACGGAGCACTGGAGTACACTGATATGAAGGGGGCAGACTGAGGAGGCATGGTCAGACAAGTGGGGGAGGGAGGGGCAGGAGGTGGGACTGCGGAAGGCTGAGTCTAAGTCACATTATTTCTCAGTCCCCTGGCAATTCTTTAAGATGTGTGGACTTGCATCAGCGGATGGAGTTTCCACACAGGGAATCCCCTCATCACGGGTACAGACTTCAACAAATAATAACTCATACTCCTAATAATGCTTCATTAACCAAAAGTTTGCCTTACAACAAACTGCCAGTGTTGGTAGTGTGGCTATTAACCTTTTAATTGACAGCAGAAGAAACTGAGGCCCAAAGAACAAGAGGTTTGCTTGTACTAGGAGGTAAGCAGAACCAGGTCCCAAATCCAGGGTACTGACTTTGTTTTGTATGTGTTAAGAGGGCTATATTCTGCTGGAGGATTATCACACTGAACCTGACATTGGAAAAATCTGCTCTTTTAAAAAGATTGAGGGGGCATCTAGGTAGCACAGTGGATAAAGCACTGGCCCTGAATTCAGGAGTACCTGAGTTCAAATCCGGCCTCAGACACTTGACACTTACTAGCTGTGTGACCCTGGGCAAGTCACTTAACCCCTCATTGCCTTGTAAAAAAAAGTAAAAAAAAAATAAAAAGATTGATCCTCATTTGCGTTTTCCTCCCAGTCTCCCCTCTAATAGCTGGAGGTGGAATGAACCTTAGATTTTTAGCATGATTTAGGGGCCTCAGAGCTGGCTCCCACAACCAACCTTTAGGATTCGAGTGCTACTAGTGGTCCACTAAGGAAATCACTTCCCTGTCCAGAGTGGAAGCCTTCTGCCAATAGACTGAGTGAGGCACTGAGCTTGGGGAGATCTGTACCTGGCCAGGCCGGGAGGCACCCTCCCTTGGTGGGTTCTGCTTGGCCTGAAACCAAGAACAGTCTGAACATTGCCAATATGCATACACACAGATGGTGAGAGAGCAGATGCAGGACCCAACTTCCTGACCTTAAAGGACTGACGTAGGTATCTAGGTAGGAAAAACATGCTTATTGATGCAGAATAAAGATGATGATAAACAATACTTTTGAGGCCCTGCCATTTCAGTGATGTAAATCACTGGTTCTTCCAAGAAAGGACATATCTGATGGGGCTGAAATACCTAGGTGGCCATCCCTCTCTCCCTTCATTGGTAGTCGCAGCACCTTACATGTTAGAAGGGGTCTCAGGAATCATTTGATCCAATGAATATCTGCCCTGGGATTCCCTTGAGAATACTCCCCACAATGCTGCAATCCTTCTCTCAAGATCTCCAGGATGGGATCCCCCAAGGGATCTCAAGGCAGCACAGTTCTCCTTGGGACAAGCCTAATGACTTAAGACACTTTTTCCTTAACTTTGAGTCTAAAGGTTCCTCTTTACAACTTTTCACCCCTGAATCCTGATGCTACCTTGGGGATCCCAGAAGACCAGACCCAGTCCTCGTCCATACAATTACCCTTTAAATATTTGACAAAAAGCTGTTCTGTCCCTGGTCCTCTTCCCCGGCCCCCACCAAAGCCTCCTCTTCACCAGATGAAGCATCAGCCAACCATCAACCAATTCTCTCCCTTTGTCACCTTAGTCACCATCCTAGGAACACTCTAGTTTGTCAACGTCCTTCCTAAGACACAGAAGCAATTCACCAACAAACATTGATTAAGCACCTACTGTGTTCCAGGCACTGGGCTAGGAGCTAAGGACATATTTCTAGACAATAAAATAATTCCTACTCTCTGTGTACAAATGCTCAAGATGGGCTATGACCAGAGGCCAGCAGGACTATCGCCTCCCTATTCCTGGATGCTATGGTGTTCTAGCTCCCACACCACTGGCATATGGGGAAGATACAGTCCAGTATAACTGCAGGTCCCTGGGCCACAGAAATGTGCTGGGACCACACTCCAAGCCTACAGACCTTGCTAGAGCTTGTGTTCTGCCAACTGACATAGCATCTTCAAGAAATCTTGGCCCCTCCTAAGAAGATATAAGAAAACACACCTCCCTACACTCATTGCAGAGGGGTGTGTGTGTGTGTGTGTGTGTGTGTGTGTGTGTGTGTGTGTGTGTGTAATATACTAGATATGGTTGCTATACATATACACACACATATATCATTCTGGCCTTGGAGCTGGAAAGAGACAGGACACAGCCATGTGTTCAGCTGAGCCCTGAGCGGTGGTGTGATTCAGGTTGTATTTTTTCCCTTCCCCCATTCTTTTTTTCCCTTTCCCTTAATTCTATTAATCTTGCTTCTGCTTTTAAGTTTGTTCTTGTTAATAAACCCTGTTCTGTTTTTGAAAGAGGTTGTTAATCTCCTTCCTTGCCCCAATATTGTGGCAAGCCATGTAGCTAACACTCCCCAATTAGAATTTGGCCCCTACAGATGTATATGAATGAAGAAAGGGGAAGAAATACAGAGAGAGACATACAGAGAGACAGGGGTTGGGGGGGTTCAGGGGATAGTATAAGATGTGGTTGGCGTCTTTTCATAGGATCAGAGATCTAGTGCAGGAAGTGCTAGTTAGTTTATCTAAACTGGTTAGGAGGACAGGGAAAGGATATATTCAGAGACATCTGATATCAATAAAAATGAGATAATTTTTTTAAAGAACTCACAATTTCCTTCATTCCACAGTGAGGCATGAGAAGAGGAGGGCATGATTAGAGTTATAAGAGTTCTTATTCTTCTTAGTAGTAATAAGAAATAGATTGGCTTTCTACAATGCTCTAAGTTTTACGAAGTGATTTCTTTTCTTCCACAGGCCCAGGAGGTAAGTAAAAAGGCCAGGATGATTATCCTCATTTTATGGAGAGGGAATCAGGGGCTCGGAGTAGTGCTTTGTCTAGTCGCACAGAGCACGTAAGCATCCAGAGCCACGACTGGAACCTAGGTCTTTGGACACTCTCAAATAGGCCCGAGAGTGTAAATCAGACTTTTCCTGGGGAACTCTTTCCAGGAGAATTTAGGTGCTGGGTTGATAATGTAGGAAACAGGGTTATGATTTTGGCAGGTCCCTGGAGAGAAGAGTAGGACGGGGCAGGCTTGTGAAATAACTTTCTGGAAACAGGAGTCCTAGAGGGTGGAAAAGGAGAAAAGAAAGAAGAGAGTGGACTGAAAGGGAGAAGCCAGGACTTTCTTTCCCCCTACATGCTGGGGGTAATGAGATCTTTTTCTCAAAGATCTGGAGGGAAATTTCTACGTAAAAAAGACAGCCAGGCAAAGGGACTCCTGGGGGAAGGACAATCTGGAGCAACAAAGACCAGAGCATGGGGTTAGGTATTGGTGAAAGTGGACAAGATGCCTGATGGGAAAGTGTTGACTTCTCACTTTTCAAAGAGAATTGTTCATATTTAGGGGACTGGGCAGAATATTAAAGAGCAGCTCCCCTTTCCATCTGGATAATGAATCATTCATTGCAGGGGAAAGGAATTTACGCTGTTGGCCTGAGCAGATGCAATATTCACTCTTGGTGGCCCCCTTCTTTTCCCTGATCTGTCATTAAACTGTCCAATTTAATGAACACTCTGGCCTTCAGGCCCCCCTCTATGTGCTTGTTGCCTGTTTACCAACTGGGAATCCTCCAAGTTTAGATTAGGAATCAGAGAAAGGGCTCCAGGACATTGGACAGATCCTCAATGGGGAATTTATGCAAAGCTATGGCTGAGAGCCACATAGGATAAGAAGGCAAAGATGGGCTATGATCTGCTGAGCCAGGGCGAGCAGCCACACAGATGAGCCACAGGAGAAAAGAAATAATGAAGTGAGAGAATCGGGAAAAAAGGCTTTACATTCAAGAAACATTTATTAAGCACCTGCAATGTACAGGATACTATGCTCAGGCCTAGAGAAGAAAGGTGGTAAAATGACATGGTTTGGGCCTGCCCTCAATGATCTTACTTTCTACTGGACAAAGCAGGGGAGAAATACACAAATAAATGGAGACAAGAGGGAGTGAGACAGTTCTCCACAGGGAATGTGTGTGTGTGCCTAATAAATGCTTTTGACTGACAGCAGAAAAGGAGGGATTCTGATAAAGTGATCTCGGAACATTAGAATAGAGTGAATACTGAGAGAAGGAAAATGAGAATAGAGAGAGGGAAGAGGAGGGCAAGTTTCATGGAGAAGGCGGCATTTGAACTGGGCTTTGAAGGAAAACCACAATTTGGGCAGGTAGAGATGAAGACGGTATGTTCCAGGGACAGGGGACAGGTTGCATGAATGCACAAGACTGGGGAACAGCTCGTACTGTGGTTGCAGCAGAATGTTTCTGCTGAAAATACCAACATATTCATGACTTCCCAGGTTTGCAAACTCAGTCATCCTCAACTTTTCCCTTATGTGCTCCCCCATTTAATCAGTTGCTGAGACTTGCTGAGTTTCCCCCCATGGCATGGGCAGCCTCTCTGTCTCTCTGTCTCTGTCTGTCTCTCTCTTGCTTCTGTTTCTGACCTCTCTCTCTCTTCTAGCTTCTGTCTCTCTCTCCCCCTCCCTCCCTCTCCTCTCTGACCTTTCTCTCTTCTAGCCTCTAGGTCTCTGTCTCACCCCTCTCTCCTTTTTTTTCTATATCTAGCCTCTCGGTCTTTCTAGACTCTCTATTTGTTTCTCTCTACCCCGCCCTCTCTCTCTCTCTCTCTCTCTCTCTCTCACACACACCCCTTTCTCTTTCTCCTTTTCTTTCTCTCTTTCTAGCCTCTCTCTTTGTTTCTCTCTGTCTCTGTCTCCCTCCCTCCCTCTCCTCTCTCTCTTCTAGCCTCTAGGTCTCTGTCTCACCTCGCTCTGTCTCTCTTTCTAGATTCTCTGTTTCTGTTTCTCTCTAGCCTCTCCCCCCCACCCGGTCTCTCTCTCCCCCATCTCTCTGTCTTATACACAAATAACTTTCTCTCTCTCTTTTTCTGTCTCTTTCTAGCCTTTCTCTCTTTTTCTGTCTCTCTAGCCTCTCTCTCTCTCACCTCTCTCCTTTTCTCTCTAGTCTCTTGCTGTGTCTCTTTCTAGTCTCTATCTCTGCCCCCCCACCTCTTTCCTCTCTCTCCTTCTGTCTCTCTCTAGCCTCTGTGTCTCTTTCTAGCCTGTTTCTGTCTCTCTAGCCTTGTTTCTCTTTCTTTCCTCTATGTCTCTGTGTTTCTCTAGCCTCTCTCTGTCTCTCTCTCACCTCTCTCTCTTTCTCAGTCTCTGTCTCTCTCTCTCTCACCTCTCTCTCTTTCTCAGTCTCCGTCTCTCTCTAGCCTCTCTCTGTCTCTCTCTCACCTCTCTCTTTCTCAGTCTCTGTCTCTCTCTCACCTCCCTCTCTTTCTCAGTCTCTGTCTCTCTCTAGCCTCTCTCTGTCTCTCTCTCACCTCTCTTTCTCAGTCTCCGTCTCTCTCTAGCCTCTCTCTGTCTCTCTCTCACCTCTCTCTCAGCTCTCTCTCTTTCTCAGTCTCTGTCTCTCTCTAGCCTCTCTCTGTCTCTCTCTCACCTCTCTCTCTTTCTCAGTCTCTCTCTAGCCTCTCTCTCTCACCTCTCTCTCTTTCTCAGTCTCCGTCTCTCTCTCACCTCTTTCTCTTTCTCAGTCTCCGTCTCTCTCTAGCCTCTCTCTGTCTCTCTAGCCTTTCTCCATCTCCTTCTGTCTCTGTCTCCTTACACAGCTACCCCGCCCCCCAGTTCAGGCCTTCTGCAAAAGTCTCCTAACTGGCTCTTTCAGTCTCTTCCCTTTCCAATCCATCCCATAAACAGCTGCCAACTTCATCTTCCTTTGTCACTCCACTATTCAAAAATGATTCTGTGATTTTCCCATTGCCTCTAGAATAAAATGCAAACACCTCAGCCTTGGTACCGAAAGCCTTCTAGAAGCTGGCTGCCTTCCGCCTGCCTTTCCAGACTTACTTTGGAGTACTCCCTTCGGAGGTCCAGTGCCTCCCATCTATCCTCTCTGCCCTCACCCAAGCCTTGCCCCTCTATGCTTGGGATGCAAAGGCCCTGCCCTTCTTTGAATCCTTGGCTTCTCTCGAGCCTCAGCTTCTTATTGAGTCTTCCTTGCTTCCATCCACTCTCTCCCCACCATTGCTAAGACTCTTTCCTTCCTCAAGTTACCTTTTTTGTGTGTGTGAGGTAATTGGGGTTAAGTGACTTGCCCAGGGTCACACAGCTAATAAGTGTCAAGTGTCTGAGGCCGGATTTGAACTTAGGTCCTCCTGAATCCAGGGCCGGTGCTTTACCCACTGCGCCACACAGCTGCCCCCCTCAAGTTACCTTATTTAAAAAACTTATCTGTTTACTTGTTGTATCCCCACAAGAAAACATAAGCTTCTTGAGGGCAGGAACTTATTCTGTTTTTGTATCCCTGGAGCTTAGCATGCCGTTGCCTTTTTTGTTTTTTGCGGGGCAATTGGGGTTAAGTGACTTGCCCAAGGTCACACAGCTAGTAAGTGTCTGAGGCTGGATTTGAACTCAGGTACTCCTGAATCCAGGGTTGATGCTTTATCCACTGCGCCACCTAGCTGCGCCTCCCGCCCCCCCCCCCCCCGTTGCCTTTTTAAACATGTTGACTGAAGTGAAATGAAATGTAGTGTGAGAAGGGGAGAAATCAATATTTGTAGAATGAAAAACTAAGGTTTCTGACCTTAAGGAAGTTCCAGATCTTTGGGGTTGGGGACATAAGGCATTTCCCAATCCAACATCTCTGTGAGGTAGCTGGAAGTAGGGGTGCTCGCTAGGCCCTGTTGGGGTCACCCACTGGAGACTCAATAGGGCAATAAGGATTCTTACTATGCTGGGGCGCATGGCCAATGACCACCAAAGGGGAGGCTAATTTCTTTGCCTCTCAGCAGCAGGCTGCCCTTTCTGCTTGCTGGGCCCACTTCGTGATGACCTGGAGGCAAAGGGAGAAGTTCCCAAGACTTTCAAAGGTAGTCATAATGCCAAAACTCTCTCCACAGGGGCTGGTTCCTGCCCACTGATCTCCCCTCCTATTTTCTGTTCAATTGCCTCTCAGGCACTGCCAGAAAGCCATTTCTTCTCCAAGGTTGGCTTTCCGTTTGTTTGTTTTTCTTAAATACAGCCTTCCAGTTTAATTTGAGGCCATTATGCTCTCTGGAAGCCCTGCTTGGCTGTTAGTTGTTAATATTTAATGTGACTTGAAGCTTTCCCATAAATCTATTGAAATGTACATGCTTTAAGTTCCCAAGCTGTTATTTCATGATCTCAGGTGGGCGTGGTGATTCAACCTACCACTTAGAGAAGGTAACCTATTAGCACCATGGGCTCAGTTTCTACATCAGTACCCTGAAGCTTCCTACAGCTGATGTTCAGACAGCAATTGAACAGGGCACACTGGAAAAAAGGGCTTTGGAGTTTCTTTGGAGAGAAATATGGGATTTTGGTTATGAAGTTTTTTTGGGTTTTTTGTTTTTGTTTTTGCGGGGCAGTGGGGGTTAAGTGACTTGCCCAGGGTCACACAGCTAGTAAGTGTCAAGTGTCTGAGGCCGGATTTGAACTCAGGTCCTCCTGAATCCAGGGCCGGTGCTCTATCCACTGCGACACCTAGATGCCACTTAAGTTTTTTTTGTTTGGGGGGAGGGGTTGTGAGTTTTTGATTCTGTTTTCTCTTGCCCTCCATCTCAAGTCATGGCCCAAGGCGTAACCTCAAATGGTAGGGAAGGCAGCTATGGGGGAATGGGAAAGGCATTGGCTTGGAGTCAGATGACTGGGGTCTGTGGCTAACTTGCTGGGTGACCTTGGGCAAGTGATTTGACCTCTCTGAGGCTGTTTCTTTATGTACAATACAGGGATAATACTTGTATTCTGTACCTCCAAAGGGCTGTGGTGAGCATCAGATGAGATCATGAACATAACATAAATACTAATTCATCAGTGTAGGAAACACCCAGTGTGGGAAGTCCCTCCAACACGTATAGCTCATCTCTGACCTAGTCCAAGGGAGTTTCCCCAGACATAGCTCAGTCACAATCTGCTCTGAGTCATAGAGTAGGGTACAAGAGAAAGAAAGAGTGTTGGGTTTGGAGCCCATGACCTAGACTTGAATCCAAGCTCTGTCACTTCCTAACCTGTGTGACCTTGGCAAGTCACTGAACTTCTCTGGACTCAGTTCCTCATCTGTAAAATGAAGGGGGTTAGCCTATTGTCCCCTAAGGACCCTTCTAGCTCGAAATATTTGGGGCAGTATTTGAACCTAGGCCTTTCTGATTCCCAAGTCCACTCCCATGTACTACCTCTACCTCTATGTGTATGGGAAGGGTTATGCAAACCGGAAATCAGATCCACTTAGGAGAAGGAAAATGAAGATCTCAGATCCTCTTAGGGATTAGCTCTAGAGTGCCTACACCAGCCACTTTGTTGATATGCTCCTAGAAGGTAGAAGTCACCAAGAGCTTTAGGGTGGTCTTCAAAGGGAAAACCCCCAAGAAGAATCCCCAAAAAGCCTGGTCCCCAGCATATAGTAGCAAGCCATGGAAAACTGTGGCTTATTCCACAGGAGAGAGGAATGGGTTCTGGCTGAAGAGTGTCAGAGGCTGGGCTACAGAATGCCTGAAGGCGGATAACACATACTAAAGTTTGAAAGGGTGAATGGGGCCAGATTATGAAAGGCTTTAAATACTGAAGAGTGTTTCTATTTTATACCAGAGGGAGCCACTAGGGTTTATTGAGCAGGTGAGTGACAATAAGATTTATGTTTGGCTACAATCCTTTCATTTTATAGAAAAGGGGACTGAGGCTCAGTTTAGGGGAAGTGACTTGCCCAAGGTCACACAGTAATTAGTGGGAGATTCAAGACCAGAGCCCATGGCATCTGATTCCAAATCCAGGGCTCTTTGTGCTGGACCACAAGTGAAAGCCTGGTCTCCAGTGGCAGCCATGGGTCTCTATAGTGTTTGCTCCTTCTCTTAACCCTCTTCTACCTGACACTACTCATGACGCATATGGAAGTATACCATCCTGGAAGTCAGGAACCTCAGTTTCCTCCTTTGTAAGATGAGAAGACTGATCTAGCTGGCCTCTAGGGGCCTATGTGTGATTTTGGTCATGCTGCTTCCCTCCCTGGGCCTCAGTTTCCTCTTCTGTAAATAGAGTGGGATGAACCTCATTAGCAGTCCTATTTCTTAGAACTTCTTCAAATGTCGTCTCTGTAGACACTTTTCTACCTTCTCCTTTGTCTTTGAAACAGCACAGAAGGATGATTTTGTGCTTCTTTTCCTGTTTCTTTGTTTATTTAAATACCCCAGGCCTTGGAATGCTTCCCAATTCCATTTAGCACTCACATTTCCCCATTCCCAATCCTAGCATTTAAAACGTTCTCAAATCAAAACCATTGCTCTGGCTCCCCAGAGGAAGTCACACAGGAATCAACCGTTATTAGGCCCTAAGTCTATGGAAACAGAGCCAGCTTCTCTGGAACCTGAGTAAAGGAATATGTTGGAGCCAGATGTGCTGAGTTCCTAATCTTTGGGACCCTGATATGACTCAGCACCCAAGACTTAGAGGAGAAGCTCTCAAGACTTGGCAGCTGCCTTGTGGTCCATGCGTCCCAAAAGGTGGATGAGTTCAGGAAAGGGAAGGAGACAGAATAGGAAAACTGCAGCCATTAAAAAGAGAAGCCACGCAAGGGTGCTGGGGGCTGGGGGCTGGGGGCATCCCAATGTAAGGAGGAAGCAGGTGAAAAGAATCTGCTCAGAGGCAGCTACCTCCCAGTGGAGAGAGAGCTGGCCTTGGGGGTCAGGAAGACTTTAGTTTGAATCCCATCTCAGACACTTAGCAGCCCTGTGACCCTTGGTAAGTTCCTCCACTTCCCTGAGCCTCAGTTTCCTCATTTATATAATGAGGGGGAAGCCCTAAAATGATGATCCTAAGAGAGGAGCGCTCTCCTGGGACTGCTGGGCTAGGGCTTCCCTAGAGAGCTTCTACAACCCGAGAATACACTGGATGTCTTCATCCTTGGCTCCGGGCCTTGGCCTTGCCTGTGCTAAAGATAGTGCTGTGTTCTCCACTTCTCTGCCCTCTGCCACTGTATCCAAATGCCTGCCGTCTGCATCTAGAGACATGTTAGCAAGGAGATGAAGAGTCCCACTGTCTTCTACCCGGGGCAGAGGCCAACTGAAATACCATGTTCAGTTCCAGGTGCCACGTTGGAGGAAGAAAAGTGACAAACTAGAAGACAGGCCCCAGGATGGTGACAGGACCAGAGAGCACGAAACTGGGGAAGTAAAAGGGAAGAGAAAGCCGAGGGGCTATAATTGCTGCCTTCAAGGGCTTGGAGGCCTGTCAGGCCCAAGAGGGCAGAATGAGGAAGAGCGAGCTAGACTTAGGCCTCAGGGACAGAAGGAGTGATGTATGGAAAGACTTCCCAATAAGGAATGCTATCCACAAATGGGATGGGCTGCCAAGAGGGAGTGGGCTCCCCTGTGACTACCTGTCCCAGAGGTTAGAGGGCATTCAGGGGTTTCTCCACTGTGGGACCAAACGACAAGAAGCTTGCTTGAGTGTTCTGCCATTCCCACAGTACAATTTAAGGGTTCCAGGAAGTAGGAAGGCTGCTGGTAAAGATGTGGTTTGGCGGAGGAAGAGATTGGCTATTAGTTGGGGTACACTAGGGGTGGGTGCAGACTTTGTTAATTAGGATGAATAGATATTATGGAGAGGACTAGAGGAGACATATAAGTAGTGAGCAGGAGGCATGGGAAAGGCAGCACCCATGGCTCTGGCCCTGCATATCATGAGTGCTCATGGAAGGTCTGTGTCAACCAGGGTCCATTCTACCAACAGTCATGGACTCACAGAAATATCAGAACTAAAAGAACCTGAGAGACAATCTAGGCTAACTGCCCCCTCCCTGTTTTATATGAGAGTAAGGAATGTGCAATATAATTGGAACGTTGTAGCCAGGATGGCCCTGTTCAGCCTAAAGGTTCAGGTAACTAAAGCATGGGGCATATGCAGTGAGACAGCTGGCAAACTTTTCTGAGGCCATGTGCAAACTGGCTAGAGCTTAACCAAGTGCCCGAATGAATGGGCCTGGGTTAATTCAAAATGTCTGCCTTGCACGGCTCCTTTGTGATTTACCTGGAAGAGGTAGCCTGTCATCTGCGCAGTCTAATTTTTTTGTAAATCATAGCTACCTGGGAATCAAAACTCCCCTTTAGGGGCAGCTGGGTGGCACAGTGGATAGAGCACCGACCCTGGAGTCAGGAGGACCTGAGTTCAAATCCCGCCTCAAACACCTAACACTTACTAGCTGTGTAACCTTGGACAAGTCACTTAACCCCAATTGCCTCACCAAAAAACCAACAAAAAACCTCCCCTTTGATGAGAGAGAAGAAAAAAGATGTGCATGTTCAGTAGCTCCTTGCAGGTAGGGCCTTTTTAAATTCAGAGAAGTCCACCCCCCATTTTTCAAGGACCTGCTCTCTCCACAATTGTGGAGTCAGAAACCTGATTGGCACCTGGGGAAATAAATGGCTTTCTCTTGATAGCCACACTGATCAGGGTCACCAAAACTGCAACCCGTGATCCAGGATCCTGGCCAAAGCCACTGATTGGCTATGAGTTGGGGCACAGTAGGGGTGGGCAGAGAATTTGTTAATTAGGATGAATAGATAGTATGGAGAAGACTAGAGGAAACAGTTTGCATGCTTACAGTTTAAAGAAAAAGCCTGAACCAGAGTCAATTGTGAAATATTCGGTGTGTGTGTGAGCATGAACACCTCAGAAATCTGGGTACTTTTATAGATAGCAGAGACTTAAGAAAGTAATGGAGAAAATTTAATAATGTGGGTTGTTGTTGTTTGTCCTTCATTCTTGAAGAGGACCATGACATTGGGGTGATGTCATGACTTGCACTGAACTGGATTTAAGTGAGGGAGGGCTGTGCAAGGTCACCAGCCTCCTTCTCTTCTCCAGAGCCATCTGGGTCCAGTGGCAAGATATACATCAGGACAACTGGAGATGGCCCAGGATATCTAAAATAACTGGAGTTAAGTGACTTGCCCAGGGTCACACAGCTAGTAAGTGTCTGAGGTGAGATTTGAACTCAGGTCCACCCAACTGCAAGGCCAGTGCTCTATCCACTACACCAACTAGCTGTTCCAACAATTCAGGTTAAATTTTAAAAATATGTCCAAGGCACTTTTTTGTTCTTCTTGGAGAGCCAGTTGTTAAACACTTACCAGCACACCTGGGCCTGCCTGAATTCATTCAAGAAACTTTTTTCAAGTACCTACTGCGTGCAAAGTCCCGTGCTAACCACTAATGGAATACAAGGGTCCTCCGAGCTAAAATGAGACACAGTTCCTCAAGTGTTTTCAAATAGGGTCACGTCCAGGCCATGCTGATCCAATGAAGAAGACACTGGGGAAGATATTATGAAAAAGGAGTCACGTAACCATTTGTCGAATCAATGATTTTTGGTAATATGTTTGGTCCACGCCACGGCACAGTGACATTCCCATTTCATGGGCACTTTTTAATAGGCCAGCAGGAATCTTCCCAAAGAAGATCCTAGAGAGTAGTTTGAGAAGTCCCCAGAACGGAAAATCACTGGCTTGAATTATATGGATGGAAATCCAAAAAGTCACAGATGACTCAATGACAAGGATGCGCCTGGATTCCCAGAAACTGCTACCAAGGGCTGAACCTGGGCCCTATTTTCAAAAGAGGAGCCCAGGGATGTCTCAGTAATTACAGACCAATGAGCTTCACCTTGGGACCAGGAAAACAGATGGATGCTCTAATTAAGGAGAAAGAACAGCACAACCTTTGAGTGTGAGGCAAAACAGCCAAGCTTCTAATGGGGGAAGTGGCTGGGTTTACCCTGCTTAGTGACAGCCCTAGGGGACCCATTCCAAGTCAGCTGCTTCTGAGTAGAGGAAGCATGACAGGGCACAAAGGATGCTAGACTGGGAGTCAAGAGACCTGGGTTCTTTGTCCTGGTTCCGCTAAGTTGTTCTGTGGTCTTGGGCAAGTCCCCCTATCTCCGTGTGCCAAAGTATCCTCCTTTGTAAAATGAGGGGCTGACCCAGGATGTCTCAGATATCTCTCAATTCTTGGCAGTGGGTGGTTCTGCTGTGTACTCTGACCTGCTCTGGTATGTCCCGGACCTCCCAGGGTGTGCTTCAACAGGCCCGAGTTGTTGAAATTTGTTGCTCGAACCATTCACACCCTGGAAACTGGAAATCAGCAACCTACACATGAGAACTTGACTGATTTTGTTCACTGGCTACACCAGAGGTGTCACTGTGGCCTGCAACACTAGTGCTTCCTGAACCAGATGAAAATGTTTGGGGAATAACAAAATAAATACAAATACATAGATATATAGCCCCAAGGGATCATTATGGATGGTTTAGTTTCTATTTGAGTTTGCCCCCCACCAGGTGAGACTTAAGAAAGTGATGGATCCAGTGGTTAAACATTTTCCCAGCCCACTCAGAAGGAGATAAAAGGAGGAGCTCGGACAATCTGTCAATTAACTTAAGATGCCCTCTAGACAAACTGTAACTAAATACTACCTCTCTCCTTTCCCTTATTCAACCTTCTCAATTTCCTTTCCATTAAAAAGGGGGGAAAAAGGGCACATTCCAGTGAGCTTCATGCTGATTTCTAAGAAAATTGAAGAACAGATCACTGAACATTCTGGGATAATTTCAAAGGAGACAGTACTAATTGGTTACTGGGAGCCAAGTAAATTAACTAAGGGCAAGTCATGCCAAACTAATTTGATTTTCTTTTCTGGGTAAGGTCATTATTAAATTGATTGAGAAAGTCTATAGATGTAGGGGATCGTGATTTCAACCAAACATTTGATGAAGTTTCTCATGAAATCTTTGTAGACAGGTACTGCTATGGGGAAAAACAACAACATTAGAACTGGATGGATTTTGGATCTGGTGGGTCAACTGTACTGGAGCTAAGTTAGTTAATGAATGCCGAGCAGGAGGCCGGTCTCTACTGGTATGCCACGGACTCTGAACTTGACCCTGTCTCATCCAATATTTTTCCTAAATGACTTGTATAAAGAGCTAGAAGGCACGCCGATCAAATCTGCAGGTGAGAAAATGGCAAAAGACAGATAATACTGTGAGTGACAGAATCAATATTGAAAAGATCAGCAGGCCAGAACACCATCTGCCAAAGCGTGGTCCGGGATCCCCAGGACCCTTTCAGGAGGTAGGAAAGGTCAGAAGTCTTTTCATAATAATACAACGCCATTTTAATATCTAATATGGGAGATATTGCTAGATAGAACCCACATAAACAAAAGATCTTCAGGGAAGGGAGGGGGGACTCTATAATTCTTAGGGGTGCAAAGAGGAGCCTGAAACCAATGAGGCGAACAAGATGAAACTTAAGAAAGATAAATATGGGGGCAACTAGGTGGTGCAGTGGATAAAGCACTGGCCCTGGATTCAGGAGAACCAGAGTTCAAATCCGGCCTCAGACACTTGACAATTACTAGCTGTGTGACCCTGGGCAAGACACTTAACCCCCACTGACCTGCAAAAAAAAAAAAAAGAAAAGAAAAGAAAAAAAGAAAGATAAATATAAAATCCTGCATTAGGTTAAAAAAAAAATCCAGCGCCAAAGTACCGAATGGGGGAGTCTTAACAGTCGTTCATATGAAAAAGACTTGCTGGTTTGACAGTGGAGGGGCAGTTAGGTAGAGCAACGGATAAAGTGCTGAGCTTGGGATCAGGAAGACCTGAGTTCAGATCCTGCCTCAGAAACTTCCTAGCTGTGTGACCTCGGGCAAGTCACTTAAACTCTGTTTGCCACTGGAGAAGGAAATGGAGAACCACTCCAGTATCTTTGCCAAGAAAACCCCAGGGATGGTCCACAGGGTCATAAAGAGTTGGATATAACGGAAAACAACTGAACAACGACAAAACCCCAGCAGGAGCCAAACAACTCCTACTGAGGGAGCTCCCTCTCCCAATGCAGGTAGACAACTCTTTTGCAACTTGGAAATCAGAGAGCTTGGGCTAGGCTGAGCGCTCTGCCCCATCGTGTTAGGGGTGGGGCTGAACTGACTCTGAGGCTGGGTCTCTGGCTACTGCACCATGCTGCTTATAGGCTCATTGAGCTTCTCGTTGTTGATGTCCAACTCTCTGCGATCCCAGTTGGGGTTTTCTTGGCAAAGATACTGGAGTGGTGTGTCATTTCCTTCTCTAGCCCATTTTACGGATGAGGAAACTGAGACAAACTGGGTGAAGTGACTTGCCCAGGGTCACCCAGCTAGTAAGCATCTGAAGCTGATGAGTCTTCCTGACTCCAGGTTCAGCACTCTATCCACTGCACCACCTGACCTTAGGCTGCATGAAAAATCAAGCACTGTCCAGATGGAGGACCTATTTAGAGTAGGGAAGACTAGAAACTCCAACCCCCCAGAATGGTTTAGGAACTGGGGAGGGTTTGCCTCGGAGAACAGAAGCTTTAGGGAGGGTTGCTGCCTTCAAGTATTTGCCGGGGAAGAAGACTGATTCTGTGTGGCCCACAGACTAGGAACAGGGGAGAGGAGGCATGAGAAGGCCAGTTTCAATTATGAGTCATAACAGCGAGCTGACATTGCCATAATGCTTCAAGGTTTGTCAAACACTTTACATCTGTGATCTAATTAGGGCCAGGTGACGGTAAAGCAGGTGCGGCAAGTGTGTTTGTCTAGCCCCCCTGCACGGATGATGAAAGGCAGGCCCAGAGAGGTTAAGTGACTTGCCCGTGGTCACACAACTTGGAGGCATTCAAGGTGGGGATTGATTTAAGGAAGAACTTTGTGACAATGAGATTTTTCTCTCAATGGAACGGGCTGTCTCAGGTGACAGCCAGAGAGCTTGGTGAGGAGAAGTACTTATGCAGAGACAATAATCATTTGGCGGAGACTCTGCAGATTATTTCTGTACTGGCTACATGGCTGAATTGGATGGTCCCTGAGGTCTTTTCTATTTCTCAGTCTAGAATTCTATGACTCCTTGCCTCTTCACCTCCTCACAACTTCATGCCAACAAATATTACAAGGTGGCAGTTTCTGAACTCAGCAAAGGAATGGGGTCACACACATATGTATATATGAATAAATTGAATCTGAAAATCACACACACCGAGTTTAAATAGAGAAACGGTCAGACCATCTGGGTATGTGGAAGCTTCAAATAATTTGGAATCATAATGATGCTCCATCTATTAAGTAAGCCCACACAACAGAGTGAGAAAGTGGCATATGCCACATTTATGATGAGGAGGGACTGAAATGTACATGCATTTTCACAGAGAGACAATGAGGACAATGGAAGAACGCTCATTTTCCAAGGGCTTTTGATTTGGTGACCGAATCACAAGACAATTCCCACCACCATGGCTCTGTGACAAGCAGGGTCGCCAACACTTGGGTCCCAAATCGCTGCTGCTGCTGCTGATCCCTCACCCCTGAGTCAGATGCAGCTGGGAAGACTCAACCCGTGCATTGGCTTGTCTTGAAATAAAATGAAACCTGTCTTTGATGGACTCGGTCATCCCCCCTCGGTCTTCTGTATTCTTGTCCCCTAGTCACAACATGATGGAGTTTACAAATACTACTAGGTGCCATGAGAAAGAGGCAGCGCTGGAAGCACATGGGCCTGACTGGGAGGTTCTGCTACTTACTGGCTGTGTGATCTTGGCCAAGTCACTCACCCTTTTAGAGCTTCCATTTCCTCATCCACAAAATGGAGGAATAATCATATCTGTACTACCTCCTCCCTTACAGGGTTTCCTCCTTAGTCAAATGAGGGAAGGTGTCTCTCAAATCTCTTCTAGTTCTGATACGCTATGATTCTCAAAGGGAAAAGCTAGTTGGACCCCTGCTAGAGCTTCAGTTGGTAAGTACTAGAATTCTCCTCCCACCTCCCATCTCCAAGTGCTAGTCCCCACAGAAAGACGTCCAACATGGTTTTCTTAGTTATTGAGAGCAGGAGAGCAAAGAGCTGTCCTAGGAGCTGTCCCACTGAAGAAGTTGGTGAGGGCCAGTGTCCTTCCCAGCTTCCCACCTTCTTCCTGAGCTGTCTGCTCTCTATCACCTCCAACCCAAGGGAAAACCAGGGGCTATGATGGGGCATTCCCCAGCAGCCCAATTGGCCTGACTGCCCAGCACACTTCCTTCCACCTCCTTTGCAAGCAGAAGAACAGTTTTCCCGGACAGTTACAGCTTCATCTTCCCTTCCTTGCGTCTGACTCGGCTTTGTCTTTTCTTTGCCCATGGATCAAGATGACGTCACTTTCCTATGGATCAAAAGTAGCTTTGGGATGGCTGCCTCTTCTAGTCCTGGGTCCTTTGGTGTCTCCAGCACAGTCATGGTTGGCCTGCCTCAATGTGATTTTGTGTTCTCCCTCTTCCCAGCACAATCTCAGCTCACTCCTTCCTGTCGGACACACCTGTCACTTGTATGGCAGCTACACTCTGGGCAGTTGGGTTTGGGGGTGGGGAGGAAAGTGGGCAGCAGTAAGCAATGTATTACAGAATTGCACAGACAATCAGGCTTCACAATTCAAGCCGCCTTCTCCCTCCCTGCCCCACTCCTCTCCTAGTCCCAAAGATTTACTGGACTAAGATGAGAATAAAAGACAGAACGGAGTCCCTATGGCAAAGAATAATGTGGATGGGGCAGTGAAAGATGAAGCGCAGGTGTTTGGGGGCATGGGCCTTTGTTTCCATGCATCTTGTACGGGTCCAGTGGCTGCATTTCATAAATCCCCTATGGGGTGGGGTGCAGACTCACAATTGCTCTTTGTATCACACCTAACATAATAAAGCTTCAGGGAGACCGGACTAATTAAAGGTAAATTCCTAAAAATCCTACTTATTCAAGAAATGTGCTTTCAGATGGAAAGAGTCTAAACCCCCCACGGACATTGGAATCAATTCTGCAGTTCAAGCTACTTTTGCTACCAAGGGCTTTCCACTTACTTTTCAGAGTTTAATCCCCGCCTGGTTCAACTCTCAAATAACCTGCACAGATTAAAGAGCCCTAAATGGCGATTGGTTTGATAGACTATATTCCAGCAGACCACAGTGAACTCCCTGAAGCAACTTTTGAGTTCTACTCCTCCACTGTCTGGGGGTGAAGGCCTAGCAGAGGCGGGTGAACAGTTTCAAGAACTGAGGCCAATGCCGATGTTACTCAGACAACTGGTCTTCTGAAGGCCCTGGAGCGGGACTTTCAAGGAGTCTCGCCACTGAACAAATTCTTTGCAAACCACAATTCGGCTCAACAGGCAGACTGATTTTTCTTCCAGGGATGTGTATAAGGGTTTCTGATAGATAATGAGGATTTTCAGAACCCTATTTCAGCCAGCATTACTCACTCCAACCAAGTCCCAGGCTTGGAAAGAGTGGCTGTGATGTTCATGATTAGCATTCACAGCCCTGGGGCCAAAGTGCTTTTTCAACAGTTAGGCCTCTGGGAGATCGCCAAAGCCTGGTAGAGTGGGGAGAGCTCTGGCCTTGGAATCAGAAAACCTGGATTTGAATCCTAGCCCTGTTGCTCATAAGGGATTATGCTGCTTATGCTATGGGACCTTCTTCCACTTCCTTCCTCAAAGTGGGCCTCAGTTTCCAACCCTTATAATGAAGATGCTCTCTAGCTCTAAAGTCTATGATACTGGGAATCTAGCATAGGCTCTGTGGCCCCCACTGAAGAGGGTGCCCGGGTTTACTGGCCACCCCCACAGGTGTAAGGGCCATTGGTGGAGCTAACACAGTAGGTCACTGGCCAGCATGCTCTAGGGCTCCAGGGCCTTAAGAAAAGGGGAAGCAGCACAAGTGACCTGCTGCTGGCCCTCAACGGAACCATGACAGCGCCCTCCCGCCCTCCGGGGCATTCAGGACTTTACAGAGACACAAAGTGGCCCAACTGTCCTCAATGGATGACACCTAGAGATTATCTGGTCCAAAGGTTCCTCACCTTTTCTGTGTCCTAGGCCTCTTGGGCAGTGAGTCTAGTGAAGCTCATGCCCCCTTCTCACAATCAGGTTTCTAAATGTGCCAAAGAAACCCCAGAAGAGTCCAAAAGAGGCCGATGATCTAGAAATGCACTGATGGAGATTTAGAAAAACAAGCTGTGAGCCACCAGTTGGGACCCCCCCTCCCAAGGGCTGAGACAGACAAGGACTGCACAGCAGGAAGGGCATTTGATGCGGAGCCAGGGGGTGTGGGGACCTCTCCAGGGTCTGCTCCTCACTAACCTGGGGTATCTGGGCCAAATCAGTTTCCCCTCTTTGCCTCTCTGCACCTGTGGCCAATTATGAGAAATAACTTCTCAGGGCCTTTCCAGCTCAAAACACTCCGAATTGGGCAATCAGAATTCTCATCAGCTGCCCCTTGCCAGCTTTGCAGCTGCACCGAGTCACCAGGCCTTGGGAAGTCGTTCCTTCACCTGTACTTTCTTCATAGCTACTACTGTTTGACACAACCTACATCTTGGGGTTATCAAGAGAAAAAGTGTTTGGGAAAAGGGATGACTATTTTACAGACTAGGAAAGTGAAGTCTAGAGATAGGGATACCACTTGCCCAGGGCCACGTTTCTAGTAAGAGCGGAGCTGGGGCTTGAACCCTGGCCTGGTGACTATACATCTAGTGCTGTTTCCCACTAAGCTGTGTTAGATTTCCATGAAATCCAACATCCTGAGTGGGGCTTGTTGGTTTGCCTTCATCTTTGAATCAGATTCAACGAACAAGGCTACCTTTAGAGAAAGAGTGAGGGAGGGAGGGAGCGAATAAGTAAGGAAGGGAGGGAGGGAGGGAGACAGAGACAAAGAGAAAGACACAGAGACACAGAAACAGAGACAGGGAGACAAAGAGACACGGAGAGAGAGACAGACAGAGACATAGAGACGAGAGAAACTGAGACAGAGACAAAGAGACACAGAGAAAAACAGAAAGACAAAGACAGAGAGACAGAGACAGAGGGATAGAGACAGAAACATAGAGACACAGAGAGAGATCCATACAGGGGTGACAAATATCAGATGCTGGTCACCATTAAAGAAAAACAGGCAGGACCTTAAAGGTTTTTAAGTTGAAATGTCCAGAGGAAGAAGACAAGTTGACTTTAGATCATTTTGATTTTAAAAAATGAATAATGTTAAACTACTTGGAGCTGCAGCTGAATATTAAATGGGAATGTCTGAGACAAACTTGCCTGAGAGCTACATGAATTCCAAACTACAAAAACAAGAAACACGGTTGAAAATTGTAACAGAGAAAAGAGGTAACTTTGATAAAAGAAGCAAAGCATTTTCCTCCAGGGAGGAAGGAAGCATGATGGGAAATCAGCAAACAATGGGCCTTTGAAAGGCTTCACATATTTGCCTTCCAAAAAAAATACATTTTTGACGAGGCCAGACACTGGCTCCTACCTTGTGGATAGGGAGATGCTTCTGTGGAATACTAGAAAATATAATGGCCTGGGAATCAGCAGCTTAGGGGCTGAATCTTTGCTTTGCCACTAATTCAGTGTGTGACCTTCTGTAATGTGCTTCACACCTGTTGACCTCAGGATCCTCCCTTGGAGGATGAGGGGGTTGGCCCAGAAGACAGGCAAAGATTACAAAAAAATTACAAAAGAATAGTTAGTGTTGGGTACTGTGGAATGACAAGCACACTAATACACTGTTGGTGGAGCTGTGTATTGGGTCCAACTGTTCTGAAAAGCAATGAGGAATTAGGCTAAAAAAATTGACTAGCATGTCTATACCCTATGACCCAGAGATCCCACTGCTAGGATCATAACTCAAGGAGGTCAACGGAAAGAAATGTCCCATATACCATAAAATATTCCTATAAGTACTTTTGTGGTAGCAAAGAATTGGAAATCAAATAGATATGCATTGATTTGGAACTGGTTATAAATGTTGCAGCATGTGAATGTAATGGAATATTGCTGTGCTGTAAGAAACAATGAATATGGGGCAGCTAGGTGGCGCAGTGGATAGAGCACTGGCCCTGGAGTCAGGAGTACCTGAGTTCAAATCCGGCCTCAGACACTTAACACTTACTAGCTGTGTGACCCTGGGCAAGTCACTTAACCCCAACTGCCTCACTAAAAAAAAAAAAGAAAAGAAACAATGAATATGACAAATACAGAGAAGCACATGACTAATGTGAACTGATGTAGAGTGAGTAAAATCAGGAGATCAACACAATTAATATGATTGTGTAAGTGTAAAGAACAAACATAAAATAAGTGAAACTGAAGGGTCCAAAAGTATAATGACCAAGTCCAGCCCCAAAGAAGAAAAAAGGAGAAGGTACTTCCTAGGCAGAGGTGGTGGGATATGGGAATAGAATCCTGCATACAATGTCAAAAATTTTTCAACATGTTGGTTATGTTTGCCAAATTGTTTTTATATTTTTTATTATAAGCGATGGCTCTTTTAGGTGGGGGTGAGGGTGAAGATCGATTGAGAAGTATAAGTGATATAAAACAAAATATATCCATTTTTTTTGAGAGGGGCAATGAGGGTTAAGTGACTTGCCCAGGGTCACAAAGCTAGTAAGTGTCAAGTGTCTGAGGCCGGATTTGAACTCAGGTCCTCCTGAATCCAGGGCCTGTGCTTTATCTACTACATCACCTAGGTGCCCCCCAAAATATATCCATTTTAAAATAAAAATCACCCACGGAGGTGTGAAGTAAAGGGCAGAAGTGATTCTATTACTCCCCAGGTCTGTAAGACTGGCCCTCTGTCAGGGGGTCCTACTGGCTAGCCAGAGCTTTGGGCATTCCTGTCATAGAAATAAGGAATCCTGGTACCATTACTTCCCAAAGATTGGCCTTGTCTATAAGCTACAGAAGAATGAAAGACTATACAAGCACAATTTAATATCAAAATGGGAGCCCATCAACCACACGAGGTTTGATATTGTAAATAAAGCAAGAAATATGCAAGTCTGTGCAATGCAGAATCAGACACCAACAGGAATGACTCTTAAATTTAATACGTGCTTTGAAAAGATGCACATAATAGCAATTCAATTTCGTAAATTTATTCCTCTTTTTCTGTCCTTTCTAAACAGAAATATTCGTTCTTGTTGATGCTTGTAAAATGCACAATTAAAAAAAAATTGGAAAAAACCCAACCAACCAAAGAACCAAATGAGTGCACTTGAGGATGGCAAGATGCCACAGCAGTTGAAATGAGGCATCTATATGGAAGGGATCATCTAGTCTAACCACCCCCTCCCCCATCCTACAAACAAGGGAGTTTAGACCCAGAGAAGGGAAAGTTATTTGCTCAAGGTCACCCAGCTCATTAGTATTAAGTGGCAGAAACAGGAGAAAAATTCAGGTTTTCTGTCTTTGATTCAATGCTCTTTCCATTGTACAACACTTCTTTATTTGATCTATGGTAAATGGGCATAGGGGCAGCTAGGTGGTGCAGTGGATAAAGCACTGACCCTGACATTTGGAGGAGCTGAGTTCAATTCACTGCAAGTTGTGACATCAATCACCCTGATGTCCTGATCCTCTTAGAGAATGAAGGACAAACAATAAATGGGCATAACAAAGCAGCTATGAGTGATGAAGATCTGAGTTCAAATCTAGCCTCAGAAACTTATTAGCTGTGTAATACTGGGCAAGTCATTTAACACTGTTTGCCTCAGTTTCCTCATCTGTAAAATGAGCTGGAGAAGAAAATAGCAAACAATGCTAGTATTTTTGCTAAGAAAACCCCAAATGAGCCAGATACAACTGAAACAACTGAACAACAACAAAAAATGGGTATAAAGAGTAAAGATGAAGACAGAAAATTAAATTTCACCTTTCTTTCATTGTAAGAGGAGGATGGGCACAGTGGATGGGGAGCTGGCCTCTGAGCTAGAACTACCTGGGTTCAAGTCCTGCTGTTGACCCACTGGCTGTGTGACTTTGGGCAAGTCACCTAACTTCTTAAAGCTTTAGGCAACTTCCTTTTTTCTTTTTTTTCTTTTTTTGGTGGGGCAATGAGGGTTATGTGACTTGCCCAGGGTCACAAAGCTAGTACGTGTCAAGTGTCTGAGGCTGGATTTGAACTCAGGTCCTCCTGAATCCAGGGCTGGCGCTTTATCCACTGCGCCACCTAGCCGCCCCTTAGGCAACTTTCTAAGACCCTAATGTTCAGAGAAAATGGGTGCCTGGAATGAAGGAGGGAGCATGCTCATCTGCACCAACGAAGTCCCAGATCTGGTCTCTAACACTCTGGCCCTATCTTTTGTTCACTCATTCATTCATCTGCCAATAAACATTTATTTAGTGTGTCCTGTGTACAATGAGGAGGACTGGGGGAGATACCAAGACAAATAAGAGTCTCTGCCCTCAGCGACTTTGTAATACTGAATGGCATGTGATAACAAATGTCCGCAGCCAAACAGAGCACAAGTTAAAAGATAAATGCATCAAGAGAAAAGGAATCACTTGGGGAAGAGAGTTACAGTTTGAGGGAGAGTGAGGGTTTTCTGGTAACACTCGAGTGGGAACCTGGGAATGATGAGTAAAGGGTTCCCAAGGCAGATGGGGGATCACAGCATTTCAAGTTGGGAAAGATCTTAGAGGCCACCTATTCCAACCCCCTCATCTATAGAGGAGAGAAACAAGGGCCTGAGAGGTACCCTGGGAGTTGCCCATGGTAACAGACTCCATGGCAGTGGGGGACCATTCCAGGTATTAGCAAAAGCTTGAAAGAAAGCACATGGTGGTGAGTAGGATGCTTTGGCTACAAGCATCACATGATGTCAGATCTTGGAGATTGGCCAAGCTGAAGTTTAGAGAAGTCAGGTGACATATTTGATTTTATACAAGTAGTAAAACTCGAATAAGCAGCCTTCCAACTCCAAGTCCGCTGTCATTTGTAACATGCCATGCCACCGTATCTTAGTCCAACTTTGCCATCTGTCCCAGGACTGGACCTGCTAACAGCCCCGATTACTCTGATGCCAATATCACCAGTGTTTTCTTATTCTAAATCAAACATAATGAGGGAATAAAAAAAACCTTATTCCCTACAGTCCCACCTCTCCAGATTAAAAAAAAAAAAACTTCCAAAGCCCAGGTTAGGCTTTTTCAATTTTGTCCCAACTCACTCTATCTGATATTGCTTCTTGTTTTTTTATAAAAAAGCAATATAGAGGTTGGGATAAGTGGCACCAATATTTATTAAAAGATTCTCTTCTCAGAGAACAAGTACAGGCCTTATCTTGCCAGAAGTTCATGGCTTTTAGAAATATATCCATGCCTAACTGACTATATAGCAAGAACCATTTTAAAATATAAGAAAAAGGATCAATCACAATTTTTTCTTCTTTCCTTTGTGAAAAAACCCAAGCAGATAGCCTTGCAGCGGGCTACAAAAAAATCTTTTAGTGGGGCCAGGTCTTGGGTAAATTTATGGAAGTTCAGAAATAGTGGAAGGAGCCTCGAACTTGGATTCGGGAAACCCGAGTTTGTCTTGAGCTCTGCCACTGACTTGAGCCTCAGTTTCCTCTTCTGATACATGAGGGGATTGGACTAGTTGATCCCTTAGGTTTCTTCCAGTTCGAAGATTCTAAGATTCTTAGAAAAGAAAAACTAAACTGTCCCAATGAGGTGAAAGGGATTGAAACTAGGTGCTGTCTGTGGTCCTGAAACAGGGATTGAACAAGGGAATCTTGTCTAGGGCAGGGTTTCTTAAACTTTTTCCACTCATGACCCCTTTTTGCCTGATGAATTTTAATGTGATCCTGGGTATATAGGTATTTAAAAGATATACATAACCTTTTATTGTTGCCAAATTTTTCACGACCCTCACGTTCAGTGGTCGTGACCCACAGTTTAAGAAGCTCTGGTATTGGGCATAAAAGCCCCATCTGTTAGAAATGGATAAATGTAGCGATTAGGTTAAGGTTAAGAAGGGAAAAGGGTTGGGTAGCAGGAGGCCTGTGTCTAAAGAGACCAGTGCACAAGGAGCTCAATGACCAACTAAGGTAAATATAGAAGATGGAAGCAAGGGAAATTGAGGTTGAATATAAAAAAGCAGCGTGAGGAAGGAAGGGAAGGAAAGGTTTATTAAGTGTCTACTATGTGTTAGGATTGTGCTAAGTTACACTTTACAGATTTATTCTCTCACTTGATCCTTACAACAACCCTGAGAGGTGGAGACACTATTATTTTCATTTTACAATTGAAGAATCAGTGACTTGTCAAGGGTCATACAGAGAGTAAATATCTGAGGCTAGATTTGAACTCAAGTCTTCCTGACACCAGGCCCAGTACTCTCCTGTGCCACCTGCTCAATAGCATCAGAAGAATGAAAGCTAAGAATTAACTGAGATTACATGTATAACCCATATCTGATTGCTTACCACCTTAGGGAATAGAGAGGGGAAGGAGGGAAGGATAAGAATTTGGAACTCAAAACTATAAATAAAAATATTTATTATTTTTTTAAAGGAGGGGGCAGCTAGGTGGCGTAGTGGATAAAGCACCAGCCCTGGATTCAGGAGGACCTGAGTTAAAATTCCGCCTCAGACACTTGACACTGTGTGACGCTGGGCAAGTCACTTAACCCTCATTGCCTCACGAAATAAAAATAAAAAAAATAATAAATTTTTAAAAAAAGGAATGAGCTAAGATTGGTGGTAAGTGCTCTTTTTTGTTTGTTTGTTTTGTTTTGTTTGTTTATTTTTTCGGGGCAATGAGGATTAAGTGATTTGCCCAGGGTCACACAGCCAGTAAATGTCAAGTGTCTGAGTTCAGATTTGAACTCAGGTCCTCCTGAATCCAGGGCCATTGCTTTATCCAGTGTGCCACCTAGCTGCCCCCGCTAACTCTTTTTTTTTTTAGTGAGGCAATTGGGGTTAAGTGACTTGCCCAGGGTCACACAGCTAGTAAGTGTTAAGTGTCTGAGGCCGGATTTGAACTCAGGTACTCCTGACTCCAGGGCTGGTGCTCTATCCACTGTGCCATCTAGCTGCCCCATCCCCCGCTAACTCTTAACAAAAAGGGATTTATATGGTTGGGGACAAGAAGAATATCAAAGAAGAATTAAGACTGCTGTTCTGGGTAGATGAGACCATGATACCAGAAGACTGAAAGAATATCTTCACCACTCACTTCTCTCATGTTCCTCAGTGAAAACACAATTGTTAGACTTGGCACGATAGAACCAAAATGTTAACAAGGAGTTAATAAGATCATGGATTTAGAGCAGGAAGGGCCCTTAGGAACATAGAGTTCAATCCCCTGATTTTAACAATCAAAGAAATGACTTGCCCAACATCCCAAAGCTAAGGACAGAGCTGGGCTCTGAAACAGGGCCTGGGACTTGTAAGCCCAGCTTTCTTTTCACTACATTAAGCTGCCCCCCCCCAAGATAAATGAGAAAATGATGAGAAAAGAGCTGGCTGCCATTAATGAGTTCAATTTACCAGGCCAGGATGAACTACATCTCCAGTCACCAAGAAGATAAAAAACCCAACCCAAACACTGGAAGATGCTACTACTGAGGCACCCTTAGTACTCCTGGGAAAGGTGTCACAGGGACCTGCTAAATGCACTCCAAGTTTGAAAGATGGAACAAGGGGTGTTTTCCTATTGTAAACCAGTGAGCTTGACTTCAATGCCTGGCAAAATTCTAGAACACACCCTTAAAGAATTTGTGAGCACTAAGAAAGGGAAAATGTTATTGCTCTGAGCCGGCATGGATTTATGAAGAACAAGTCATGCCAGACAGACCTCATTTCCTTTTTGAAAGGGCTGCTAGACTGCAAGATTGGAAGAATGTCATACATATAGTAGACCTGGCTACCAGCAAGGCTTTTGACAACATCTTTCATATCCTCATAGAAAAGATCGAAAGATGTGGGCTGCATGATAGTATGGTAGACAGATTTGGAATTGAACAGCTGGACCCAAAGAGAGGTGTCTGGCTAATGTGGAAGGAGGGCTCCTGTGGAGTGTTACAGAATTCTTGCCTTGGCCCTATTCTTTTTTTCGATCTTAATAGCATTTTATTTTTTTCCAGTTACATGAAAAGATAGTTTTCAATATTTATTTTTATAAGATTTTGAGTTCCAAATTTTTCTCCCTCCCTCCCTTCCCTCCCCCCTCCCCAAGACGGCAAGCAATCTGATATAGGTTCTCTATGTACAATCACATTAAACATATTTCCACATTAGTCGTGTTGTGAAAGAAGAATCAGACCAAAAGGGAAAAACCTCAAAAAAAGGAAAAAAAAACCATAAAAAGTAGTATGGCTCTATTTGCATTCAGATTCCACACTTCTTTTTTCTGGATATGGAGAGCATTTTCCATCATGAGTCCTTTGGAATTATCTTGGATCACTGTATTGCTGAGAGGCCCTATTCTTTTTTTTTTTTTTTTTTGCAGGGCAATGAGGTTAGTTAAGTGACTTGCCCATGGTCACACAGCTAGTAAGTGTCAAGTGTCTGAGGCCGGATTTGAACTCAGGTCCTCCTGAATCCAGGGCCGGTGCTTTATCCACTGCACCACCTAGCTGCCCCCAGGCTCTATTCTTTTTGACATTTTTATCAATTAGTTGGATAAAGGCATAAATGAGATGCTTATTAAATTTATAGAAGAAAAAGAAAGAAAGAAAAAGAAAGAGAGAGAGGAGGAAAGGAAAGGAAAGGAAAGGAAAGGAAAGGAAAGGAAAGGAAAGGAAAGGAAAGGAAAGGAAAGGAAAGGAAAGGAAAGGAAAGGAAAGGAAAGGAAAGGAAAGGAAAGGAACGGAACGGAACGGAACGGAACGGAACGGAACGGAACGGAAAGGAAAGGAAAGGAAAGGAAAGGAAAGGAAAGGAAAGGAAAGGAAAGGAAAGGAAAGGAAAGAAGGAAGGAAGGAAGGAAGGAAGGAAGGAAGGAAGGAAGGAAGGAAGGAAGGAAGGAAGAAAGGAAGAAAGAAAGAAAGAAAGAAAGAAAGAAAGAAAGAAAGAAAGAAAGAAAGAAAGAAAGGAAGGAAGGAAGGAAGGAAGGAAGGAAGGAAGGAAGGAAGGAAGGAAGGAAGGAAGGAAGGAAGGAAGGAAGGAAGGAAGGAAGGAAGGAAGGAAGGAAGGAAGGAAAGAAAGAAAGAAAGAAAGAAAGAAAGAAAGAAAGAAAGAAAGAAAGAAAGAAAGAAAGAAAGAAAAGAAAATCAACTGGACAAGAAGGCCAGAGAGCCATGTACCTTCTGTGTATCCTGAGCTGGCAGACGCCCAATTCGTGGGCTACTTCTCTGGTTGGTTTTAGGGCTTAGAGAATAGCAAAGTAACTTCTGATTGGGCTAGGTTCCTTGGAAGAGCAGTGTGGGAATTGTGAAGCCATGAAAGGACTGCTATCCTGCAGTGAATGCCAAACTGAACTCAGATGGGTAGCAGACTCAGTCAGCAGAGGTATCTGACTTCGTCCAGTGGCATTCAGAGGCACAAGAAGAGGAGTGAAGAGTATAGGTATGGGAGCTAATCTAGGCCTGATGTCTGGCAAGGACCAGTATCCAAGAGATTCAAGGGTAATGGATACTGAATAGCTCATCCTTAGGCCTGAGACTCTGAAGAGGGTGTAGTGAGGCCAGAGCTAAGAATTGGAGAGAAAACAGGTTGGAGTGGAGGAAGAAGAACAGATTTAGGAGGACTGAGGCAGAGGGAGAGATAGAATGACAAAGTCTAAGAGGATTCTGGAGTTCAGCATCAGATAGAAGCCGTGGCCATCATCTGAATAGCTGAGGAGTGAAGATGAAGGTCTCGAGACTTGATGACACGTTTGTGAGCTAGGAGTCTTGGATGTCTGGGGGCAGCACAATGCCAGGCCAGGGTCATGGGAGGAGGTGGGGAGGAGAGGAAGCCTGAGCTGCCTTGGGGAGGTCTTGGGGAGGTCTTGGGGAGGAATCCTGCCTTGACCCCAGTGAATGACGACTTCCTATGCACCCCAGGGTGGTCAGTGGGAGACAGAGCATTAGCTTTCTCTTTCTCACCATTTTCCTAATGTGGTTGGTAATTGATAGAGGCGGACTGGCCCAAGGTTCAGAGTCAGTGGCTATACTCTTGGAGTCCCATGAATGGGTCCTCTGAAGGCGATGGAGCTCTGGTTAATCAGTCTTCGTTTCGTTTCATTGCTGAAATAGCCACGATCAAGACTGTATGCCACCACAGTCTGATATCAGAACGAGACTCAGAATAAAGCAAGTGACACCACTTGTTGGGAGATTCTTTAAGTAGAAAAGCCATTCGTTAGTTGGGCTGTGGTTCTTGAGTCTGGATGGTTGGTATTTCCACAATGAAACATGGAACTAAGTCTGATAAACTACAGCTCAATAATTTTCCAAGGGGCCATTCATACTCCCTCTGACTAGCTATTTGGAACAAGGGATGCTATAGGAATTCTCCGACACTATTTCACCTGAAGTGGGGTGCTCTCCAAGGCTGCATCTTTCACCCAGCTACTGAGAGAGAGAACCAATCAGATGCTTTGGGCCACCAGGGGCCTGTAACTTGACCACTGCAATTTCATCTGTACTGCTCCCAAGTGTGTGCTCACCAACCCCCTCCCCTCAGCTGGGTTCAATTAATCAAGCTTCTCAGTGGATTTGGATGCACTTTCTAGACAGGTAGTCTGGGCAAGGGGTGGCAGAAGCTGGGAGCTAAGTGAATTGATTGCCCAATATCTCACAGCAAATCAGTGGCAGGGCTGGGAAGAAATGCTGATTTATCAGTGCGAGTGGCTAGTTCTGAATAAGATGAACTCTGAAGCACAAAGCACTAGGTATGTGTCCAAAGCAGCTGCCTCCAGTTGTCTTGGCATGAAGAATACCGCACTGCAGTAAATGAATTTTCACCTTTGGGGGCAGATTGCTACACGATTGGTCTTAAGATCTCTTTGGACAGACACACAAAAACTGCTACAAATTTTTGCAAAAGCCACCCCAAACCAAATCTTACTGACTTAAAATTCTACCTTCCTCCACCTCAACTGACGTCTTCCTGGAATAAGGAATCCCTTTGTGTTTGCAATAAGCCAATGGATTGTGTACCCTAAAAATCATTGTCACCAATGGCAATCAAATCTACCCATCTCCAAGCCCCAGACCCCGACCAATGTACTATGTACTAAGTGTACTATGACAGGTGCAAAACCAATTCTTCAGACAAAGAAATGCGCCGAGATCTGGCGCAGAGCTGGGCCAATGTGGCCCAACTTAGGGATCTACAATCTTGGTCTCTGCCCTCTGGACGCAGGTTTTCCTGGGCTTTGGTACCTTAACAACAGCCTCAGATCAACCAATTTACAGATAGGTAAGCATTATGCTGTATCTGAATAAGTTTTCTCATCATTGGCTATTGTCCCTTACAGGGAGGTGATCCCTTCTAAGCAGAGACGCATTGGTGGGAGGTGGGGGATAGGGGAGAATGAGACAGGCCTAAAACTCTCCCCATAGTGGGCAGTAGCAAGAATCTTTATCAGAGCTGGGGGGAGAGTTAGGCAGGCCAGGAGCAACCACAGTCATTTCAATCATGCCCCTAACCTTTCTTCTTCCTGGCCTCTCCTGTGGAGTCACCTGCTGAGTTATGGTGGAAGTGGAAAGACCAGTGGACTCACAGCCTGTGTGACCTCTATGGGCCTCAGTTTCCTTGGATGGATGATATCTAACGCTGCTTCTAACTCTCTATCTTTGGACTCTCAGTCTGAGTATTCCTCAAGCACGCCACGGTCCATTCATCATCAAGCCACACTGCGCCAATTGCCACAAAGCCAGTTCCAACTTCTATAGCACTTTAAGGTTTGCAAGAAGATGAAATGGTTGGGATAAGTATTCTTATCCCCGTTTTGTAGAGGTGGAAACTGAGGCTCAGAGAGGGGAAGTGACTTGTCCAAGGTTGCACAGCTAGTCCATGATAGCCTGGTCCCCTGATCCCAAGTCTGATGCTCTTTCTACTCTACCCTGCTTTAAGAAGATGGGTCCCCCCCCAAATCCCCCAAGATCCTTTAGTGGTGGGTGAGAGTAAGGGAGGGGGAGGAGGACTGAATGAGGAGAAAAGCCCAACGTTGAGATTTCAGCTACCAGGTAAATAAGAAATAATAGCTAGCAGACTCCCCAAACCCAGGCAAGGAATAGAATTTCTTCTCTAAGCACCCATTCATCACTGTGCTTCTCTAGCACAGAAGGCGAGCGAGCGCCAGTCCCATAGTAGTGTCTGCCATTATTCAGTTAATGCCACATCACAAATAAAAGCAGCCAAGTCTGAATATGCAGAGGTTAAAGCTCTCTGGGCTCTGGTAACATCCAAAAAGTTAATAGCAGAGAGATGCACATTGCCTACCGCATTTCCATGAAATGGGCTTCGTTGGATGGACTTAACAATAGATGGAAAAGTGCTGGATTACTGTGTTTTGACCTCAGTCCTTCCCCTAGAAGGAACTGACCCTGGCCCAATTAGTTGTCTCTCCCCATCAGTTTCCAGTCACATTAGCAAGATAATGACAGACAGGAAGATAATACTCTCTCCCACTAACCACACAGGAGAGCTGAAAGAGCAGGGAACAGTGCATATTAAATACACCAGCCCTGGGAGTTGGGTGGGCTCTCTGCTAGCTGACGGGGGATGGGGGGTGGAGCAGAGGGGAAGGGGGAAGAGGAAGGGGGAGGGGGAGAAGTGACAGTCTAACAGGGAGAAAGCTAACCAAGGATTCTGAGAATGAACAAAAAGGAAGCAAAGCCTCAGTATTTGAGAGATGAGTGGGATTTGGGAGAGCATCTAGTCCAATGTCCGTCCTCCTGTTGCACACAGGAAGAGGGAGTCGATTTGTTCTAGGCTAGTAGCACAGCAAGGCCTGGGATCCAGAGGTGAGAGATCAAAGGCCAGGAAGCGCAGGCTCTCGGGCCAGCTCATCTCATCAAGGTTCTGCTGCTTTCTCAAGTCCTTCCTCCAGCCTACCCTAAACTCCAAATGCTACCAGAAAAGAAAAAGAGAAAAGAAGAAGAAAACCCCACTCAGATAGTTGGACTTTTTGAAAAATGCTCCTAATCTTCAGAAACAATTGCACCTGCAAAAGAACACTCAGCCACAGCATGCTGCTGGACAGTGTCTAATTAGCAAAGCCAGTGTTTACTGAATGAATTTTTAAAGCTACCATACCAAACACACCGCCTGCTTCATAATTCTGGAAAGCATTTTACTTCCTCATCTCTGGCCTACAACATGAAGCCAATTATCACCTGGGAACATTTCTCGGCACAGGGCCATTCATCATTCCTGCAGGTCAGGGGCAAGTCACCCCCCCCCCATAACGAAGCTCCTCGTTGCTACGATCCCAATCCCTTCTGCACACAACTCCCCCAGCTTAATATCCACAGGGCCTCCTCAATGCTGGGGTTTAATAGTCTTTAAAAACGGAGACATAAAGGTTAACGTCGACTTCTCTTGCAAACACAATGCAACCAGGGCAGATTTCTGAAAGAATTCTAAGAGATGTTCCCTAAGTTTGGTCGATGTAGGATGAGAGGATTTTGAGGTAGAAGGGAATTTAGAGACAGTCTCGTTCAATTCCTCATCTGACAGGAGAAAACTAAGGAGGGAAGTGACTTACCCAAGGTCACACAGGAGGAAAAGTGGGAGTCTTGGAAGTTGAACTCAGAGCCTCTGTCAATCCAGCTTGCTCTTTGCTAACCCACACTATCTCTTTCTTTTTTTCTTTTCTTTTTTTTTAAATGTATGAGGTATTTTATTTTTTCCGTTACATGTAAAGATAGTTCTCAACTTTTGTTTATACATGCTTTACAATTTCAGATTTTTCTCCCTCCCTCCCCTCCCTCCCCCCCTCCCCTAGACAGCAGGTAATCTGATATAGGTTATATCTATATATATCTATACATATACATATAGATATATATCTATATACACACACACACATATATATATATACACATAATAACATTAATCCTATTTCTGCATTAATCCTGTTACAAGAGAGAGAATCAGAGCAGTGATGCAAAACCTCAAAATAGAAAAAAAAAACAACAGCACCCAAAACAAAAGAAATAATATGGTTCAATCAGCATCTATACTCCACAGTTCGTTCTTTCTTTTTTTTCTTGGATTTGGAGATCCTCTTCTATCATGAGTTCCCTGGAACTCTTCTGTACCATTGCATTGGTGAGAAGAATATAGTCCATCACAGTAGGTCAACACTCAATGTTGATGATACTGTGTACAATGTTCTTCTGGTTCTGCTGATCTCACTCATCATCAGCTCACGTAAGACCCTCCAGGTTTCTCTGAACTCTTCCTGCTCATCATTTCTTACAGCACAATAGTATTCCATTGTATTCATATACCACAACTTGTCCAGACATTCCCCAATTGATGGGCACCCCCCTCAACTTCCAATTCCTTGCTACCACGTAAAGAGCAGCTATAAATATTTTTGTACATGTGGGTCCCTTTCCCCCTTCCATGATTTCTTTGGGCAAAAGACCTAAAAGTGGGATTGCTGGGTCAAAGGGTATGCACAGCTTTATCGCCCTTTGGGCATAATTCCAAATTGCTCTCCAGAATGGTTGGATCAGCTCACAGCTCCACCAACAATGCATTAGTGTTCCAATTTTCCCACAGCCTCTCCAACATTTATTATCTTCCTTTTTTGTCATTTTAGCCACTCTGATAGGTGTCAGGTGGTACCTCAGAGTTGTTTTAATTTGCATCTCTCTAATCATTAGAGATTTAGAGCATTTTTTCATATGGGAATAGATAGCTTTGGTTTCTTCATCAGAAAACTGCCTGTTCATATCCTTTGACCATTTCTCAATTGGGGAATGACTTGGATTCTTATAAATTTGATTTAATTCCCTATATATTTTAGAGATGAGGCCTTTATCAGAAGCACTGGCCTCAAAAATTGTTTCCCAGCTTTCTGCCTCCCTTCCAATTTTGGATGCATTGCTTCTGTTTGTACAAAAATTTTTTAATTTAATATAATCAAAATCATCCACTTTGCATTTTATAATATACTCTATCTCTTGTTTGGTCAAAAACTGTTTTCCTTTCCAAAGATCTGATAGGTACACTATTCCTTTCTCTCCTAATTTACCTATGGTATCACCTCTTATGTCTAAATCATGTATCCATTTTGACCTTATTTTAGTATAAGGTGTAAGATGTTGGTCTAAGCCTAATTTCTGCCATACTATCTTCCAGTTTTCCCAGCAGTTTTTGTCAAATACTGAGTTCCTATCCCAGAAGCTGGAGTCTTTGGGTTTATCAAACACTACATTACTAGTGTCATTTACTACTGCATTTCCTGATCCTAGCCTATTCCATTGATCTACCACTCTATTTTTTAGCCAGTACCAGATAGTTTTGATGACTGCCGCTTTATAGTAAAGCTCCAGGTTTGGTACCGCTAACCCACCTTCCTGTGAATTTTTTTTCATTATTTCCCTGGATATTCTTGATTTTTTGTTTTTCCAGATGAATTTTGTTATTATTTTTTCTAGCTGTATAAAATAATTTTTAGGTAGCCTGATTGGTATGGCACTGAATAAGTAAATTAATTTAGGCAGTATTGTCATTTTTACTATATTAGCTCTGCCTATCCATGAGCAATTGATATCTTTCCAATTATTTAGATCTGATTTGATTTGTGTGAAGAGTGTTTGGTAGTTGTGTTCATAGAGTTCCTGGGTTTGTCTTGGCAAGTAGACTCCCAAGTATTTTATATTACCTACCGTTACTTTAAATGGAATTTCTCTTTCTATCTCTTGCTGCTGGACTTTGTTGGTCATGTATAGAAATGCTGATGATTTATGTGGATTTATTTTATATCCTGCTACTTTGCTAAAGTTGTTAATTGTTTCAAGTAATTTTTGACTTGATTCTCGAGGATTCCTTAAGTATACCATCATATCATCTGCAAAGAGTGATAGTTTTGTTTCCTCCTTGCCTATTCTAATTCCTTTAATTCCTTTCTCTTCTCTGATTGCTAAAGCTAACATTTCTAGAACAATATTAAATAATAGGGGTGATAATGGACATCCCTGTTTAACCCCTGATCTTATTGGGAAGGCCTCTAATTTATCTCCATTGCATATAATACTTGCTGATGGCTTTAGGTAGATACTGTTTATTATTCTAAGGAAAGCTCCCCCTATTCCTAAACTCTCTAGTGTTTTTATTAGGAATGGGTGCTGTACTTTGTCAAAAGCTTTCTCTGCATCTATTGAGATAATCATATGATTTTGGTTGGTTTTCTTATTGATGTGGTTGATTATGTTAATAGTTTTCCTAATGTTCACACTATCTCTTTCAAGTATATACAATTATTGCAACTAAAGACTTGAAAATAGAGGCACTAGAAGTATCTAAGGTTCTTTACATCAAGAGAATCATCAATAAATAAGGATCCTGGGGCAGCTAAGTGGCACAGTGGATAAAGCACCAGCTTTGGCTTCAGGAGGACCTGAGTTCAAATCCAGCCTCAGACACTTGACACTACCTGTGTGACCCTGGGCAAGTCACTTAACCCTCATTGCCCTGCCCCCCCCAAAAAGAAATAAAGAATCCTTTGTCTGGTGCAGTGGTGCCCCACCCTAGGGCTCCTCCCTTGATGACCCCTGCCTGCTGTGGAAGGCCACAGCATTATTAGCATTTGTTATTATTCGTTATTAGCATTTGGGGTTCTCTTCTTTCTCACTGGCAGCCATCAGGGGCCTGTCCCTAACAACCCCTCTCCCCATCTTTGGTATGCTGTGGATGAAGAAGCAGGCTTAATGAGTCCTTTTGAGCTCAGGCCAAGGAGAATGCTGGGACTTGGTCATCAAGAGACCTTACCATGGCTTTACAGCTAGATGTCTGACATGGCTACATATCTGGCCTCTGGATGAATAAGGGAGTCCTAGGGTGCAAGCAATCTGGTCCAAATGCCATCAACATTGATTAAGGGCCTCCTAGGTGGCAGGCACTGTGCTAAGCACTAGGGATAGAATTTTTTTTAGGGATAGAATTAACAAAAAGAAATACAGCCCCTGCCCTCAGGGAGCTTATAGTCTAAAGATCTTACAATCAGATCCAGTTTGCCACACTGTAAACTCTGGGAAGGCAAGGACTGTCTTCAGATCCCCTTGTGTCATGAAACATACTGCTTTGCACACAGGAAGTAACTGTGGGCATCTGCTGAAGGAAGGAAGAAAGGAATAAATACAGGTGCTATTAGAATCTTTCCAAAGAATCCTTATTAGGTAGGCTAAATATTCCCTTGAGGATTACATTGATTGCCTTTGGCAAAGTGGATAGAGCCCTGGGCCTGAAGTTGGGAAGACCTGAATTCAAATCTGGCCTCAGACACTTACTAGCTGTGTGACGCCTCCCCCACCCCAAGGGGAAAGTCACTTAACTGTTTGCCTCAGTTTCCTCATCTATAAAATGGGGACAAGAACAACACCTACTTCCCAGGGTTCTGCTTGGCACATAGCTTAAGAAGTGCTTATTCCTTCCTTCTGACCCCCGTTGATCACCGGATCATTGGTTTAGAACTGGAAAGAGCCTCAGAGGCCACTGAGTTCTGATTTCCTGGGGCAGTGGGCAAAATGAGTTGTTTTTAATGTGTTTAGTAGTGTAAGGCACAGAATCAAATAGAAAAAGAGCCTTGCATCACATATTGACTTTGAAAACCACAAATTAACATTATCTATCATGTATTGTATTTTTATTTATTTTGTTAAACATTTCCCAATGACATTTTAATTCAGCCCAAACTCTAATTTTGCGGGCTGGGATTCTGATCCCTCTGGTCTAAGATGTTGAGGGATAGCCACATGGGAATATTCTGAAGGTAACCAGATTGTGAGGCTGGAATTTGGAAGAGAAGTTGGGTGGCATAGCGATAGAAAGCTAGAATAGCACAGGGGAAAGGGCACTAGATTTAGTACGCGAACATGGTTCAAATCTCAGTTTGACCTCTCTTCGCCTAAATTCCGATTAAAGAATAAACTACAAAGTCTTAGGCCCCTTTCAGTTTCTCCCTGTGTGACCTTGGGCCAAGTCACTTCCCCTTCCTAAGCCTCAGTTTCTTCATCTGTAAAATGTGTAGGTTAGACTAGATGACCTCTAAGGTCCCTCTTCACTCCAAATCAATGATGCTATTTGGGAGGAATCTTTTCATAGCTACCTCATTGTGGAAGGCCAGAAAATGGTCTCTGGACAGGTAGACCTGAAGCATCAAAGAACCACTTTGAAAGCAAGCAAGTATTTGAGAGAAATAAAGAAATGCATCAATAAACAAAGAAATAAAGATTGTCTGTCTCAGGGCACCATGTCCAAGCAGGCAGCACCCAACCACAAAGGATGATGAAGCCCGCCCCCCCCCAGCCTCCCAGTCAAGTCTCCCCACGCCTAACAATGGCCAACAGGACTCCAGAGGTGGCCCTGGCCCCTGCCTCACCCAGAAAGGATCCTGGGCTGGCTGGTGCCCTGCTCAAATCATCTGAGAGGCATTAGTCAATGGTTCTCAGCCTCTGTGTGTCCTAGATCAGTGTAATCAGGGAAGGGAATAAGAAAGGCTAAATTAGAAAATTACTTGCCAGCAAAAACCCTGTGTTTACAGGAGCTGGTGTTGACATCAGTAGCTGAAAACACAAAGTCACTCTAACTGGGGGCCTTTTCGACCTTATCATGGGGTTTGGCTCTCAATGTAATGGCTGTCGTTTCCTTCTGGGGGAGATGAATTGCTGCCTGGGTCTCTTCTCCTGATGCAGTGGAAGCCCTTAAAATTTCTCTCTCCAGGAACAAAAGACACTCACATCAAGGGTTCTGCTCCCTCATCCTGGGGGAAGGGGACTAGAGAAAAGCGTCAATTCTTCTGCTTGGCATTCAAAGCTCTGAACAATCTACTACAACTCTACCTTTTGGTATAGAACTCACATTATACCCACAAAGCACTAAATCAACTGGACTCCTTTCTGCTGCTCAAACATACTCTACTCTCTCACCTCCTTACCTTTACCTGTGCCCTCTGTCCTGCTCTTCACCCACTAACTTCCTGCCCACCCTTTAAAGGCCACCTCGATTGCTGCTCACCTTCTTTAGGAAGCTGCCCCTGGGCTCCTTTGTTGATAATGAACTTGTCCTGCATAGCTTTCACCCCCATAGCACTTGCCCAGTACACAATGGTATATATCATACTTATCTCTGTTTGCATTTAACCCCAGGCTAGGGAGGTACTCTTACTGTCATCTTTGCATTCTCCCTAAGGCACAACACTGTCCTCCACTGGTCTACATTTATTGACAAATTCAATGCTCTTGACCTCTCTTCAGCTTCTGATGCTGTTGGCCATGCCTTCCTCCCAGACCCCCTCTTCTCCCTTGTATAAAGGGCTTCAGCACCGGCCCTATTATCTCTCCTGGTTATCTCACCAGCTCTCATGGGTTCAGCTATGGCCTCCTTGTAAGCCACACTGAGATATATCTCTATCTCTATATGACTTAGAGTCGAATCCCACTCATTACCTATTTGCGTGATCTTAGACAAGTCACTTCTCCCTCTGTGAAGTTGTTTCCTCACCTGTTTAAATGAGGGGGTACACTAGCTGGTTCCTGCACAACTCTAAGGCTGTGATCCAGAGAATCAATGGTTGTGTGAGAAGAGCCAACTGTAAAAGCTATGTTTGATACTCTGATCTGTGCAGATATTGAAAGTAGGAAATGTCCCTGTACCTCCCTCCCAACCCTGTTAGAATCCTGTCTCTCCTGTCACTTCAGTTCTTAGCAGGAAATCCTGTCACAAAGCACTTCAAAGTCACTAAAGTGACTACCTATTATGTAGCCCAGCAATATCCATTGAGACTGGTGCCTCTGCACCATGGAATAGGGATTGAAGAAGTATCTCTGTTGTTGCCATTTTATTCACCTCTAAGTGCAGAATGACACAGAAACCCAGGCCCTGGCTGGCTTGAAAACAGATTGAAATAGAATGGCTTCTAGTGAGTGCTTCATCCACTTAGAAAGTGGCCCAGGTCGTGGACCGCTGACATGGAGAAGCAACCATCTAACCATCCCTCCTTTCCTCCCACCTGTACCTCAACACCCCATGCATGTTCCAACTGATCTGGATTCCTGGCTACAAAAGTCCACTAAAACCATCAGATCTTTTTCAAACTAAATGCTCTCTGACCACAAGTGCCCCGTCTTGTACTGGTGAAAGTGAGAGTTTCAACTGCATAGAAGCTGGGGCATTCTGTCCCTAGTAAACGTCATCTGATTAGATCTAGTCCTGGTATTCGGTCATGCTAAATCTCACTGGACTCTACTGCTAGTCCCCAACAAGGGTTTAGTTTCTCAAGGAGAAGGTTCTTTTGATTTACCCCAGTAAACTTCTAGGGTACCCAGGGCCATTCAAATGAGGTAACCGGGCCATAACACTACAGAAGCTGGGAAAGATCTTAGAGATGAGCTACCTTAGAGATAGCATTTATAGAGCGCCTTAAGGTTTGCAAAGCACTTTATAAATATTAGCTTATTTGATCTTTACAACAATGCTAGAAAGTAGGTGTCGTGGTTTCACAGCTTAGGAAACTGAGGCAGACAGAGTGAAGTGACTTGTTCAGGGTTACAGAGCTAGTAGGTGTCTGAGGTACAATTAGAACTCCAGTCTTCTTGACTCCAGGCCCAGTACTCTAACCACTGTGCCACCCAGCAGCCTCTTTAGAGTCGGTGCAAGAACTGGATCCTACATTTCCCCATGTGAAATCTTCCCTCATGGTTTCTTCCAGGACTAGTTGACTTCCCAGGAGAAACCAGAAGTGAAATGAATAAATGAAATCTTATTCATTGGCGCTTCCTTTTGGAGTTGGAGATCAATTGGCCAAGACCAAGATTTCCCTTTGTATTCTCAACAAAGTGCAAATTAACAATGTGAACCAACTCCAGAGGGGCCTAATGGAACCACCAAGGGGCCTTATTTAACCTCTTTAACAGAACTTTTAGAGGAAGTGAGCAGGTTCATTATCTGAATAGGTTCTGCTAATTACAAATTTGTCTGACCCGTAGTTAAAACCCCACACCTAGTAGTAGCTAGAGTTCCTCAATGTCCCTGTAAGTGATCAAAGTTAAAACTACTCCATGATTCAGGCTCTTCACCAATTCAGACTGTCCTTGGCTCGATGACTACTTAGAATTTCGGAAATTTTACTATAACATACCCTTTTCTACCTGGAATGCAGCTGTCTGGGGCCCTCCTCAATCCGATTCCCTCTGAGAACCAAGAAAACAATAGCAAAAAAAGGACTGTCAAAATGCTTGGTCACTTTATTAGTAGGAAGGGCCCCGAGACTGTTTTCATTAGACTCATTTTTTAGCTTCCAAGCTCGAAGAAAATGAGAAGGTTGGGGAGAGGTGCTACAGGTGGGCCTGCTGCCAACGGCAGGAAGTAAGGGGGGAAACAGCAAAATCACTCAATTGGGAGCTCAAGGCCCCCAAAGCTTGTTTCTCATCCAGCTGTAGGTATCTTCCTGGGCCCTGAAGATTGCTGTGAGGGTTTGCTGCACAGGGAGCCCCACAATTTTTTTCATAATGATGACCCCAACTCATCAAGAAAAGATTAAACCTTGCCTAACATAATTCTTTTGAAGAAGGCTAGGATGAAGTGAATATATTTGGGAGGAATTTACATCCAAAATGAAAAAAAAACTGTTTTGGTGCTTAAAGCAGCAAAAACTCATCCATATGAAAAACCTGGTTATGCAGAATGACTCACTCTCCCCAGGGGCGCCAGGGAGGCACAGTTTGACTTGAAATTGGGTTTTCCAGGCTTGGAATTGAGCAGGGCTTTGGTTTGGGACCCTGAGAATTACACAGAAGCATCCATCTGCCTGCGAAGCCCTAGCACACCTGGACAGTGGCTCCCGTCTTCCTCTCTTCCTCTCTCCCTGTTTCCCTCCTCCTACACATGATTTTCATCCTCACCATCCCATCCATCTCTATTCTTTCAGCTCGTGACCCCTGCTCTGCCTTCATTTTCCCGAGCCCTTCAGTCTCAGTTCCCAAGTTGGCTACTTCAAATATTCGCTGTCCTCTATATATTGCATCCCTTACTCCCTTGTCTTATCACTGTTCTTGCTTTTTGTTCAGTCATTTTTCAGTCGTGTCTGACTCTCTGTGACCCCATTTGGGGTTTTCTTGGCAGAGATATTGGAATGGTTTCAGCCATTTCCTTCTCCAGCTCATTTTTAACAGATGAGGAAACTGAGGCAAACAGGGTGAAGGCACTTGCCCAGGGCCACTCAGCTTGTAAGTGTTTGAGGCTGGATTTGAACTCAGGAAGATGAGTCCAGGCCAGGCACTCTACCCACCACACCTAAATTCTTGCCCTGTAAGACCCCAATTTTGCTATATTTCTATCATCTGCCTTGTCTACTCCTGCTCATATGACACTGGATCCTACTGGAGGAAGCCACACAACTAATTTGAACCACTAAAAATGTGTCTTCTTATCTTACCTGAGCACTCACTGTCCCATGGCTATACTTTTATTATTCTCTGACTGATTCCAACACAGCAGCTGTTCCAAACTTTCTCTTCTCAACCCTTTATACTATCCCTATACTCCTTTCTTTTCTTTCTTTCTTTTTTTTGGGCAGGGCAATGAGGGTTAAGTGACTTTCCTAGGGTCACACAGCTAGTTAAGTGTCAAGTGTCTGAGGCTACATTTGAACTCAGGTCCTTCTGAATCCAGGGCTGGTGCTTTATCCACTGCACCACCTAGCTGCCCCCTATACTCCTTTCTAACAAGGCCTTCTTGAGCTCCCTCTTCTCCTCCAAACCTTAAAATTCGACTACACCATCTTATATTCTTTCCTGTTTTATTTGCATCAGTCTCTGCAGAAAAGGTGCCCCTCTTTCTAGCCAAGGTTCACCCAAGGGCCCATCCCTTCCTGCCTCTTCTAGATCTTGCCCCTTTCAAGCATGTCCATGTTTCTTTATTAAAAATCCTTCAAGTGACCCTCCCATCATCCCCTCTCTCTCTCTTTACCCTTTTGCAGTCAGATTCTAGAAAAAGTAATTTATCCTTGTCTTCTTCCCCACCTGCTCAATATTACTCCCCAACTCCTTGCCAACTTGGCTGAAACTTCTTTCAAAGAAACCATTTCTCAATTCTCATCCTGTATGGCTTCCTCTGTAGCTTGTAACACTGCTGGCTACTCTTTCCTTCCGGGGCTTCTGGGATGCTGGTCACTTCTGTCCCCCCTCCCACCTGTGGATTTGCTCCATTTCAGGCTCCTTTGCTGTGTTATCACCCATCTTCTCTGTCCTAGGCATGAGTGTGACCCAAGGCTCTACTCTGGGCCATGTCCTCCTGTCCTGTCTTGTCCTGTTCTGTTTGTTCTCGTTCTCTCTACCTCTCCCTCTCTCCCTCCCCCTCCCTCTCCCCCCCTCCCCCTCCCTCTCCCTCTCTCTCCCTCCCTTCCTCCCTCTCTCTCCCTCCCTTCCTCCCTCTCTCTCTCTCCCTCCCTCTCTCAGATCTTATCTGTTCCCATGGGTTCAATTATCATCTGTATAAAGATGACTCTCAAATTTTCCGTCTAAGCCCTAATCTCTCCCCCAAACTCCTGTCCCACATCACCATTCCCACACTGAAAGCTGTTTGCTGGACATTTCTATCTGGATAGACCAACGCTATCTCAAACTTAATTAACACTGCTTAAAAGGAGATTCATTCTCCTCCTACGTACTCCCTCTCCCCTACTTCTGCTAGTACTACAACACTCTTAGAATCCACACTTGCAACGCTGGGGTTACCCTTCAGTCTTCCCCCTCGTTCTCACCTCCATCCCCCAATCAGTTGCCAGTTCCTAAAGATTTAACTTCCATATCGCTCAAATCTGTTCCCCAAAATCTCCACTCCCATCACAAAGCCTGGCCAAAATGTGAGCTTGATTCTATCCAAGGCATTTTATGCACTGAAAACAATTGGAGAACAGTGAAAGAAAGTGTAGAAAACTCACACAAATCACCTTGGAAGATTTCCAAATAGGGCAAAAGGATGGTGACCCCAACAGACAGGCCCTTCTTTGTAAGCACTTGCTTACTACCCCATTTCTTTGTCTCATCACCCCTTGCCTAGACCACCTAGTCTAGAAATAGTCACCTGGAGGGGGCAGCTAGGTAGCACAGTGGAATAAGCACAGGCCCTGGAATCAGGAGGACCTGGGTTCAAATCTGGCCTCAGACACTTGACACTTACTAGCTTTGTGACCCTGGGCAAGTCACTTGCCCCGCAAACAACAACAACAACAAAACCAAAGAAATAGTCACTTGCTTGGTTCATCTGCTTCTACTCTCTCTCCTTCCTCCAGTTCATCCTTTACATGGGTCTGACCATTCATTCCCATGCTCAAAGAGCTGTGGTAGAGCATTCCCCCTTCCTTCCCTTCATGCAGTCTATGCACTGTGCCCCCCTGCCCACCTTACCTCTGCATCACAGAGTCCTGAGATTCCTTCCAGGCTTTGCTCAAGTACCTCTTCCTCTGGGAAGCCTTTGCTGACTCGGTGGCTGTCTGTATTTCTCAAATTCCCTCCTGATTATTTATTTGTGGATGTGTTGTATCCCCCCCTCAAAAACAAAAACAAACCCCACCCCCCATCACACATTCCTCAAAGGTGGTGATTGTCTTGTTTTCTTTCTGTATCCCTGCTCCCTATCACGGTACCTTGCACATAGTAGGTGCTCAGTAAATGTTCACTCAGTGGGATGTTTGCTGAATTGAAGAAAGAATGCAATGAGGACGCACAAAGAGACTCGGAGAAAGAGTATTGCTTGGAATAATGAATCCTGGAATGACAGCTGTCCTCTGCACTACTGCAAAGAATGCCAGATAGAGGCCCAAAGACGTGGGTTCTGGGCTCCGTCCTGTTGTTCTCTGGCGTGGAGATGGGGGAAGGTCACTCCCCCTTTCTGTCCCCCCAACCTGATGAGCTGCTGGAAGGCGCAAATGAGGAAAAGGCTAGAAAAGTACAGCTGGAGTGTGAGCACGATTCTATCCAAGGCATTTTCTGCGCTGCCAACTATTAGCTAGCTTTCTCTGATTTAACAGCAGTGAAAGAAAGCAGAGAAAATGCACCCGCATCACATTGGAAGATTTCAACATACAAAATGATGGTGACACCACCAGACAGGACCTTTGTGAGAACTTCATTAATAAGAGCTAGCTAGTGACAAAGATCCCCTGATCATGCAGACAGAAAGGAAGAGCACACACCACGTGGAGTGCTGTCAGATTTGGGGCCAATGGCCCTCGGTTGTATTCCCAGCTTGGTGGGACTCCCTGTGAGACATTAGGCAAATAAATCACTTCACTACTCTGGCCCTCAGTTTCTTTTTCTGGAAAATAAAGGAGTTGGGCTAGGTGACCCGCAAGACCCCTCCCAGGCCCCTTGTGGGCGGAAACATCCTAAGCAAAGCTGTCCCACAATCATAGGGAGTCTGGTGGAATGGAAAGACTAGACCTAGAGGCAAGAGCCCTGGCTCTGGCACTGAGGACCTTAAAGGTCAATCTAGTCCAATCTCCTCCGTTTATAGAGAAGATAATTGGGGTAGCTAGGTTGCACAGTGGATAAAGCACCGGCCCTGGATTCAGGAGGACCTGAGTTCAAATCCGGCCTCAGACACTTGACACTAGCTGTGTGACCTTGGGCAAGTCACTTAACCCTCATTGCCCCGCAAAAAATAAAATAAAATAGAGAGAAGAGAATTGAAGCTCAGGGAGACTGAGTGCCAAGGGCACCTTGCTAGAAAGCAGGAGGGCAGGGATTCAAATCTAGAATTCAAACCCACTGACTTGGAAGCCATTGTTCTTTCTACTACTCCAGGTTGCTCCATATCTGGAAAATGGGGATTGTGGGGCATTTTATTTGCATTCTCTCCCTCCCCGGGGCGGGGTGGGGGGCAGCATGCAGGCTGGACCAGATAAGCAGCTCAGCACACGCAAACACTATGTGGCTAGTTAGGGTCAACATGACGAGACAGTGATGGTGCACAAGGTGGCACGCTTCTACCTCACTCACCTGTGCTCTCACTTGTTCGTTTTCGTTTCTTGCTCGTCTCGTCTTCATTCTCAACCTGACCTTCTGACAGCAATGAACTGTCAGTAGGGTTGCCAAACTGCAGTTGCTGCTCTTGGCTGATGGATGGGTCAAAAGGCAGCTGGTTCAGTCCTAAAGAGGAGGGAAAAACAAAACCCTGCTAGAGATGATGTTAAGGGTGCTATACTTGGACCCCCACCAAGGGGATATGCAGGAGGTGGGGGGAGGAAGGGGGTTGGTCAAGCCTGAGAAAGGGAACTTCAGGGACTCTAAGATATGCTGGTCTCTGGGGCATTCCAAGCCTGGATAGTGTACAAGGAGTAGGACATCCTTGGTATTCAGTCTTCTCCATCTTTGGCCTCCCTAATCATCGACTGCCTTCCAAAGGTAATGGAGCACAAGGAGAAGAACCCTTCCCTTGAAGGCAGGAAGCCTAGACTTGAGCTCCAGCTCAGAAAGAACATGTCATAAGAAGAGTGGAGACTAGGCCATACTAGGAAGGGTTGCTTGAAAGAAGCTAGGATGTTTCACCTGAAGAAGAGAAAACTGCACAGAGGGAAGGAAGAAGAAACACGTGGTTTGTATTTTACCCTAGAAATAATAGGGAGAGAGGCAGCTAGGTGGCACAGCAGATAGAGCGCTAGCCCTGGATTCAGGAGTACCTGAGTTCAAATCCGACCTCAGACACTTAACACTTACTAGCTGTGTGACCCTGGGCAAGTCACTTAACCCCAATTGCCTCACAAAAAAAGAAATAATAGGGAGGCACTACAGTTTTTTGAGCAGGGGAGTGAATGGTCAGACCTGGGTAGAGGATGAACTGGAGGGAGGACAGAGTAGAAGCAGAGAGACCGATTAGGCCACAATTTCAGTGGTCTGAGCAAGGGGTGATGAGGCAAGGAAACAGGGTAGTAGTGATGGGAGTGGAGAGAAGGTAACAGGTTTGAGCCATAGGGAAACAGAATGATTAGGAACTGGCAACCGATTGGGGGGTGGGAGTGGCAAGGAGATATGATAGATGGCTTCAAGGGTCCTAAGAAGCCTCATGGGAAAGAACGATTAGCTTTGTTCTGGTTGGCCCCAAAGCACAGAACTGGAAGGAATAAGTGAAAGTTATAAAGAAGTCTATCTCAGTGTGATATAAGAAAGAACCTCTTAACAATGAGAGCTGCCCAAGGAGGTAGTGAGCTCTCCATCACCGGAGGTTTTCGAGTAGATGCTGGATGGCCCCTTATCATCAATGTTGGAGAGGGTATTCTCATAGGTATGGCTTAGCCTAGATCAAAGATTCTTACACTGTGGGAATCGCAAAAAAAAAATGGCAACAGTAAAAAGTTATATATACCTATTTTATATACCTATATATCTGGGGTCGTGAATGGAAAAAGTTGAAGAAGCCTTGGCCCAGATGACTTTGCCTCACTGTTTAGCTTTAGGTGAATCACTGCCCTTTTGGGTCTCAGTTTCTTTCTTTGTCAAATGCGAAAAGCAGCATCTACACTCTTCTATCTCATACAAAGGTGTTCTCCAAAGAGGAATGGGTGGCTAATTCAAGAGGACCTCATTCAGGTGCCGGAATGCTAAGAGCTCTGGACTAGGGTTGACAATTTTTAAAACTCCAAGCCTTCAGATGATACCAGAAGCATGAATCCCTTTGTCTTTGGGTGCCTCACATTTTCTCAATATGAGACAGCATGAGTATGAGCTATTAAAAAAAAAACCCAGGGGGCAGCTAGGTGGCGCAGTGGATAAAGCACCAGCCCTGGATTCAGGAGGACCTGAGTTCAAATCCAGCCTCAGACACTTGACACTTACTAGCTGTGTGACCCTGGGCGAGTCACTTAACTCCAATTGCCTCACCAACCCCCCCCCCAAACCAAAAAACAACAACAAAAGAAAAACCACACACACAAAACAAACAAACAAATCCAGCACTACAGAAGATGTATTAGAGGTGGACACCTAATATCCTAGAAGTCCCTTTTTCACCTACCTCTTTTTCCTCACTCTGCTTGCCCCCCCCATCAGAAGGAACACCTGGAATTTTAAGTTTTTCAATTAAAACTTCATAAAACACAGACTTAAAAGCTTTGCAATATCCAAAGACAGTTCATCTCCTATAAGCCTTTTATCTACTAGTTTGCTAATCCAAGCAGAAAGGAAATCAGTTGGCCCAATGTGGCTTATTTGTTAACCCACAATTGTCCTCATGCCTTGCTCCCCTTCTTCATCCCTATTCCCTAGGGCCATTTCAGGAAAAGCCAAAAGGCACCTTGGGATTCAGGCAGCTAGAAGCCAGATGAGTTCTTGGAAACCGAATATTGAGTTTCTAATACAATTTCTTTGCAGTTTCCTTTTAATGAAAATATATCCCCATGCTAATCCTCTCTGCCCTGGGAACATAGCCTATTTCTCCAGCCCTCAGATTCAGCCTGGAACAAGCTCCTTGAAAAAAAGCCTTCTGGGATTTGCCAAATGCTTTTCCCTTGTACCAACTGAAGAAAGGAAGTCAACTATCACTGTATCCTAACCCTATCAATTGAATTCAACAAACATTTCCAAATGCCAGGGATGGTGGCAGACAGAGAATTCTCACGACAATGCTGGGAGGCAAGGATCGTGGGTATTATCTCCATTTTACAGCTGAGGAAGCTAAGGATTATGGGACTTGCCCAATGGTCACCAAGTTGCTAAATCTTCCTAAACTTACTCTAGCCCCCTGTCTCTGGTCCTATGCTACCTTTCATGAGGCTTGGAGAGGGGTTATATGACTTGTCCATGCTCTCACAGTTAGTAAAGTGGACGAATTATCTTCCTGACTCTATCCCCCACGCAAACTACCCCAGATAAACCTCCTGCCTAATTTACTGAGCACATTTCTCTTTTCTTCTCTTTCTTTCTCTTTCCTTCTTTCTTCCTTTCTTTCTTTCTTCCTTTCTTCCTTCCTTCCTTCCTTCCTTCCTTCCTTTCTTTCTTTCTTTCTTCCTCCCTCCCTCCTCCCCCCCTCTCTCTGGAAGCAATCAGGGTGAAGTGATTTGCCCAGGGTCACACAGCTAGTATCTGTGGTCAAATTTGAACTCAGATCCTCCTGACTCCAGGGCCGGTGCTCTATCCACTGCACCACCTAGCTGCCCATTAAGCACATTTCTCTCAAGCACTTTGCTCACAACTTTGTGAGAGGGATAACACAAAGCTGGACATTCTAGAATCTAAGTCACTGTTTAAATGAACAGGAAAAATACAAACAAAAGACCATTAGAAATTCAAGAAAGGAGAAGAGAGATCACAGTGCCTGGCACACAGCAGGCGCTTAATAAATGCTAGTTGAGTGCGCGCGGGTGTGTGTGCATGTGTGTGTGTGTATAAATTAGGAAGTTTTCTAGAGACAGTCGTGTCTCCCATTAAACTTGTCTCCTAACCACATGTGGAAAGGCAAACTCTTGCTAGCTGGTGGCCAATGCTACTATACACAAACCCAAACCCAGAGCTCAGAGCCACAAAGTCTCCAAAAGGAAGCATTTCTCTAGCATTAGTGTCCAGCATCAGCGTCAGCATCTGTGTCCAGAAGGTCTAATTTTTTACTTAATAGCATTTTATTTTATTCTTCTAATTCCATGTAAAGATCGTTTTTACCATTCGTTTTTATAAGAGTTTGAGTCCCAATTTTTTCTCCCTCCCTCCCTCTTCTCCCTTTCCCCCCTTTCCCCCCCTCCCCCTCCAACAAGAGCAATCTGATCTGGGTTATATATAAGGTCTAACTTTTTGCATCAATACTTTGCATAAGGAAAATCAGCCCGGAGGGCAGCTAGGTGGCGCAGTGGATAGAGTTCCAGCCCTGGAGTCAGGAGGACCCGAGTTCAAATCCGACCTCAGACACTTGACACTTACTAGCTGTGTGACCCTGGGCAAGTCACTTAACCCCAATTGCCTCACCAAAAAAATAAATAAATAAAATAAAACAAAATCAGCTCAATGATAGTATCCTAGATTTAAGATTCAGAGATCATTCAGTCCAACCCCCTCCTTTTAGAGGTGAAGAAAGGGAGGTGGTTTGTTTGGTCGGGCTCCCCTTGAGGGTGGGGTCTTTCCCCCTTTTCTACCACCATGCACTGTGCATGGTAAGAGAAGGAAAGGAATAGAGCATTTGTTAAGTACTGACTATGTGCCAAGCACTGGGCTAAGTGCTTTGTTTATTTATTCTCATTTGAGTCTCACACAACCCTGGGAGGTAGGTACTATTATTACCCCCATTTTACATATGAAGAAACCAAGATAGTAGGAGGTTAAGTGACTTGTCCAGGGTCACAGAGCTTCAAAGTATCTAGGCTTGAATTTCCTCACTCTAGGTCCAGTGTTCTCTACACTGGGCATTACTCAGCTGCCTTTAGTTGGTACCTGGTAAATGTTTGTTGAATGAATACATAGTTACTGAGACTTACAGACGTGACTATGGAGAGTCACAAGCCACACATTCTGGCCTCATCATTTGGGAAACGGTCCCATCCAACAATTAAACAGGCAAACATTTATTAAGCATCGGTTGTGGTCCTGAGAATTCAGAGTCCACACACTGCAAGTTAAAATCAACCAGTGAAGAAACAAACCAAAAAACAACAACAAATAGTCCCTCTGCTCAAGGAGCTGATTTTGGACTGAAACGCTTACTTAGAAGAGCCATCTTCTTAGACTGAATTTAACCCCTTGGGCCACATACTCTAGCCCACTCCCTTCTTTGAATCTGCACACTCCCAGTTTTCCCTTCCATTTTCATTGGCTCTTAAAGTTACTAATTGTTACAAGAGTTTCCATCTATCAGAGACATTAAACCACACCTTCATTTTGCTACAAACTGCACAACTCCAAGCATTTTCTAAACTACCCCTCATTCTGTCTTCACTGAAACAAGGCAAACAAGTGCACCCTCCTCCCCATTATCCCCCAACCCTCTAAGCTAGAACAATCTCTCTCCTGGCTTTCCCTTTGCCCTCCATAATCCACAACCCCAACAATTAGAAGAACCTTTCCCCTTTCTCTCTGCTCTCCTGGCCTTCTACAAGACTCAAAATCAAAATTCACCTCTCTCAAGAAACTTTTCATTTAGGGAGCAAGTTAGGAAACACGGTCCAGTGGTAAGAGCCTAAGACTTGGAGTCAGAAGACTGGGGTTCCAGTCTTAGCTCTTAAAGACCCCCGTGGCCTGTAACAGCCTTCTGCTTCTTACACTGAGACCCCAACAAACTTTCAAGGAGAATAAAGCAAACTTACCTATTACTGGATAACAAGGTGTTGGTATATAGTATATACATATTTCTTCTTCATCCATTTCTTTACCTTTGTGCTGTTTCTAACTTGAGGTAAGTCAGAAAGAAGAATACAAGGCAAAATACTCAAAACATAAGGTACAGCAGAATGTCTTAAGACAACCTGCCTTGCTTGCTTCTTCACTGCTTGGCTACTAGGATACAATAAAGCAAAGTTCTCTTGATTTGGAATGTTTGAGATAATAGGAATTCTGGGTAACTGAGCTTTCTGGCCAATCACTGGTTACTGTATATTAAGTAGGGAATCTTTGGAGGGCCAGCCTTTTTTGGCAGTTATAAAGCAAGAAACAAAACATAGTAGGAAGGAAGGAAAGAAGCATTTATTAAGCACCTACTATGTGCCAGGCTGAAGAAGGAAATGGCAAACTATTCCAGTATCTTTGCCTAGAAAACTCCAAAAAGGGTCATAGGGAGTCAGACATCACTGAAATGACTGCCTGATAACAAATGTGCCTGGCACTGTGCTAAGTGCTTTACAAGTGTTATCTCATCTGCTAGGCTTTCTGCCACAGTTTCAAACAGTCAGCTCAATCACAACAAGTATTCACTGACGAACAGAATTCGAATCTGGGTGGCTCTGCAGGTAGCCCTTTGGAGGACTTGTGTCCAAGCTCATGGCCTACCCAAGCTTGTGAGATGGGGCTGGGGCAGGGAAGTAGGAGGGGGAAGGGGAGACATGTCTGCAGGTGCATAACCAGGCCAAATTCTCTTGGTCCATACAGGGTGAGAGAAGGATTCCAAGCCCCCTTTCTTTGGGAAGGTCTTCCCTGATCCATTTCCATTCAGAGGTCTCTACAGTGTTGGATTTCGAGTCAGAAGACCTGAGTTCGAACACTACCTCAGCCCCTTTACAAGATGTCTGACCACAGACAAGCCTCAGTTTGTCTATAACATAAAATGGGTACCACTTTCCAGGCTCAGAACAGATAAGAGACTGGAAAGTCATTCGCAAACCTCCAAGTGCTATATGGCAGCTGTTATAATTAATAATAGTACATAGCCAACATTTATATGGTATTCACTGTGTCATAGGCACTGAGCTAAGCACTTTACAATTATTATCTCATTTGATCCTTACAACAACCCTGGGAAGTAGATGCAATTATTGTCCTCATTTTCAGATGAGGAAACTGAGGCAGATGGCAATTAAGTGATTTGCCCAGGGTCACACAGCGTTTAGCACACTGCCCGGAACACAATAGGTACATAATAAATGTTTACTGAATGGAATTAAAGTGCTGGAGGCTGGATTTGAACTCAGGTCTTCCTGACTCGAGGCCCAGTGTTCTGTCTACAATGCCATCCATTGTCATTACCACTAGCCATGCAACCTTGCTGATCAATAATGGAGTCTCATCCCCTTGTGTGGGCTTCTGTTAGTTTTGCCACAGGTAAAATAAGGGTGCTGGCCAAGATGCTTTCTTGGGGCCCTTCTACTCTCCGAGCCTCTGATCCCCTCGAAGGCTGATGTGAGTCTTCTTTTAGCAGAGGAGGCTGCATCCCCTGCTAGGGGGGAAGAGCTGATCACCTGCCTCTTGCTATGTGCTTGAGGAAGACTATGGATTCATAAGCAACAGAAAACTGGTCTGACTCTTCTAAGCCTAGAGAACCCCCAGGGGGCTGCTGGGCTGTCTCTCGGCTCCTTCCATGGTCCCATATGGTGGAAATGTGGCTCTTTTTCCCTCAGAGGAGCCACCTGACAGACTGATGTGGCTGCAACTAGCCTGGCCTTTAGAGAATTAGGAATGGTCTAGTCTGTATTTGAGCTGGCATACTGGTGCCCCACTTTAGGTTGGCACAGAGCCTCACTGAGATTTCAAATATATTCCAGAGATCAACTCATGGGTATAGTCAGGCTGTTCCTCTATTTAAAAACCCCCAACAGCTTCCGACTGTTTATGGGGGAAAATCGGATCTGTTAGTGTGGCATTCAAGGCTCTCAATAAGCTTCCCTTCACTTCCCTCTCTGCCTTTTCAAGCTTATTTCATGCCATTCCCCTCCTTTTGTGCGATTCTCTGGCCAAAGTGGGCTGCCTACCAGCCCTGCTACATCCCCTGCCGGCTGCAGGCAACCCCTTTTAACAAAGGATTAAAAAAAGAAAGTGGGGCAGCTAGATGGCACAGTGGATAGAGCACTGGCCCTGGATTCAGGAGGACCTGAGTTCAAATAATCCGGCCTCAGACACTTGACACTTACTAGCTGTGTGACCCTGGGCAAGTCACTCAACCCCAATTGCCTCACCAAAGAAAAAAAAGAAAGCAAACTGTCCACCAATACTAACCAACGCATCCATGGTACCTGACTGTGTAGGCAGTGTTCTACACCCATAGCCTACCACCTCTTCTCTGAGGCCAAGCTTGGCATTATAATTAGGCAGGGCTCAGTTTTTGTGGCTGTTTTTCTTGTTCTTTCCTTTCACATTGTTGTGGTCATCAGAACACCTATCATTTTAAAACACTAACTACTTAATGGGCAAAGCCTTTTCCATCACTGGCAGCTCTGATTACTAGAAAACACTTTCCTGCCCTGAGCTATGTACCCTCTCCCTGTGGAAATCCATCAGGCTGAATTGGTAGAATCACAGATGGGGAGCCAGAAGATGACCCCAAGGTCACCAAGGTCAAACCCCTCATTTTAGAAATGAGGAAACTGAGGCTCAGAGAGGGGAAAGATACTTAGGCCCTGTCTACATTTAGAATAGAGCTGGAGCTGGAAGAAATCTTAGCAATAATTTAGTCCAATCCTTTTATTTTACAGATAAGGAAACTGAGGCACAGAGAAATGAAGTGATTTGACCAATGTCATGCAGGTAGTGCCAGAGATGGGATGCCCCCAGTCTTCTGACTCTAAATACTGCACTTTTTCCCCTACACTACCAGTGCCTGACACATAGTAGGTGCTAAATATTCTCCTACAACAACCCTCTAAGGTTGGTCCAATTTACCTTAAGGAAAAAGCATCTTGAAGGCTATTGAGGCAGAAGTAATTTTACATATTCCCACAGTGGGAGGGAAGAAGTGTATCTTCAAAAACAATGAATGGTGTGGAGGGAAGGCAGAAACAAAGCAGGAGGAGAAGGAAGGGGGAAAAGAGCAGAGAGGAGGGGATGGGGGAAGGCTAAAGAGACAGCCCCAGTCTAAATTCAAGGAGATCAGCATCATCAAGATTTCTGGTTTCTGGTTTCCTCATTTGTAAAATATCAAGGGTTGGCCTTGATGATCTAAATGATCTGCAATTGCGCCTACTATGCATAGGTGCCAGTGTTCAAATACTGGAGATACAAGGATAAAAGCAATGGTACAGTCTTGTCCTGGAGGAGTTTCTACGTTAATGGCAGGAATTAGGGGTGGGGGTTGGGGGCGATGTGACATGTGTTTCTGTACTGTGAGGGTGTCTTTGTAAGAAGATATTAGGTTCCAACCACCATTACCACCACCCAAAGACTTCACATCTCTAGGTTAAAATATGCCCAGTTTCTTCAACCAATCCTCATATGAGATGAGTACCATACCCTTCAGATCATAGCTAACATCATTACTACTGCTGCTCCTGCTGCTGCTACTAGTAGTAGTAGTAGTGATGTCTATATTTGCAGTTCATTTAAGATATGGTAGCACCCATTGCATCTGACTTCTTTGCAGAAGTGGGAGGCTATGGGTATGGTGCACTGCATTGGCCAGACCCATTTGATAACTTCATAGGTTTTGTTGAATTCTTTCCTCCCCCTTTCAAGTATATGTATGTGTGTGTGTGTGTGTGTGTGTATTGTTATAATTGATGATTCTGGGAAGAGGAGAGAGGAAGGCTCCAATGGAAAATGTAGGTGATAAAAATATAAAATCTCAATAAAATGCATTTGTAGGGGGCAGCTAGGTAGCACAGTGGATAAAGCCCCGGCCCTGGATTCAGGAGGACCTGAGTTCAAATCTAGCCTCAGACATTTGACACTAGCTGTGTGATCCTGGGCAAGTCACTTAACCCCAATTGACTCACCAAAAAAAAAAAAACCCAAAACGAAAAAAAATGCATTTGTAAACAAGTAAATGAAGTGTCATTCCTAGAACTTCCCCCAATACCCAAGTTGTAATCTGAACAAGGCTTCCAGAGGATCGATGGCAAGACTAGAATATCCCCCAACCGGGACACCAAGCTTGCTGCCTCAGAGCAAGCTGGCAATGCAGCCTGCTAAACCCAGCCAATCTTTTGGTTTTCTGTCTCTCACTCTCTCCCATCCTGGACTTGGAGAGTGGATAATTCTAGCCCAAGTGCCAAACACTCCACCAGCTACCCCTATTGGGGTTCTTCTTGTTTGTCTCAGCTCCTCAGCCTCCTAGCCCATTGAGATCATTTCGAATCTTGATTCTGCCACTCTCCAGAGAAGGTGAACTTCCAACTTGGTGTCATCTGCAGATTTAATAAGCTAGCCAGTTATGTCTTCTTCGAGTCACTAATAAAAAACACCGAACTGACAGACCCCTGCCTAGGATGATGTCAACACATTAACCAACCCTCTTTGGGGAGTTTTTCAACCAGCTGCACATCTGTCTACTGGATATCTATCACTGGGCTGCCTTTCTCCATCTTGTCCACAAAGATTTCAGGAAAAGCTTGGTGAAATGCTTTCCTGAAGTTCTGAGTCCAGCGATAGCAAATATGTCCAGGCCTGTATTTTGATCATTCAGCTTAGTAAGTAAAACGATGAAAAAAGACCATGAAATTTATTTGGCATGACTTGGTTTTAGTTCACCCACACTTGCTCCTCACAGTAAGTCACCATGGCTTTTTCCTCCTTAAATTCTTACCAAACCATTTACTATGGTTGGATCCTGGACAGGTGACTTGACCTATCTGCCTCATTTTCTTCATCTGTAAAATGGACATATTAATAACATCTATGGTTGTCAAGATCAAATAAGATGTTTTCAAAGTGCTTAGCAAACCTTAAAGCACTGGACCAATGCTATTATTATTATTAATAATAATAACAACGATATGATGGAAAATGCTCTCCACATCCAGAAAAAGAACTGTGGGTTCTGAATGAAGATTGAACCATACTATTTTTGCTTTTTTGTGTTGTTGTTTTTTTTTCTTTTGGGGGTTTTCACCTTTTCTTCTGATTCTTCTTCCACAACATGACTAATGTTTAATGTGTTTAATGTGATTGTACATAGATAACCTATATCAGATCGTTTGCCATCTAGGGGAGCGGGAAAGGAAGGGAGGGAGGGAGAAAATTTTGGAAGTCAAAATCTTATCAAAATGAATGTGAAAAACTATCTTTAGAGGTAACTGGAAAATGCTATTAAGATAAAAAATAATAACGATAACACCAATTTGCAGGGGACCCAGTCAGCACCGGTTCATGATTTTCTCTAGATAACCCAAGGCTGAGGCTTGGCAGGACCATCTCTTCAATGAGATAAGGGGAGTAAGGGTGTCTCAGGAGAAGAGTCCAGGGTACTTGAACTAGTTCACCAAAGAGTTAAGATGGAGATGGGAGGAGACCATAACCAGTGGGGGGGGGGTGACATGAGGGGAAAGAGTAAATGAGGAAGAGATTGAGGAACTGGAGGTCTTGAAAAAAAATAGAGTTTGGGGCTTCAGGGCAGAGGGAGAGGTCAAATGAGAACAGAGTGTGATCAGATAAGGGAATTTCAGAGTTCATGAACATGGAAGTGTCTGATTTGTGTGGGGGATGGTCAAGGGTGTGACCATTTCTGTGTGGGAGGTGGAAGGGGTCATTAGAAAGGAGCAAACTGAGGAAGTGGGATGGGAGGGTGTTTGAGGGAGTATCAATATGTACCTTTATGTCCCCCAGAATGTGGATGGGAGTTGAGGAAGAGACTGTGAGTTGGGCATTGAACTCACTAAGGGAAAAGGGGTAGTATCCCAGAGGTCAGTATACAACATCTCCCAGAATTCTGGCTGGATAAACTGGGTAGATGGATAAATGAACTTCAAAAGAGAACAGTGATAGGGGAAAACTTAGAATAGGCAGCATTCCACCTGCCTCCCCCCAGTCTTTAAACAGTGAACAAAAGTACAACCAGTGCTGGAACGGGGGCGGGGGGGGGGGGGAGCATGCCAGGGAGGGAATATCATCACGTGGTAGCTGGGTCTCCAAATTCAGTGAGAGCCACTAGTTGGAAGGGGTAGGGGAATGAATTAAAAAGGAATTTAAGGGGAAAGCAAGTTTGTTACCTAAGGACCAGGTATTTCAGAGAGCACCATGGAAGGGGTGGTAGCTTTATGGTAGGATGTTAGGGGGTAGGTTGGGGAGATGTGGGTTGAGGGGGATAGGAATAAATAAGTGAGCAGGCAGTGGGGAGAATGGCATTTCAATAACGACAGCCACAGGCTCAGAATGACTGGGATGGGGAAGGTATGGCCCAGTACAAGTAATCATTGAGAAGTAGAGGAATAAATGAGCAGGCAGTAGAGTCTTCCGTAGTCCTCAAGGAAGTAATGAATGACCTTTCCTGTTCCTACAGGAAAAAAGTGATATATGAGGTTGAAGGGTAGGAACATAGATTACTGGGTATTCTAATTATCCATACTGATATTTTATTCTCTACAAGGATAAGGACTGGATCGATTTTACATCTCCCCCAGTATTCTACAGTGCTCTGCACACAGTAGGCACTTAATAAATGTTAGTTCGACCTGCTAAGTTACACCAAGTGCTATTCTTGAATGGAATGAACCCAGACTACTAATTGGTAATTATTTACATTCACTCTTCTCTAAGACTAGTTTATGTGAAAGGACTACTTGTCCGGAGGCAACAGATGAGGTGGGGAATGGGATGAGAGGGCAAGAAAGATTACTCTTTCATCACAAGCAAAGGACAACTGCTGACCCATCTGAGCATTACTTCTGCGCGATTTGCCTTCAAGCTTGTATGAAAAAAACACAGGTGGGGAGGGCTGATCACGAACAGGAGAGTATTAGGGTTTGTAGGGCAAGACTTGAGTCTCTCCAGGACAAAATGTTGGGAAAGGCTCTGATGCTAAGTGACATGAAGGTTCTCACGATGAGGAGAGACCTGGATTTCATGTCAAAAGCCATTGTTTGGGGCAGCTAGGTGGCACAGTGGATAGAGCACTGGCTCTGGAGTCAGGAGTACCTGAGTTCAAATCCGGCCTCAGACACTTGACACTTACTAGCTGTGTGACCCTGGGCAAGTCACTTAACCCCAAATGCCTCACTGAAAAAAAAAAGCCATTGTTGCTTGTTTCCCTTGGGCTGGTCCCTCCTTCCTTCGTCTTGACTTTCTTCCTCTGTAAGATGACGTTAGGTTATATGATCACCATCTATCCACAGACTACAAATAGACGTGTATGCCAGACCCACCTCACTGCCCCGGTACAGGAATGGATGAAGAGTTTGGGAAACAGATCCCAGGCCTGGTGGGGAAAGGCATGAGACACGGTATTGCCAAGATACTTTCGTTACCCAGACATCTGAAAAAGACCTGGGAGTTTGAGCAAAACCATATACCTGACAGGTGTCGGCAGTGTGATACAGCTGCTGAAAAAGGTGCTATTGTTTTATGCTGAATTGAGAGAGACGTGGCTTACAGAACGAGAAGGTGATGATATGACTGTTTGGTGAGCCCCCATTGGGAGCACCATTCAGTTCTAGGTGCCATAGCTGTCAAGGATGTTATAGCAGCAATTCCTTCTGGGGACAGCTAGGACAGGAGTCCCTAGAAGGCTTTTCCAACTGTAAAATTCTCTAATTCTATGATCTCTGCTCTCTTCCAGCCCTAAATCTGCAGATGTTCCAAGGATAGATTAAATCAAGTATTGAGGCTTGTGCTTCAATCTTGACAATGTTAGTCACTCACCAGGTGACCCTGACTTAGGCTTTCTTGGCCCCAAAACAAAGAGCTGGACTAGAGGATCCCTGAGGTCCTTTCTACTTGTAAATCCCTAAGTCACCAGTAATAGGAGATGACCAAAAGATGTGGACACAGTCCTATTACCCTGAAAAGGCAGAAATCAGGAGCACAGTCTACTGTAGTCAAGGCAACCTCCATCCTACGGGCCCAGTTGGCTCTGAACGTTCAATATGGAGAGAGGGGCGGGAGATGACCATACACTTGGGCCACCTGCCAAGGTACAACCCAGCCCTTTACCCTCCCGATGAATGAACTAATGGTCGCCTCAAAGATCTACTTAAGAACTTAAAACCAAGACACATTTCCACTGTATTCTTGGAGGAGAGGGCCTTCTGCTACCTTTGGGCCTCCCATAGTCCCTACCTTGGCACTCAATCCCACCTGTCTAATGCTAACTGCTCCAAACCGGAAGAAGTTCCTTGAACTTGTACCCTGTAGTCCATTCCCTACTAGGTAGATGTCTTTATACACTCTAGAGTGTACCCCCCACACCCCATTTTTTTACAGGGGCTTGAAGGGAAATCACTCATAACTAATACTTGGAGTAGTCAGTAATTGCCCTTTGCCTGTACCAAACTCGGGGTAAGAAACCATATTTCTTACCATTAGGAACTTCTTTTTTTTCACTCTTTTTTCTTTTTTTTTTTCTTAGCAACAAACATTTATTTTATTTTCCAGTTACAGGTAAGGGTAGTTTTCTTTTTTTCTTTTTTTGGTGAGGCAATTGGGGTTAAGTGACTTGCCCAGGGTCACACAGCAAGGGGAGTTTTCAACATTCATTTTCATATGATTACCACTAGGAACTTCTAAACATGAAAGAAATGGATTTTTCCTCCTTACAGCTGAGTCACTCCCTGGGAGTCCAACCCCCTTACTTCATACATGAGGAAGCTGAGGTGGAAGAAGGTTAAGTCACAGACCAAGGTCACAAAGGAACAGAGTAAGAACCCGATGTAGGAATCCAACATGGGTCTTTGATCTCCAAATTCAGTGTCTTTTCCACTCTATCAAAATGCTTTTGTGAACTTTGTGGGGGCAGCTAGATGGCGCAGTGAATAAAGCACTGGCCCTGGATTCAGGAGGACCTGAGTTCAAATCTGGCCTCAGTAACTTGACACTTACTAGCTGTGTGACCCTGGGCAAGTCACTTAACCTCCATTGCCTTGCAAAAAAAGTGGAGAAGGAAATTAAGGCTTCAGAAGTCACAATGGAGCTGAGGATTGAAGGACCATAGAATTACAATATAAGAAGACACAAAGTTGGGAAGAAAAAGAGTTATCATGTTCCAGCCATGGTCATGACAACTTTCCATCCCGGATTCTCAAATGTAGTCCCAATTGCAAGAATTGAAAGCACACTTTTGTGAGGTTTTGCAATAGTTAGATACTTTATCAGGCCACACATCCTCAATTTTCTTTGGGAAAACGTGAGACAATGTGAGGACATACTGATACCATAGGCCCTTTCCTTTTCCCCACAGGGAAGCACCTCCATATGAATCTAAGAGAAGGATTCTATTTTTCATCAAAGAAATTGAGTAATATGGAAACAATCAATCATCAGGGACATAAAGAATTATAGAGGCCTAGCCCTATACGGAAAAACATCAGTTAAGGGCAAAGGGACTCAGCAGCAAGAAGGACGGCTCCTAGCTTATGAAACTCCACCAAGGGGCAGAGGGCTTGTAATCTGGGACACTGGCAAGATATCATACAGCAACAGAATCACAAAGCTTCTGAAGCCTCACTCTCAAGTTTGAGGCCACGAATGGAGCAGAACACTGGTCAAATGAGCAGAAGATGCCCAGTACGGCATCTGGAGGCAGGGAACCAAGTTCTAATTTTAGCTCTGCTGCTTACCACGTGGGCAAGTAGCTTCATCTCTGTAAGCCTCACTTTATTCCTCTGTAAAATGGGAATGAAAATATGTTTAGTGACCGCCTCACAGAGTTGTTGCAAGGACCACATTAGATAAGGTATGTGGGGAGGGCAGCTAGGTGGTGCAGTGGATAAAGCCCCCGCCCTGGATTCAGGAGGACCTGAGTTAAAATCCAGCCTCAGACACTTGACACTTACTAGCTGTGTGACCCTGGGCAAGTCACTTAACCCTCATTGCCCTGAAAAAACAAAAAACAAAACAAAACATATATGACTGTGGGGGGCAAATTGAGGGAAAGAAAATCCCCTACTTTCTCTCTCTCTCTCTTTTCTCTTTCCTTCCTCTCTCTGTCTCTCCCCTTCTTCTTCTCTCTCCTTTTTCCTTTCTTTCTTTCTCCTTCCCCTCTCTCTGCCTCCCTCTCTCCTTTCTCTCTCCACCTCCCTCACTCTTTCTTTTTCTCTCTATCTCCCTTCCTCTCTCTCTCCTTCTTTTTCTTTCCCTCTCTCTCCTCTTTCTCTCTCTCTCTCCCCCTTACATACATACACACACATATATACACACACATACACATACACATACACATACATGGCCCAAAGGCTGCTAAAACCACTAATAAATGGTTTGCACTTGACCTTTTGCTGTGTTCTCTTTTTTGGGGGTGAGGCAATTGGGGTTAAGTGACTTTCCCAGGGTCACACAGCTAGTAAAGTGTCAAGTGTCTGAGGCAGGATTTGAACTCGGGTCCTCCTGAATCCAGGGCCAGTGTTCTATCCACTGTGCCACCTAGCTGCCCCCCTGCTGTGTATTCTTGACAAAGCTTGTCATGAGGTATCACCTCATTCAGGATGCAAAAAATACAGCCCCATACTCTAAGTGGCAAGATAAGCTACTGTGGGACTCAGAAAAAAATGCCTATTTTAATAATAGGTCTTCCCCTTGGCTTCCTTTGGCTCCAGCTTATATGGACAAAGGCCTTTTTGAAGAAAGGGTGAGAAATACTGACTATATTTCTTCTGCTTCTCCCTTTTTCTCCTCCCCCCTGGGCTAGCCAGGCACAACACATGCGCGCATGCACACACACACGTATGTACACACGGGTTCCCCAATAACTCCTCAAATCTCCTTACCAGTAAATTAATCATGCATCTTAATAGCCACAGTCTTTTGGGTTATTATAGTACAATGAATGAAGCTGACAATCTGCCTTTTCCAATGCTCTTGGAAAGCCAGGGCAAAAATGAATGCCCTGTTGTTTTTCTCTCCACACAAAGAAATAAGAGACATAATTGTCTTTGGGAGAAGAAACACTCTAATCATCTTGAACTTTAAAGCAAATCCCTTTCAGAGGAAGCTGCAAGACAAACAAGAGATGTAAGAAACCCAGGTTCCTAGGAGATTGGGCTGTGGTGGGCCATGCCTAAGAGGCCATGCCAGGGCTGGCATTCACTTACATGGAAATGTTGGAGTTAAGGGTGAGTGGATTTGCCACCTAACAGCACTGCTGGGAGCTAGGGGCATATTACATGTTGTCACAGTATGGCTGACACCTGAAGGCAAAACACACACTCCAGGCACTGGAGAGACAGCAAGAGTTACAAGCCAGTTTCTCTAATTAACCCTCCAAATAAGTGAGGATGCCGCCATGGCTGGGAACATGCTGGAGCCCAGGGAGAAAGGAAGCCAACACTTCTGAAACAGCTTTCCAGTGACCTCAGAGACCAGGTGGCCCGAGCTAGACCCCAACCCCAACCATAACATACCTTCCCCACAGGGAGCATCCAGCCCTTGGCTTAGACATCACCAAGCAGCAGCACCCACCAGGCCCCAAGGGAGGCCATTCTACTTTGGGAGAGAAAGGGCATATAAGATGCTGGAGGGAAAGACTTTCTTTTTTGTGCTGATGTCCCCTAAACCTAGCACAGTGCTTGGCACACTGACCACGGTTTGCTGATTGACTGAAAGGTTGAATTTTTGGGAAAGATTGAGTCACAGTTTCTTTTTTTTTCTTCTTCTTTTTTTTTTTTTTTGGTGAGGCAGCTGGGGTTAAGTGACTTGCCCAGGGTCACACAGCTAGTAAGTGTCAAGTGTCTGAAGGCAGATTTGAACTCAGGTCCTCCTGACTAATGGAGAAAGTGCTGGGTCTAGAGTCAGGAAGACTCATCTCTTTTGAGTTCAAATCTGGCCTCAGACATTGACTAGCTGTGTGACCCTGGGCAAGTCACTTCACCCTGTTTGCCTCAGTTTCCTCATCTGTAAAATGAACTGGGGAGGGGCAGCTAGATGGCGCAGTGGATAGAGCACCGGCCCTGGATTCAGGAGTACCTGAGTTCAAATCCGGCCTCAGACACTTAACACTTACTAGCTGTGTGACCCTGGGCAAGTCACTTAACCCCAATTGCCCCTCAAAACAAAACAAAACAAAACTAAAAAAAACAAAAAAATGAACTGGGGAAGGAAATCACAAAGCAGTTCAGTATCTTTGCCAACCCCCCCCCAAAAAAAACCAAAATGGGATCACCAAGAATCAGACATGACTGAAAACACACACACACACACACACACACACACACACACACACACACACACACACACACACATACCCCACAGAGCTCCTTCCAGACCTAAATACAACGATCCTGTGAGGAAAAAAAGGGCAGAAAACCCCAGGTTCCCTACTAAGGCTACAATGCCAAAAGTAGGTCTCCCCCACTTTCCATCTTCAGAGTTTCCCCTGGACAGCTTCGTAGCCCAGGGCAGAGTAAGGTGACAAACCATCAGTCAATTGCTGGATACTGAACCTTCTTCACTGGGAGGAAGTTAAAGGAATGGGGATACAGGTTGCTTGCACTGCTGCTCTAAGTTTTCTTTCTTGTTCTTGGCTTTTTATGAATAATAATAATAAATTTGAGGGTACATGGCTTCGAAGTCCAAATTATCTCAACTCTAGCTGACTTATAAAGCATTATTAAGGTAAGCAAAAGCTGAGTTTCCTTTAAGGAAAGGTAGAATAAAAGGGTTGGATGCAAAAAGTAAGGAGGAACTAAAGACTTTGGAAGAATTCAGGAGGAATCTGGAAGGCCTTTTAAAAACCATGGTCCTAAAAAACAAAAAACAAAAACACCACAGGGCAGCTAGGTGGTACAGTGGATAAAGCACCGGCCCTGGATTCAGGAGGACCTGAGTTCAAATCTGGCCTCAGATACTTGACACTTAACTAGCTGTGTGACCTTGGGCAAGTCACTTAACCCTCACTGCCCCGTCCCCCCCCCAAAAGGTGTGGGGGGGAAACAAATGAATTACAAGCAAGAGAAAGTTGTGCTAGAATGGGGGATAAGGGAAGTGATCTAAAGGGCAGAATTTGGAAGAAGCAAGAGTTGCAATGGATAGTCACAATTTTTTAGTGAAGTATGAAGTTGCTACACCCCCCAAACAGCTTATAATCTAACCCCATTTAGTGAAAACATACTCTAATACAACTAGGAGAGCATTGTGGAGAAGATTTGAAGTCAAAAATAGAAACCACAGTATTGAAGACTTCCAATTGGAAGCGATGGACCTTGGACATCACCTAACCCAATCCTCCCACTCCCAGCTGCAACTCAAACAGGTGAAACCCATTATCTGGGCTCAGCACAGAACATTCTCTACTCAGCCCTCAACAAGAACTTAATGAATATTTGTTGAATGGGTTTCCTAAAGTAAGGGATGGAACTGGGATTTCAACAGTTGATAATGGTAACAAACATTTATACAGTACTCACTGTGTGCCAGGTGCTGCTAGGAGCTTTATAATTATTATCTCATTTGATCCTCAAAACTATCCCGGGAGGTAGGGGCTAATATTATCCCCATTATACAGATGAGGATACTGACGTAGATGGAGGCAAAGTGACTGGCATCACATAGCTATTAAGTGTCTGAAGCCAGATTTGAACCCAGCTCTTCCTTACTCTAGGCTCAGCACTCTCTGAACTGTGCCACCTTTTTGGATTCTAAGCTTGGAGCTCCTTTCCCTAAGCCTTAACACTTGGGTTTAAATACTATCTCTGCTACTTAAGTTCTTTTGCCTCTCAGTACCCCCAAAAAATGTTCTCTCACCAAAGGTTGCAGAGGGAATGCCCAAATCCACATTGGTCTGGCCCTGGATTCAGGAGGACCTGAGTTCAAATCCGGACTCAGACACCTGACACTTACTAGCTTTGTGACCCTGGGCAAGTCACTTAACCCTCACTGCCTCACAAAAAAACCCCAAAACAAAAACAAAAACAAATGAAAAAATCCACAATGGTGGAGGGAATTTAGTCCCCTAGAGCTCGCCACACCAAGCACAAGTCAACTTTGCTGGTCCTCAGCTCTAAAATAAAGGGGAGGAAGAGGAGATGAAATGTTCTCTAAGGGCCCTTCCTGGACTTCCACTGGATTATAGTAATGGTCTTATGCAAAGAAATAGCCTGAGTGCTTAGGGGACTTCCATTTTCCCACTGAGCAAAGCCCCAACCCCTTCCCCTGAATATTTCCTCCCTCCCAAGGAACAAGGTAACCTTCATGTGAAATGTTCTGGTATTTCAGCTGTGAAGAGAGGTCCCCTTTCCCCCTATGTAGCTCTTTATCCAGGGGCAGGGGATTATAATGGTAAGAGTATTTGGTCTTAGAGTCAGGAGACCTAGATTCAAGTTCCAGCTCTAACACTTAATAGTCACTATCCCAGAAAAGTCATGTGACTTTCTCTGAGCCTCCATTATTCTTTTACAGAATGGGTGAGACCTCTTCAACTGCTTGACTTCAGAGAATGAGCAGGCTAAAGCATAAAGGGTCCTTCTAGGTGACCAAGTCCAACCCCTTGACTTTACACATGAAGAAACTGAGGCCCACGGAGAAGTGACTTGCCTTGGGTCGCACAACCTGCGAAGTGTCAGGAGGAGAGCACCTTCCAAGGTTTCAAGGGCTATAAACCAGGGCTTCTTAAATTTTATGTGACCCTGGGCATATGGGTATAATAAAATAGATATATTGCTAGCTGTGTGACCCCGGGCAAGTCACTTAACCCCTATTGCCCCGCGAAAAAAAAATAGATATAAATAGCCAAGTTTTGTGACTCCCCCCCCCATATTCAGTTATGAGACTCCATGTGGGGATCCACAGTTTAAGAAGCTTTGCTATAAAGAGAACAGAGGCACCATGACAGAGTAGTTGGCCTTAGATACAGGCATCCTGGGACCAGTACTGCCTCTGAAACATACTGCCCAAGCAGGTCACTTCCCCTCCCTGGGCCTCAGGGGTTTTTTTGGGTTTTTTTTGTTTTTTGTTTTTTTGTTTTTTTGTTTTTGAGATATTTTATTTTTTCTGTTACATGTAAAGATAGTTCTCAACTTTTGTTTATACAAGCTTTACAATTTCAGATTTTTCTCCCTCCCTCCCCTCCCTCCCCCCCCTCCCCTAGACAGCAGGTAATCTGATATAGGTTATATCTATATATCTCTATACATATACATATAGATATAGATATAGATATATACACACACATATATATATATATATATACACATAATAACATTAATCCTATTTCTGCATTAATCCTGTTACAAGAGAAAGAATCAGAGCAGTGATGCAAAACCTCAAAATAGAAAAAAAAAACAACAGCACCCAAAACAAAAGAAATAATATGGTTCAATCAGCATCTATACTCCACAGTTCTTTTTTTTTTTTCTTGGATTTGGAGATCCTCTTCTATCATGAGGTCCCTGGAACTCTTCTGTGCCATTGCATTGGTGAGAAGAATATAGTCCATCACAGTAGGTCAACACTCAATGTTGATGATACTGTGTACAATGTTCTTCTGGTTCTGCTCATCTCACTCATCATCAGCTCACGTAAGACCTTCCAGGTTTCTCTGAACTCTTCCTGCTCATCATTTCTTACAGCACAATAGTATTCCATTGTATTCATATACCACAACTTGTCCAGACATTCCCCAATTGATGGGCACCCCCTCAACTTCCAATTCCTTGCTACCACGTAAAGAGCAGCTATAAATATTTTTGTACATGTGGGTCCCTTTCCCCCTTCCATGATTTCTTTGGGCAAAAGACCTAAAAGTGGGATTGCTGGGTCAAAGGGTATGCACAGCTTTATCGCCCTTTGGGCATAATTCCAAATTGCTCTCCAGAATGGTTGGATCAGCTCACAGCTCCACCAACAATGCATTAGTGTTCCAATTTTCCCACAGCCTCTCCAACATTTATTATCTTCCTTTTTTGTCATTTTAGCCACTCTGATAGGTGTCAGGTGGTACCTCAGAGTTGTTTTAATTTGCATCTCTCTAATCATTAGAGATTTAGAGCATTTTTTCATATGGGAATAGATAGCTTTGGTTTCTTCATCAGAAAACTGCCTGTTCATATCCTTTGACCATTTCTCAATTGGGGAATGACTTGGATTCTTATAAATTTGATTTAATTCCCTATATATTTTAGAGATGAGGCCTTTATCAGAAGCACTGGCCTCAAAAATTGTTTCCCAACTTTCTGCCTCCCTTCCAATTTTGGATGCATTGCTTCTGTTTGTACAAAAAATTTTTAATTTAATATAATCAAAATCATCCACTTTGCATTTTATAATATACTCTATCTCATGTTTGGTCAAAAACTGTTCTCCTTTCCAAAGATCTGATAGGTACACTATTCCTTTCTCTCCTAATTTACCTATGGTATCACCTCTTATGTCTAAATCATGTATCCATTTTGACCTTATTTTAGTATAAGGTGTAAGATGTTGGTCTAAGCCTAATTTCTGCCATACTATCTTCCAGTTTTCCCAGCAGTTTTTGTCAAATACTGAGTTCCTATCCCAGAAGCTGGAGTCTTTGGGTTTATCAAACACTACATTACTAGTGTCATTTACTACTGCATTTCCTGATCCTAGCCTATTCCATTGATCTACCACTCTATTTTTTAGCCAGTACCAGATAGTTTTGATGACTGCCGCTTTATAGTAAAGCTCCAGGTTTGGTACCGCTAACCCACCTTCCTGTGAATTTTTTTTCATTATTTCCCTGGATATTCTTGATTTTTTGTTTTTCCAGATGAATTTTGTTATTATTTTTTCTAGCTGTATAAAATAATTTTTAGGTAGCCTGATTGGTATGGCACTGAATAAGTAAATTAATTTAGGCAGTATTGTCATTTTTACTATATTAGCTCTGCCTATCCATGAGCAATTGATATCTTTCCAATTATTTAGATCTGATTTGATTTGTGTGAAGAGTGTTTGGTAGTTGTGTTCATAGAGTTCCTGGGTTTGTTGTTTTGTTTTTTTAGTGAGGCAATGGGGTTAAGTGACTTGCCCAGGGTCACACAGCTAGTAAGTGTTAAGTGTCTGAGGCTGGATTTGAACTCAGGTACTCCTGACTCCAGGGCTGGTGCTCTATCCACTGTACCACCTAGCTGCCCCATGGGCCTCAGTTTTTTCATCTTCGAATAAAGAGGTTGTATTTGATGACCAAGAAGGTCCCTTTCCACTTTAAATCCCTTTAGGGAGTGAGTATCAATATCAATGGCAGAGGACGGTTCTAAATCATTATAGAAATATCAGCTGTTTTATATCTTATAAACTAGAGGTTGCAACAAGGGAATTCATTTTTTTAAAAAATGCAGATGCAGGGGCAGCTAGGTAGTACAGTGGATAAAGCACCAGCCCTGGATTCAGGAGGACCTGAGTTCAAATCTGACCTCATAAACTTGACACTTACTAGCTGTGTGACCCTGGGCAAGTCACTTAACCCTCATTGCCCCACAAAAACAAAACACCCAAACAAACAAAAAATGCAGATGCAAAAACAGAAAAGCAAAAAACAAACCCCAAAGTATCAGACACTGTGAATCCTGTGCAAAAGTCAGTTCCATAATTCTGGAGTGCTGAAAATAACATTGGTATTTGGAGTACCGATTCTGTTATTCACTATGGGTATGGCTTTGGACAAGTCACTTCCCTAAATCTGAGACTTTGCTGCCTCTTCAGTAAATTGAGGGGGTTAGACAAGAGTCACCTTCAAGTCACCTTCCATCTCTTGATAACCTATGATTGTATAATTATAAAACTACCTACCCTGGGCAGCTAGGTGGTGCTGTAGTGGAGAAAATGCCAGTACTAGAGTCAGGAAGACTCATCTCCCTGAGTTCAAATCTGGCCTCAGACACTTACTAGCTGTGTGACCCTGGGCAAGTCACTTCACCCTGTTTGCCTGTTTCCTCATCTGTAAAATGAGCTGGAGAAGGAAATGGCAAACCCCTCCAAGATTGCTGCCAAGAAAATCCCAAAAGGGATAACGACGAATTAGACATGACCGAAAACTACTTAACAACAAACTCACTCATATATATATATATGCATGCATACACACACACACATATATATACATAGATAGATAGATCATAATAATAATATTGATGTTAATACAGAGGGCACTAACCAAACCAAATCGTTCCCATTCAGCTCAAAATGACAGATCTAACAACAAAAAACCAAGCATTAATTAAGCACTTACTATACTCCAGGCATTATACTAGGGGTCAAAGGCAAAAATGAAACATGAGGGGCAGCCAGGTGGCGCAGTGGATAGAGCACCAGCCCTGGATTCAGGAGGACCTGAGTTCAAATCCGGCCTCAGACACTTAACACTTACTAGCTGTGTGACCCTGGGCAAGTCACTTAACCCCAATTGCCCCACCAAAAAAAAAAAAAGAAAAGAAAAGAAAGAAAAGAAACATGGCTTCTGCTTTTCAGAAGCTCATATCCCACCGGAATTCTTTTTGGGAGACTCTTCTCCTTATACTGTTTACCTCCACATCTGGAGTATACAACCAGAAATCACGTTCAGTTGGCCTCCCCTATATTAAAAACATGCTCACTTTCCACTCTTTTATCCTGGGCTCTGAGTACTTTAGGATTTGTTGCATATACATTTGAATGTAAACTCATGTGGAAACGTTAAGTCACATTCCAATTTTGCCATAAGCCACAGAACCAGATTCATTTCTGCTCTCTCCAACAGAGTCCAACAAGTGGAACCAGCCAGCTGCCCCCCCCAACCCTCTGCCTCACTCGTCCCCCTCACCCTTTCATCTCCCTCTCCCTCCCCGCCCACAACCAGTCCTATGTATAACTTCTAGCCCCAATAACTGGAAGACCCCCAGCTCCAGACCTCCTATCTTTTGATACTCAGATCAAAATCCACCTCCCCTACAGAGGGTTTGATCTGGGGAGCATGGGTACAATTGAAAGGGGACTGGATCCAAGGTCAGAAGACTGGGGCTCCAGTCTTAGCTCTAAGACCCCCTGGCCTCTAGCCAGCTGCTTCTTACCCTGAGACCCCAGTGAACTTCCAAGAAGAATAAAGTAAACTTACCCATTAATGGACATAAAGGTTGTATTACATACAGTAGGAATACTTGATCATCCATCTTTCTGCTGGTATTCCAAGTATAATGAGAATGAGGAATAGACTAATAAAGGCCTCAATCCTAAATAAAGATTAAGTACTCCAGTTGTACTAACTTAAGACAACCAGATTCCCCGCATCTTGACTATTTGGCTACTAGGATACAGGACTGAAGAAAATTCTCTTTATCCAGAATTTAAAGACACTGAGAATTCTGGGTAATTGAACTTTCTGGCCAACCATTGGTTGATGTTTGTTAAGCAGAGAATCTTCTGGGTGCCAACCTTTGTTGGGTGTAACAAACTTGGAATTAACGAAATGTGCTAGGCTACTTTCAATGTGACTGGATGGGGGAAGGGAAGAAAAGGGCAGATATGTCTTCCCTGATCCCCCTTTCCATTCAGAGAATTACAGATCATTGCCCATAAATTGACTTTGAAAACCACAAATTAACATCATCTATGTTGTATTGTTTTATTGATTTTGTTAAACCAGTGACATTTGTTTTTTGGGTGGGGCAATGAGGGTTAAGTGACTTGCCCAGGGTCACACAGCTAGTAAGTGTCAAGTGTCTGAGGCTGGATTTGAACTTGGGTCCTCCTGATTCCAGGGCCGGTACTTTATCCACTGCTCTACCTAGGTGCCCCCTAACAGTGACATTTTAATCCAGTTAGGCTTCACTCAGGCACCTGGGAGTTCTGCAGACCCTATCAGGATACCTCATTTGACTCTTTTGCTGTAGAGGCTACAGTATTGAACCTGGAATCAATAGACCTGGGTTCAAACCCTGTCTCTGCCAGTTACAAGATGTCTGACCAGAGACAAGAAACTTAACCTCAGTTTCTTTGTCTATAAACACTTCAAAGTGCTATGATGCTGGCTATTATTATCCTAGTCGTATGAACCCTGTGGGATCTTGACCAGGTCGTGGCTCCTGGGTCAACCATGGTTGATTTCACCACATGTAAAATGATTGGCTGAGACTGGGGCTGGAGGAGATCTTCCAGTTGTCGGGGCTAGAAGTTGTACATAGGACTAGTTGTCGGGGGAGGGAGAGGGGGATGAAGGGGTTAGCATAGCCAACACAGAAGTGAGCTTGAGATGTTTAAATCACAGCATCTTCCAATAAAATGGGCCCTCTGAGGCCTGAACAGGAATTCCTTCTCCAACTTCTCCAACAATGACCATCTGGTTCCTCTTCAGGGAGGGCCAATAATGTTCCTGCCTCCCAAAGCAGGCAGCCTGACCCATTCTGAGGGTCAGCTCTCATTGTTACGAAGTTATTTTCCTGACTTGCAGCCAAAATCTAGCTCCCTGCAAACTTCCAACCCTTGGTCTTGGTTCTGTCCTCTGGTGCTAAGGTAGAACAAATCGAATCCTTTCCCTACATGATCCAACTTCAGATACTTGAGGACTTAAACTATTCCCTTTATTTTGTCCCTAGAATATCTATCCCTGGTGCCTTCAGCTGATCCACATATAGCACGCTCTCTAATCTTCTCACTGGTCTGACCACTCTCCTAATACATAGATACTCTCCAGCTCCAGGGCCATCTCCAGTCATCCTGATGTAGATCTTGCCACTGGACCCAGATGGCTCTGGAGGAGAGAGTGAGGTGGGTGACCCTGCACAGCCCTGCCTCACTCAAATCTAATTCAGTGCAAGTCATGACATCCCCTCCCGATGTCATGGTCCTCTTCCAGAATGAAGGACCATCACCACCAACTTTCCAGCTCATCAGTGTCCTTTGTCAAATGTCGTGGCCTCAATGGCCACCACAATGGAGAATGATTCTTCAAATGGAGCCTGACTGTGATGGGCCTATCACTTCTCTTCTTTTGGACAGTGTGGCACAGTGGATAGAGGTGTCAGGTCAGAGATAGCAAGACCTAGGTTAGCGTCCTGCTTCTTACACATCCTAACTCTGTGGCTGTGGGCAAGTCATTTCATACAATCATAGATTTAGAACTGGAAGAGGAAAGGGAATGGACTAAGCATTTGTTTAGCACCTACTATATGCTGGGCAGTACGCTAAGTACTCTACAAATATTTCTCATTTGATCCTTACAACAACTCAAGGAGGTAGATGCCATTATAAACCCCATTTTACAGTTGGAGAAATTGAGGAAGACAGAGACAAAATGACTGCAGTCTGGGGTCCCACAGCTGGTATGACTCTGAGGCCAAATTTGAACTCGTGTCTTCCTGACTCCAGGCCCAGTGGTCCTGGCATCTATGGTCTGGCAGGTCTATGGCATCTAGACTTTAGGGGTCATCTAGTTCTACAATCTCACTTCAAAGATGCAGAAATTGAGGCCCAGAGAGGATAAGTGAATTGCCGAGGATCACATAAGTAATGTCAGTGGCAGAATTTGAACCCACATACTCTGACTTCAGATCTAGCACACTTTCCCCTGTACCAGAAAGTCTAAGTTACAAATGATCTGCATCGGGGGCAGCTAGGTGATGCTGCAGTGGACAAAGTACCAGCCCTGAATTCAGGAGGACCTGAGTTCAAATCCGGCCTTACTAGCTCTGTGACCCTGGACAAGTCACTTAACCCTCATTGCCCTGCTAAAACAAAACAAAACTAATAAAAAACACACACAAAAACGAAATGATCTGCGTCAGCAAAGGAAATTTCTGTACCAAGAGTATCCTACACCCATGAAATTACAATCTAAACACACAGAAAAGCTCTTCTTAGCGTGGTCTAGCATTAAGTATGGCTAATGAGAAAGAATAAAGAGGAGAGTTTGACTTCCAAGCCATCACATGGTAGGATGGGACCCTTATGCCTAAGAATTTGGTGCTAAAAGGTTATACCTTATTCAAAAGGAAGTGGAAAAGTAAAACAGAGGAGATGGGTAGCAACTGATATCATGTAAAAATCCTGGCCCCAGAGAGGGCAGAGAGGCCAATGGGGGCAGAAACAAAATTGTACCATGGGCCACCAGAACAGAAAGAGGAGAGGAGAAGTTTGGGGGAAAGACCACAAGACTGACACAGAAATGTGACATGATAGGGATAAGGACTTCAATGTTTCTGACATCTGATGGAGTGGCTGATAATACCTTGTCTTTCCCAAATAACAATCTCCTTCCTCAAAAGGAGAAGAAACTCACGAGGGAAAATTCTGTTCTGGATAGGATTGTTCTTATTCTCAGTCCTCATGCTTCTTGAACACTTGGGTACACCCAACACTGCTGACCACCTCCTTCCTCCTGGACACTCTCTCTTCTCTGGAATTTTGTGACATGGCATCTTTGACCACTTCCCAGTCTTCTTGACTACATCCACATCCCATCTTCTAACCATGGGGTTCCACTAAGAAAGAAGATTGGGAACTGAATGGAATTATAGAAGAGGTAGGTGTGATCAATCTCTGGTGGCTATTGAATGTGATTAAAAAGGAGTGTACACATTTTTAGCTGTTCATAGCACTTTTACAAAAACTGACCAAATTCTAGGGCATAAAAAACAGAGAAATATGAATATGTCTTGACTGACCACAATGCAATAAAAATTATAATCAATAAAAGGCCTTTGAAGAAAGGATTCAAACTTAGAAACAAATTAATCCTAAAGAAGTGGTGAGTCAAAGAACAAATTGTAGAAACAATAGATCATTTCATTAAAGAAAATGATAGGGGGCAGCTAGGTGTTGCAGTGGATAAAGCACTGGCTTGGATTCAGGAGGAACCGAGTTCAAATCCAGCCTCAGACACTTGACACTTACTAGTTGTGTGACCCTGGGCAAGTCACTTAACCTTCACTGCCCAGCAAAAACCCTCCAAAAACCCAACCAAACAACCAACCAACCAAAAAAACCCAAACAAACAAAAAAACGCTCTAAAAAAAAGAAAATGATAACGAGAAACTATTATTCCCCAAATTTTGGCACTGCAGCCAAAGCATGCCTTTGGGAAAACCTGAAATCTCACATGATAACCCAGAGAAGACCGAGCTCATCAATTCTTATCTTGCTCTTGTTGTTTTTTTTTTTTTTTTTTTTTTTTGATAAGAAGAATGATCTTTGGACTGGAAAGGACAGAACAAAAATGGCTAATAGGAAGCTAACTCACAAAATGAGTAGGATGATGGGAAAAGAGCATCTCGCTGTCAGAAATGGGCTCAAATCACACAGTTCACATGAATTACACCCTTGGCCATTATTGACAAACCTGACAGATGTGATTGGAGACCTATAATCGGTGATGGCTAAAAGACAGCAGAGAGTGAGAGTCATAGAGAAGATGGAGAAGAGCAAGTTTTCTCCTGACTTCCCAAAAAGAGGAGAACAGAGTCTGTAAACCAGCATAATTCTAGGACATTTGATTAAAGTGATGGATAAAGTGTAGAGTGCTCAGAGGACAGCAGACAGGATGGTGAACTGCCCCCCCTCCAGTTCAAGCACTGGAGGTGTTTAAGTTGGAGAAGAAAAAAATATAGAGGCTATTAGAACTCCCTTCAAGGGAAAGGAAAAGGAATAAGTATTTATTTAGCACCTCCTGAATGCCATGCATGGTGCTAATTGCTTTTACAAATACTATCTCATGTGATCCTCACAACAACCCTGAGAGGTAGGTTCTGTGATCATCCCCATTTTGCAGTTTAGGAAATTGAGGCAAACTGAAGTGAAGTGACTTTTTTAGGTCACACAGCTAGTAAGTGTCTGAGGCTGGATTGGAACTCAGGTCTTCCTGACTCCAGGCCCAGTGCTCTAACCACCATACCACCAGATGCTAGGGCAGTGTGGCACAGTTTGAAATGGCCTAGAATCTGGAGTTAGAGGAACTGAGTTTGAATTTTGGCTCTGCCAGCTACTGCCTATATGACTTGGGCAAGTCACTTGACTTTTCTGGGCCTCAGTTTCCTTCTCTGTAAAATCAGAGGGTTGAAATCGATGGTCTCTAACGTCCCTTCCAATTCTCTACCTGTGATGGTATCCTCCTAACTAGGTAACTGAAAGGGTTGTCATGTGGAAGGAACTTTAATTTGGTCTCCAATTTGGTCTACTCCACAGAGTAGAACCACAAATGATAGGGTAGAGGTTTCAAGGAGGCCATGTCAGAGTGAGGGCTGCCTGTCCAGTTGAGGAGGGAGGGGATTTCTGCTCCCTAGAAGTCTTCAAGCAAAGGCTAGATAACCACTTGCCAAAGATGCCCCCTGGAGCATCCTCTTTTCCGAGGTGGGTTGGATTGGCTGGCCTTTGAGGGCCCTTCCAGTTCTGAAATCCTATGAGTTTAGGATGATTGACTTTTGGGGTTCCCATGTTGCTCCCCTGACCCACACTGAGGTGCCAGTTCACCCAGACCCCAATATATTTTTCAAAATAACTTGCCATCAATTAGTAACACTTAAGGCTTCATTCAAGCAGACCAGCATGCTAAGAAGGAAATTATAGCCTCATTGATCCAAACTTCTTCCATCTGTGAGACAACTCAGGGGCAGGAATTTCTCCTCCAAATGTAAATGTGTCTGGCAAGATACTGAAGCCGGTTATTTGTATACACATATGAGGAGGCAACAATGACAATCCAGAGATATTTTAAATTTAATCTTTTATTTATTTATTTATTAGTATTGTTACCAAGCAATACACATTCAGGGAAAAAAAGAAAAAGAAAAACCTAATCAGCGTGCATTATGCAACAATCAGACAAAATGCCCCTAATCCTCTGTCATTCTTTTCCAGTGGCCCCTGGGTACTCATTAAAGGTTAATTTATTGAAATCTCTCGAACACTCATTTCAATCCATTTTAATAAACTAATGAATCTTTGGAACTCTGCCTAATCAGCTTACACTTTTCTTTTTAAGAAAATGGGGTTTTGTAAGCCCATCCTTAACAGGTGTCTTCCCTCTTGGACAACCAATGTGAAAGTCCAACATCCACCCCAGCCCAAAGCCATTGCTGCTGCTAGCCCAATACACTTAGGTGAAGCTCCCCTCTCTAGGACTGGGATCCAGTCGAATAACTATTCCCTCTGAATGGAAATAGTCATTTTATAGTTTAATGGAAGTGACAATTCTTTTAAAGCTTCTAATAACTCCTGGGGCTGCCAAAGGGTCTCTGAGCCTATTGACGAACATGTTTCTGCGGGAGCTAACGCTTAGCACAGTGCTTGGCACATGATAGGTGCTTAATAAATGTTTACTGACTGACTGACTGATTGGCTATGCCCAGACCAGAGCAGTACATTCTGGTATACACTGGGAGGATGAGAAAGACCTGGAGAGAAGCTGAGTTCTGGGCCACTGGCCACATCTACCTAAATGCCCATGCTCCAAATCGGCTTTCATTTCAGGTCTGGAAATCCTTGTCTGGGACTTCCTATCTGGAGGCCAGTGTAGAGGACGAGACTCTGGAGAGTAGGGTTCAAGGTCCAATTCTGTCAATGATTAGCAATAAGACTATGGGCAAGCCATTTCATCTCAGTCTCTTCCTCTGCAAGAGGGGGATAAAATGTGCCCTGCTGGCCAGGCAAATTTGGGGGGGGGGGTAAAGTTGCAAGTGGTAAAGAAATATGTTACTTAAAAAAATCCCATAAGGCAAGGCTCCATGAGTGCAGGGACATGGCATCCACCCATCACCACTAAATTTCACATCCCCTGCCTCTAGCATGCTTAAGCAGAGCCCTCTGCCCATACCAAGGCAGGCAACAGATGTCAGTTGACTTGAAATCCAATAAAGCTTAACTGGATGAGATTCTTATGGTTACAACAACACGGGTCTTTGAAGGCAATATTTACACCTCCTAAAACTCCCAACTCTCCTGGATAAAGTGGCGCTAATCCAATCTTTCATCCTGAATCTTGCTTTCATCTCTTAGGAAATGAATTCCAAAGAACATGCACGATGTAGGCAAGAACCACAGAGGATGAGAAAGACCCCAAAGGAAACAGGAGTTTCCTGACAAGGTCCATGGAAGTGGGGTGTGCATTGAGCCGAACTGCATTCTGGTGCCTATTTCAGGCACATTGGAATCCAGGGGCCAGATGAGAACATGTTCAGGATTGCTCCTCTACCTGATGCACCTCAGAGGTCACAGAGGGTGTAGGAAAGCACATCCGACTGGATGGAAGAAGACCCTGGCTTCAGGCTGGGCTCGAACCCAGTGACCTGAGAGAAAGTGCTTTAACTCCGTAACTTTCATTTCTTCCTCTGTCTAAGGGGAATGATAGAAATGGAAGAGGCAGAATGGGAGGGGAGAAAGAACTGTGGCTCTCAAGTCAGGGGATATGGGTTCAAAACCTACCTTTGATGCATTCTACCCGTGGGACCTCGAATAGGCCAGGCCACTTAGCATCCCTGGGCCTCAGTTGCTTCTATAAAATTAAGGGAGTTGGATGAGATGCTCTCTGAGGTGCTTTCTTGTTCTAGAACTAGATATCCATGAACTTTAACCTCTTCTCAGTCATGAGCCCTGCGTCCTACAGCCCTATCCACAGGCAGCTGTCGTTGTGAAATAGGTGATACAGAGGCCCCATGGGGGAGTGGGCAGTCCTTCCTCAGCCAGTTATGGGCTAGGTGGCTCTGGGCACTAGTTTAACCTCTTGGTGTTCTCAGGAAATTCTCTAAGACCGCTGCATTTGTGCATTTGTGGAGAGAGGTTCCACATGGGGATGCCCTGGAAAATGCTTAACAGTTGGTAAGCTGGGGGTGGGAGAAATATACCCACAGCACACCTTTGAAGTTTTTTTTTTTTTTTTTTGGTGGGGCAGTGAGGGTTAAGTGACTTGCCCAGGGTCACACAGCTAGTAAGTGTCAAGTGTCTGAGGCTGGATTCGAACTCAGGTCCTCCTGAATCCAGGGCCAGTGCTCTATCCACTGGGCCACCCAGCTGCCCCACCTTTGAAGTTTAATCTGCATTCCAAACATTTTCTCCATCACTTTCTAAAGTGTAGACAATCAACAAATCAAGCCTGGGGATTTGTAGAGTTTAGATTTCAGGGATGCAAATGCCCACATTGAGAATTTAACCATCAGTCCCCTGGAGCACTTCCGTGGGTCCATTTCCTGCAGTTCCCCACAGCTAATGAAATCAGAGGTCCAAGTCCCCCCATTCTCTCCCCAAATCCCTAGAGAGAAATGTGGAGCTATCAGATTCTTCTTCATGATAGTGATGCCCCTATGCTGAGTTGCTAGTTACCTAAATTTGGCTAAGATTGAGGCTGCCTCCCCCCCCCCTTAGCTAGCCACTCCTCTCCCTCTGCAGTGTCTATGTAAAACAGCTTCACCATAATGGGATCACATACTCACAGGTAGAAGAAAACGCAGCAAGCCAGTCCTATTCCTCCTTTTTATACAGAAATACAATGAGGCCCAGAAAGGGTGAGTGACTTGCCCAGGGTAACACATGCAGTTAAGCATCTGGGCCTGGAATCCAGGCCCCCGACTTCCAATCCTGTACTTTCTCCCCTGACCACAGTGCGCCCCCTCCTCTGCAGTTGGATATTTAATAAAGGCTTTTCTGAGACTGGATTTCTTTCTCCTGCTCCCCTCCCTAGATACACATGGGAGGCCGGGAGAGAGACAGCAGAGAGACTGCTTATCAAGTCTGACCTTTGGATAATGACTTCGGCTTTCCCCATCTGAGCCTACTGCTGTTCTGCCTTGTGGCCAACAGAATGATTTGGTTCGAAATGACAAGATGTCTCCAGTTTCTTCCCGGCTGGCAAGCAGCACAGCTGCGGTTTTAAAAATGGCTCCTTCTGAATGTCAGGGTCCACACGGGTGCCCACTGAAAATGTGTGCTTTACTCATGGGCTTGCTCTGGGGATTTAGTGAGCAGAAGGGCTGAAACTAGGGTGGAGCGAGTGGAGGGTTTTCCCAGGGGGCCAAACTCGGAGGGTGCTAGCAGTACTTGAGGTCCTTCAGCAGAACAGAAACAACAGCACTTAGCAGCCCATCAAAAAGAATAATTAAATGAGAGAGTTACTAGATGGTAGAGAGCAACTCCACTGACCTGCCCACAAATCTGGACTGTGCCTTTCATAGCCATGGCCTAATGCTAGGTCTCCATGCCAACCACTCCCAAATGAGGGCTTGGATTGGGTTCCATTTGTGGTCCTTGGCCCCTATTCCTACTTTTTTTTTTTTTTTTAGTGAGGCAACTGGGGTTAAGTGACTTGCCCAGAGTCACACAGCTAGTAAGTGTTAAGTGTCTGAGACCGGATTTGAACTCAGGTACTCCTGACTCCAGGGCCGGTGCTCTATCCACTGCGCCATCTAGCTGCCCCCCTATTCCTACTTTTTAATCAATCAATCAATCAGCATTTATTATATGCCAAGTATGTGCCAAGCATATAAAGCAGTGCATAAACTGGCAGCTGTTGTCATTGTAGTACTGGCCCTGCTGCTAACCTGCAGAGTGACTTTGGACAGGTCACTTCCCCTTTCTGGGTCTTAGCTTCCTTCTGCATACAATGAGGTTAGACAAGGTAATCATTAAGGTCCCTTCCAGCACCACTTATAAGGGCACCGTAAGTCTGGGGCTCCTGGAAGTGCACTAAGGCTCTGAGATTCAACCAGGCAGGTTAGCCCATCTTTGGAAGTCTGTGAAGAAGAATTCAATTGGTTTTTTTCCATTCATAGTACTGCTTAATGATTTAATTATTAAGAAGTGATTTGTGAGAGGAAAGACTTAAAATGAAATACTCAGCAGGGAAAACAGGGTGTTCAAAACAAACCAACTTATTTCAAGTAGGCCGAGGCCTTAATTGCAATCCTTCCAAATTGAACACTAATTAAGACCAAAATCGAAACAAGTTAGGATTTAAATCAACACCGCACCCATAGGCAATCAAACGCACTGTAGTTCTGCCAGGACCAAACCAATTCTGCCCTGAAACATCGACAGAATTCAACAAATAATCAGATTTGGCAAAAAGTCATATTGTGATGGAGATGAAAGGATAGAGCAGAATGGACAGGTGACTCACTCAGTTGTTCAGGCAACACAGATAACTTGCAGAGGAACTGGAGAAAGGGGAGGGAGCCAAGTCATCAAGAATGGGAGGTGGGGAAGATCCCATAGAAGCCCATCTCTTACTAGGGCCCCCAAATAGGACAGGCCAGGATCTCTGAAGCTTTCCATTTGCAGGTAGCCCAAAGGGCAAACAGGAAACAATAAACGATGGATGTAAGCAGGCAGTAAGTAGCCTGTTGCTGCCAACGATGACAGGAACATAAGGAGTAATGTAAAAGATCTCAGTGAGGACACCCAATCAGAGGAAAAGCAGCTGGGCTAATTACCTAGTGACCTGAGTTCAAATCTGGACTCAGACACTTGACATTCACTAGCTGTGTGACCCTGGACAAGTCACTTAACCCCCATTTCCTTTCCCCCCCTAATTATATATATATATATATATATATATATATAGAGAGAGAGAGAGAGAGAGAGAGAGAGAGAGAGAGAGAGAGAGAGAGAGAGAGAGATGGAGGGAGGGGCTCAGATTGGGACATTTTGCAAACAGTAATGTCAAGGGTAATGACTGACACTCTTCATTCAATTCAGTAAACAGCCTGGAAAGCAGGCTTGATGTAGTATCAAAAGAACTTGGTTCCAATCCCACCTTAGGCACTAATTAGTGTGACCTTGGGCAAGTCACTTAACTCACTGAGCGTCACATTCCTTATCTGTCAAATGAGGATACTGATAGCTGTAATACCTACCCCACCAGGCTACTGGGAGGCTCAGATGAGATAAAGTACATTCAGGGATTTCAAAGCTTTAAATCGCTATGGAATTTGTTATCAATAATGATCAGGGTCATTAGAAGTGCCTATTATGTGCCAGGCTCCCTGCTGGGTGCTGGGGATAGAACAATGAAAAGTAGCACAGTACCTGCCCTCAGGGAGCTTCAGTCTACTGGGAGGACTATAAGCACACAAATACTTCCAGGACAAGGTGAGCTAGAGTGTGAGGGAGAGATCCAGGCAAAGGGGCTCTAAGGAAATTGGAAGAGGGAGAGAGCACATTCTTCTGGGGATTATCAGAGAAAGGTTCCTGGAGGAGGTGGCCCCTAAACTATACCTTGAATGAAGAGAAATATTTCAAAAGGCATAGATGAGGCAGTAGAACACTGGAAGGGGGTAGTGCATATGCAAAGGCGCAGAGGTAGGGAAGAGCCTGGACATTTCCAAGATTTGGGGGCCCCCATCGTAACAACAACCTTTCTAAGTCAGTTAGCAATAGACATAGATAGGGACTGGATCTGTGTTTTTATCAGCATAGGGAAATCCCAGATACTACCAATGCAAGTTAACACCTTCTCTACAACCTCTAGTATTGCAGAGGTGCCTGGGCCACAGACAGATTCAATGCCTTGCCCAGGGTCACACAACCAGGATGTGCCAGATTCAGAACTTGAGCCTAGGCCTTCCTGGCTTTGTGGCCAGTTCTCTATGCCCCATCCCATTCTATCTCCCGAACAGTACCAATATCACCCACAAACAATCCATTGCAAACGCTTGTAATGGTCTAGTGGTTCCTCCTATTGCTCACTATTTGCTTCTGTAAACTAGATTGGCCTAAAACCCAATTAAAAATGTTTTATTAAACATGATTACATTTCTTCATTTCCCTAATCCTTTCCTTTCTGCAGATTACCTGGGTTTTTATTAATTGATTTTTGGAAGCTTCTGATGTGTTTCCCCACTCTGAGCAAACCACAAACCATAATATATATGTTTTATATATGTATAAAATATATTTATATTATATATGTATAAAATATATTTTATATATATATATAATATATGTTTTATATATGTATACAAAACCACACACACACATTGCATATCTATGGCTCATCGCTTTAGCAGTTGACCAGACACAAAGAGTTAAATAAGCAGTTATGGAGCGAGCTCATTTGTTTACCCATAGCACGAAAGCCCTGCCATTCAAAAGGGAGCCTCTCTCATCCCTTAACCAGTGGCAAAGAGCACAACAGAGCCAGGGAATGACAAGTGTGTCATGACTCGTGGCCCCAAATAATGACTTGGGAAGTCAGGATGTCAACAAAATAGAATCAGCCCCATCAGCAAAATGGAAGGAACCAGGAGCAGGACCCTCAGTTAACTGGGGGAAAGATTAATGAGGGGTGATAATGTTAATGAATAATGGACTTTTTAAGAGTCGAGCCATAATATTAATAATGATAAGATAATATTAGCATCACTGATAGTAATCCATAATAATTATAATGGTGATAGTAGGGGCAGCTGGTGGTACAGTGGATGAAGCACTGGGCCTAGAGTCAGGAAGATCTCAGTTCGAATCCAGCCTTGGACACTTGAAACCCTGGGCAAGTCACTTCATCTCTGTTTGCCTCACCTGTAAAATAGCATCTCAGGGCTGTTGTGAGGATGGTGGGAGATAATGATCTTAAAGTTCTCAGCACATAGTAGGCACTATAGAAATGTTAGCTATTATTATTATTGTCATGGAAAGGTGGTATAACAGAGCATATAGAGAGCTTGCTTTGAAGCCAGTAATACCTGGGTTCAAATCCTGCCCCTGACACCTAGTGGCTCTGTGACCCCTGGGTGAGCTATGGATCCCTTAGCCTCCCAGTGCCTCGGGCAACTCTCTTCAGACTCCGAGTTACAGAGAAAGGGCTGACCCACATTGACAGGTACGGGGAGCTCCCTAAACCAATGAAATCAGAGGGCTGGTCCCCATCTCTCATAATAATAAATACTAATGGTTTGTCTTATCTCTCTCCACACTCTCCATCAGTTCCTATGGGTTTATTCATCAACTCTTTGTAGATGATGGCTAAATCTCTATATCCAGTCCTAGTTTCTCTCCTGAACTCAAATCGCATATTACCAACTGCCTACTGAAAACAGACATATTAAACTCAACATATTCCAAACAGAATTCATACTGTTTCCATTTAACTCCCCCCTTCTCTAAATGTCTCTATTTCCACTGATGTAGCCACCACACTTCCAGTCTCTCGGGGTCACAATCTCCGAATCTTCCTTGTCTCTTCCTTCTTCCTCATCCCCTCAGCAAATGGTTACCAATAAATTGGTGACTGGCCCGTTGCTAATTATTGTCAATTCTACCTCCATGGCATCTCTCCTCATTGTCCCTTCCTCCACTGTCACACAGCCTCTACCGGAGCTCGGACCCTCATCCCTTCTCCCGTGGACTACTTCAATCTCCTCCTAAGTGGTCTCTCATCCTCTAATCTCTCCCCTTTCCAATACATTGCCCACACAGCCACCCAAAGTGCTATTCCCCAAACACAGGACTGATCCAGTCATTCTAACCATCCCTTAGTTGCCGAACCCTCCGGCCTTTTCTCAATCCTCTTTCTTGATCCCTCTCTCCTGTCTCTTTCGTGGATCTCCTATCTATCTAAACTGTTCCTTCTCTATCTCCTTTGCGGTGTCCCTCAGGACTCCCGACGTGGGCCCTCTTGTCTTCTCCCTCTATACTGTGATCTCATCACTGCCCATGGATTTAATTACCATCTCCATGCTGACAACTCTCCAATTTACCTATCGTGCCCCGATCTCTCCAGTCACCTCTAATCTCACACATCCAATTGCCTTTCAGACATCTCAAATTGAATGTGTAGTAGATATATTAAACTCAATGTCTAAAAGGGAACTCGTTATCTTTCCCCCTTTCTGCCATCCCTATTACTGTGCAAGGCAACACTGCCATCCCAGTCCCTCAGGCTTTCAACCTTCAGGATGTCCCGGATTCTCATCCACCATATCCAAACTATTGCCAACACCTGTTGATTTCACCTTGGCAACATGTCTCTAAGACACCCCCTTCTCTCCCCTGCCACTGCCACCGCTGTAGTACAGGCCCTCATCACCTCACACCTGGACTGTGGGGCCGCCTGCCCTAAGTCTCTCCCCACTCCAATCCATCCTCTGTTCAGCCACTAAAGTGATTTTCCTGAAGCATAGGTCTAATACGTGTCACTTTCCTACTCACTAAACTGCAGTGGCTCCCTATCACCTGCAGGAACATTATAAATACAAAATGCTCAGGCTGGCATTCGAAGCCCTTCATAACCCAGCCCCCTCTCCACCACGTGGACTCGTCAATCCAGTGACACTGGTCTCCTGGCCGGTCCACAAACAAGACCCTCCATCTTTGGGCCTGAAATGTTCCCCTTTTTCCCACCCCTACTGCTAGTGCCTTTCTCCCAAGATGGCCTTCCATTTACACTTTATATAGGTATATAGCTATTTGCATGTCGTCTCACCCATTCTAGTGTGAACTCATTAATATGTCTTTGCCTTTCTTTGTATTCCTAATGATCTCTCCTGGAACATAGTAAATGCTTAATCAATGTTTATAGACATACTTACTGAGTGCTTAATACGTGTTTGCTGAGTTCTCAAAAGAACTGCAAAATAAGAGAAATGCAAACCAAACAATTCTGAGATATCACTGCATACTCATAAAATTGGCAAAGATGAGAAAGGATGCGAATAGTCCATGTTGGAAGGGCTGTGGAAAGATGGGTACACTAATATTTTGTTGGTGGGCCTATGAATAGTGTGGGTCCAACCATCCTGGAAATCAATTTGGAATTATACTAAGAAAGGGACTGCAATCTGCATATCATTTGATCTAGAGATACCATTGCTAGGCATTTACCCAAGGAGTTTAGTAATTAAAGAAAAGCCCTCCCCCCCCCCAAAGAAATAAAAAATAAAACAAAAAAGCCCCAGAGGCACTAATATAATTATAGCAGCACTTTTTGTAGGTGGCAAAGAGCTGGAAACTGGTTAAGCCAGTTAACTGGGGAACAGTTAAACAAATTGCCGTACAGGAATGTAACGGACTATTATTGTGTTAAGTGAAACAATGAATATGATGAATATAAAGAATCACAGGAAGATTTATGTGAACTGCTGCCAAGTGAAGTAAGCAGAACCTGGAGAATTATTACCATATTGAAAAAGAACATAGTGGTTGAAGCTGAACGCTGTGAAAATCTAATGACCAAGTATGGCTTTAAAGCAGAGACAGGAGAAAGAACCTTCCCTTCTTCTTTGAAGAAGTAAGGGTTGCTAGGTACAGAACACTGCATATAATGTCAGATTTTGGGGGAAATGTTTGTTTTGCCAACGGTTTTTGTTCTTCTTTTGTATTGTTATAAAAGATTGTTGGGGAGAGAGGGCTACAATGGGAAATTGACTTAATAAACTAAAACTAACTAAATAAACTAAAAATCATCAAGGAGAGATCTTTTAAAGATAGAGCTAGAATACTCTGCAAGTAATATTAGATTCCATGGGGACCAGTGGAGTTGTACTCCTTGTACACCTTGTTGAGTCCAAAGTTCACTATAATAAAACAAAATGAGTAGGGAAAAAAAACCTCAGCCCTTTCAGCTCCAGTCCTTCCCCTTCTGGGGGGCTTCTGTTCATTCCTCGCAGGAAATTTTCTCCCCAATTGGACAATTATCTCATCTTTTTCACAGGAGATAGCCAGCACAGGAAAATTCAATCGACCAAAAGAAGCCCAACTTCTCATTTTTGCCCACTGTTTCAGCCTCCTTCCCCATAAGTCTCTTTTAGTAGAGAGCTAAGAAGCAGCGCAGTTGGCTGATGAAATTGTTGGCTTCTCCTATTCCAGCCTACCCTTTGGTAAAAGTAAACCAGGGAAATGACTCCAAAGCAAGTAGCGGGATGGAGCAGCGATCCCAAAAGGACAACTCTCCATCTAATCCTTATTTGAGTAGATTTCTGCCCCAACAACATCCTTGCCAAAGTGGCAGCCCAGCTTGGTAGAAGTCTTCCAGTGAGAGAGAACCCCTTCCCTTTCTAGGTGCCCTAGAATCAAGATTTTCCTACCATGGAGCTGAACTCTACCTCTTTACAACTTTCCCTGTCCTTGACACTACTCTCTTCAGTCCAGCAGGATAAATTTCATCTGTCCTCCTCATGACAGGCCTTCAAGGATTTGAAAACAGCTTTCATGGCCCTCCTAAGTCACTTCGTCATGTTCTAAACAGCCTTTTGCCTATCATCCTCTAAAATGATCAAGGTGATGAACAACCCTCAAATTGGACAATTTAAGAATCCAAATGTGAAAATAACCTCAATTCCCTTTTATCATTTTCCTCAGGAGTCTCATCAAAAGACCGCACATTATCCCCAATATCTAGTATGAGGGAGGCCTCATTTGAAAGGCATCCTACTGAACAAGTGGGTCAAGGCCTTTGGTAGAGGTACACTCTCCATCACATCCATTGCGTTTCTTCTTCCTCCTCCTTTCTGTTTTTCCTCCTAGTCCATGGTCCTTCCTCTTTCTCTGCCCCAGGCCTGCTTAGGGACCCCCTCCCCAACCATTGCTAGACCCCACAAGAGCTCCTAGTGTCAGACAAGCTGCTGACATTTCCGGCTTCCCTTTTCCTTCTGGAGGGGTGAATTCAGATTCGACAACACTTTACTAATTTTCTTTTAGGTTTTTGGAATCTAGTTTACTGCTCAACACTTAAGACTAGCCCTCACTTGTTTACAAACAAGAGAACTCTCTGTACCTTCCTAACCTTCATCTTTTCCCCATAAATTCCCCTAAAGCTTTTTTTTTTTTTTAACTTTTCCTCTTTCCCTTCGCCTAATGTGGCCAACTGCTAGTCAGTCCCTTTAAGTCATTATGAGTCTAATGAGTCGGGGGCAGCTAAGTGGTGCAGTGGATAAAGCACCAGCCCTGGATTCAGGAGTACCTGAGTTCAAATCCGACCTCAGACATTTGACACGTACTAGCTATGTGACCCTGGGCAAGTCACTTAACCCTCATTGCCCCACAAAAAAAGAGTCTAATGAGTCCCTTGACCAAATTTTTACTGAATTGAATTAAAGCTTTCTTTAAAAGGCATGTCTAGGGGCAGCTAGGTGGCCCAGTGGATAGAGCACCGGCCCTGGAGTCAGGAGTACCTGAGTTCAAATCTGGCCTCGGACGCTTAACACTTACTGGCTGTGTGACCCTGGGCAAGTCACTTAACCCCAATTGCCTCACCAAAAAAAAAAAAAAAAAGAAGGAAACTAAGGCACTAGGAACTTCTGGGAAATGCCAAAGTGGCCGTCCTGATTCCCAGTTTAGGCCCCAATCCACGTTGTCACTTTTTTTTTGGTGGGGCAATGAGCATTAAGTGACTTGCCCAGGGTCACACAGCTAGTAAGTGTCAAATATCTGAGGCTGGATTTGAACTCAGGTCTTCCTGAATCCAGGGTTGGTGCTTTATCCACTGTGCCACCTAGCTGCTCTAAAACATCATCTCCCCCCCCAAAATAGCAATTAGTCTTTTTTGGGGGAGCAATGAGGGTTAAGTGACTTGCCCAGGGTCACACAACTAGTAAGTGTCAGGTGTCTGAGGCCAGATTTGAACTCAGGTCCTCCTGAATCCAGGGCTGGTGCTTTATCCACTGTGCCACCTAGCTGCCCTACTTTGCCACTTCTAGAAAGATTTCTAATCAGAGGATCTCTCCTTATTCTGGTCCTTTACTCTTTGCAAAGCGTTCCCTCACAAGAGTTCTGTGTGCTTTCCAGAAGAGGCACAGGGACATAAAGAGATAGGTCCATGGTATTAAAGCAAGGCTGTATGGTCCTGCTCCGTGTCCAATCTGTGTCAAGCTCTTTCCCACTGTCCCATGCATGCATGGCACCTCTCTAATTATGCCATTCATCTATGAACAATCAGTAATCTTCTCCAACTTTTTCCTAGATTTCTAGAAGCTGTAGCAATCAGGTGACTGGGGATTCTGTAATTACGTGGGATTAGTTTGGAGAGAGTTCAATTTCTTTAAAGCATGGTCAATCAGGAAGTGACCTATGGGCTCATCTAGTCCAACTGCTTGATTTTACAGAGGAAGAAACTGAGGCCCACAGAGAGGAAAGGACTTGTCCAAGGGCCAGACAGCTAATTAGCAAGAGTTGGGACTAGAACTGAGGGCACCTGCCTCCCAGTCTAGTAAATCTTTCAGTCTAAGAACACCAACCTCGGAAAATCTGGCTGCAGGCTCCAGTTCTGCTACCTGCTCACTGGGTGAGTACGGACAAGAGCCTTTTCCTCTCTAAGCCTCAGTTTCCTCATTTGTGCAACGAGCTATTTAGCCCTGATCTCTATGGCACCTTCTGTCCCTGAGTACATATGCAAGGTTGGAAGCCACTTTTCTGAGCAATTGCAAACAGCAATTCTGAACTCCATCAAGCATACCCATGCCTCCCCATTTGGATTCTCTCTAGCATGTTGGAAGCATGGGCAGGTGCTGCAGGGCCCTGAAGCAGCAGATTAGGAACCTTGGACCATCCCCCTCACCGGATTGGAAGCCAGTCAAGCTTTGCTACCTTTATCAGGAGTGTGCAAATTGCTTGAGGGTGGGGATGGGGGTGGGGAGGGGGAGGCAGCTCTTTCATTTGAATTATGCTGTAGAAGGCCCAGTCTCTGCCTCACCAGGACAGAGAACTACTAACAAATGGAAACCATTTATCAGGCAGAAATTTCTCAGTGGTAAGAATACCCTGACAGTCGAACGGGGAGTTATGGATCGCTCGTTACTGATAAAAAATTGCTCCTTTCCTCTTATTAAAACCTTAAGGGAAAATATATCTCCCCCCCCCACCGCCTGCAATGATTTTCTTCTCCTTCTGCAAATAAATAATATTAACAACAACAGACACTATCCAGCACCTTAAGTTTGGCAAGAGAACTGGAGTTACACAGACTGTCTTATTTGAACCTCACAACAACTTTGAGAAGGCGATAGGACAGACGAAAAAACTGAGATCCAGGACAAGTTAAATGGCCATAGTCCCCCAACTGATGTGGGTCACAATTGGGGTTAGACTCCAAGTGTGGCATTCTGCTCACTAGATGTAGTTTGTCCCACGGGCCAGCAAGGACTTGGCTTTTCTTTGTGGCTATAGCATTCTCTCCCCTGGGTAAGGGAGATACAGATACAGGGGAAGCTCAGGCCTAGGGGTTCCCTTTTGCTCGACCTCCCAAGGGCCAAGGTAGGAGAGGGGCTAACAGGGAACAGCATTGCAGAAATGGGCATAAAAGGAGCTCCCTGGGTTCGATTGAGCCCTTAATAGTACTCTGAGGGCTCTGATGCCCTAGGCCCCTGCTGCTCCTTTGCTATCAGCCTGTAGTTTAGTTAGAACAGAGCAACCCAATTAGATAATCATTAATTAAGCACTTCCATGTGAGGCACTGTACTCAGTGGTGAAAACAAGCAAGCTAGAGACAACACAAACAGAATCATGGGACTTCAGAGCCAAAGAACTTCAGAGATTATTTAAACCAACTTGTACCTAAACACCCCCCCCCCCAAACGGATATCCATTTGAACATCCCCAGGGAGGGGGATGCCACTACCTGCCAAGACTGCCCATCCTACCTGTGGATGGCATCATTAGAAAGTTTTGCTTTCCCTGACACTGAAATCTGCCAGTCTAGAATTCCTTCCTGAGTTAGCTACTTGCTGTGTACATCTTGGGCAAGACCTTTTCCCTCCATAGGCCTCAGTTTTCCCATCTGTAAAATGAGGGACTATACAACATGATCTCCAAGGGTATTTTCAGCTCCTTTGATTTCAAAATCTGATGATTCTTTTATTTGACCATGGCCATATGGCTGGTTAGTGGTGAAGCCAGGATAAAAACCCCAGGCCCCCTCACTCCTAATCCAGTCCTGCTCTACTTATTACAGCATGCTGTGAAGTACCATGCATATGGATAGCATATGAAGGCTTTGTTAACTGGACCGATTCTCATCTGTGGTAAGAGAAGGGTAACCCATTTTTGTAGGAGTCAGTTTGCTATGGCTAGCCAATATTGTCTTCAACATCCCAGCCTGGAAATGGAGTTGCTTTTTTTTTTCCCCACAAGAACCAATAAGAAATGATGATTCAAGTGATGGAAGCCTCAGGTGACAAGGCCCATGGAAGCGACGTTAAGTTTATTAACACAGACACCTACAGATATCAGGAAATCACAATTGGCTTTATTCCTTTGTGGGCCCTACATGAGCTGTTCTATTACAGGGAGGGGCTGATTTATGTGGAGCCGTTGAAAACACAATGAACCAGTCACAGTGGCTTTATTGAGTATTGATGCTGCTATGCCCACTGAAGGAAGATAATGCCTGTAACACTGTCAGTTGTTTCCCAAACCCAACCTAAAGGAAAAATGTGAGTTCAGTTTGCTGAAAGTGTGTGTGGATACCGCAGCACTGCTATCTCCCAGGGTAGGAAAAGGCAAGCCAATACTGGGTGACACTGGAAGTGAGGCCAAAGGTCATTTGTGTTTGTCGGTTTTTGAACAAATCCATGGGGACTCTTTTACCCCCCAGACTGCACCTCTTCTTTCTGTGTTTCTCTACAATTAAGACCCTAGGTAGTGTCTTTAGTCCCCTTAGCATCCATTCAAATTCAGTCAGGCCCCAAGTCAACTGATAGATCAAACAACCAACAAGAATTTATGAAGTTCCCCGCTTTGTGCCAAGTACTACGCTGAAGGTACAAAGACGGAAATGATATGCAGTCATTGCCCTACATTGCTCACATTCTAGCATGGAAAATGACACATACTACACATGGAAATACAAAATATGCATAATGCACACACAATATATACAAGGTGATTGTTTTTGGTCAAAGGAAGCATGGCCAACTGGGACAATTAGTACAAAAGAGGAGATATGCTTCAGCTGAACTTCAAAAGCAGCAAGAGATTTTGAGAGGTAGAGGTGAGGAGTGAGGGCATGGGGGAAGAAGGACTCTGTGCAAAGATATGGAGAGAGGAAAAGGAATGGATGGAATGCAGAGAGAAGAGAAATAAATAATCAGCCTGGAAAAAGAGATTGCAGCCAGATTGTGGTGTTTTACATGCCAAACAGAAGAGGCTGCATTTTACCTTAGAGGCAACAGGGAGCAACTGGAGCTTTTTGAGCAGATGAGTGATGTGGTCAGCTCTGTGCTTTAGGAACAATATCATTTTGGCAGCTATGCAGAGAATGGATTGGAGAGGGAAAAAATGAGCCAGGGAGACTAATTAGGAGGCTACTGCAACAGCCTCAGTGAGACGTGATGAGGTCCTCAAGTAGGATGCTGGTTATATGACTGGGAGAGATGTTGTGGAGGCAAAATAGACAAGACTTGGCAACTAATTGGACATAGGGGTAAGGGAGAGGGAAGAATGGAAAATGAGTTCAATGGTTGTGAATGTTGTTGAAAGGGATACTTTTTTGGGTAGAAATGGTGAAATTAGTAAGAGGGTTGGGCTGGGAGCAGGAGAGGGGAAGATAGAACATCAAGTTCAAAATATACAAAAAAAGAGTTGGTTTAGTTCTCCAGATGTAGAAAGATATCTACAGAGATGATAATTAAAGCCACAGGGGCTGATGAGATCACTGACTGGGAAAGTATAGGGAAGGGAAGAGTGCCCAAAAGAAAAATTTGGGGGATACCCACAGTTAAGGGATCTGCACCAGTGAAGGGACTATACCATAGATGAATGAGATCATAGCTACATCAAAGCATATATATGTACATACGTAGCCAACACAGAAGTATAGACACATGAACTCATTTTGGCTAAAAGAACTGCTACCAGCCCCTGTGTAAGAAAAGATCTGCCCGAGTCCAACATGTGTAACAAATATGCTTCTCTTCCAAAGAGCAAAGCAAATTTTCCTAATGTTTTATAACTGGATTAGCAACCTCTGGTCATTAGTGACATAAAATGGCTATTGTTGGTGATAATGAAGAAGACAAAAACACCGCCCTCCCCATGGCACACACACATTCACTCACTCAAAAATCTTCAATGGCTCCCTATTGCCTCTAGGATAAAATACAACCCCCTCAGCTTCTCCTTTAAAGCCCTCCATAATCTGGATCCTACCTAGTCCAGTTTTCTTTCATTTTACTCCCCTCCACATTCTAGCCATTCTACTAGTAGCTAGTAGTAGTTAGTCAGTCAGACAGTGAAACTGGCCTAACTCCTACTAGTTGCCCATACACATCTTGTCTCCTGCTTCTGGACCACACTACCTTCTCTCTTCTACCTTGTACCCAGCTTCCTTTAAAGCACAGATCAGAGAAGGGCAGTTTTCTTATATTCAATTTACTATACCCATTAAAAGTAAATGTAATAGGGGGTAGCTAGGTGGCACAGTGGATAAAGCACCAACCCTGGATTCAGGAGGACCTGAGTTCAAATCTGGCCTCAGACACTTGACACTTAACTAGCTGTGTGACCCTGAGCAAGTCACTTAACCCTCACTGCCCCACACACAAAAAAAGCAAACGTAATAGAAGTACCCAGTTTCACATACAATTGTCTTTTTCTCTTTTTCGTATGCTGAAATGTATGTGTTGATGTTTATATTCATGATGAGAAAGAAAAAAAAATTAGGCCCAGCTCAGGTTGCCACCTTCTACAGTTCCCGAGTTCCCCCACACACTATGGCTCTGATGCTTGAAATTACTTGGTAGATAAGATACTCTGTATTTGCTGAAATATGTTTGTCTTCTTGTATTGATGTCCCCAGTGTTTCACATGGTGCCTGGCACGCACTAAGCACTTAAAAATGCCCTGTCTGACTTGGGTCTTCTCAGCAGTGCAGGACAATTGCAAAGAACTCATGATGGAAAATGTTCTCCACATCCAGAAGAAAGAACTGTGGATTCTAAATGCAGATAGAACCAGACTCTTTCTATTTTTGTTGTTTTTTCTTTTTTGAGGATTTTCCCTTTTGTTCTGATTCTTCTTTCACAACGTGACTAATGTAGAAATATGTTTAATGTGATTGTACATATATCACCTATATCAGATTGCTTGCTGTCTTCGGGAGGGGGGAGGGAGGGAGAAAAATATTATGAAAACAAATGTTGAAAACTATCTTTACATGGAACTGGAAAATAATAAAATACTTTTATGATTAAAAAAAATGCCCTGTCTGAGAAGTAAGATCCTTGAAGGCAAGGACTGTTTGTTTCATCTTTGTATACTAGCACTAATGCTTTTCAAAACAAAGTGCTCAGGAGGTCTTACTTTGTAACTCAATGATACTCTTTTTTTTTTTTTGGCGGAGCAATGAGGGTTAAGTGACGTGCCCAGGGTCACACAGCTAGTAAGTGTCAAGTGTCTGAGGCCGGATTTGAACTCAGGTCCTCCTGAATCCAGGGCCAGTGCTCTATCCGCTATGCCACCTAGCCGCCCCTGGATCTTTCTTCTTAGTAATTCATTTCTATCTTATGAGAAGTCTGGATCATATGGGAACACCCTTCCCTCCTAAACAGATGGGAATTTAGAGAACATAAGAGTACATTTTCTTTACAAACACGGATGGTCACATTTAAGGCTTAAAGCTGTGTTAACCATATGGCAGGTGTTACATTAACTCTGGGATCTGCCTTGTTAGTCTGCAGCTTAAGACCCTCCAAGGTGGGAGATAGTCAGCCTTTCAGTTCCTTTTTTCTCTATAAAGCACTACAGGGGACATTAGCTTCTATAATTACACATTTACACACCATCTAGACTGGCAATTGGGTAACTGGATCACATTTTATCAGGCCCAATTTCAGCACTTTCTCAAGCTCAACTTTCTAGATAAGAGATTCTGTTCTTGGACTGGGTCCAGAAATCAAATTGAAGGGTTGATTATCTTCAAGTTGAGGAAAAACACAAGGCAGTGGCCTGAGGCTTTGAAAAGACTATAGAAAAAGGTCTTGAAATGACATAAGAAATTGCCCAAATGTAGAAGCCCACCAGCTCTTTGGGAGTCAGACTTTGACAGAATGCTAAAGAGATTAAGAAAGGGTTAACTGCCAACAAATGGCATGAAATCACTGCATGTGTCCAAAGAGAGGCTGCACATGTTTTCCCCAAATCGTAGCACTTGGAGACCTTCTTTCTAGTCAAAGCCCTCCACTGTGCATACAGATACACGAGGAGGAAGCCAGCATCCAAAGAGATCACACAGGTAAGTAAGAAGCAGATCTGGGATCCAGAATGAGGGTCCCGGCCCCCAACTCCAATGCTCTTGCCGCATTCTGACAGGTACAAAACCCCACTGTGGCCTAAAATCACAATGCAACCTTCCCAAAGTAAAAAGCAGAGGGACACATGCAGAACCACTTCTGAAGGGCCTCCTTTCCTTCCACCCCAGAAATGTTCTGGGAATTGGTCAACAATGCCTACATGACATAGGTTCAAGGTTTGCAAGCCCTAGGCTACTGGCACAGCCCACTGGGCCCTTCCCTGCCCCTCTTCCTTGATCTGCTTGATCCTCCAACTTTCACAGTGAGTATTTTTATATGGTAATTTAGAGAACTTCATTTTTAGTATGTGCCTTTATTTTTTCTTTTCTTTTCTTTTGTATAAGCATGCATGCGTGTGTGTGTGTGTGTGTGTGTGTGTGTGTATGTGTGTGTTTTGTGGAGCAATGAGGGTTACGTGACTTGCCCAGGGTCACACAGCTAATAAGTGTCAAGTGTCTGAGGCTGGATTTGAACTCAAGTTCTTCTGAATCCAGGGCTGGTGCTTTATCCACTGTGCCACGGCTAGCTGCCCCCTATTTTTTTCTTTTCAAAGAGATGTCATCCTATGGATATATGTTACTTGCAAGCAATCTTGCAAAACATCACTATGCTAGGTTACAAAGTGATTGATGGGTCTGCAATAATATTGAAAAATTCTGGGCCCATGTTACTGGTCTGTATGGGGAAAGTTGCCCATTTGCAAATAGGCAGAGCTAGTTAGAAATATACCAGACAGGGGGTACAGTAGATAAAACACTAGCCCTGGATTCAGGAGGACCTGAGTTCAAATGTGGCCTCAGACACTTGACACTTATTAGCTGTGTGACCCTGGGCAAGTCATGTAACCCTCACTGCCCCACAAAAAAACAAAAACATAAACAAAAACAAACAAACAAACAAAAAGAAATGCACCAAACAACCAAGCCAAAATACAGAGAAACAGGGGCCATCCTTCACTTAGGACCCGTGTGTGCTTCCAAGTCATTTTCTCTCTCTTGTTCCCTCCTCTCTATAAAATGAAGGGTTTGTACTAGATGGCCTCTGAAGTCCCTTCTAGTTCTCGCTCTAGGATCTTATGAGCTCTGCCAAATGCAAATGGGAAATTATCTTCACTTCAAAGTCGAGAAAGCAGAGAATGAAAGCAATTTAAAGGGTCTTATGAGACATGTGGCTTTGAAAATTTGGTTCTCAGACATCAGATGTACTTTAGCAAGGTTCTATTTATCCTCCTAACCTGGGAGCTAAGCCTAATGGTTTTGAGTGGGCTTACACATTTCTTTCCTTTCTTTCTCTCTCTCTCTCTCTCTCTCTCTCTCTCTCTCTCTCTCTCTCTCTCTCTCTCGCTCGCTCTCTCTCTCTCTCTCTCTCTCTCTCTCTCTCTCTCTCTCTCTCTCTCTCTCTCCTTCCTTCCTTCCTTCCTTCTTTCCTTCAAGGAGCATGTATTAAGCAGCATATGCAGAATCAAAGCAGGAAGGGACATGAGAAGCCATTTGGCTTTATCTAGACCTTAGTAGAAATACTCTGCCAACATCCCTGACAAGTGGTCAGCCAGCCTCTGCTTACATACCTCCAGTGTTAGGGAGCCCACTGCTTCCTGGGAGTGATTTGCTTGTTAGGGGAGGGCGGTTGTTCCTAAGGGAAATACAGAGCTGTGACTTGCACCTGTTGCTCCTAGTCTACTGCTTTTTCCGCCTGTCAGCCCTTTAAAATATCTCCAGGTAGCTATTGTGTCTTTTCCAGAAATCTAAACAGTTCTTTCAAGCAACCCTCATATGACAAGACTTCCAGGCCCCTCACATCCTGGTTGCCTTCCTCAGAATGGGCTATGCTAGGGCCTGGGAGAAAGACAGGGCCATACCCTTGAGAAGCTTACACTCTAGTAGGGGCACAACACATATACATGTGACAATAATACAACTTGGTGGTAAATTCATTAGAGAAGTGAGCCTGAATTGGATGCAGTCAGATGAGGGAGTGCTCTCTCTTGGCTTAAAGGGGGAAGGGGAGAGCATCAGGGAAGGAGCATGGAGGTCAGAGCATTGGAGCCAATATTCCTCCACCTTTTGACAGAGGTACACCCAATCTGCAAGCACGGTTGGCTTTCTGACTCGACCACAACATAACAGACGCTAACATATATTGAGTTTCTCCAGTGACGAGCACCAGCATATTAATGTGACGGTTGCATCCTATGCCATCAGGAGCTTGCCTACTTTGCCATCCTTGGCAATATCATAATTGAAACAGACACAAAGTTACTCTCTAGCTGCCTGGAATAGGGAAAGAGCCTATTACTTTGCCCCTCTGCGTTTGGCCCAAGCCAAATGGGCTACAACAAGTCACATTCATGGGACCGTGGAGCTAGCGTTTCATGGATAAGCCTGGATGGATGCCCTTGACTCCAAACTACTTCCTTCCTTCCTTGGAAAAGGAATCTTCTCTTGACCTTTGGTTCGTAATGAAGAAAGTACAACATTGCCTTCAACTTTCCAAAAGGTAGAGCTGAACAGGCCTGGCTAAAACCCAAGTCACGGGGAGGGCTTAAGGACAGAGGTGTTCTAAGACCTCTGGTTTCTCTTTCTCCATGTTGGGCAGAAGAGTAGAAGCCTTTTTCTTCTCTTCTCCTGGGTAGGCAATAGAACAGAAGGCAGTGCCTTCTTGACCTTCATATCCTCTTAGAGTACAGAACCGCAGAGAACCCCTTGGCTCCTCTCTCTACCTTCTTTTTGGGAAGAAGCAGGTATGAAGGTTTTTCTCCCTGTCTTCCAGCCCAAGTGTATCCATCAGTCAATCAGTCAGCCTGTCTCTGCATGAGCCAGGAATTCAAAATTTAACGTAGCCTCCTTTCCAGATGGATGCAACTGGACCCAAGGAAAGGAATCGGCTGCTGTCCTGCTGTATGGAATGTTTCTGTCTTGCACCTTTATGTTTTTTATTGAGGACTATAATTAATCCATCTTATAGCTACTCTATATATACCTTCATAGGCACCTGTTATCTTCCCCCCACCACCTCATTCAAATGTTAACTCCTCAGTTGTGCCACTTTTGTCTTTTTATTCAGAGCACCTAATATAGTGCCTGGCATACAGTAAGTACTTAATAAATGTTTGCTGATTGATTGAATATTTGTGCTGAGCTAAGAATTTTCCTCATAAGTCATGACTTAGCAAGCATCTTACTGGCCACTGTCAGAAAGACCCCTAGGGCACTGGCCACTGACTGTTTTGGGGTGTTGTAGTCTTGTTAACAGATTCTTGGTAGAGAAACGTGGGTAGTGTTTCCCCAAACATCTATGTGTTCCAGGGTCCAAAGCAGATGACTGTTAGAGAAGAGCAGATAGACTCTTTAGAAACAAACCAAGACATACCAGATTTAAACAGGCGTCACAACAGCCTGAGAATTTTCTCTCGTTTGCATCTTCTCAAAGCTGGGAGTGGAAATGGGGGGGGGGGGAGAAGGGGGAAAGATAATCTATTCAAATCCAAGCCTGCCTACACAGAACTTAAGATGTGATAACTGCTTGGACTTATATATAATATAGTTCTCCAAAAACGTACAAACTGCTTCCAATCCTGGTCTCACTTATTCTCTGTTTCTCCCGTCCAAAAACAAACTTAAAAAGCAGATAAAAATGAGCATCATCATTTAGCGATGGAGAATACAATTGGCCTAGCTCAAGAGTTGGAAAGGAACTTAGATCCCATCTACTTCAAGCCCTTTATTTTACACAGGAGTCCGCTGAGGCCCAGAGAGGGGAAGACACTGGCCCAGGGTCGCACAGCTAATATGCATCAGTGTTGAGTTTCCAACCCAGGTCTTCTGACTCTGTGGCACCATTATGCCTCTGAAATAGTAACCTAGAAAGTTCACAGCTTGCTTGGGGATGGGAAAAGCCTGGGAAATGCTATCCAATTCTGCCCATAAAGGTGGACTATTCCATGGGTGGGGAAAACAGAAATGAGACCGAAAGCAATTTTACTTGTAGCAGAGGAACAGATAGATACCGGAACGAGATTAGCCCCAAGAGTCTCCTCCTCTCTGTACTAGTATGGCCACATTTAGCCTGCAGGTTGGAGTTACTTAGCAGGCAGAAGGCACAGGAGGAGTGGGCCCAACGGGGAGTCGGAGCTATAAAAAACAAAGTTCTGTCCATTCTAATTTGGTAGAGTTGTATGTGTATTTACTAGTGGACACCATCAGATACATGATGTGATGGGCAGTCGGTCAGAGTGGCTACACTTTTGCATGGGAACATTTCAATCTCATGGGTTTTTTCTGAAATGCAATTGATGGAAGGAAACATTTTTGGTCTAATTTGTCTTTGCCATTAAGTCCATGTCATAAATAGCCTTGGAACCAAAACAGAGATATTAATAAAGAGACATCCTTTGTCTTATGTTCCAGTTTGTTCAACATTACCACCCCCCCCAAACAAAAAGAATTCAGTACAATTGGTTCTGTTCTGCATTTTTCCTTTTAAAAAAAATATATATGTATATATACACACATACACACACACACTGTTGAAATATTGGCGAGTATTTTTTAAAACAGGAAAGGAAATACTTGAAATGAAGAGATCTGAGGTTGAACCTTGATTTCATCTTCTTATTTGGCTTTTAGCAAGTCTTTTTGCCTCTTGGGGCCTTGCTGTCCTCATGTGTAAAAGGGGTAGTTTGGCTAGGTGGCCCATTTTAATCCCTTTCAGTCCTAAAAGTCTACATTTTTATGGGCCGAGGGAAAGGTGACTTCGTGCGCTTTCACATGCATGGCAAGCCATCGAAAGCTGGTTCTAGGGAGAAAAATCCATAGCCTCTGACAACTTCATGTAGTCATTTATCTCCCACCTCAGTGGCAGGTAAGGTCACCAAGAACGAACTGGAATACGTGACCCTTTCTAATTGGAAAATTATAATTATATTGATTCATTCACTCATTCAGCAAACATTTATAAAGTGCAAGATTCTGGGGATTACTGAGATAAACCAATTGAAGAACCACTAATTCATCAGAAAAATATGGGGAGGATTTATATACAGTTGAAAGAAAGAAGCAGCAAGAGAAGAGGATGCACAATACCCATAATAATGAAAATGAGGACAATAGATTTTCAGTCAACTGCAAGGGCCAAGGATTTCCAGTGACTGATGGGAACACCCAGAGAAACAGTATGGTGTGGTGGAAAAGAATGCTAGATCTGGAAGCCCTGGATTCAAAACCGACCTCTGCCACTTGCTATCTGTAATGCCTTGAGCAAGTCACTTCATCACTATGAGACTACATTTCCCCATATGTAAAATGAAGGGCTTGGGCTAATGAACTCCAGGGATCCCTTGCAATTCTTTTTTTTTTTTTAAAGTGAGGCAATTGGGGTTAAGTGACTTGCCCAGGGTCACACAGCTAGTAAGTGTTAAGTGTCTGAGGCCGGTGCTCAGGTATTCCTGACTCCAGGGCCGGTGCTCTATCCACTGCGCCACCTAGCTGCCCCCTTGCAATTCTAAGTATATGAGAATAGATAGATAGATAGACAGACAGACTTTCTGTTGAAAAAATGATAAACTAAGTTACCCATACCCTGGCAAACATGACAATAGATGGAAATATCCAGTGTTGGAGGGGCTGTGGAAAGATAGGCACATTAATACCCTGTTGGTGGAGCTGTGATTTTTAGTCCAAGCATTATGGAAAGTAATTTGGAATTATGATAAGAAAGTGACTAATATGTCCATACCCCAGGGAGCCCACTGCTAGGATTGATAAGGAGATCAGTGACACAAAGAAAAGCCCCAGATACACCAAAATATTCATAGCAGCCCTTTTTGTAGCAACAAAAACTTGGAAACAAAGTAGATGCCCTTGATTAGGGGACGACTAAACAAACTGTGGTACGAGGATATAATTGAACATTACTACCTTATAATAATCGTTATACATGAAGACTACAGAGAAACACACCAAACATATGATCTGATGCAAAATGAAGTAAGGAAAACCAGGACAAGAATAGACACAATGCCACTGACATATCATGTGACTGTGTGAAGGGAAAGAACAACAATAACAAAAATCAAAACTAATTGCTGTTAAGTTATAATGATCGAGCTTAGCCCCAAAGAAGGAAATCAGAAGAGATCTCTCCTGTCTTTATAGAGGTGAAGGATTATGAGCGAGGAACACAGCGTATACTGTCGGATTTGCTTGATGTGTTCATTAGTTTTGCTGAACTGCTTTTCTTTTCTCTTTTTTTATTCTTTATGGTAAGGGATGATTCTATGGGAAGGGAAAGGGGAGGAATATATTGGGGAAATGAAGACAATGTAAAAAACAAAAAAAAATCAACAAAAAATGTAAAAAGAAATTACAAACTAGAAGAGTGGGAAGCTGTATGTACTGTCAGTTGGAACTCCTTTTTTTTTTGCTGGTCAATGAGAGTTAAGTGACTTACCCAGGGTCACAGAGCTAGTAAGTGTCACGTGTCTGAGGGCATATTTGAACTCAGGTCCTCCTGAATCTAGGGCCCATGCTTTATCCACTGCACCACCTAGCTGCCCTTGTAACTACTTTTTAAAAGGATGATACCATGGGGAATAGGGAGTCTACTAGGAGGTAAGTATTGTGTCAAAATAAAATCTGTCAATGAAAAAGTAAATGAAAATAGAGGCTTTAAGAAAAAAAGAACCACTCATTCCTACAATGTCAGAAAAAATTTGGCCTTTGACATCATTGAATCTGACATTTAAAAAAAATTGGGGGGGGGGGCCAAGGCAATTGGGGTTAAGTGACTTGCCCAGGGTCACACAGCTAGTAAGTGTCTGAGGCTGGATTTGAACTCAGGTCCTCCTGACTCTAAAGCTGGTGCTCTATCCACTGTGCCACCTAGCTGCCCCAGACACATTCATTTTAAAGATGGGAAAACTGAGGCCCAGAGATGGAATGGACTTGCTAAAGATCACACAATTTGTCAATAACAGAAGTGGGTTTGGAAACTCAGTCCCAGTTCATTTTGCTAGCCCACAAAAAAGTTCATAGAATCATAGACCCTGAGAGGGGGAAGGCCCTTAGAAGTCATCAGGTTCAACTTCCTCATTTAAGAGAGGAGGAAACTGAGACCCAGAGACAGGAAGGGACTTGCTTGATGTCACATGGGTTGTGAACAAGTGGCAGAGGCAGTACTAAACTCTAGGTCTGCTGATTTCTAACTCAGTGTTCTTTTCTTTTTCACCAAGGTTCTTTTGGGTCCCATCTTGGATCATGGAAGGGGAGGATGGAGATACTCAAGGTACTGAGGACTTAAGCTATATACTCACCCTCAACCCTGCCTGGCTCCCCAAAAAAGGTCATAAAATTTAGAGCTGAAAGGGAACCTGGATGTTCTCTGCTCCAACCCACTCATTTTTTTTTAGTGAGGCAATTGGGGTTAAGTGACTTGCCCAGGGTCACACAGCCAGTAAGTGTCAAATGTCTGAGGCCAGATCTGAACTCAGGTACTCCTGAATCCAGGGTCAGCGCTTTAACCACTGCGCCATCTAGCTGCCCCCAACCCACTCATTTTAAGGAAGAAAGAAAGGCCCAAAGAAAGAAGTAACTTTCCTAACATCACACAGGAAGCAAGAATCAAGGCCAAGATTTGAACCTAGCCCTTGTGGTGACTTTTTTTGTACCTGGCAGCCTCTCTTTATTCCTTCCTGCTAGGTGACTACAAGGTAAACACCTGGCATTTGACAATTCCATTTTTTTGGTGGGGCAATGAGGGTTAAGTGACTTCCCCAAGGTCACACAGCTAGTAAGTGTCAAGTGTCTGAGGTCTGATTTGAACTCAGGACCTCCTGAATCCAGGGCTGGTGCTTCATCTACTGTGCCACCTAGTTGCCCTGACAATCCCATTTTGGGGGGCTTACAGAACTATCTGTCAATCCAATATGATCTACCAGAGCCCAGAAGTGGAGGAACATTGCCTCACCACACCCTTGGGAAGGAGGGAAAGTATTAGGATCCCCAATTTACATGGAAGGAAACTGAGGCTGAAAGAGAGACACCCTCACTCATATGGTTAAGGCAAGCTTCATTAGTTATAACAGCCCTGGAAGGTAGGCAGTACAGGCATTATCAGTATACAATACAGGGACAAGAGTCCTGAATATAGTGACAGAAAAACTTGGTCTAAATTTAGCTTCTGATACTTAATTGCCTATGTTATTTGAGGCAAGTCCTTTTACCTCTCTGGGCCTTGGGTTCCTCCTCTGTAAAATTGGACTAAATGGTCTCAGAGGTCCCTTTTAGCTCTTGGATCTCTATATTTTATAAAATTTTAATTGTTTAAATTTTGAATACCAAAAAAGAGCATTTCCACATACACAGCAGAATGCCAAAAGAGGACTGTATAAGAATCTCCATTTCATACTGCTTGTGTTTTTTAAAGTATATAATAAATTCCACATGTTACTTTCAACACTGTCCTGTTTATCTGTTCTCCCTTCTGAACTTCCTTCTGTCCTCTTTGCTTCCAAAAAAATGTTGGGGGCTCCTAGTTTGGGGAGCATCCCTATTGCTAATTTCCCTAACTCCTTCCATATAAAAACTGAAAGCAAAAACAAAAACAAAAACAACTAACAAGCAAAAAACTTTGTAACAAATAAGTATAGGGAAGGGAAACAAATGTACTGAGTGATCCTGTCTACAAATGAAAGCCTTTCTTGTTCTGCACCTGGATTCTTGTATCTCTCCATGAAGAGGAAGGGGTGTGTGTGTGTGTGTGTGTGTGTGTGTGTGTGTGTGTGTTTACAGAGAAGGAAACTGAGGCTTTCTGACTGCACACGGAAATGTAGGTGCTTCCTTGCATGGTTGTATTTCAAAGGTAGCCACCGCCCAAGCCCAGCAGTTCTGAATTAGCATGAACAGTCTCAGTGAAAGTCACAGCCTCCTGCCTCCCACCAAGATGGCCAGGGTGGTGCCAGCCCACAGAAAGCCCAAGGGCAGTTTCCAAGTGTGCTGGACTTCCTGTACCAGTGTCACATCCTACACAGTTCAGTTCAGGATTAGGCTGTCCATTGAAATAGCATTTCCTCAATTCTTAAGTGGGAGCCTCTTTGGCCTCCTTGTAAGTTCCTTGAGCCCCAGATTCCAATTGCCACCCTGGAGAAGCCTTGTCAGCCTCCGGGGGCTCTATTTTAGCAGCAAGTTGGTTGGACTCAGATGGCCTGGGCTTATGAGTGAGGAAGTCTGGAATTACATCCTAGAACATCTCAGCCACTAAGCCAAGGGCAATACAAACATGTAAAGAAACAAACAGTCTACTCTCTCATCCTTGGCCTATTTGGATGTGGACATGAAAGGCAGCATGGTTTAATGGACAGAGCCCAAGATACGGAGGCAGGAGACTTGGATTCCAGTTCCAGTGATGGCCCTGGGCTTTAGTTTTCTCTTCTGAAACAAGGGGAAAAGAATATGTTCCCTCCTCCTTCACCTCATTGCTGGGGGGTGGGGGGAACACACTTTGGAAACAAAAAATTACTATAGAAATGGGAGATATGATGATGCTATGAGAGCATATAAAGATAAAGACCTGCAGGATTCACCAAAAGACCTTTCTCCCTGGGGACAAAGTCGGTACAGGTCTAGAAGATCCCGGATTGCATATGTCTAATTTTCACTAAAACAACACACCAAAAGAAGAGCAACATGTCACAGGGGAGAGAACCAGGAAGACCTGTATTCAAGTCCTGTAGTGCATACCGGCTATGTGACCCTGGGTAAGTCACTTCTCTTCTCAGTGGGCTCTAAGCATCTCTTCCATTACTTTTTTTATGGTGGGGCAATGAGAGTTAAGTGACTTGCCCAGGGTCACACAGCTAATTAAGTGTCAAGTGTCTGAGGCCAAATTTGAACTCAGGTCCTCCTGAATCTAGGACCTGTGCTTTATCCACTGTGCCACCTAGCTGCCCCCTAAGCATCTCTTTAAAATTCAAGGTTGCAGAGAAGGTGCCAACCTGCAATGATAGAGGCATACCAATGAAATCACATGCCCTGTCTCTATCCTTCCAGTTTGGAATAGAGTCAGTCCTTGCGCCAGGCACCTTGCCCAAAGTATACCTTAGGAATATAGAAAATTTGTCATTTCCATTCATTTTCTTCCCCCAGATCTCTCTTTGCCCATTCTCTCCATCTCACCCCTAGGTGCCTCAGCCACAGAAGCCATCCTGACTGAGCTGAGGGCCTCTCAAAATCTCAGGCTCTCAATCATATTTTATTTCTCTATTACTACAAGGGAGGCCTCCATTGGCTGAGGAAGTGAGGAGAGGGGGAAGGTGAGCAGGGGAAAAGACGTTGATGTGAAAAAGCATCAACAAAAGATTTTTTTCAAAAATAAAAAGAACTGGGAGCCGCTAGGTGGCACAGTGAATAAAGCATCAACCCTGGATTCAGGAGGATCTGAGTTCAAATCCAGCCTCAGACACTTGACACTTACTAGCCGTGTGACCCTGGACAAGTCACTTAACCCTGATTGCCTCACCAAAGAAAAGAAGGGAAGGGAAGGGAAGGGGAGGGAAGGGGAGGGGAGGGGAGGGGAGAGAAAATTAAAAATTAAAATTGCCCAAGTCTTACTATCAGTTATAAAATCACAAATAATTTTTTTAAAATCTTCCATTTGGGGGGCAGCTAGGTGGCGCAGTGGATAAAGCATTGGCCCTGGATTCAAGAGTACCTGAGTTCAAATCCGACCTCAGACCCTTGACACTTACTAGCTGTGTGACCCTGGTCAAGTCACTTAACCTCCACTGCCCCACAAACCCCCCCCAAACAAAAAAAATAAAATCTTTCATCTGCACACAGCTTATTGTCAGTCACAAGCAGGGTGAGGGGCCAGGCCAGTGAAAGAAACAGAACATCACAGGGAGCTTCGCTGGCCCAGCAGAAAGACAACACTGCCTGTTTACTACGTTTTCTTCCCAAAGCATCTACCTCAAAATTGAGTGTAGGCAGGGGGCAGCTAGGTGGCCCAGTGGATAAAGCACCGGCCCTGAATTCACGAGGACCTGAGTTCAAATCTGACCTCAGACACTTGACATTTCCTAGCTGTGTGACCCTGGGCAAGTCACTTAACCCTCATTGCCCTGCAAAAAAACCAAACCAAACCAAACAAAATTGAGTGTAGGCAGAAACGCAACTGCACATTTCCAAAAGGAATCACCTTTACAGGGTTCTGTGGGCCTGAGAGAATGCTAGGAAGGTAATGACTCCCAGAGGTAACCAGTACTAATTGCACTGGTTCAATAAATAACTTGCATTTTTGTGATGTTTCAATTGAATCAGTTGATAAACCAGTGGGCTAAGGAAGAAGTAGCTGAAGAGAACAGAGAACCATAGGGATAAGGGAATGAACCAGCCTTGTCTGAAAATCTGGCCCAGCTTCCTCTTCTCTGGGTTAATGAGTTTCAATTTCCTTCTCTGGAAACAGGGAATAATAATATTTGCAATTCCTGCTTTATGGAGCTGCTGTAAGGCAAGTGTTCAGGAAACTATAAAAGCTATACAAATTGGGAGCTACTGTTTAATGCGGCATTGTGGCAAAAGAAATAAGAGAGCCAAAAAGACCTGGGTCTGAGGCCTTCCTCTGACACAGGGCTGTGTGATCCTGGACAAGTCACTTAACCACTAAATGCTTTCGGCCAGAAGTGGCATGCTGTATGTAGCCCACAATACTCCCTGATCTCTAGAACCAGATTAAAAATGTAACCATAAAATATTTAACAAAACAAATACAAATGCCATATGACACAGATAACCAGATAACATCACAGTTTAAAACAAAGTCAATGTGTGGCCTGCAGGGATCCTTCTGTATACATTAGTGGCTCCCATTTCTATTGGAGTTTGACATAGCTGCTCTAGGCAATTGCAGAGAAGTTGCCAGCCTGCATCATTAGGGGGAATTCTCTCATCTGGGATTTCCCTGTATCAAGAAAACCATAATTGATATCCCCAAGACATCCCCCAAAAGAAAAAAAGACCTATTTGTACAAACACATTTATAGCGGCTCTTTTTGTGGTGGCTAAGAATTGGAAATCAAAGGAATGAATGCCTATCAGTTGGGGAATGGCTAAACAAACTGTGGTATATGATGGTGATGGAATATTATTATGCTCTAATAAATGACAAGCAGCATGATTTCAGAAAAGCCTAGAAAGACTTGTATGAACTGATGTATAGCGAAGAGAGCAGAACCAAGAGAAAGTTGTGCACATAGATAGCAATATTGTCTGATGAAATACTGTGAAAGAATTAACTATTCTCAACAATACAATGACCCAAGACAATCCCTAAGGGCTATTGATGAAACATACTATCTACCTCCAAAAGAAAGAACTGATATTGGTAGAATAGACTGAAGCATGCTATTTTTCATTTTTTCCCTTTTAATCAAGTTTTCTTGTACAAAATGACAAATATGGTAATGTTTTACATAATCATACATGTATAATCCATATCTGATTGCTTACTGCCTCAGGGAAGCGGGAGGGGAGGGAGGGAAGGAGGGATAAAAATTGGAACCCAAAACTATAAATAAAAATGTTTATTACATAAAAAAATAAAGTTAAAAAGGGTTTTATGGGGGGGGAAGAAAACTATAAGTCTAATCCTTATCCCTAAGAATTATTGATATTAATAGAACGCATGTGGGCTCCAAAGAGTAAAAATCATCTTTGGAAACATATTTAATAGGGAAACTGAGTCAAGAGAAGTTAAGTAACTTGCTTTCAAGTAACATAGCAACTTTAGAGGTGGGGCCAAGACTAGGATAGTATTCTACTGACTCCCTCTGGAGTATGCTGTGGGTTTCACTGCTGGGTCTATTTCTCAGGAGGCAGATTGTTCATTCAGATTAAAGGTAATGAGAGCAGCTAGGTGGCACAGTGCATAAAGCACCAGGCCTAGATTCAGGAGGACCTGAGTTCAAATCCAGTCTCAGACACTTGACACTTACTAGCTGTGTGACACTGGACAAGTCACTTAACTCTCATTGCCCTGCCAAAACAAACAAACAAACAAAACCAAAAACAGATTAAAGGTAACTAGGATGGGAGGATTTGGTCTTTTGACCTCTAAGGTTGAGGAGCAGTTACTATCTTGGCTTTCTCCTTGGTCCACTGACACATCCTATCTCAGCTCTAACCTCCCCAGCAATGGGAGCCTCCTTTGTTTCACTTACAAAATGGGGATAATTCTTTCACCTGTCTATCTTGCTGAGTAGTTTTTTCTTTTCTTTTTTTTTTTTTGCGGGGCAATGAGGGTTAAGTGACTTGCCCAGGATTACACAGCTAGTAAGTATCAAGTGTCTGAATCCGGATTTGAACTCAGGTCCTCCTGAATCCAGGGCCGGTGCTCTATCCACTGTGCCACCTGGCTGCCCCAATTTTTTTTTCTTCTTCTTCTTTTTTTTTTTTTTGCAGGGCAAAGTGAGTTAAGTGACTTGCCTAGGGGCACACAGCTAGTAAGTGTCGAGTGTCTGAGGCCGGATTTGAACTCAGGTCTTCCTGAATCCAGGGCTGGTGTTTTATCCACCGCACCAGCTAGCTGCCCCCTTGCTGAGTAGTTTTGAGGTGTAAATGGGATGAAAGTGCCCAGGCAAGAAGGAGCCTTGAAAACCACAAGGCCCTGAGGCTGGTGGCATCAAATCTACAGCTATTGGTTCAGGAGCTTGTGCTATTATCACTAACCCTTCTGGCCTATTCCCTGGAGACACAAGTGAGTATAGATCCTGTTTACCTCCATCTCCAGCCTCTTGAGCCCCAATCAGAGGAAGGAAAAAGGGCAATTGAGAATGCAGGGCACTGAGACCAGCCATGGGAAGAACACTACTGGTGGGATTATGGAAAGAACAGGGGACTAGAAATTAAGGGACCAAGGTTCGAATCCTATCTTTGCTAGTAGCTCCTTGTGTGACCGCGAGAAAACCCCCATCTCCTCCTAGTTTCTTCCTCAACAGAAAAAGAGGAATGGCTCCGATGATCTCTAAGGTTCTGTCCAGATCTAACAATTCATGATTCTACGAAATCCATTAGCAAGAACTGATGAGGCACTAATGTTCTGTTGGCTAATTTCAGGAGTTTTCAGTCCAAATGAATTCATCTCCACTTTCCGATCCCGACTCTCATTTTATCTTATTAAGCGCTTGCATTAACCCACCATATGTTTCTCCAGTCCTGCACTGATGTCACTCTTCCATTAATTCGGGCACCTTTGTGTTCTTCAATATCGGCCAATTACAAAAAGCCATCTGTGGATTTCCACAGCCCTCTTACTGGAACTCCCGAACATTTCACCGAATTTTAAAAATAGAAATGGATTGTGTTTTCCATTTCAACAGCTTTACGGGAAAAAAGTAAACTTTTATACCTGCCAGCATTAACAGACTACTAATACTTAACTGCCTCTAGATGAGCTCTGCTGCTGTCACTTCCAGTCCTGGTTCTCGGGGCCTCAATTAGGGTGCCAATAAAAATGGGCGTAATAATATTTGTACATGCGAAATTGTGGGGCTGTAGGCTAAGGCCAGAGCTTTGTAAACCTTAAATCCCAGGAGGATGGGAGCTCTCGTGAATATAGTTTCTGACAGATGTAACTCCACCATGGTTGGTGTTCAAATCCCAGAGTACTCTAGGAAGAAGATATACAACAGTGACTAGAATAGGAAGCGCCCACCTGGAGGTGGGCAAAAGGCACAGGACTTCGAGGTAGGACACCTGGCCCTGACGCTAACCATGTAACCAGAAGCGAGGCACTTCCTCTGCCTGAGCCTCAGTTTACTCATTGGCAAAGTACAGAGTCCCTATCTTATGGGGTTAAGTAGCTTGCTCGAGGTCAAACGGTAACTGGTGTCAACAAGCAAAAATGGAGGTTGGGGACCATAAGCCCTGAGCTCCAGGGCCATGTGCCCTGGAGGAAAAGGCTCTAAGAGAGGCAAAGGAACCTTCAGAGTAGAATGCAGAGTGATCCCCTAAAAAGAGTGGGGGATGGGGTTGGGGAAGCTTACTGACTCAGAACAATAATACAAGTACCATCTCACTTTTCTTTGACATGTTAGGATAGACAAAATCCTTTCCTCACAACAACCCTATGAGGTAAGGAGAGCAAACAGTATCCTCATTTTACAAATGTGGAAACTGAAGCTGAGAAAGGGTGACTTTCCCAAGGTCATACAGCTGGTAAGTGGTAGAGCCAGACTCGAACTCAAGTTCTTTGCCTCAAGTCCAGAGCTTCAACACTACCCCTTCCTCATGCTCTTGTTCTTTTGGGACCAGACTTCTGATTTCATTGCTTTAGGGCACTCCTGATGAGGAAAATCCCTCTACCATAACAAATCAGTACCTAGTATACAGCTTCCTAGTTTTAGCCTCCTGCCTGGGGGCCCTGAGAGGTGAAGTGACTAGCCCAGGGCCTCACAGCCAGTTTATGTGTGTTTGTGCACGTGCATGCACACACATGTGTCTCTGTGTTTGCACCTGTGTGTACATTCATGTGTAGGTATGTATGCTTGCATGTGTGTGCTCATGTACATGTATGTGAATGGCCAGGTCTCCATCTGCTACACTACGTGGCCTCTTGTTGTTGTTGTTATTGTTATTATATCTTTGAGACTTGCATTTTATAATAGGTGGTATCCTTCCAGTTCTGCTATATGGTTGTGAGTTATGAAGCATTGGCACATCTGAAGCACCAAAGGCAAGGATCACCCAGATTGCAGCTGGATGGTCACTCTCAGGGCAATGGGGAGTACATGAGGAGTGCTTCAAAGAGCAATGAGCAGGCCGCATCACATTCCAAACAAGAATGATGCAGGAGAAATGGTGGAAAGCAGGGGTTCTTAAAAGCGGGGCTAGGCTTCAGTGGATTTATAGGAACTTGGATGGGAAAAAAATCACGTCTTTAGTTTCGCTAACCTTGGGGTGGTTTTTTGGGAGTAAAGTATTTAACTTGATGAATTTATAAACATGATTTTGAGAAGGGGTCCATAGGCTTTACCAGATGACAGCACACAGAACAAGACAATGGTTTGAAAGCCCTGGTGTAAAGAATCTCATTAAAGAAATGAGACACCACAGGGTGCAGCTAGGTGGTACAGTGGTTAAAGCACCAGTCCTGGATTCAGTAGGACCTGAGTTCAAATCTGGCCTCAGACACTTGACACTTACTAGCTATGTAACCCTGGGCAAGTCACTTAACCCTCATTGCCGTGCCCTACCCCCCAAAAAAAGAAAGAAAGAAGAGAAAAGAAAAGAAAAGAAAAAGAAATGAGCCACCACTAAAGAAGGTGGGCCAGTCATGTGGTAAGCGAGTACAAAGGATGAGCAACCAATGACAAGTGAACATGTTCCATCGGTATGAGGACTGAGGTGTGGCAGACAGGACACTGGATTTGGGGTCAGGAAGAACTAAGTTCAAAGGCAATCTCACACCCTTCCTAGGTGTGTGACCTTGGCACTTAACCTCCCTGTGCTTTAGTATCTTCGTCGGTAAGAAGAGAGAGATGAAAATGGTCTCGAAGGTCCTTTCCTGCTTTTACTATCTATGTATTCTGATTCCATTTACACTTTGCCATTCTTTTTCTTTTTGGGGGGGGGCAGGGCAATGAGGGTTAAGTGACTTGCCCAGGGTCACACAGCTAGTAAGGGTCAAGTGTCTGAGGCCAGATCTGAACTCAGGTTATCCTGAATCCAGGGCTCGTGCTTTATCCGCTGTGCTACCTAGCTGCCCCGTACACTCTGGCGTTCTTAAAGACAGCACTTTTTCGATTGCAAAAATCTGTTGTAGAAAGAGGGCTTCAGCTGTCAGGCTGATCTCCTGGCTAAGCTTGCCTGCAATGTTCTTTTTGCCCTCCCAGGAAGTGGCCTATTAAAACCATCCTCACTTTGACAAAATACAATAGACACTTCCAGGAAGAAAATCAGAAGTGGTAAGGCTCAAATTATATCCTATTCAGAAGAAATGAGCTGTATAAAAATTAGTAATACTGATGGGAACTACAGGGATTTGTAGTTAACATATAAGAACCCCAAAGAAAAAGGGAGAGAGGTACTCTAATATTCTCTAAAGAATACAATTTACCATTGCCATCAATGACATGTATATACATGAAAACCTCTCCCACCTGCCTTTCACTTTCAGGGGAGAGTAGTAGAGAAATACTGAAGCATTCTCCTGAATAAACTCATTGTGGGCAGATTATCCCTTCCAATAAAAAAATTATTAAGAACTTACTATGTCTGTGAACAAGTCCAACCATTCTGGAGAACAATTTGGAACTAAGCCCAAAGGACTATAAAGCCTTACATATGCTTTGACCCAATAATACTGCTGGTAGGTCCAAGGAGACCAAAGAAAAGGGATAAGGACCTATATGTACTAAAATAGTTATAGTAGCATTTTTTGTGGTTGCAAAAAAAATGGAAACTTGAGAGGATATCTATCAATTGGGGAATAGCTGAACAAGTGATGGTATATGATTTTGATGGAATACTATTGTGCCATAAGAAATTATAAAGGGGATGGTTTCAGAAAAACCCAGGAAAACTTAAATGAACTGATGCAAAGTGAAGTGAGAAGAACCAGGTGAACATTGTACACAGTAACAGCAATATTGTAAAGATAATCAACTGTAAAAGACTTAGTAACTGTGATCAATACAATGATCCGCCACAACCCCAAAGGACTCATGATATAAAATGTTATCCACCTCCAGACAGAGAACTAATGGACTCAGAGTGCAGACTGACACATATTTTTTTTACCTTCTTTTGTTATTCTAGCTTTCTTCCCAGGAACATGGCCAATGCAGAAATATGTTCTGCATGACTTCATATGTATAATAGGTACCAATGGATATAATGCCTTCTCAATGGGTGGGGTAGGGATAGAGTGAGGGAGAAAATTTAGAACTGAAAATAAACATAAAAATTTAAAATAAAACTCAGAGATTAAAGAGAATTGCAAGGTAAAAAAGAGCCTACTATGTGTAGAACTCTGAGCTAGGTAAAGAGGAGAAATTCAGAGAAGTCAAGTCATGGCTCTTACTTCCAAGGAGGCTACAATCTGGTAGGGGAGAAGAGGAAAAGAAGCGTAATTCAAAACAGACCATGAGAAGCATAGAGTAGGCAGTCGTAGTAGTAGTAGTAGTAGTAGTAGTAGTAGCAGCAGCAGCAGCAACAGAAGCTCCTCTCAAATCTAGATCACTTTGCTCACAATAATCCTGAGAAGTAAAGAGTGTATGTGTTGTCCCCATTCTACAGATGAGGAAATTGAGGCTCAAAGAGAAACAAATCACTTGCTCACAGTCACTGAACTGATTAGGAGAGGTTCTAGGAAGCAAAGATATTTCCAACAGGGGAGGGGGAGAGAGCAAACCAGAGAAAATCAAGGAAGGCTTCATGGGGAAGGTAGCATTTCAGTTGAGTCTTTCAACTGATGTATATCTTCTTTTTTGTTTATTTGTTTTGTGGGGCAGTGAGGGTTAAGTGACTTTCCCAGGGTCACACAGCTAGTAAGTGTCAAGTGTCTGAGGCCGGATTTGAACTCTGGTTCTCCTGAATCCAGGGCCAGTGCTTTATCCACTGCGTCACCTAGTTGCCCCCGATGTATAACTTCTAACAGAAACAACAGCATACTATGGCAGATACATTGCCCATGTGCCCTACTACATCTTCTTGGCAATGGCATCACAGAATAGCTTGTGACAGAGTAAGTAATTCCTCTGTATAACATCATTCTTGAATATTAAGGATATATTTTACCCCCCTTCCCCTCATACACACATCTATTTAAAAAAATCATGTACCCAAACCTTTTATTTTTATTTTTATTTTTTTGTGTGTGGGGGGGGCAATGAGGGCTAAGTGACTTGCCCAGGGTCACACAGCTAGTGTCAAGTGTCTGAGGCTGGATTTGAACCCAGGTCCTCCTGAATCCAAGGCCAGTGCTCTATCCACTGCGTCACCTAGTTGCCCCCGATGTATAACTTCTAACAGAAACAACAGCATACTATGGCAGATACATTGCCCATGTGCCCTACTACATCTTCTTGGCAATGGCATCACAGAATAGCTTGTGACAGAGTAAGTAATTCCTCTGTATAACATCATTCTTGAATATTAAGGATATATTTTACCCCCCTTCCCCTCATACACACATCTATTTTAAAAAATCATGCACCCAAACCTTTTATTTTTATTTTTATTTTTGTGTGTGTGTGGGGGGGCAATGAGGGCTAAGTGACTTGCCCAGGGTCACACAGCTAGTGTCAAGTGTCTGAGGCTGGATTTGAACCCAGGTCCTCCTGAATCCAAGGCCAGTGCTCTATCCACTGCGCCACCTAGCTGTCCCCAAACCTTTTATTTTAGAATCCAGTTATTGAAGACACTGCTTGACATGGAACCAATTCACCAGAACCAGAAAGCCTTCGGAAGATCTACCCATCCAAGTGAAAGGTAGTCAGCCAGAGAGCCAATGAACTGAAAGAAATCCTCCTTCCCTACATTGCCGTGCCCTTTGGTTAGATTTTTATGTGATGGGCGTGAGCAGGCTGAGGCACACTCCATTACACAGAAGAAGCATCGTAAAGCCTGTCATCAAAGAAATGTACGCCCAGAAAAAATGATGGGGCAGTTACATAGTGAGAGGAAGAGGCAATCAGTGGACAGCCCATATTTGCTGTATTGGTACAAGAAATGTCAAGGGAATGTTAAGGAAGACTTCTCCTCCCCATCCCCACCAGCACATGGGTAGAACCCTCCCTCCTTCCTTCCCTCTCTCCCACCACCACCACCAGCAGCTCCTCGCCCAGGGAGAACTGAGGCAACAAGAGCCACATCAGATGGGCAGGCATTGGTGGGCTACGATCTGCATTGTGGGAGGAAACATCCATAGATCCACTGGACCACGAGCTAAGAGAACTTCCTCCACCAAAAAGAGATGGGAGAAGGGGGAGGAAAGTAGCCATTTCCCCCTCTCTGGGCCCCACCTTCCTCATATGGAAAATGAAGACTCTCAAGGTCCCTTCCAACTCTAAATCTATTATGAACAGGACTCTCTTGGCCTACTACAGTATCGTTCGTCCTCACGTTTCAAAAGGTCGGGAGATTCCCGGTCCGGGTTCACTTGCCGTTGTTAATTCCACCACCTCCCTTCTCTCTAAAATGAGGTGATTGGATTCACTGATTACAAAGATCCATTCTAGATCTGACACTGGTATTCTAGCTTTCTGACTAGACCAGAAGAGTTGGTTCTACTTTTTGCTATCTTTCTGCTAGCCTTCCTAGCCTCAGAGACTACTAGCTCCTTGAGGGAGTTTAACTCATTCATCTTTCTCCCTCCCCCTCCCCAACGCCCAGCATATAAAATAGGAATTTGATAGTTTTTTGACAAAAGGATGTATCCAATATAGGAGCCGACTTCTGAATATAATATGCCAGCTTTCACAGATTGTTTTTTTTTCTTTTTTTTCTTTTTTGGTGAGGCAATTGGGGTTAAGTGACTCATACAGCTAGTAAGTGTTAAGTGTCTAAGGTCGGATTTGAACTCAGGTCCTCCTGAATCCAGGGCCAGTGCTCTATCCACTGTGTCACCTAGCTGCCCCAGCTTTCACAGAATGTTAATGGACCTTAGATGTCATTTGGTCCAACCCCTCCCCCATTTTACAGAGGAGGAAACTCGGGAGCAGAATGGGGAAGGGACTTTCCCAAGGTCACACAGCTAATAAGGAGAAAGAATAGGACTTGGCCTTTTGTCATCCACTTTACTACTTATTCCACACTATGATGATTTTAAGAATTCTTTCCATGGCCAAAGGGCAGAGAAACGGCGATATTTCTAGAAAACTATATAACTAGACTGCTATCCAGCTAATGCTATACTGTTGACTCCTTGAGAGCAGGTATTATATTTTACCTAAACTCTATTATCTCCTCCAGCACGATCCTATGCACAAAGTATTGTTGAGCTGACTCTCCGGTTAGCCCCAAATATAGCTATGGAATGATAAGCTGTAAATGGATAAGAAAAATAGAAAGCAACTCTCAATTATTTAACATTTTGTAAGCTTTAGGTTAGTGTCTACTGCAACTGTGACATTTGCATCAATCTGGTACAGAAATGAGAAGCATCTTGGAGGAGTAAGTAAGGCACTGATTGCAAGACCACGCCGTGCAAACAAATGGCGCATCTCGAATTCAGTAATAGGCCACACAATGCTCTCCTTCTCGTCAATTAAACTGTAATGGGGAGCTGGGGCTCACACAAAGAAACAGACCTGCTCCCTGCCTGCCCTCCCTTCCCTGCTGGGCTCGGAATGGAAAAAGAAAGATCCTTTTCTCAGCATCGCGATTTATGTCCAGCCCCTAGAGACACAAATTAATGTCTTCCTAGACCCAAAGCCCCAGCTGCTTCGCGAAGCCTAGGACAAAGCTTAACTAAGGTTCACACGTCCAGACACAAAGCCCTTCCAATTGCTAAGCTGGGTATTCCAAAGCCGCCTCCTCAATCAATCAAGGGCTAGAGTTAGCCTTGGTTCCCTTCTCCTCTCCAGACAGCCTAAAGTGTACCTCCCGTGCTCATTGAAAACTGCCCGAGGCATCTGGGGGCCTAGCACAGAGCCATCTGAAGCCTATTTAAAGGAAAGATACAGAACAGAGGGACTTTAAACCACGGGCCCCACTGATCAATATCAGACTGAGGCCATAGCCAATCTGGGAAAGGCCCAATGGCTCCCAGTCCGGTTTTTTAATTAGCAGGATAAGACGGTTGTGTTTGCATGAAAAATATTTCACCTGTCTCTCTTCCTACCTCTGTGGCCATGTCTTCTAAGTCTACTGATTCACCTTTTCCTTCCTGTCCCTTCAATGGAGGTAATGGCTATCCCCCATACTAGTCACAAGAAGATCCTGGAGGGTGTGAATGATGTCTTATTTCTGGCCTTAGACACTTATTAGCTGTATGACCCTGGATAAGTCACTTCACCTTTTTTGCCTGTTTCCTCATCTGTAAAATGAGCTGGAGAAGAAAATGGCAAACCACTCCAGTGTCTTTGCCAAGAAAACCTCACATGGGGTCATTGATATGAGATATGACTGAAAAAAGACTGAACAACAACAAAGGTAGCTCAGTGGATGGAACGCTGGGCCTAACATTGGGAAAACCTGAGTTCGAATCTGGCCTCGGATACTCCCTAGCTGTGTGACCCTGGACAAGTCATAAAAAAAAAAATCAATCTTTGCCTCAGTTTTCTCATCTGTAAAATGGGGATAGTAATAGTACCTACCTCCCAAGGTTGCTGTGAGAATCAAGTGAGATAATAATTGTAGAGCACTTAGCACAGTACCTGGCACATAGTAAGCACTATATACATTTTAACTATTATTATTATTTTATAGTTATCTTTCCCTTCACAACCAAAAGCCATAGTGGCACAATAGAGGAGAGAATACTGGTTCTGCAGCCTGGGGATATGGGTTCAGATCCCACCTCTGTAACTCACTTAAAGGCTCCTGAAGTTCATCCTTCTGCTTTGTGAAACGAAGAGGTCGGTCAACGTGATCCCTAAGATCACTTCCAGCTTGGGATCTAAGTTATGACCCTATGACCAGAGGGGAAAAAAGCTTTCTATACTACACCAATAGCTTCGACTGCCAGTGTTCTCCCGGGCTTCCCAGCCCTTGGCATCTGGCTTCCAACTTCAACAAATCCGCTTGGGGCAGCTAGGTGGTACAGTGGATAAAGCACCAGCCCTGGATTCAGGAGAACCTGAGTTCAAGTCCGGCCTCAGACACTTGACACTTACTAGCTGTGTGACCCTGGGCAAGTCACTTAACCCTCATTGTCCCACCCCCACAAAAACAAACAAACAAAAAATCAAAACAAAATCAACAAACCCACTCTCTCCAAAGTCCCCGGCGATCTCTTAATCACCAAATCCAATGGTGTCATCTCAGTCCTCCTATTTTCTTGACCTTTCTTCGATATGTGACACCAATGCCTGCCCCCTCCTTCTGGACAGTTTCTTTCCCAGTGTTTAAGGCACTGCTTACTTCCTTGATCCTCTTCCTGCCCTTCTAGCCACTCCTCAATCTCTTGTGCTAGGTTGTCATCCGTTTCACCCCATAACCATGAGGGTCCCCCTGAGGCTCTGTCCCGGACCCTCCTCTCTCTCTATACTCTCTCCCATCAGCTCCTACAGTTTCAATGATTATTTCTGGGCAAGTGATTCTCAGATCTATGTGATCAACCCCAGCCTCCCACTTGGCCTCCAGCCCTGTATCACCAACTGTTGGATAGTTTGAAGTAGATGTCTTACAGGTATCTCAAATACTCATATCATTTCCCTCAAAATTAGCCTCTCCCCCCTCCAAGTTTACCTTTCTGGCCAGGGCACTGCCATCCTCCCGATCATCCAGGTCTGACCTAAGTGTCAATCTCGACTAGTCTCTTTCCCTCCCCCCACCCCCACTCATACCCAGTCAGGTGCCAAATATCGTCCATTCTGCCTCCACAAGATCTCCTCCATCTATCCTTCTCTCCACTCACAGGCCCCCTCGTCACCAGTTACCTGAATGACTTCAGTAGCCTCCTAATTCTTCTCCAGCATCCAGTCTCTTGCCTCTTGAATCCATCCTCCACATGTCCACCAAATTGGCATTTTAAAGCACAGTTCTGCTCATGTCATCTCCCTGCACAATAAAGTTCCACTGACTCCATATTACTTCTAAGACAAAATACAAACTCCTTATGTTTGACATTTAATTGTTGTGCTGGTCAGTTGTCTGCCTCTTTGTGACCCCATCTGGGGTTTTCTTGGCAAAGGTGCTAGAGTGGTTTGCCATTTCCTTCTCCGGCTCATTTTACAGATAAGGAAACTGAGGCAGACGGGGGGAAGTGACTTGCTCAGGGTCACACAGCTAGTGTCTGAGACTAGATCTGAACTCAGGTCCTCCTGTTCCACCTCAGTGCCACCTAGCTACCCCTTGCCATTTCAAACCCTTCACAATCTGGCTGCTTATTACCTTTTCAGGTTTCTCTTCTTCACATATCCCACATTCTAATCAAATCGGCCTATTTGCTGTTCCTAGTCTATGATATGCTGTCTTCCAGTCTCCATACATTTGCACTGGCTGTGCCCCATGCCTGGAAAGCCTTCCCTCCTCATTTTTGCTCCTTAAAATCCTATTTCCTTCAAGGCTCAGTTCTCCTCTATGAGGCCCAATCCCTATAGTTGCTGGTACTTCTTCTCAAAATGACTTCTTATATACTGTGAATTTCTTTATCTGTGTCGTTGTTATTCCTGCCCCCTCCCCACACTGGAATATTAATTTCTTGAGAACGGTAACTTACTACATTTGGGTCTTTGCATGCCAATCTCCTAACACGCTGACAGACAAAGGCGCTTACTAAATGCTTGGTGAATGAATGTTAAATGAATAAATAAATGAATTTATTAAGTGCTTACTTTGTGCAAAGCACCGAGCTCTTAGCAATACAAATGAAAAGTAAGACAGTGCCTATTTCCAAGGAATTCCCACTCTAATGTGGGAAATAACAGCTAGGGAAGGTTTCAGCCCAAGTCAGAGAGAATACTCACGTCTATCAACTCTAGGGTTTACCAAATATTTTCCGGGCAACGGAAAATGAAGTGTCCCCATGCTCCAGATGAGGAAACTGAGGTGGAGAGAAATACAGTGATTTTGCAATAGAACTAGGAGTGGGTGAGAGCCAGGCCCAGGCTTGCCAGAGCTAAGTCTCTCTGGACTCTCTTTCCCATCAGCCTCTGCTCTACCCTCTTTCCCTTCTCTTGCAATGATCACATTCTACCTTGCATCACGTGTATCTATAAATATTCCATATCCTACCTATCCCATGATAAGCTCCCTGAGGGCAAGGCTTCTGTCTTCTTCATCATTATATCCCCAGTGCCTTACACACAGTAGGTTCATTGTTGCTTCTGACTCTGCAGAACAGACCACAAGGTCACCCTAATCCCTCTGGTCACATATATCTATATACTTTGGTCTATAAAATTCAGAGACTAGGTTCCCTCCCATTAGCAGACTCAGGCCCATGTTCCTGAGCCCCTGAGCCCAATGATGACAACCTCCAGCACTGATTGTGCAAACACTGGGCTAAGAGTCAGAAGTCTGCCGCTAACTCGTTGGGAGGAACTGATTTGTTGTTGTTGGTTTGGTTTTTTGTTTGTTTATCTTTTGTGGGGCAATGAGGGTTAAGTGACTTGCCTGGGGTCGCACAGCTAGTAAGTGTCAAATGTCTGAGTCCAGATTTGAACTCAGGTCCTCCTGAATCGAGGGCTCGTGCTTTATCTATTGTACCACCTAGCTGGCCCTCACTGTGAGGGATTGAACTGACCGCTTCCCTTTTCTGGGCCTCAGTTTTCCCGTCTTTAGAATGGACCTGGGCTAGATGGGCCCTCTAACCTTCTAAAACTTCTTAATGGGCCCTATGCCACCAACTTGTACCATGGTGATCCTGTAAGTCGGGGGAGATTTAGCTGAAGGTAGAGAAGGTTGAGAGGTCTGTCTCAGAAACAATTCAGAATGCGGCATCAAGTCTTTCATCCCTACAGGTCACTTTCCTTCTTTGAGGCTCAGTTTCCCCATCTGTAAAGCAAGGATCATAAGCACTTGCACTACTTCTCTTCTAGGAGGGCATAGGTCTGAGGAAGTGAAGGGAGGAGATCCCAGAAGAAGGGAGAGACATTTGAGTAAGAATTTCAAGGCTGAGTGCAAGAACTCCATGAGGTTGGGGGTACGGGCGCCTGCAAGAAGCAGGATAGTAATGAGAAATAACTGTGTGGAGGTACAGAGGTGTGAGCAGTCAGAGTTTGTAGTGAGAAAAAGTGGTCTGTAAACTTTGCAATGGCAAGTTCTTATGAGGCCCTGAGGCCCAGAGAGAGCAATTACTGTAAAAAAAATGCTAACATCTATACGGAGTGTTCCAAAAGACTTAGTGTAATTTCAAGCGATTAAAGCTTTAAACTGTACTACAACTTTTGGGACAGCCTGTATAGTGCTTTAAGGATCACAGTGCATTTTACACAGCACAATCTCATTTGATCTTTTTCTCTGCATTTTACCAATTAAGCGACTGAAGATGAGACAGAGGTTACAAGACTCATCCAGGGCCACCCAGCTGCTAAGTTATCTGGAATGGGCATCAAAAACAGTTCTTCCTGATCCCAACTGCGGCCTTAATTTTCAGTCCAAGGTCACACTGGCACACCTTAAAGAGGCTAAATCCGAGCCACTCCATATATTTGGGAGTGGCTCAACAATCAGGTGGGCAACTAGGTGGCTCAGTGGATATAGAGCACTGGCCCTGAAGTTTGGAGGACCTGAGTACAATTCTGACCTCAGATACATACTAGCTGGGTGACCCTGGGCAAGTCACTTAACCCTGACTGCTTCAAACATCTGGGGCCATAGGGGCAGCTAGGTGGTGCAGTGGATAGAGCAGTGGTCCTGGATTCAGGAGGAGCTGAGTTCAAATCCAGCCTTAGACACTTGACATTTACTAGCTGTGTGACCCTGGGCAAGTCACTTAACCCCCATTGCCCTGAAAAATAAATAAGCAAATAAACAAACAAACAACTAAACAAATAAATAAATAAAAACATTAAAAAAACACATCTGGGGCCATCTATGGTCGTCCTGATGTCCTGATCTTGCCACTGGACCCATACAGCTCTGGAGGAGAAAGTGAGGCTGGTGAGTTCACACAGCCCTCCCTCACTTAAATCCAATTTGTTATAAGTCATGTCATCACTTGGATGTCATAGTCCTCTTTGAGAAGGAAGAACAAACAAGAACAACAACTCCGCACACCACCACAACGACCACCGCCAATCAGGAAGAGAAAGGAAACATTACAGGGGCCTCAAGGTCTCTGGGTAAAAGAAGACAGAAACTTGACAAAGGGAATTTCATAAATCCCTTCCTGGCAATGACCTGGCGCTCCCTGGGCCAGCCCTCAAAAGCTGCTGCTCCCACTGCAGAAGCTGCAAAGGAAATGGAGCCAACTAAACAGCCCCAGGAAAAGCAGAGTGTGGGGGTCCAACCCTGGACTGGGCCCTGGGGGAGGAAGCAGATGGTCTAAGAGAACAATTCCCAGGCCTATCATCTTTGATTGATAAGGAAGGCAGTGCTTTTTTCAGTAATGACAGCTCCCTTTCTCCTCTGGTGAGAAAGTTCCCAATATGAAAGTCCTGTGTTGAATGATCCATGTGCCCCAAACAAGCCCAGGGGCATCCCTGTGACCCTGAGGAGCTGGGCACCCCTATGCTGCAGGCAAGCAGAGGGGATGTTGGCGCATAAGAAGCTAAGTATGTCACCAGGAGCCCTTCCCCCGAGGACTGAGAGAGAAGAAGCAAAGACCTCCCCCCATCCATTCTTCCCTATATAAATTCTTTTTTTTTTTTTTTTTAGTGAGGCAATTGGGGTTAAGCGACTTGCCCAGGGTCACACAGCTAGTAAGTGTTAAGTGTCTGAGGCCGGATTTGAACTCAGGTACTCCTGACTCCAGGGCCAGTGCTCCATCCACTGCGCTACCTAGCTGCCCCCCCCCCCCATATAAATTCTGATGGAAAATCAAGGGAAAGGGTAAGAAGGAAGAAAAAGAAAGGTCAGTTATTAATTAATTAATTAATTAATCAATCAATTAATTGATTAATTAATTAATTAATTAAGGTTATTAGAACAGAACCTTTGGGGAAAACAAAACCACATCAAGTGTGATGCAGAAAAGCCGAAAAGAGGGAACTGACATCCCGTTGTCCTTCTAACCTCCAAGAGCCCCCCTTTCCCCAGTATTTTCAGGCCATAGATTTCAAGGTGGGAGGAGTCTTGGGGCCCATCAAGTCCTCATTTCACAGCAGTTGGGGAAACTGAGGTACAGGAAGGGGAAGGGTCATACAGTGAGTATCACAAGCTGAGGTTCACAGCTAGGCCTTCAATCTAATGCTCTTGCCACTGTACCCCACTGCCTCTCTGTTCTCTTCTTTAAGATCACATCTCATCCAGCTTTGCCATTCTCTCATTGTGGGTCTGAATCTCTGGGGGAAAGCTACAAGGGAGGTGAGCAGTGGAGTCTGCAGTTTGAGGCAGAAGCAGGCCTCTCGCCCAACACACACACACACACACACACATGTACACACATGCACATGTACACATTTGTGCATACACATGCATGCACACCCACAAACATAGCCGTGCACATACACAGGCACACACATGCATACACTCAGACACACAGGTACACACACATGTACACAGAGGTACCCACATAAGCATGGACACACACACACACACACACACTCCTCTAAAAGGGACTAGCCAGAGAGTCTTTGAATCCATGAATAAATAAATAACTCTAAATAGCCCTGTACTAAAGGAAGCCTGATTTTGTCCTTGGACTTCGATGTGTGTGTATGTGTGTGTGTATATATATATGTATGTATGTATGTATGTATGTATAGCACACAATTCTTAGCTGTGTATGGAACTGGAAGCTTATAACTATAATACAGTATATATATATTTTTAAATTCTGCCTATAATAAGGCATTATTCTACTGCAAGGGAAGTAATTCCATTTGTGAATGCTTCACATTCAGAACTGAATTGTCAATTTGCTGCATTAGCACAGTGATGGCTATTGGATGACCCCTAGGCAAGGTCAGAAGATAGAAAGCCCAGAGTGGAGGAAAAAAAACAAAACACCAGACAAAGTTGTCTATTCTTCTGGTCTCTGCATATACATGCGGATCTTCCTGAAGTTCCTACTTCACAGATAGGCCTAAATCCTACGTAAGGGACAGAACACAGCTAGATCAGGGACTGTAAGGCCTTTAGGTACAAAGAGGGAAAGTACGAATCAATAAATGTTTATTGATTGGCGGTATAAGTGCAAACTGTAGTCATATTATAATGGCCAAGACAAAAATGGTTGAGAGAATGAAAGCTACTCTGAGGCTGTCACTGAAATTCAAGGTTGGGGAAATCAGGGATCTGGAGTCAGAGGGCCTAGGTTCAGATCTTACCTCGGCTGCTTACTATGTGACCTTGGGCAAGTCACTTCTTCTCCCTGGGCCTCAATTTCCCCCTCTGGAAAATGAGGGGAGTGGACGAGATGGCCTCTGAGGCCCCTTCCAGCTCGAGATAGATGATCCTATACGTGCTCTTGGGCACAGGCACTTTGCCTCTCTGGGACTCAGTTTCTTCTTCTGTAAAATGAGAGAGGATAGACTATATGATCTCTATAAGCCCCTCCAGCTCTAGAGGTATGATTGCAAGTCTGTTTTTGAGCTGAGAAAACCCAAGGCAGATGCCTCTTCTGGAGGGTTTCTTAGGCCTTAAGTCTCGACTCTCAAGCCCTCACCCCTCACTCACACACACTTAAAAATCATTTGCTCAGCTAGAAATGGAAAAAATGTGCCTGCTCTCCCTCTGTATCTCCAGTTTCCCAATAATGACAATTTTGTATGAAAAAAGAACTGATTATAAAAATGGAAGCCCCAAGCCTCTAAGAGGTAATGGCATCCAATTCAATTGCCTAAACACTGAAGTGTCCACTGTGTGTATGTTATGGTACCTGATGTCCACGTACTCCAAATGATAGCTCCAGCCCCCAGTGCCAAAGGAACCCTGGAGAAAGGGCAATGGAAAGTGGTCGAACTACTTTGTTTAGGAATCAAAGATTTCCAGGGGCAGCCAGGTAGCACAGTAGGTAGAGCACCAGCCCTGGAGTCAGGAGAACCTGTGTTCAAATCCAGCCTCAGATACTTGACACTTACTAGCTGTGTGACCCTGGGCAAGTCACTTATTCCCAATAGCCTCAACAAAAAGGAATCAAAGACTTCCAACTTGGAAGCTACTTTAAAAGAAAAGAGAAAAAGAGGGTCCACCTTTGTCCACCAGGGACCAGGGGGAATGGAAGAAAGAGCTGTTGAGTCTAAATTCTTCCCACAGTACCTATTCCTAAGACCAAGGTCCTAAATTAAAGGCCTCAGGAAGTGCCCCAGAATCCGAATAAATCATAGAAACAAACAACATCCATCTTTTCAGGTCTGCTGTCTCGTGCTCAGAGCATGAGCAGTGGCCCCACCACCGCTGTAAGCTGCCCTGGAGTTGTGGCATCCAAAGCACTCCAGGACCCAGACACTGAGAAATCCATGGAACACTGGGGCTCAACCCGTTCTGGCCAAGCTAGAATAAGTGATTTTCAAAAGAGCAGTGCTCTAGGCCTTCCCCAGGAAGGAAAATACAAATGCCCACCAGTAAATGGTAGGGAATAGGGACAACAGAGAGCATCCAGATGATGGACTAGCAGCCAGCCAAAGGCACAGAGCTAGAGTAAAGGAAAGCTGGGAGGACCTGCAAAGCACAGAATCAAAGTGGTCATTCAAACAGTTTGGCTTCCCCTCACCCAGATAGTGCCGAAAGCAAAGAAGGAACTGCTTATTCCCTACCACAACACCCAGGCAGAAGCCAAGTGCAAGGCTTTGAAGGCCAAGAAAGTGGTTTTGAAGGGTGTCCATAACCACAAAAATACCTGAACATCTTCTACCTCCTGGCAACCCAGGCCACTAAGACTTCGAAGGCAGCCCCAATACCCTCAGCAGTGCCTCCCCCTGGGAGAAAGGAGCTTGGTCACTATACATACCATCAGCAAATTTCCCTTGACCAGAGTCTGCGATGAAGATGACTTGAGGACACCATCCCCCTCACCTTCACTGGGGGTGTCAAGGTCAAAAATCATCAGATCAAGCAGGTGATTAAAGAAACCGTATAACATTGATGTGCCAACGTCAACACACTGATCCAGGCTGACGGAGAGAAGGCCTACGTCCAGCTTGCTCCAGACTATGACACTTTAGATGCTGCCAACAAAATTGGGATCATCTAAATGAAGTCCAGCTATCCCACTCCCCCTACAATAAAAAGTGTTCCAGTTTTTTAAAAAAGCAAGCTGAATAGTCACGGAGCCTTGGATTGCTGCATCAAGTGGGAGGCTCAGCAAAGATTTAAAAAAAATAATAAAACACTCAAAAGGATTTTTAGTGCCTAGAGCATAGTGACTACTGTTTTGTTTGTTATCTCTGAATCTGACTCTGTGCCCTGAATGGTGTACATAACGGGCACTTAATAAATGCTTTTGGGTGAATAAATGTTTAATTTTTGTTCCTAACCCTGAAAAAAACGCCTCAAAATCTAAAGGAATTGAACCAATAAACTAAAAATCACTGAAATATTAGCCAGGCTCCCAACTTTCGTACATAATTCAATTCCCATAGTGTTTGAGATAGCCTGAAATTCACAGGAGCCAAAAATCCAAGGAAAGAGCCTTTCACGAGACCCAGAGCCTTAAATGTCTTTACACAGATGCCCAAAGTTTAGGCAAGAAGCAAGAGGACCTAACTGTCCGAATGCAAGGGGGCAGGTTTAATTTCACTGAGGCTCGGTGGGACACAAAATTCCTGAGTAGAAGGCAGCGCTGGCTGAGTACACTTCATTCAAAAGAAACAAGACAGGCAAAGGGTGGTTGAGCAGGGTAGCACTATTTATTGATAAGGTGTATCCATGTAAGGAAATACAGGAATCAGGTAAGAAGGGGAAGGGTGGCAGAAAACATTTGGGTGACATTCAACAGAGGGATACACAGAAATGACTTTTTCAAACAATCAAATTAAAAGCATTTATTACCTCCTTACTATATGCCAATTGAAAAGAGTCCCTGCTCATTACTTAACATACTAAAAGAGAAAGATAACACATAGAAGAAGGTGGTGGCCAAGGAAAAGTATTTTCGTCTATAAGATTATTGGGAAGGTGAGGGCCTAGAGAAAGTGGACCCTATGAGGCCCTCACCTCTGGACAGGGCAGCAGATAGACGGACCACCACCTATATACTATGGCTCTCTTCATGCAGTCTGAGGGGAGTGGGGCGGTGGGGTGGTAGGTGGGAAGGGGTTAGGGGGCAGACTGCCCTGTCATACTGGTGGCACTTTTAATCCACTGAAACATCAAGATCTTCTTCAGATGTATGTACTCCTGTCTACTCTCACAACTCCCGCATCTCCTATCTGGCAAGCAGATTTTTGAACCCAAGTAAAAATTTTAGCTGCATCCCTACAATAATCCATTTTGTTAGATTTAGCCCAATGTTCTAGCCAGTCAAGACGTATCTGGATTCTAACTTTCATCCTCCAACCTGTTAATTCTCCCTCTCTGCTTTGTGAAGGAAAACATGTTATCTATAAACTTGTTGAGCATGCTGTCTCTTTTATCCAAGTCATGGTTCGAAATGTTAAAAATAACTTTAAGAAAGCCCCAAGAACAGATTCTTGGGTTGCTCTACTAGAGAGTTCTGTTTTCAAATGAATACTGAACCATTACCGATTATTACTCTTTGGATCAAGCCATGTGGTTCCTTTTTTCCCCTCTTTTTCTCCCTTTTTTTCTTTTTTTTTTCTTTTTCTTTTTTTAACAAACATAATGAAACATAGTTGTTTTACACAGGTAAACATGATGTATCATAAAAAACTAAACATCAGATTTAACAAAAGCAATATTCCTAGAAATGGCACAATATTTGATTCCCCCCCACAAAAAATAATATTACGAAATTATCAACTCTGGGGCAACAGTGCTAAGGTCAAGGCTTAAAAACATTTTAAGATAAATGACCCAAAGAATGTTTCACAGCCACCCCCGCATGAGGTGCTGCTCCTCCATCAAAATACATCAAAAAGATAAAGACCCTTCCCACCCTAGCTCTCACTGTACCTTTAGTTCAGTTGCAACCCCAACCCCTATTTTATCTACAATTCAGCCTTACCCCAACCCCCATTTTATTTACAGTTGTTTCACCCCAACCCCCATTTTATCTACAGTTGTTTCACCCCAACCCCCATCTTATCTACAGTTGTTTCACCCCAACCCCCATCTTATCTACAGCTCAGTCTCACCCCAACCCCCATCTTATCTACAGCTCAGTCTCACCCCAACCCCCATCTTACCTACAGCTCAGTCTCACCCCAACCTCCATTTTATCTACAGCTCAGTCTCACCCTGGAACCCCACTGGATCTTCAGTTTAGTCCAGGCTCCCAATCCTCCGTGTATCTTCCCAGTCCAATCACTGGTAATGCAGTTTATATTTCATCTGATCAGCCCGACCTGGTCCAGGAAGTAGGCCTTGAGGTGGAACCTGCATTAGTGGTACTGGAGGAGGAGGAGGAACAGACGGAGGTGGAGAAGAAGGAAGTTGTACTTTGCCTGGCCATACACCAGGACTCATTCTCCCTTGCTGTGTGAATGAAGGGCTAAGTGCTCCTTGATCTTTAGTTAACTGCGACCAAGAGTTAGGAAAGTAGTGGAGAGGCCCAGGGGCATTTACTGGGAAACCAACTTGAGGGGGAGGAGGTAGTGGCATAAGATGACTCATAGGCGGCAGCATCTGGGCAATGATTTGTCCAAAGGGTGAGGAAATTGGTGGAAGGATGGAGGTCACCGGCGGAGGAATGGAGGTCGCTGGAGGAGGAAGAATGGAGGTCACCGGCGGAGGAATGGAGGTCACTGCTGGAGGCTTCGGGTAGCGGGTAGGAGTACCCGCTGCCTGGGAAAGATGTTGCAGAAAGCTTACTGGCGGTGGGGGGGGCGGGGGAGGAGGAGGGGGGGGGGAGGAGGAGGAGGTGGTGGCGGCGGCGGCGTCGGAGGCAGTGGCGGCGGTGGCGGCGGCGGCGATGGAGTCTGAGGCAGCGGCGGTGGCAGTGGCGGTGGCAGCGGCGGCGGCAGCGGCGGCGGCGGCGGCGGCGGCGAAGTTGGTGGTGGCCCATACAGCAGCCATGGAGGTATAATAGGATGAGGCTCCGAAATCACTAGTGGCCCCTGATACTGAGTAGAATGGTGAGCAGGTGCTGCGAAGGGAGCCTGTGCTTTTTTGGCACCTAAATTAGAATCATCCTGAATAGGAACAGTTATTAAATTTCTATGTTTTCTTGTCGAAAATCGAAAGGATTCCTGCCAGACCCCAGGAGATCGGGGTGGAGGAGAAGGAGGAAGAGGAAGAGGAAGAGGAGGAGGAAGAGGAGGCAGCGGCGGCACTGGTAACAGGGCAGGGGGAGCCTGTTTATTTCGCCTATCCTCACGCGGCCAATCAAAATGCTTGGCGGGCCTGCACTGCAAAAGAGGTGGTGGCATCCTTTTGCGCAGCCTGGGCGGCCCATGGCTCACTTGATGCTTGTCTAAAGTCACCTTAAAGCGATCACGAATCTCAGCTGGTGGCAGGCCAACAGGACGACGCGCGTTTTTGATCGGAGGAGTAGATGGCGCGGTTCTCAAACGGCAGTGGGTGGTATGAGCCTGTAAGTTTCTCCGAGACAAGTACGTTCTCTTGCATCTTTGAATGACGCTGCACAGGAAAAGAGAACCCAGCACATACTGTTCAATTCTCTGCACAGGGTCATTACAGCCTAGGCATATCTCATCTGCCCTTTTCTCATGCAAAACCGCACAGTCATGGCAAAATACATGCTTGCGGGGTATCACGCGCCCATACATTTTTAAGAAGCAATCCACATTTTAGCCCAGAAATGGCCCAAGGTATCGTCCTTTACACCTCAAATATTAATCTCAAAGTCCCCCCAAATACATCTAAGAAACCTTAGCAGTTTTCTAAGCAGCCCCCCCCATTACCATACCTTTGTTCTTCACTGTAATCGGACCTGTCTGCCTCACGGCGTGGCAGGGCGAAACGCATCCTGCTCACAGTCCTTGGTCTTCTGGGACCAGGTCTGCTTTCCTTGTCCTGTTTGGACATTGACTTCATAGTATTCGAGCTCGAAAAGCAAGCCCGCCGAACGATCCGGACTGGGAAAATCGTTCAGCGCGGTCCACGCTTCAGCTCGAAGTGCACCGTGGGACCAGAAGAAGGCCACGCCCCAGCTACGAGTGGCACGGCGCCTGCGCAGAGACCCCAACGTGTCTACTCGGCGTTCGTTGGCGGGAACGAATCGAGGTTTCCGCCTCCTCCGGAGGGAAAAAGTTGCGAGCAATTTAGAATGGGGGGAGGGAGAGAGAAGGAAGGAAAGCTCCCGGAGCTGGTTGCCAGGTAGAGAACCAAGAGCGCGCCCCCTAGGTACAAGAAGACCACGGAGACAGAACAGCCCTCTCCCTGAGGCGTCAGAGAGAGCGAGCCTGATCCAGGCCGATCAGTTATAAACCCGCCTAGTCCACATTTCTCCATCTCATCAGTGAAAAGTGCGGGACGGCAATAGTCAAATGCTTTGCCCAAGTCAGTTTCCTCATCAGCAAAATTGGGCTCAGGATCTTGGATCCTGTGATCTATGCAATAACTCTGCCCTAAACACACTCTCCCGGGCCATTCTCGATGACATCGTAGGGATCCCCATTTTGGTTTATACATGCCCGCTGACCATCCCTTTAATATACATTTTAGAATTTTACTAGGAATCCATGTCAGGCTCACTAGCCTATATTTGTCAGACTCTACAATCTTCCATGTTTGGAAACCAGAACATTTGGCCTTCTCTAACTCTGTGGTACCTTTCCTGTTTTCTAGGATTTTTCAAAGGTTACTACCAGTGACAGCCAGACGGTTTATCTGGGCTTCATCAAGCAAGGGCAGCTGGGTACTCTCTTACCGTCTCCCTACTAATCTTAGGGTTCAACTCCTCACTGGCCATTTTTTTGTTGTTGTTCTGACCTTTGCAATACAAAGATCAGATATCAAAGATTTAAAGCTAGAAGGGACCTTTTCAGTCAAGTCTAACCCACTCTGAATCTGAAGGGGTTGAAGAAAGTGAGGCCCATTGGGCAGCTAGGTGGCACAGTGGATAGAGCATTGGCCCTGGATTCAGGAGGTCTTGAGTTCAAATCTGGACTCAGACACTTGACACTTACTAGCTTTGTGACTCTGGGCAAGTCACTTAACCCTCATTGCCCCACAAAAAAAAAAAAAAAAACAACAAGTGAGGCCCAAAGAGGTAAAGTCACTTGCCTGGGGTACCACAGGCAGCAAACAGCAAGCCTAGGATTAGGATTTGAAGTCAGGACCTGTGACTCTGAATCCATCTCTTTTCACTACATCATGCTGCATCTTTCCCAAGATCATTCATCTTAGCAAAGGAAAGTTCATCTCTGCAGTGTCATCAATTACTATCCAGTGGTCCTTTCTCTTCTTTTATTCTCCTTTTAGCTTCTAATGCCAATCTCAACTCCTGACCCTATTTTTTGGTAAAAAATATTTTATTAGGAAACCAATAAACAGTCTTAATATATAAACAGCAAATTTATTTTGGAAATGACCTAAGTGAAACGTCTCAAGATAAGTTATTTCTTTTGGTCAACTGTTTGCAATATGGCCCTGGTTCCTTAACTGTAAAAGTAGTTTGTTATTCTCCCAACACTTCAATCAATCCATGATCTCATCCATGAGAGGATTTCCTCTACTGGTCCTGATAGTAACCCATCAATTGCACATGTATAACCTATACTGATTGCTTGCAATCTTGGGGAGGGGGGATGGGAGGGAAGGAGGGAATGAGATCGGGATAGCATTTGGAACTCAAAACTTTAAATAAATAAATAAATCTGATAGTAACCCTTCTCTACTATCTCTGCCTATGTGATTGTTTTCCCCATCCTGACCCTATTCTCATTTTGGTTTTTGGCAGAGCAATAGGAGTTAAGTGACTTGCCTAGGGTCACACAGCTAGTAAGTATCAAGTGTCTGAGGCTGGATTTGAACTCAGGTCCTCCTGAATTAGGGCCAGTGCTTTATCTACTGTGCCACTTTGCTGCCCCCTGACCCTATTCTTTTTTTAAAAAAATTTTCCTTATTTAGCATTTTATTGTTCCCCAATTACATGTAAAAGCAATTTTGAACATCTGTTTTGAAAACTTTGTGTTCCAAATTCTCTCTTTTCCCCCCTCCCCCACTCCTTGGAGAAGGCAAGCAATTCAATGTAAGTTATACATGCGCAGTCATGCAAAACATTTCCATATTATGCTGACCCCATTCTTGCAGGCCTTTGTGTTGTGTTTTCATATTTATTCTCCATCACCTGTAACTTCAGTACATGTCTTGTTTTAAAAATCTAAGGTGGGCAACAAGATTCAGGTGCATCTACATTGGTCTCTTTACACAACTCCCTTTTTTATTCTTCATCAGAAAATTTTCTCTTTAGAACCTCAGAATTTGATTCTTGAAGGTCTCCTATCCTTCCTAGACTAACTCCCACCTACAATTTTCATACATGAGGTGCAGTGGATAAAGCCTGGAGTAGGCCTGGAGTCAGGAACATCTGATTTCAAATTCATCCTCTGACACTTACCAGCTGTGTGACCCTGAGCGAGTCACTTCTGTTGGCCTCAGTTTCCTCAACTGTAAAATGGGAATCTAGCACTGCCCTCACAGGGTTGTTGTAAGGATCAAATGAGATAAAGTGTAAAAAGTAGTTAGCACAGTGGCCTAACACCTAGTAGGAACTATATCAATGCTTATTTCCTTCTCTTCCCATCCGATGGAATCCTACCTATCCTTTATCGGAACCCTATAAAATAAACCCATTCACCAGAACAATAGAGTTTATGTCACAATGTGCTTAGCATTCCTTTCCTCATCAATCCTGGCTCCTTCTCTCCAATGTTTCCATCATTTTTCCTTAACCAGAAGTTCTCACTTGATAAGAATCAGGTCCCAAATTACATTTATTGGTTCCTTAATCTTTTGACAAATAAAATTATCATCAAGTCAAAGCAAGAAATGATTACCTACTTTGACTCTGATAGAGACAGCCCTATTAGAGATGGCCAGATAATCACAGTCTTTCATGACTAGCAAAGCGTGCAGTCATGGGCCAGGCTTGAAACCCATCTCCCAAACTCCTCATAGATTTTTTGGGGGGCTTTTTGTCCAAGTGGTCAGTAATATAATGCTGATGGTAATATTCCTTCTTTTTCTACCTTCAATTAAGCTTTATTTCTGTGCTCTCTACTGTGCTTCCCCCAACTGGCTCATATATCTTCTTCACAAATATAGTCACAAATATAGAGATATTCACAAATATACCTGCTTAATAGACAAGGCTATTTTGTCCCACTACTTAACCCCAGCCTATTCTACGATCTATTCTATTCTTGGTACACTTGTTCGTCCAATTCCACTATGCCTCAGTGATACCTATGAGGTCAAACTTTCTACCTACTATTAACATCTCTAGTTCATATTGATCAGGGCAGCTAGGTGGCACAGTGGATAGAGTACTGGCCTGGAAGTTGGGAGGACCTGAGTTCAAATTTCATGTCAGACGCTTACTGACTGTGTGACCCTGCCCAAATCGCTTAACCCCAATTGCCTTAAACATCTGGGGTCATCTCCAGTCTGGATGATGTATATCTTTCCAGTGGACCCAGATGGCTCTGGAGAAGTGAGGTTGGTGACCTTGTACCCCCCCCCACTTAAATCCAATTCACTGCAAGTGAACAAACAACCACCCCCTTATGTTAATCTCAGTATAGACTGAAGCATACATTTTTCACTTACTTTATTTTTCTTGCCTTTTTTTTGCAACATGGCTAATATGGAAATATGTTTGGTATGAATTCACATGTATAATTGGTATTGCATTTATTGCCTTCTCATTAGGTGGGGGAGGGTTAAAATTGGAATGAGAGAGAGAATTTGTAACTCAAATTTTTCAAGTAAAATTTCAAATAAAGTATGATGATTAGAAAACAACCTTTAGTTCACTTCGATCCATACTTTATGCATTTGTATATAGCCATCTAAAGCCAGAGGTTCTATTGCCCTTTGTTGTTTTGTCTCCTATGAATTTCTGGGTGTTTCTAAGGATATTTTTCTTTCAAATTATAGTTACTTTCTTGTATTATCTAGCTTGATGGCTATATGGAAGCACTTCTCTTTCTCCTCCTTCCTTTTCAATTTAAATACCTTTTGGGGCAGCTAGGTGGCACAGCAGATAAAGCACTGGCCTTGGATTCAGGAGGACCTGAGTTCAAATCCAGCTTCAGACACTTGACACTAGCTGTGTGACCCTGGGCAAGTCACTTAACCCTCATTGCCCTGCAAAACAAAAATAACTAATCACACTTTTATTTGATTTGGAAGATTATAGGCAAATATTTTTGCCAGACCTTGTTAGGTCCATTCCAACCCTGCCTCTGGGCCCATCATTCCTGTATATTAAGCAATGGTCAAGGATACCAAATCCCATCTTCTGCTACTATAATCTTAACCAGCTCTTCGCTTCCCAAATCTTCCTCTCTCTTTTGAATTCCTTATCTGCAACTGGCAGCAGTGATATCCCCATTGACAAAGTCCAATTTCTTGTCCAAGAAACTGAGCTACCAGGAACCCTAAAACAATATCAGGGCAGGATGGAACCCCAGAGAACATATAATTCAACTTCCTCATTTTACCTGATGCTCATAGAAACAAACTCACCTGTCTAAGTTCACACAGGTACTAAGTGTAACAGCCTGAACCTGAACCCATTCTTCTGATTGTAATCACAACTACCAAGAATACTGCTATTAGTGAAAACTAACATTTATATAGACCTTTAAAGTTAGAGAAACATTTTATATAAATCATCTTATTTGAGCCTCACGACTACCCTGTGAAACAGCTGCTACTAGTATTATTGTTACCATTTTACAGATGAAGAAACTGACACTGAAAGATTACACAGCTATTAAGTGTCAGAGGTAAGATATGAACCCAAGTCTTCCTATCTACTATAGGCCATTTGCCTCACATTATGTCTGGCCTCCTCCCAACTCAACACATATTTATGTGCAGGGCACCAAATTAGACTCTGTGGAGGTCTCTGAAAGAATTATGGCATAGCCACTGCCTCATGGGACGTACACTTGAGGAGGAGAGAGAAGATGGGTACTCAAACAACTCTACCACAGGGCAGGATCTGGAAATAGAAGAAGGAAATACAAAGTACGCTACTAGTTCAGGGTAGAGAGAGAGAGAGATCCGTCTCAGTTGTAGAGAAAAGAAAAGGCTTCCTAAGGAAGTGGGCTTAGAAGAATGAACAATTAAGCAGTATGAGCGGGCTGGGAAGAAGGCAGCCATTGCAAGTGGAAGGAATAATGAATGCTTCCCATGTCCCCAACCATGGATCGCGCTGGGGGGGGGGGGCAGTAACAACACAAAAGAAGAGACATTGTCCCTGGCCAAGGAGCTTAGTCTTGCTTGTCTGGAGAGTTTTGAGGAAGAAGTGTGCCATGGACCTTCCAAGGGGCCAGTTCAGGGCAATTCTCTCCTAAATGATCAATTCTAGCTCGAGATCTTGGTGGTTGTAGAACTGAGAACTCCTCTATGAAGTCCAATGTCTGCAGTTTGCTCTCCCTCCCACTCCCTACTCAGTCTCTTCAGTCACTGAATTCTACAAACAGAAGATGAAAGGAAACATCCAGGGGGCGGCTAGGTGGCGCAGTGGGATAAAGCACCAGCCCTGGAGTCGGGAGTACCTGAGTTCAAATCTGGCCTCAGACACTTGAGACTTACTAGCTGTGTGACCCTGGGCAAGTCACTTAACCCCCATTGCCCCGCAAAAAACAAACAAAAAAACACCCCCCCCAAAAAAATCCAATTACTTCAGTACACTAGCAAAGCCACCTCTTCCTTGCACTCAACCCCCCCCCCCCGCCCCGTGTTGATTGCTTTTCTTATTCTAATAAAACAACAAACCTCCCCTGACATCTGCCCATCTCTGAGAACTCATGGTTGCCTGGAGTTCACTCTGGGTACGCCAATGGAGCAAGTCCTACCAAGCTGGAAAGGCTTCTAGTAGAGGCCCTGAGACAGACTGCATCAGTTGACCAAGGACCAGTCTGAGCGAAGTGATGTCATTGCTGGAAGGGCGGCCACAAGGAGATGAATTTTTTGGGCCGCTGAGGAAACTCATGGAGAGTTACACGATAAGACACAGAATGACTGTGAACTAAGCTGGTAACAAGAAAGGAAATCTAGTTTTCTTCAAGTCATATGACAAAGTATCTGCCATTATGTTTACTACTTCTGATCCAACACAGAAAATAAATGGAAAATAAAGTCCTTGGCGCTCACTGAGTAAGCGAGTGCCACGGTCGGGTCTGAGGCAGCTCTTTGGTGGACAGATCGTAAAAATAACAACATTTGGCAACTGACTGGCTCTATGGGGCAGGACAATAATGAGACTCCAAAGGTGACCGGGGATGGGGGGGGGCAGTTAGGTGGCACAGTGGATATAGCACCGGCCCAGGATGCAGGAGGACCTGAGTTCAAATTCGACTTCAGACAGACACTTGACACTAGAGGTGTGACCCTGGGCAAGTCACAACCCTCATGGCCTCACCAAAAAATCAAAAACAGAAAGGTGACCGGGAAGACTGTGGTACATGCAGAAGAAACAGAGAAATGTGGAATAGGGGTGTGTTAGGGGGAAAGAGAATGGGTCCTATGTTAAGTTTGAGCTGCTTAGGGGACATCCACTTTGAAATATCCACTAGGCAGTTGGTAACGTGATACTGGTACTCATGGGGGAGACCAGGAGTGGATATATAGATCTGGGAATCATCTGGATAGAGATGATAACTGAACCCAGGGGAGTTGATGAAATCATGATAGAGAGTATGGAGTAGAGAGAGAAGAGAGGCGAGGGCCCAGAACAAAGCTTTGGGGGACTCCCACAGTTACAGGGCATGATATGGATAAATTCGGCAAAGGAGCTGCAGGCAGGCAGATAGAGAAGAAGAAACAAGAGAAAGGTAAACTACAAAAATCCAGAGAGGAGAGAGTGATTGGCAGTTTCAAAGGCTGTAGAGGTCAAAAAGGAGGAGGAGGGGAAGCTAGGTGGTGCAGTGGATAGAAGCACCAACCCTGGATTCAGGAGGACCTGAGTTCAAATCCAGCCTCAGACACTTGACACTTACTAGCTGTGTGACCCTGGGCAAGTCACTTAACCCCAATTGCCTCACCAAAAAAAAAAAAAAGAAAGAAAAAGAAAAAGAAAAAAGGAGGAGGAATGGGTTCAGTAAGAGCTTGGCTATTGAGAGATCATTGGCAACAGTGTGGAGGATCAGAAGCTGGGCTTGCAAGGGGTAGGTAAGAAATTGTGAGGAAGGGGTCTAGGAGTGCACATTGAGGGGCTGGCTTTGATACAAAGGACTGCCTGCCTCTTTGTCACAGACTGAAGTAAAAGAGAAATGAAGAGGGAAAGACATCAAGGAATTTCTTATGTAATTTTGAAAAGGGGAAGAGAGGGAGGTCATAGCAAACTGTCTCCATTTTCTCAGTAAAGTATGAGGAGAGATCCTCACCTGAGAAAGAGGAAGGAAAGGAAAAGAGGTTTGTTAAAATTGTGATGTGTAAATGTAATACATTGTCTTATAAGAAAGAAAGGATGGGAGGATTTCAGAGAAACATGGGAAACCTTATATAAACTGATACAGAATAAAGTAAGCTGAGCCAGTAAAATAGCATACATGCATTTATAACCTAGATCAGATTTCTTGCTGTCTTGGGGAGGGGGGAGGGAGGGGAGGGAGGGAGAAAAAACTGGAACTAGAAATCCTATAAAAACAAATGTTGAAAACTACATGTACCTAGAAAATAATAAAATACTTTTATGATTAAAATTTTTAAAAATCAGACAAAAATAGTATACATGACTATAACAATATAAATGAAAAAGAACACTAAAATAAAGCCAAATGCTATATGAGTGTAAAGACCAATTTTGAATCTAGAAAGAGATGGGGAAATACACCTCCCACTTTTTCATAGAAAGGTGGCTATCGTGGATGCAGAATACTGTGTGTACTGTCAGATATCGTCATTGGGTTGGTTAGTTTTAACTGTTTTTCTCTGTTATAAGTGAAGGCTGACTGTAGGCCAATGATGTAAAACCAAAGAGACATCAATAAAATGTTAATTTTCTTAAAAAGAGAGATATCGACCCGTACGAGTGTAGTTGCTGTAAAAGGAGAGAGAAGGACCTAAATGTGGCATATTTCAGTGACAGAAGGACAGGATTTGCTATTGATTGGATACTGTGAGCCTGGGTAGCTGGGAAGATGGAGGTACCATCAACAGAAATAGAGATGTTAAGGAGAGGGGCATGTTGAAGGAAAAAGATGATGAGTTCATTTTCCCATATGTTGAGCCTTAAGGCTGTGGGAGTAGAAATGTCCAGCAGTCAGCCGAAAGTGCTCTAGGGAAAGGTTGGGAGTGGACATGGAAATTTCCAAGTCATATTCACAGTATGGGAACACCAATTTTATGAATCAAAATAGAGAATAGAATAGAACCTAAGAAGGAAACTTGGACCATCACATCAAGAGGATGAAAGATGAGGAAGTAATAAAAGACAGAAAAGGAGCAGTCAGCAAGGGAGGAGGAAACCCACAAGAGATCTGTGTCATGCAAGCCTTCTAGCCAAGATGCCATTTACTATTTGCTAAAGCAAGGCTAGCAAGGGGCAAGATATTCTCCTCCTTTGCTTCACATGTTTAGTTTGACATCTCTCCAAACAACTCAGGGGTCATATATCAGAGATGGAATCAAGAAAACTGTTTTAAGCCCTCCCCGAGCATCTATTTTTTTAAAAAGGATCTATTTCTAAAGGCATGTCCTGAATAAGAATATTGTATAATACGCTTGTATAAGATATTAGGATTATGCTAAACAAAAACTGGGATTGAAACATCCTTCTAGAGAAAGCCAATTCGCATTTGAGAACATTAAATATATGTGTACCACTTGTCCTAGGTAACTGATGTCATCTTAGCCATAATAACAGCTGGAGTTCTTAGACCTTTCCTGAAAGACTGCTGACATATGTGTGTATATATTTTGTTTTGTATGTTGTTATCCTGGATCAGTTTACTTTATTCTATATCAGTTCATATAAGTCTTCCCATGTTTTTCTGAATTCTTCATATCCTCATATATATCCATATATATATCATATCATACACATACATATACACATATACTGATGCCGTTAGATGGACAGACCATTGAGTGTGTGTGTGTCTGTGTGTGTGTGTATCTATTGACAAACAGCTAAGAACTGACTGAAGCTGCCCTGGCATCCCATTCCCAAGCAAATGAATTGCCAGACTTTGTTACTTCCAGTGTCCAATTATTTTGTAGATCTCCCAAACTCTCCCCTCCAGAGATTCCTAAGCTTTCTTCATGGACTTTTACTTGTTATGCAAAACAACTTACCTAGTGAAACAGTGAGATGCCCAACTCTTCCCACCAGCAGCCTAGTTATTCTCTTTGCCTTAGTACCCTAACCAGGTTTAACCCTGTTCCCAGGCCCCTTCAGGGATACCCCAGCACTTGCTGTGGCACCCCAAGATGCAACTCACTTGCCCTGATTAAAGACCTCCATTTTGTTGTGTTGACTGTTTTCTTTGAAAATTCACGTTGACACTATGTATATATGTATCTACACACATATCTATGAGAAGCTTGGACAAGCCCTGAAGATTAACAGAGTTCAGTCCAGAATTCACTAGGAGATGTACAATGGTTGGCATACAATAGGCAATTAACGAATGTTTGCCAATTAATGTACTGATTGAGATTGTACTGAATGGCATTTGGGAAACTGCACCATACTTTCAATGCCTGATGTTTCCTGCTGCTGGAAAACGCCATTTTTTTGGGGGGGGGGCAATAGGGGTTAAGTGACTTGCCCAGGGTCACACAACTAGTAAGTGTAAGTGTCTGAGGCCGAATTTGAACTCAGGTCTTCCTGAATCCAGGGCCGGTGCTTTATCCACTGAGCCACCTAGCTGCCCCCCCCCCAAATCCCATATTTTTCAAACCAGTATTCTCCTGGTGTCTAAATTGCAAAGGAAGAATGACCTCTGTACTCCTACTCCTTGAACTGCTCCCTTGTTGAAGCTGGATTCGATTGGAGGTCTTGAATCTCATTTAGACAAGCTCCAGTTGGAAGTAATCCAGTTACTTCAGGAACCACATAAGTCTTAATGCACGGTGAGGCAGATGGCCAAACTGTTACCAGTTCCCAATAGCAAAAAGAGAAACAAATGGAGTGTGGGAATGGCTCTACTCTAGGTTGAAAACCTTCCCTCACAGAATTTGTCATATCAAGCCTAAGGCTTCTTGGAAAGGTAGCCTGCAAGCTACTCTAAGGAAAGGAAGATAGTAGAGATGTTGAGAAGTAAGGGCCTACAAAATCCTTCAACGCCTCTAGACAAGCTTTTAGCTAACTTATCAGCTCACTTTCCTCCATCCCCTTCCTTTTTGTTTTTTGTTTTTGTTTTTTTGCAGGGCAATAGGGGTTAAGTGACTTGCCCAGGGTCACACAGCTAGTAAGTGTCAAGTATCTGAGGCCGGATTTGAACTCAGGTCCTCCTGAATCCAGGGCCCGTGTTTTACCACTTCGCCATCTAGCTGCCCCCATCCCCTTCCTTTTGTGTTTTGTCTAACCCCATTGGTAAGTTCCTTGAGGGCAGGGAGGGTTTTTCTCTTTTTATGTATATCTCCAGTGCTTAGCACAAGTGTCTGGCACATTAGTGCTTACTAAATGTTTGGGGCAGCTAGGTGGTGCAGTGGATAGAGCACTAGCCTTGGAGTTGAGGACCTGAGTTCAAATCTCATCTCAGACACTTGCTAGCTGTGTGACCCTGGGCGAGTCACTTAACCCCAATTGCTAAAACATCTGGGGCCCTCTCCAGTTGTTTTGATATATGTATATATCTTGCCACTGGATCCAGTTGCTCTGGAGGAGAGAGTGAGATTGGTAACCTTGCCCAGCCCTCCCTCACTGCAACATCACCCTGATGTCATGGTCCCCCCCTTCAAGAACGAAGGACAAACAACAACAACTAAACCTTTGTTGAGTATTATTGACTAAATAGAAAAGGCTCACCTAACATTCGGGAAATCCCTTGAGACCCAATGGCCAGGATTGCCATGAACAACACTTCCTTAAGGAAGTTTCAATGGATTTTCCTTTGATTTCTTCCTCTCCCGGTAGCAAAGATGCAGGTAATCATTAAGAAAACCAATTCTAGGGGGCGGCTAGGTGGCGCAGTGGATAAAGCACCGGCTCTGGATTCAGGAGTACCTGAGTTCAAATCCGGCCTCAGACACTTGACACTTACTAGCTGTGTGACCCTGGGCAAGTCACTTAACCCCCATTGCCCCGCAAAAAAAAAAAAAAAAAAAGAAAACCAATTCTATCCAGAGCTACCTGAAGAGGCTTTTGGGAAGTGTCATCATCACACTCAAGAAAGATATCATAATGCCACGGAAATGGAGAAAGTCCATAGCAAAGCAACTAAGACATAAAGATCAACTTTTTCCCATGTATGGGGCTAAAAGAAAATAGGACTCATTTATCTAGAAAGATGAAGGTTGAGAGTGAACCCTCTGAGACTGTGATTTGAGTGATAGTAGGCGACAAAGATCTGTTCACCAAACTCCCAGTACCAGAAACTCGAAAGAGGTAATTTTCACCCCATCCAAAACAAAGACTACTTTACACAACGGGGAGTCAACACATGGAACTCATGACTGCCAAAGGTGGTTCAGGTAGGAACAATAACAGGAGCCCCCCAAGGTTTAGATAAATCCATGGGGTAACAGATTCGCTGGGGGTTAGTACACAAAAATTCAATTCTTTCCTCCCACCCCCCACCCCCGCCTCCAAGGACATAGCTATCCTTCTGAGAGTAATTTCAGAGAGAACTACAATGTTCCTTCACATGGATCCCCCGTTCAAAGTCACAATAATGAGCAGCATGGTTCCTAGGTATTTACCCAGTTGGACAATTCTTATATTATTACCAATAAAGTTAAGATTCCATTAGTGAGGAAAGGGGAGAGGGGGCAGAAATCAGGTTTGATCCTTTTATCTGGGAGGCATTTCAGTATTTAAGGCCTTAAAAAACCCCCAACAACCTTGAGTTGACATTTTCTTCCTTCTCAAAAGGCCATATGACCTTGGGTTCCCTTATTTCTCTCTCCACTGAAACCCCCCTAATTCAGATCCTCATCACCCCTAATAATAACCTACAACTGCCCTCTTGGAAGAGGGAGGGAGGACAACTGACAGAATCCAGCTAACTGTCAATTCCTCGGGATTGGGGCTGTGCTTATTTCTAGGGTCCCCAGGCCCCCTTTTTCTTCTCCTTCTTTGGCCTTCCCCCTAATCACTGGCAACAACAAGAGAGAGAAGGAGCTTGGAAGGGAGCGGGAGCAGAAGCCCAGCAGTCTAACGTGGGGCTGGCGAGAGTCACAGAATTTGGAGCGGGAAGACATCTCAGAGATCGTCTTGCCTAACCCTCTCATTTGACAAAGGAGGAAGGAGAGGCTCAGAGAGAAGAAGGGATTTAGCCAAGGCCAACCAGGTAGAACACATAGAGTCAAAGCCAGGTCCTCTCGCTCCAAATTCAGTGCTTTCGCCACTGATTAAGCAGGGGATGCAGTGAGCCTGGGGCATGTCCGTGTTGGGGGGCACATTTTCTCCTCCTCCCTTTATTTTTTCTTTCTTTTTTTTTTTTGGTAGGGCAATGGGGGTTAAGCGACTTGCCCAGGGTCACACAGCTAGTAAGTGTTAAGTGTCTGAGGCTGGATTTGAACTCAGGTCCTCCTGAATCCAGGGCAGGTGCTTTATCCACTGTGCCATCTAGCTGCCCCCTCCTCCTCCCTTTCAAAGAGGCATCAGCTATGATAGTGAATCGGCCTTGTTTTCTTAGATTTTCATTCTTTCCTTCTCCCTATAGACAAGGGCAGGGTTACACCTTTTGTTTGGTGTAAATGGGATATGGTTTATGATCTAAAGAACTATTTATAATTTCTGGATCTAGCTAGAGTGACCCGGGCCTTGTGAAATTCAGGTAGTTAAGAGAGAATTCAAGGGTCTGATGATACAAGGCAATGTTGTTCAGCTTCCTGTTAAAGTACCATTTTTATTAAAAGAATGGTTTTTAATATAATTTCATTTATTGAATTGAAATATAAGAGAAGGAAAGAAAAAGGGCAGGAAGAAGGAATAATTCTCACTTCACCTGAACTATGGAAGATTCTATACTCCCTATTCTTAAAGTTCAATTTCTCACTGATCTCATCGATTTTTTTATTTGTCTTCAAAACATGCTCTCACACGGATATACAGGATTGCATTTAAATATCACCATTCGTACTGTATTATAAATCAAGTGACAACAATCGAATAACCACCCAGAAATCAAAATGGAACTGGCTTTGTTTTCCAGCTCTTCTCTCTCTCTCCCCGTCCTGGCCCCAATCTCTCCCCTTCTCTTTCCCTTTCTCTCTCTGTTCCTCTCTCTCTTCCCCCATGCCCTCTTTTTCTCCTTTCTTTCTGTTCCCCCTCTCTTCTCTTTCTCTTTCTGTCCCTCTCTATATATACCCCCATCCTCCCTCCCTCCTTTCTCTCTTTCACCTTCTCTTCCTGTCCCTCCTCTCCATCTCTTCCCTTCTCTCTGTCTCTCTCCCTTTTCTTTCTTTTTCCCCCTCCCCTTTTCTCTCTCCTCTTTCTCTACCGCTCTCTCCCCCTTTTTACTCTCTACTCTCTGTCTCTCTTTTACCCTTATTTCTCTCTGCCTCTCTGTCTCTTTCTGTCTCTGTCTGTCTATTTTCCATCTCCTTCTATAAGTTTTAAGAGCATAGCTCATTCATGTAATCCAGCTACTGAATTAGGCCTTCCTTGGAAATTGCCCAAATTTCTTGAATGCCGATGGAAGAGTAGCAGGCCTCCCACTGAACAGCACTGCACGCCGCCCTTTGGAGTTCCCCTGAGAGAAAGGCCTCTTGGTGAGGGACGTCGCACAGCAGGATTACACAGGCTGCTGCACTACAAGCTTCCACCCTAAATGACTAAACTTCCACTCTCTAATGGAGTGGTAACACTCATTTCCAGGCTACTGCCACTTGCTTCAGCCAAATGTGTGAAGGTGAGTGAAATGATATCCATCAGATCTATCTCTTTTTTTTTCTTTTTGCAGGGCAATGAGGGTTAAGTGACTTGCCCAGGGTCACACAGCTAGTTAAGTGTCAAGTGCCTGAGGCCAAATTTGAACTCAGGTCCTCCTGAATCCAGGGCTGGTGCTTTATCCACTCCGTCACCTAGCTGCCCGCCCCCTCATCAGGTCTATCTCAAAAGAGATGGTTACCTATCTACCACATTGGCAGCATCTGTGGACATCAAAATATTCAGCAACTCTTCTGCCAAGAGAATCACCCATTTAATCTATTATCCAAGATTATAACTCGTGTCAGCAATGAAAATTAACCCCTTAAACCTCCACTTCACGTACAACCATTTCAACATGACCAGCACCTCTACCCATCCTCTGGGGTGTTTGCATCAGAAATTTGCAAACCACTACTGAAAAGCCACTGGAAACGAAATTCGTTTTCTTAAGGAATGTGATTGTAACTGCTGAAATGCCAAGCCAGTTAAATGAATTCACTGCAGAATGATGGTTATAGTAGACACCCCTAGCAAAAGTATGTCTCCTGCCCAGATGGAGAACACACCCAAGCGAGACTGAAAGGTAAGGCTATCGGGTGTTTTGGTTGGCCATACAGACACACGTCACATACCTCCCTCTGTCCCGCTTTTGTGAGTCAACAGGGCCAAACAATCCACCCACGTCTCTGTTGTGCATTTCAACAGGACACGCTCCAAAAGCAGAGCTTGATAAGCAAAGGAAGAGAGCCTGTATAGGAAGACACAGCTGCTGCCACTTAGTTATTTCTTTTGTTTTGTTTTGGTTTTTTGTTTTTGTTTTTGTTGAAGCGATTGGGGTTAATTGACTTGCCCAGGGTCACACAGCTAGTAAGTGTTAAGTGTCTGAGTCCAGATTTGAACTCAGGTGCTCCTGACTCCAGGGCCAGTGCTTTATCCACTGTGCCACCTAGCTGCCCCTTCTCTGGGGAATTTGATACCAATGACTTCCCCTTCCATCTTGAGATTTTTTCCTTCAGAACCACAGAAGCTCAGAGTTGGAAAGAATTTCAGAGACCATCAAATTCAGAGGGGGCAAGCTTGTGGCCCCATCTGGGACCCAACTGGATTAAAATGTCATTGGGAAATGTCTAATGAAAGAAATAAAAATCCAACAGGGATCATTTTCATTGGTAGTTTTCTAAGTCAATCTGCTGCTTGCAATGAGCCCTTTCTACCACTGGACTAGTCTGACTCATACCTGACCAAGAATCCCACATAACAGATATGGGCCTCTTGGGCTATCGCTCTGCTCTTTCTCCTCATGGAACAACAACCCTGGAAAGTAGGGAGCTCATGTACTATTGAGAAACTATATGACTTGCCTATAATCATTGAGTGTTCAAGGTAAAATTTGAATCCAAGTCTCTTGACTCCAAATCCAGGGCTTTATCCACTATGGCTCCCTGCCTTATGAACTTGAAACAGGAGAACTGGGCTCAAATCCCAGCTTTACCATGAAGGAATTAAGCAAGCGATTTTCCTTTCCAGTGCCTCAGTTTCCCCCTTTACAAAAATGAGGAGGTTGGGTGAGATGGTCTTGCAGATCACTGACCACTGGACATCTTATGGTCCAGGGTCCATAACTGGCTTCATCCGCCCATCTCTAGGAGAACTTGGTTTCCAATGCTTTGGGATGCTTATGATGCGAGGAACTTAGGCAACACTTTCTTGACATACCACCTGGCACATAGTGAGTACTTCGTAAGCAATGCGTGTCTGTCTCTCTGTTTGTCCCTTTAAGAAGTTCTTGCCTACATCTAGGAGCATGTAGCATAGTATCCTCCCCAGAAGGATGGACCTTTTGTGGAATGTTTGTGCAACAGAAGGAGTAATTACCTAAAGGCTCTGTGATTTCCTTGGAATGGGGCCTCCTTCTACTTGGACCAGCCACCCCCCCCCTTCCCCCTACACCTGCTGGCCAACCTTCTGGCACTGGGCCCGACTTTCCCCACTTGGCTCGGTGGGCCCCGGGGCTATAGAGGCAGAGTTCCACCCTGCACCTGGACTCCCAGCTTTTCCCACCTGATGGCATCTGACCAAGCTTCTGGTCTGCCAGCTCAGCCTGTGAGGCTCCAGGGCAGACACCTCTACACTGGGATGAGGAGACATTCTAGGCATCATTAGAACTGTCCAAAGCAATAAGAAAAAGTTTGAAAGCAGTCATGGCAACCCCCCACCCCTGAACAAGTGAGTGGCCTGTAAGTCACTGATGACAATGATCTGTAGAGAGAAAACGGGTCTTCCCTAAACTGAGCAGTAAGCTATAAAGCAAGCTCCTTACTCCAGAACACGTTTAAAAATGGGAACACATTTCATTTCGCACCTTCTCCAAGGCAGGGATTTAATGAACATTTTGTGAGAACATCTGTTTGTTATTTATCTTTGTCTCATTTAGCACATCAGCAAATCCCTTTTTACCATCAGGATCGAATCAAAATCACCATTTCATTATCCAGAGTTCATCATTTTTCAACTTCAACTGTGGGACAGAGACAGACCTTGGTGCTGCTAAGCCTCTCACTTGATGTGTGGCGGGGAGGGGGGGTCAGGGGTGAAGAAGGACAGAAAAAAATAAAGAAATAGAGAAATTCCTCCGCCCCCACCTGGCCTCTTCCCCTCTCACATCAGTATGCCCAGAGCCACTGTCTGTTATTGCCACAAGAATTGCTGCTTCGAACCCAGAGTCCCCCACCTTCCTGAAAGGCCATTCATTCATGGTTTCTTCTTCTTTCCCGAGTGTGTGTCTGAAACAAGTAGAATTTTCTCTAAACGGAGCTGTATGTTCCACAGGCAAGAGCTTGCCAAAGGAACCTTTATCAGAGCAGCTGAGTGCACGTCCTTGGAAAACTGGAGTGGGGAAAACAAACTTAGATATTTTTTTCAATGCTCCTGCCCTAGCGGATGAAGTCACTATTCTCCCCTCCCCCCACCCGTGGCAGCAGACTCTCACAGCAAGGGCTCTGGCCTTGGCACCAGATGCCCCCGATTTGGATCTTAGCTCCAAGGACTGCTTGTGCTGTGACTCGGAGCCACTCATTTCATTTCTCTAAACCTTGGATTCCCGCTCTGCGAAATGGGGATAAGAAATACGTTACACTACTTGTTATCCAGGCTGTTACAAACTGGACCAATCTATGCGAACTGGAGGAGTTGGTCTACGATTTTTCCAAGCTCACAACTTCTGCCAACAGTGGGGAGCAGGGAAAGGGTGGGCATCAAGGCCTTTGGCTCTCACGAATCCACAGTAGCCACGGTAATCCACTTGAGCTGTGTGCTTGTGGACATTATTGTCAACACCACCTCCCACACAGAAAGTCTGACTGATAGTTAATGAGGCAGGGGGGCTAGAGGATCATGAGAAACAAGGGGAGTTCCAAACTTTGCAACTAAACAAGAAGCTGCCCCCTAGGGGTGGAGGAGAATTGGGACCCCAACATAGTGTCTAGTGGAACTCTGCCTGCTCTCTCAATGCGCTCTCTCCTTTCTCTCTCTCTCTCTCTCTCTCTCTCTCTCTCTCTCTCTCACACACACACACACACACACACACACACACACACACCCCTGTACACACTCAGTTCAAAAGGATGTACCAGTTCCCTTTCTGACTTAATATGGCTAACAACCACTGGCCTTTATATTCTCTCCTTTGTGCCTCAAAATAATCCTGTGAGATGGTTACTGCGGGTATTGTTATTTTAGATTCACAAACAGGAAACTGAGGCTCGAACAGCCTACCTGCATCACTTGTCCAAGGTCAGACAGGATTTGCATCCTGCCATTCCTGACTCCAAGTCTATCACAGTACCAACATCCCCTGGGGGAGTGGACAAGCCAAAGCCGCTTCCCACAAGGCACCTGGGTCAGCACCAGAGACATGCCCGCCCAGTTGATGACATGTGTGTGCCCTCTTCCCAGTCCCCAATTCCAGAGTCCCTAGTACGCTTCTCCCTACGGTACTGACATCCAGAAGCATTCTGATAATAAAGAGGGAGAAGGAAACTGGCAAGAGCAGGAGTACATCCAGCTCCCCTTATTTCCTTTCTTTTTCTTCTCCCTTATTTCCATTTGCTTATTGTTTTATTTTATTCTATTTTATTTTTAAATTTATTTTTGTTGGTTTTTTTTTCCAATTTGGCTTATTGTTGAAATTATTGTAGAGCTTGGCTCGGCGTTGATCTGACTAAATGAGTCAATCCTCTACGGAAACATTTGCATTTTCAACAAATAATGTATTTGACAATCTTTTCCCACTTAGTCTAACAATTAGAGATGAATCTGGGCTAACTAGACTTTTTCCTTGCTCTGCTGATTCTACAGCTGCTAGAGCCTCTCCCCCAAGAAAACACCACACCGACACCTGCACACATTTAGTCTACGGGAATTACTTGACTGGACATGGAAGTGGAGAGGAAAGGGGAGAGTAGAATTTCAGAAAGGGATGAGGGCCAGATACATCAGAAATGTTTAGGAGCATCTGCCTAGAGGTGATCCATGGGAGTCAATGAGATCCCTAAGATAAAGTGGCAAAAAGAAGAAGCATCAAGAGATGGACGATACAGAAAAGGAGGCCAAATGAAGCATTCGGACAGGCAGGAGAACCCAAAAGAAATCACTGTCTGAGAAGCAAAGAGAAAGAGAGGATCCAAGAAGAAGGGCTAATCAATAGTGCCAAAAACAGCAGTGAGGTTGAAGTCAAGAATGCTAGGCCACTCTATGGGTAACTGGAAGCCCCTGACAAGTTTTTCTTTTTGTTTTTTTTGGTGAGACAATGGGGTTAAGTGACTTGTCCAGGGTCACACAGCTAGTGAGTGTCAAGTGTCTGAGGCTGGATTTGAACTCAGGTCCTTCTGACTCCAGGGTCGGTGCTCTATCCACTGCGTCACTTAGCTGCCCCCCCCACAAGTTTTGAGAAGTAGAGATAGCATGAGCAGCATATTACAAACGTTGGGCAGCAAATGTGAATAATAAAGTAGCCTTCCAGCATGTTAACAAGGCGAACTAAGCTGTGTTTGTTTGACATGCATCCAGACAAACAGCTGGCTGGCGACATCCTAAACAGAGGGCAGCTGGAGCAACTATAGCGATGATGCATGAAGGTCCAGTTGACCATGACAAGAGCCCCGCCAACACAAAATCTGCAGCGTTCTCTGTGACCTCCGTGAAGGTCAGGAGACTGAGTGAGAGAACACAGGCTTGGAGAACTAAGAAGGAAATCCATCTGGAGCAGGGCTTCTTAACCTGCGATCCAGGAACTTAAAAGCAATACATCCTGACCACTACTCCAATACATTTGTTTTCCTTTGCAATCCTCTGCATATTATTTTGTGATTCTAAGAATGTGCCCATAGGCTTCAGCACACTGTCTCCCCAAGGGCTCCAGGACAACAAATACAAGGGGGCCTCATGTTAGAGCCTGGGGTGCGAGAACATGACAGGGCATATGGCCGTCTCCTCAGAGCAAGGGGTGAGAAGTACGTGCTACCCAGAGACATGACAAGGAACATTTATACCCTGGGCAAAAGGTATTAAACATGCTTTCCAAAGGGAGACCAGTAACCTGGGAAATCACTTTGCTGGGGCATGGGTGGGGCTGCTTGCCCTCAGCCTGCACCGGGTAGCATTCAAGATGAGCAGACTACTACGAAGCCCTGTGGTGTCTATGCTGGGGAAGAACAGCAAGCTCTGCCAGTCCCTCTAAAATGTTTATGCCCTGCTTGCTCCACCCTTGTTATATCTATGGGTCCAACAGAAAGAGAAGACTTATGAGAAACAGCTTAGACCTTAAAGAGTTAATTTTGGGGGCAGCTAGGTAGGGCAGAGGATAAAGCACCGGCCTGGATTCAGGAGGACCTGAGTGTGACCCTGAGCAAGTCACTTAAATCTCATTGCCCTGTCCCCCCAAAAGAGTTAACTGGTAACATCAAATTCTTAAAGTGGGACTTGTCTCAGAGAAACAGGTCATCACCTCTCCCTTATACTCTCTCTCTCTTTCTCCCTCCCTCCTCTCTCTCTCCCTATCCCCTCCCTCCTCTTCCTCCTAGTCCTCCTCCTCTCCCTCTCTCTCTCTCTCTCTCTCTCTCTCTCTCTCTCTCTCTCTCTCCTCCCCCCACCTTGGTCTTTCTCTGTCTCTCTCTCTGTCTCTCTCTGTTTCTGTCTCTCCCCATCTTTCTGTCTCTCTCTCTTCTCTCTGTCTCTGTCTCCCCCCCACCCCCCCCTCTCTGTGTCTCTCCCCTGCCCCCCCATGTCCATCATACAAAGAACCATTTCAAGGATACAGAGGCTGAATAGGATCATCTGAATGTGAGTTAGAAAAGCTGGGGTCAGAGCAGGGAGGGAGGGAGAAAAATTGGAAACTAGAAATCTTATAAAAACAAATGCTGAAAACTATCTCTACATGTAACTGGAAAATAATAAAATACAAAATTAAAGAAAAAAAGAAAAGCTGGGGTCAGCTCTGTTCCTTACTTGTTACGTGACCTTGGATAAGTCTCTTCCCCACCCTGGGCCTCAGCTTGACTAAATGATCTCTTAAGCCCCTTGCAGCTCTGATACACGGCAACTCCAGCATGCTTTTACAATGTCATTTGGGACAATAATAGCTTGTGAACTCTTAAGTGTGGCATCAGTGTTAGGTGTTCATAACCATTTTATTATATTATGTTAATAATGAGAATAAGAAGCCCTAAATTCACAAGTCCCAACAGTGATGACTGGTTCCCTCTGAAAGTACAGGACTAGATGGGTGGGGGGGGGGAGGGGTCAATGAGCATGCTAGCTCAGGCTGCTTTCTCAGCTCTAGCCATTTGGAGCCTGGTCTGACCCCTCAAAGATGCTGCTGCCAGTCTAGACCTTTCTGGGAGCCATTTCCTAAACATTAAGAAGGATGGCATTCCACATCATATTGAATCCTGCTAGAACTTCCATTGAGAACACTGATCAAAGAGCAGTGGCCTAAACTCCATCTCTCCCCAAACTTCTTGTCCCCCCCCCAATTCTCCCACTGGATTTTAAACAAGAATGGCTCTCTTGGCTGCCGATTTGAAATTGTTTAAATCGTTTGGCCTAACTCCACGAACAACATCAGGAACTTGGCACTCCATTCCACAATGCTTTTCTCTTCTGTCAATACCCTTAACTCAGGGAAGCTAAAGTAGAAGCAATTTGGCCAGTGATGCCCATGCTGATGAGGATTTGAAACGACAAAGGGGAGGAAGCTTCTGCTCCCCTTGTGCTTTCAACTGCCCATCATGGGCCTGCACCGAACATGGGCCAACTAGATACTGGAAAGGAAACCGCTCACCTCAAAGCTCTGCCAAAGGTGCATCCTGGAAGGGGCTGCACATGCACCACTCCCTCGCCACCCGACTCTGGCCTGCCATGGTCTTTCTTACACAAAGACCTGGTCTCGTCACCCTTCTCAAAGATCTGGTCCCATCACCATTCTGTTGAGAAATTTTGAATAGCTCCCTCCCTCCCAAGTAAGGTTCAAAATTCTCAGCCAGGAGTTCAAGGTCCTCCACAATCTGGCACAAGGAAAACATCCCTTGACTTCCAGGAGTATACATTCCAGGAGAAGAAACATCTAAATACAACATGTACAAGATCCATACAAAGGAGATGCAAGGTAGGTAGTATGAGATGTGAAGGAACTCACAGTCTGGAGGGATGGGACTGAGAAAGAACCCCTGTAGAAGGGAGAACCTGAGTTGTGTCTTCAATGAAACCAGGGATTCCAAGAGGCAAAAGTGAAGAGACAATTCCAGCCATGGGGAACAGTTTTCCTAGCTAAACTCCTATCAGCCCCGTCCCTGTACTCAAACAAAATGAACTATTTCTTTTTTGCTCCTGCCTCAGGGCCTTTGTCCATGCTGTTCCTTATGCCTAAGATGCCTTCCTATCCAATTTTTTTTGGTCGAGCAAGGAAGGTTAAGCGACTTGCCCAGGGTCACACAGCTAACAAGTGTCAAGTGTCTGAGGCCGGATTTGAACTCAGGTCCTCCTGAATCCAGGGCCAGTGCTTTATCCACTGTACCACTCAGTTACTCCACTATTCAGTCTTTAAAGCCCAACTCAAATTCTACCTCCTCTGTGGAGACTAGCCTAATCTTACTTATTAACAAGCTCCCCACCCTGCCAGCTCCAGATCTCACAAAGCACTTGCTTTTGCATGTCTATAATATAATAATTAGGTAATAAATACAACATTGTGAGTTAGCATTAGCTGTGATACAATCTTGAAGGAGCGAGAGGGCATAATGGGGAAAGTAGCAGCTGGATTTCCAATCTTGGCTTTGCCACTTACTAACCAGGTGGCAAGTCATTTTCCTCTCTGATCCTCAGTTTCCAAGTCATTTTCCTCTCTCACCCTTAGTTTCCAAGTCATTTTCCTCTCTGATCCTCAGTTTCCAAGTCATTTTCCTCTCTGATCCTCAGTTTCCAAGTCATTTTCCTCTCTGATCTGAAGTTTTCTCATCTCTGAAATAAAGAGAATGGTTTATTCATCTCTAAGCTCCCCCAACAGTTCTCACAGTCCATGACTCTTATCTCTGTATTTCTAGGACTTGGCACAAGGCTTTGCAAACACAATATATTGTAAATGTTGGCTGAATTGAACCTCTGCCTGAGGCACAAATCCTCCCAAGTAGGAGCTCATAGCTGTTTGGAGTATCGCAATCATAAAGGAGAGGAACAGTAACCAAGGAGTTAAAACAGAAATTAATTCTCTTTCTCATGCGATTATTTGGGGGGAAACCCCACAGTTTAGCAATTAGGTCTCTGGAACAATCCATCAGCTAGGTGGTGCAGTGGGTAGAACACTGGCCCTGAAGTTGGGATGATCTGAGTTCAAATCTCACCTCACACACATACTAGCTGTGTGACCCTAGGCAAGTCACTTAACCCCAATTACCTTAAAACATCTGGATCCATCTCCAGTCGTCTTGATGTATATATTTTGACATTGGACCCAGATGGCTCTGAAGGAGAGAGTGAGGTTGGTGACCCTACACAGTCCTCCTTCATTTAAATCCAATTCACTGTAAGTCATGACATCACCCCAATGTCATGGTCCTCTTCCAGAATGAAGGACAAACAACAACAACAACAATGGGAAGCTTTTCAACTTGATAAGACTGTGTTCAGAGTAGAAGTTGGAGGAAAGCATTCTGAGTGGGGTGGGTGGCCTCTGAAGCCCCATGTAAATCAAAGCTTCTTTGATTCCAGGGGAAGAGGCTCTTCTGTAGCCCCAGAGTCATTTCTATGGTGGTCACATTTCTGCCCAGATCCATCTTTCATCCCCCTCCCTCTCTTCCTGTCAGTTTGACCTTGTTCTTTATTACTAAGAGTGCTTTAAGTAGCCGGGAGTGCCAATATCCACATACTCCTTGAGGTGTCTTCCTTGTATTTACTTCATACTTCATTCTCATAAAGTGCTCTCTCTAGGCCCCTTAAGCATTTCTGTTGCTCTCTTCCAAAACTGGGATGCTCTGAATTAAAGGCAGGAACCTGGACCAAGGAAACAGAGGTCTCACATGACCCTGCTCTAAAAAGCCAGAGGCTCGTGCCTATGTTGACCGTGACCTCAAAACCATATCGACCTTTTCAATGCTATGTGTCATAGTATGCTCTTAACAGAGTTTATGATCCACTGTCACTTGGAGATGACCAAACACAAAAATCCAATCTGCTTTCGATGATCTACTTCCTTGCATATTTACAACAAAGATGAAATATAAACTGCTACCCCAAAAACCTTGGCTGACAATCAATGACTTGTGGGAGGCAAGATAATCTGAATGGGTAGAGAGCTGGCCTTGAAGCTAGGGAGACCTGGATTTGAGTCCCACTTCTGACACATATGATGGCTAAGTGACCCTGGGCAAGTCACTCAAATTCTCAGTGGCCCCCAAGCAACTCTCTGGACTAAGATGCAGAGATGGTGCTGACCTGCATTGGTAGAAGTCTCCTCACTCCCTAGTCTCACCATGGGTAAAATAGCAGGTTTAGTCCCTATCCTTATTTGTAGTAAACTGCTTTCATTTTTACTAAACACAGATTCTTTCAATTATTACAGACATATGTACTTACTGCATATTAAGAACAGAAATCAGGCTTGGGTACTTTCTACCAGACAGACTGGGCAAACTCCCATGGTGCTAGGCCACTTGGCAGGAATTCTCACGATAGAGAACCAGAATTGATTTTGCCCCACTAGAAAAATTACAGAGAATGGGGAAATGTTCTTCTTGCCATCATATTTATTTATTCTTTTTAAAAAATCATTTTTATATTTTTGTGTTCTGAACTTAAAATGCCAAAAAGAACATTTCTACATACACAGCAATACACAAAAAGAGAATCTAAATGAAACTGTGAATCTCCATTTCATACTATTCGATTTTTAAAAATATAGAATACATTCTACACCTGACTTTCTGAACTTCCTTCTGTTCTCTTCTGTGAATAATGATCTTCTTTTTCTGGCATCACTATTGCTAATCCCTATTCTTTCCTCCCCATCTGCCCTCTTCCAATTAAAACTGAGAAAAAAATCAAGCAACAACTATTTATTAAGAGCTACCTCTGTGACAGCCACTGGGGTAAGTGTTGATGATACAAATAAAGTCAAAAAACATATAAGCAGAGTGAAACAAACCCCAATCCACACAGGGATTCATAGCCAGAAATGCCTCTCTCTTTCTGTATGCCGTCCCCATCACCTCTCTGTCAGGAGGTGGGCAACATGCTTCCACTCAGGTTCTATGGAGTCTGGATTGGTCACTGGATGGATCAGAGTTCAGAAACCTTTGCAAGTTGCTTGTCTTTACAATGTTGTCCTTGTATAAATTGTCTTCTTGTCTTGTCTGCTCATTTCATGCTACCCAGGATTTTAAAAAATAATCTCTCATCATTTCTTTTTATTTTATGTTATTATTTTTTTTGCGGGGCAATGGGGGTTAAGTGACTTGCCCAGGGTCACACAGCTAGTAAGTGTCAAGTGTCTGAGGCTACATTTGAACTCAGGTCCTCCTGACTCCACGGCCGGTGCTCTATCCACTGCACCACCTAGCTGCCCCCATCTCATCATTTCTTACAGCATAATACTATTCTATTACATTCAGCTACCACAATTTGTTCAACCACTCCCCCAACTATGGAGGGCTCCTCTCTGGATCCTAATTCTTTGCTTCCACCCAACCCCTTTTAACCTCCCCTTAAGGATCAGGAAGTTGGGTTTCTTGCAGCTATTCTCTTCCCAGTATTATCCTGCTCTGAACCCATCCCTCCTTGTTTTCTTATTGCGTTTAACATTTCTAGACTATACTGTATATATGTAAACATGTGTGTGCTCAACCTTCCTTTGTCCATTTCAAATAAGAGTGAGGTTCATTTGATGCCCACTCCTCTCACCTCTTTTTCCGTGTTTATATATAACTTTTCTTCTCATACTCCTCAATTATGAGAAAGAGCAAGTTCCACTCCATTCTACCCCCTTGCTAAATTAGTGTCTTCCTTTTACCTTCTTTAAACCCTTGGAACAGAACCAATGCCCCCTCCCACTTTTCTAGGTTTCTCTGGACTCTTGTGTTTGCATTTTAAAGTTCTTACTCAGTTCTGGTCTTTTCATCAGGGATGCTTGAAAGTTTCCTATTCCATTAAAGATCCATTTTCCCCCTGTAGAATGATACTTAGCTTTGCAGGGTAAGTTATTCTTGGTTGTAAGCCTATCCCTTTTGCCTTTTGGAATAGTATATTCTAAGATCTCCTCTTGTTTACAGTACAAGTTGCCAGGTCTTGTGTGATCCTGACTGGGGCTCCTTGGTATTTGAATTGCTTCCTTCTAGATGCATGCAGGATATTTTTCTCTGACAAGGGAGCTCTGGATTTTTACTATAACATTCTAGGAAGTTATAAATGTGGAGGGTTTTTTAAAAAAATAACCTTTCAGGAGGTTATATAGGTAGATTTTGTCTTCACTTTGACCTCTAGTTCTAAAAGAATATTCAGTTTTATATATGACTTCTTGAAATATGGGATCCAGGTGTTTTTTCTACCAAGGTTTTTAAGGAGGCTATGATTCTTCAATTATTTCTCCTTAACCAGTTTTCCAGGTCAATTTTTTAATATCAGATATCTCACACTTTCTTCTATTTTTTAATCTTTCAATTTTGTTGTAATGCGTTTTGCTCCCTTATCGAATCACTGATTTTTATTTGGTCTATACTAGTTTTCAGGGAGTCCATTACTTGGGTAAGACTCCTCACTTTCCCTTCTAAGTTATTTATTCTCTTTCTAATTCATCCCTTCAGAGTTTTGATTTCATTTTTTATATCACTTGCTTCATTTATTCTAGGGATACATGCAGTTCTTGTGGAAAATCCTTTGAATCTTTGCCTGAATGGTTAAAGACTCACTCCTTCTTTGAGGAGATTTCTAGAATTACAATAATTTTTAAACTGATCAGGGTGTTCTTCATTTTACTTTATCTTTTCAGAATTTGTTCCTGAATCGGGGCTTTGTGCTCCATCCAACCCCTGCTGAGATTTTTGGTGAGTTAGTCAGCCCTCTGTCACATGGATTGCTGTACTGACCTCCCAGGGGCTGGATCTTTTAAGGTCCAGAGCAATATCTCAGGACCTCCGAGTCCCTGGGCCTAGAGCATCAGTCCCAGCAGTGCCTGGCCAATTTCCAAGGTTCCCAACCTGGGGCTCACTGGCTACATTGGGGCTTTCTCAGGGGAGCCATCTACTCTTGCTGCCTGTAGACACAGAGCCCTGTACGGTATTAGTTTCTCAGGGTCATCTCTGGTGGGGGACTCCTGGCTTGTCAGCACCAGCACTGGTTTTGTTGGAGGCCACCTTGCCTACTGCTTGTGGGCTTATGATTGACTTGAAAGTAATCACTAATTGGAGCTTCTTCTGGATCATCATTCCATCTGGTGTGAATTTCAGGTTTATGCTGGAGTAGATATGTGGGAGCTAAGCAGTCGGCCTCCATTCAAGCAGCTATCTTGGCTAATCTCCTTGGTGAAATTACTTTGAACAGAAGAGGTTAAGGCACTTTCAAGTTTTTCAATGGCCCTGTTGACAAATTCGCCTGCTCTTGACTGCAGATCACTGACACAAGGAAGATTCTCCTAGATTCCAATTGACCAAGCATCTTGAACAGAGTAGGGTGGATAAAGGGAACAACAAGAGAAATGATGCCTGTCACAACAAGGATGATAATAGCAGCAGCTGCTTCAGACTAACCCTTTCTGGGTCATGACAAGCTCATGAAGAAGGGAGCAAATGGAAATATGGGAGCCAGGATCTGAATCCTGGTTTCTTGACTCCAGAGTGGGAAAGCACTTCTTGCTCACTGGCTATTAGAACAAAGGAAAATAAGCAGATTGATCGTGGGTCACATGTCAGAGTGAGAGGTGACAAGGACACAGGAATGGGAGTCAAGAGACCCGGATTCTGGTCCTGGCTTGCCCACTAACTAGTTGTATGGGATGGGAAGAGAGCCTAGGCCTGGCATTCAAGAATAATGAGGGAACCCACAGGTAAGGAACCTCTGCCAGTGCAGGTTAGCACCTTCTCTGCAATTGACAGAAGTCCTCAGAAGTGACATACCTGGGGCCAGTATGTGTCAGAGGTGGGGCTTCAATCAGGTTTTCCTGGGGTCAAAACTGGCTCTCTAGCCACTAGGCCCTGCTGCCTTTCATTCTAGTTCTATGATGTAGGTCAGTTCCCTGATACTTGTCCCTGATTCCTTTCCCCTGATACTTACTTTCCTCATCTGCAAAACGATATGGTTGGATCAGATCCCGTAAGTCCCAACTGCCTCTGAGGAGCCAGATGCCATTTCAACTAAGCACTGCCCTACCATCCACACCAGTAACCCTTGTGGAGTGAGTAATGATGAGATGGACACTAAAAATGCTCTTTCTAAAATGCCAAATGTGTCACTATTCTGAGTTTATGTTTTCAGGAAAATATTCCACAGGCTCAATGATAGTCCCTCCCTCCCAAACACACTTCAGATAGCAAAGTTCAGCTTATACAACACCTTTCCCGACCCTTCCCAATTGGTAGTGCCCTCCACTACCACCCTCAGATCACTCTGTGTGTACAATAAATTCGTAGTGAACGAATGTCCCCCTTAGACTGAACATTCTGCCTACTTCCCTGAAAAGTGGTACAATGGATATTCCCCCAAAGGAACAAAGCCAAAGATGAAATGCCCATCTAAAATATACGCGTGGTTTTAAATGCAATTTGGGGGAGGGGGACTAAGAAAGGAGAGAAGCAGGAGCAATAAAGTTTTGATTGGGCTCCAGATAGGTTTAATTTCCCAAATTTCTTCAAATTCAAGGCTGCAATCATCTCTCTCTAGTCTTCCAAAGTCAAAAGAAATCTACCTACAGAGAACATCAGGCCCACCCTAAGAGGCACTTGACAATACCCCTGTGTTCAACTCCAATCGGCTCAGCTCAATACAACAGGGAATGCTGGGAATAGTTCTGTATGGGGTGAAAAAGAGGGAAGGCTTTTGACCATGGGGGAGGGAGGGAGCAAGAGCAAGTGGCTCTCTGGGAAGGAAGAGAATGGATTTCAGGATGAGCAAAAAAATAACATTTTCATAACTGAAAGAACTGAGGTCTAGGCAGAAACAGTAGGTCAAGCAGACAGTTATTTACCATATAGTCTTGGCAGAAGGCAATATTCAAGTACATTATTATTCCCAGGTTTTTTTTTAATATTATAGATCCTGATAGTGGCTTTTTTCTAAAGCCTCCAAGAGAAACTAATGTAAAGAACTTGTTCCCCAAGAGAGGCAAGAATTGAACCAGAATTGGTCTGTAAATCACAAGATAACTACCTAAAGAAAAAGAGAAACACAATGGGAGAAAGAAGCCAGTTTTTTTTTTTTTGGAAGTCATATAAAGTAGAGTTGCTTTTCACATGGAGACAGCAGTACAACCCTGATATGCGATCCCAAACTAGTAATATCTCGTAGATAATAAAATCGTATTTATTTAAAGTAATAAGCCAAAAATAGACCTGCGAGAGATGCATTGTTGGCAGAAGGGATGAAGACATTCTCAAATTGCTGACCATTTTCTCTGGCCACATTAGCAGCTAAGGCGTTATATCCTGGCTCCAGATATGGCTAAGGCATTATAACCGGGTGACCCTTTGCAAGCCACCTCCCCTCCCTCCTTCAGCTTTAGTTTCCCTCTCTGTCAAGTGAGGGGGTTGTATTGAATTAAATGGTCTCAGAGTTCTAGAATCCTAGGATCCAACCAAAAAGGCAAGAGTGCAAGGGGTAGTCACTCTAAAGCGGGATAATGACAAAGCACCTGGCACTTTACCAGAGCTTGCTCATTGACAAAGCCCTTTCTGGGTATTACCCAAGGTGAGGTTAGGCACTTCTAGGATCAGTCCCATTTTACAGATGCAGCAAGGAAACGTGACCAGGTTTAAATGACTTGTTCCGGACCAGATAATCTCAGCTCTTTGGACTCCAAATTCACTGTTTTTCCTTCTTACCACATCCTCCAGTCTATGTGCTACCCATCCATGAAAGACAGGCTCAAATGTCACCTTCTCCAGAGAGTCTCTCCTGACACCCTTCCACCTCCAGGCCTTATATATCTGACAGTCACTGAGGACTATAGTACAGAAACACAGAATGATAGAATCTAAGCGAGAAGGGACCTCAATAGCCCCCGGGTCTGGCCCATACCTGAACAAAGCACCTACAACACTGTTAACAAATGGCCATTCATCTCCCTTGGAGTTCTCTGTTGAAGAAAGGGGAATCCGCCACTTTCTAAGACAGCCCATAACACTGTGAGACAGCTCTCCATGTGAGGAGGCTTTTCCCCACTTCTGGGATGTGCTCCTGATCTTTGCCCTCTGGTGCCAAAAAGAATAAGCGTGCTACCTCTTCCAAGTGATAGCCTTTCAAATACTAGAGCACAGTTATCCTAACCCCAGCCTGGCCCACTAAGTTTTCTCTACTCCAGGCTAAACAGCCTCAGTTCTTTTAACCAATCCTCAGGGGAAGCTAGGTGATAACCATGGACAGAATTCTGGACTTAACAATCAGGAAACAAGGGTTCAAATCCTACTTCAGACAATTCCTAGATGTGTGCTGTGTGCCCCCTGGACAAGTCACATAACCTTTCTGAGCCTCAGCCTCCTCCTCTATAAAATGGGGAAAATCCTAGCACCTACTTCGCAGGGTTGTTTTAAGGACCACATGAGGTAACATATGTAAAGGGTTTTTCAAACGTTAAAACACTCTAAAAATGCTTCTTTGCCTCCTCCTGTTGTTGTTGTTGCTGTTGTTGTCATATGACATGATCCCTAGTCTCTTTATCCTGGTTACCCTCCTATGAGAACCCTCTTATGAGCTTATTAAGCTCATTTCCAAAAAGATGGGACTAAGAACTGAACATAGAACTCCAGATGGGATCTCCCCAGGGAAAAGCACAACAAGTGGAGCTCTCCCATAGGCCCGGATCTCTTGCTTCTTAACACAGCTTAGGATTCTGTTGGTGCTTTCAGTTGACATGCCATACTGATGGTTTTCTAGCCACATACCCTATCCACCACTTGTGAAGCTGTTTGTTTTTTGGGAGGGATTTGGGTTAAGCATATCATTCAATTGAGCACATCACTATAACCTACCCTTACTGTCAGTCATCCCCTAAGAAGCTAACGCTCCCAGCATCAGTCATATCATTGGCAAAGATGAGAACTGTACCTTTTCTGGCTTCATCCAAATAAATGTGAAGAATTTTAAATAGCCTAGAGCTAAGGATACACCACTGGGATGCTCTAGTAGAGACTTCCCTCAAAGTAGACAATAAGCCATCAATGTCTGATCTTTGGGGTTCAGTCTTTCAACCAGGTCCAAATTCAACGGGCAATATCCTATTATCTAGCCCAAATAGATCCATCTTGTTCACAAGGAGCATGAGCAACTTGGAGTGATGCTTGGCTGAGATCCAGGTACATATAGTATATATGTACATATATGTGTGTATATCTATACCTATACCTACACCTACATCTACATCTCTATCTATGTACATATAGTACATATAGTATAACAGTCCCCTGGTCTACCAGGAGCCGTCTAATAGCTCTGTCAAAAAAGACAATGAGGTTAGTCTGGCATGACCTATTCTGGAGGAAGCCAGGCTGGTTCTCTATGATCCCAGTTTCCCTAAAGGCTCTCACACCACCCCCTTAATAATGCATTCTAGGATGCTTTCAGGAATCAAAGGGAAGCTCTATGGCTGGCAGGCTCCATTCTCTTTCCTTTGTCCAGTCAGGAAGCGAGAGTGAGGCAGAGGACATTGTGCAGCTCTGCCTCACTTAAATCCAATTCATGTGCAAGTCAAGGCATCACCCTTCATGTCATTGGTCCTGGCTGTACAATAGCAATAACAACAACAGCAGCAGCAGAAGCACTTCTCTTATTCTCCAGGTTCCTGCCGACATCACCAATGGGCTGGATAATCAGGTGGGACATTTCTTTAAGTACCTGAGGATGGAGTTAGGGGCTCTTAATGTTTTGGTTTGTATGAACCCTTCTGGCAGCTTGGTAAAGTCTTCAGATTCTTCAGAATGGCGGGTTTTTTGTTTTTGTTTTGTTTTTTTGCAGGGCAAGGAGGGTTAAGTGACTTGCCCAGGGTCACGCAGCTAGTAAGTGTCAAGTGTCTGAGGCCGGATTTGAATTCAGGTCCTCCTGAATCCAGGGCCAGTGCTTTATCCACTGCTCCACCTAGCTGCCCCCCAGAATGGTGTTTTTAAAGACATTTTAAAACCCCATAGAATTGCAAAGGAAAGAAATTAGATTGAAATAGAGTTAGCAAAACATAGTTTTTTACGTTCAGGGTAAGAAACTCTGCTATCACTCTGTATGAATTTTGTTCTCTCCTTACCATCCCAAAGGTCATCCTCCTTAAAAGAAAAACACACACACACACACACACACACAAGAGAAGAAGGGAAGTCCTGTCTTTTCACCACGTCTGTTTTCTCACAGCATTAACCCTGAAGTCCTAGTCCTTTGCTCCTCCTTTTAAAACCCCCAATACAGCAAAAAAGGCCATAAACATTCCAAGCCCATGTGTCATGTGTCACTAAGCAATCTTGTTTCAGCTTTTCATCTCTCCTAGAACCAGAGGCTCAAAAAAAAAAAAAAGGTTACATGATTTGTCTCAGGTCACAGATCTTTTAAGTGACAGAACCAGGATTTGAACTCAAGTCTTCAGACTCTAAGTCAAGCACTGTTTTCGCTACCTCTGTCAATGTATGATACAGAATTGAGAGACAAGTAGTTGTTTATGCTAGCCCTGCCATAGCGGGCAGAAGCACACAGATGTGTACATGCATCCACACACACATACAGACATATATACATACAGGCACATACATACACATGTGCTGCCATCTTTTATCTCCACTGCAGATTCTTATGCCCCAAATCCACGTATCTGTTCCTGGATGTTCCCACAGCTCCTTCTCGTCACCACTACTGATTTCTCCCTTCTACTTCTCTACCCTTTGGCTTTTGCTCTTTGTTTCCTGTTGCTCCTTCCCAGCTTCTTGGTTTTCCTCAATGAAAACCTCATCTAACTGCTGCCATCCAAATAAGGTGCTCCTTTCCTTCCACACACTTTGAGTGTGTCTGCACGCCCTTCAAGTCTTCTTCCTGGATGGATGTGTTTGTTTTGGGCCCTTGGGACCATATCTTTGTACTCTGAGGACATTCTTGCTCCCACTTTTCTGTCCCAGAAATTTGGTCTCCGAATAGCTGATGTTTGACCGTACAGCAATTCTTCTCATTTCTTTCACACACTTCCCCCACACTCCTTGAATTTCATTCTGGACTAAGACCCATTTGACCCCCTCACAATCTTCTATTCATTTACCTTCTTAAAACTTTACACTGGGGGCAGCTAGTTGGCACAGTGAATAAAGCACTGGCCCTGGATTCAGGAGGACCTGAGTTCAAATCCGGCCTCAGACACTTGACACTTACTAGCTGTGTGACCCTGGGCAAGTCACTTAACCCTCATTGCCGCCCCCCCCCAAGGTACATTAAAAAAAAAAAAACCAAAACCTTTACACTGAATTCTACACCCAAAGTCAGAAAAGAGTTTACTCAGAATCCACAGCCTTGCAGAGAGACTATAGGGCCAAAAAAAGCGCGCCATATCTTTTACATATGGAAAGTAACAAATTCCAGAGTTTGAGAACTGAAACTTGGCCTCTGTGACTCTAAATGACACCCTCTCCCTTGATTGTGCACTGACTCTCACAGAAAAATTTTTTTCAGAGGAAATTTTTTTTATTCTTTCTAAATAATCCCTAGGGACTTCTCTCTTTGGGAGACAGCCTTTTTTATATGACCGGATCCTTAATATAATCCGTGGCCTTTTGCAACCTATTTATAAAACTTTTCTTAAAAGGTTACATGAATATATTGTTTCAAATACTGAATAATTAAAAGTTATAATCCTTGTTCCTTGATCATCTTGAAATTCTGCCACATTTTACATTTAAATTAACCATATCACAGGGTCAGGATAAGGAAAGAATACTATCCCAGGAGGCAGAAGAAGGCGGTTTTCAGTCCTGGCTCTCTACCAACTAGATGGGAGACTTGGGGTGCACCTCTTTCCCAAAGAGCCCTAGCTTCTCCAACTGTACAATGAAGAGACTGGCTGAGATCATAGGTAAGGGCTCCTCCAGCTCAGCCGCTCTGCATCCTAAGACCCTGTATTGTTCTAACCTTTCACGAGGCCAGGTTGTTTATCTTTGTTTTACAAAAACACTCTAATAACAGTAATGCAATCTAATTTAAACCTTAAAAGGCTATTTTTCATGAATGTCATTTTTAAAAATTGTTTTTCATCCGCACCGGAAATACCAATCTACTCTTCTCAAAGCATGGTAAAGCAGCACAACATAGCAGAAAGCATGCTGGGTTGGGAGAGACATAACCTGAGTTTGAATCCCAATTCTATTACCTCAGGGGTAAGTGACCCAATAAACCACTCATGAGTCCCAGTAGCTATCTATGGGCCTCAGTTTTCTTCTCTGGAAAATGAAGAGGTTGGATTAGAGTCCACAAACATTTTATTTGGTGAGGCAACAAGGGTTAAGTGACTTGTCCAGGGTCACACAGCTAGTAAGTGTCAAGGGTCTGAGGTCAGATTTAAACTCAGGTCCTCCTGAATCCAGGGCCGGTGCTCTATCCACTGCACCACCTAGCTGCCCTTCCACAAACATTTGATAAGCATCTCCTACATGTCAGGTCCTGTGCTTGGCTCTGGGGAGTCAGACAAAAACCAAGCAGACCTTGTCCTCAGGGGGTTTCTGTTCCCACTGGTCAAATCCAACATGGACACAAGTAAACCTAAAGTATATAAAAAGTAGTACTCAGGGGGCAGCGAGGTGGCGCAGTGGATAGAGCACTGGCCCAGGATTCAGGAGGACCTGAGTTCAAATGTGGCCTGAGACACTTGACACCTACTAGCTGTGTGACCCTGGGCAAGTCACTTAACCCTCATTGCCCCACGAAACAAAACAAACAAAAAAAGTAATACTTGGGAGTTTAAAGGGGAAAGAGTGCTAACATTGTTGAGGTGGGGGGGGGGCAGAGAGAGCAGTACCTGAGCCAGGTCTTAAAGGAAACCAGAGATTTCTAGAGGTGGAAGTGTGATAAATCATTCCAAACAAGCAGGAGTACTTGTGGAAGGGCACAGGGGCCAGAAGGCTTGACTAGGACAAAGAGAGTGCAAGAAGGGAAGAAATAGGAAGAAAAATGAGAAAAGTAGGTGGGTGCTAAATTGTGGAGGGCCTTCAATGTTAGGTTTAGAAGACTATTGGTTTTTTTCTTAGAGGTAATAGGGACTCAAAGAGTTAAGAGTAAGAGGTGAATATGGTCAGATCTGTGTTTTAGAAATATAGTATCAGGGCAGCTAGCTGGCACAGTGGATAGAGCACCGGCTCTGGATTCAGGAGGACCTGAGTTCAAATCTGGCCTCAGACACTTAACACTTACTAGCTGTGTGACCTTGGGCAAGTCACTTAATCCCAATTGCCTCACCCCCCAAAAAGCCAAACAAGAAATACAGTACCAATTTGGCAACTGTGTGGAAGATGAAGCTGTGTGTAAATGTTGTCTAAGGTCCATTGTAACTCTTAAAGCCTATGGTACTCTGAGTGCCACAGCAGATTCCTTATAGCTCAATGATGAATCCAATTGCAGGACAAAAATTCAGGAAAATCTGGTCCCTTGTCAAGGACGAGTGTATATTCTAGTGAAAATTCACCTGAACTTTGAGGGCTACACGCAATGACCTAAGGCAACTGGAATTCAGATAACTCATGAGGACTACTTTGTTCACACCCGATTCAGATGTTTGGGGTTTTTTTTAGGGGGGGGGGCAAGGCAATTGGAGTTAAGTGACTTGCCCAGGGTCACACAGCTAGTAAGTGTCAAGTGTCTGAGGCTGGATTTGAACTCAGGTCCTCCTGAATCCAGGGCCAGTGCCTTTATCTACTGTACCACCTAGGTGCCCTGATTCAGATGTTTTTGATGCAGATATAGGTGACAAGACATTTTCCCCAATCTTAATCTGGGTTCTTTCTTGAACCTTTCCCCCTACTCCTTCCAAGAACCTACATTTCTCTGAAATGTGTTCAAAGGCATATTGTAGGGAAGACTCCACCTTTAAACCAAGAGCAACTAGAAATTCACTAGGGTCCTCTTCTCTATGACTCGGACTCTACAGGACAAAAAAATAATTTTCATAAGTAGCATACTTTCTGATACTTATCACAAACACACACATGCACACATTTTTTGTTTTTGTGGGGCAATGAGGGTTAAGTGACCTGCCCAAGGTCACACAGCTAGTAAGTGTCAAGTGTCTGAGGTTAGATTTGAACTCGGGTCCTCCTGAATCCAGGGCCGGTGCTGTACCACCTAGCTACCCCAACACGCACACATTTTAAAAAAGATGTACTTGTGACCACTTATTTCCAGAAAAAAGGAGGACTGATTTCAGGCGCAGATGACATACCTATGAAAATTTTCAGATGATATTAAGCTGGATGGGACTTTGAACATGTTGGGTAACAGAGTCAGGATCTCAAAAAATCTGAGCCAGCTAGAATTACAGGCTGAATCAAATTAGATAAAATTAAGTAGGGATAAAGGTAAAGTCCTCTACTTGGATTAAATAAAAACCCAACTAGGCAAGCTCAGGATACTAGAGGCATGACTAATTAACAGTTGTTCATATGGAAAAACTCTAGGGGTTTTAGGCCTGTGAGAACAAGGAGACAACAATGTGATATGGCAGCCCAAAACAACAACAACAACAACCCCCCAAAATCCACATGTTCTTTTTAACTACACTAAGATACATAATGTCCAGAATGAACGAGGGGATAGGTACACTGCCCTGCCTCCAGTCTCTCCCCTCTCCAAGCCATCCTTCATACAACTGCCAAGTTAATATTCGAAAAACACCAATCTGACCATGTGCCTTCTCTACTTCAAATATCATCAATGGCTCCCTAGTGCTTCTAGTATAAAACATAACCTCCTCAGCCTATCCCTAAAGGCCCCTCACAATGTGGCACCTAGCTACCTTGCCAGTTTTCTATCAAGTAACTCCCCTTCCCACTCTCTAGTCCAGTTAAACTGGACTTCCAGCTGTTCCTAATAGTCATGCTCCATCTCCTACCTCAATCTCCTCCCCACCCCCAAGCTTGGAAGACCAAATCCCTAATCATGAGTGCTCTCTCCCTACTGAACTTGCTTTGTATTATTTAGTATACAGTGTGAATTTACTTGTCTGTGGACTCTCTGTTTTATTCTCCCAATCCTCCAGTAGAATGTAAGCACCTTGAGGGCAGGGGCCACTTGGTTGTTGTTTTCTTCCTCTGCCTCACCAGAACCTCCCTTGGTGCCTTGCACAAAGAAGACCCTTCGTTTTGTTGAATTAGACCACATTCGGGATATGATGTTCAGTTCTGGAGCCACATTTTACAAAAGACGTTGAGTGGGCCTCGAGGAAGATAACTAAGACTTTTGGGGGTGGGGGTAGAGAAGGAGGGAAAAGACCAACTATTGCTATCATCTTAAACTATTTGAAGTCATGGCTTGTTATTGATACCATGCCAGAAATGGGCGAGTCAGGAGGCTGATGGAGCCCACCAGGCAGGTCTTTTTGTTTGTTTGTTTGTTTCAGGGGTTTTTGGCAGGGCAATGGGGGTTAAGTGACTTGCCCAGGGTCACACAACTAGTAAGTGTCAAGTGTCTGAGGCCAGATTTGAACTTAGGTCCTCCTGACTCCAGGGCCGGTGCTCTATCCACTGTACCACCTAGCTGCACCCCCCCCTCACCAGGCAGGTCTAAGGAAGGCAAGCATCTTTGTCTTACAGGACCAAAGGAAAGTTTTGGGGAATGACTTTGTCAGCTCAGAGGTCCTTCCTCCCAGACTGTAGCTACCTCACCTGGCAAAATCTGCTCCCTTTGGCTTCCAGCACTTCGGATATTCGATGATTAACCCCACCAGACTTTTTGGTTTGCATTTTCTCTCCTTCTAACTCAGATCTTCCCCCTTCTCTGCCCCAGGTGGGTATAGTCTTGCCCCAGTGGGAAAGGGGATTTGTCTAATTACCAGTATGTGGCTGTCCTGCCTCAGGGCAGAAGGAAACAGCTGTCACGTGGCTGAGGATTACACTTTTGCTGGGTGGCCCCAGAGGGCAGAAGTAGGAGCAATGGGGGTGGAGAGAATTGCAGAAAGGCAGATTTTGACTCCATATAAAGGGGAAAGTTCCTGATCATTAGAACTGTCCAACAGCATAATGGGCTGCCTTGAGAGCTAAGAAGGTTTCTCTTAACTTACAATGACACACGGAAACTTAAGAGTTGGAAGAGACCTCAGTAGCCATCCATTCCAACTCACGGGACAATGAGAGGCCCCAGTGGATAGTCCTGAACTTGGCAATCGGGAAGATCTGCATCCAAAACCCCTGCATCAAACACTTCTTAGTTGTTACCCTGGGCAAGTCACTTAACTATGCTGTCCCTCAGTTTCCTCATCTGGAAAATGGAGAAGTAGACTGAATGGCCTCTAAGATCCCCTCCAACTCTCAATGCAGAATCTCCTTAACAACATCTAAGTGGTTATCTAGCCTTTACCTGGCCATCTCCAAGTGGAGACTGCATCATCACTTTCTAGGAGACTGCAAAAGGGATTCCTATTTAAAATGGATTAGAACAGATGCCCTCTGAGGTCTTTTCCAACTCAGAGATTTTGTGCATGTTTGCTCCATGGCCTCTAACTAGAGAGAAAATTTACCATCTAAAATGTAATCTGCTGCCACTTTCCATTCATTCATTCATTCAATCAATAAGCATTTATGAAGTGTCCGCTGTAGAAATACAGAAATAAAAATCAAACAGGTCTTACCTTTGGGGAGCTTCCCCCTACCGGGGGAAAGACCATGCATATAGATACGCAAATAGATACTAAATACAAAATAGTTGGGAGCTGGCACTATCTAAGATGCAGCGTTAAGGAGGGGTGCATTCCAGGAATGAGAATGACCTGGGTGCAAAGGTATAGGGAGGGAGGAGGGAATATTATGGACTAGGATCGCTGGGTAGGAATGATACCCCCAAAGCAATTAAACTATGACTATCCTTTGATGTAGAAATACTGCTACCAGGTCTAAACTCCAAAGAGATCAAAGAAAGAGGAAAAGGATCCATATGGACAAACGTATTTTTGGCAACTCTGTTTGCAGTAGCGAAGAATTAGAAACCCGAGTGGGTGCTCATCAACTGGGGAATGGCTGAACAAGTTGTGGTCTGTGAGAGTGATGGGATACTATTGTGCTATAAGAAATAGTGAAGGGGATGATTTCACGGAAACCTGGGAAGACTTGTATGAACTTATGCAGAGTGAAGAGGTCAGAACCAGGAAAACAATTTATGCGACAACAACAAACAAGAATTGTAAAGACGATCAACTCTGAAAGTCTTACTCTGGTCAACATGATAACCACCCATAATGCCAGGGGACTCGCTATGAAATTCACTGCCCACATCTATCCAGAAATGTTGATAGACTCAGTTCAGATTGAGGCATATTTTCTTGGACATGGCTAATGTGGGAATTTGTTTCACTTGACTATAGTGGTTGCAACAAGGGATTAGATTTTTCTTGCTTTCTCTATGGGAGTAGGAGGCAGAGAAAAAGGGAGAGGGAGAGAGGTGGATCTTCATTTGCAAAAAATAAAATAAAACCCAGTAAGATCTAATTTTAAAAATTAAATAAATAAGGGGGAGGACCAGAAAGTGTATCGGCTTGGCTGGAATGTAGAATATGTAAAGGAAAAGAAATAAAATAATAAAGGTTGGAGACAGATCTTGAAGGGCTTTAAATGCCAAACAGAGGAGTTTGCATTTTTTCCTGGAGACCAAAAAAAAAAAAGAACTGTAGATTTCTGAGCAAGGAACTGACATGGTTAAACCTGTGTTTGCTTTGGGAATATCAATTTGGCAGCTGTGTGGAGAAGAGATTAAAGAGGGGAGAGACTTGAGAAAGGGAGACCAATTAAGAAGCTGCTGCAACAGTCCTGGGGAGAGGTGAGGAGGGGATGACCTGAGGTAATGGCTGTGTAAGAAAGAGACAGAGATAAGATATGTTGTGGGGCTAGGACTGCCAAGACTTGGCACCTGATTGAATATAGGGGCCGAGGGGACAGAAGAGTCAAAAATGGCTTTGAGAATGTGAACCTGGGTTACTAGCAGGGATGGTGGGGCTCTCGATAGAAAGAAGTAAGGCAGGAAATCGGAGAAGGTTTTAGGGGGAAAGAGGAGCATTGGTTGATCTGAATTTGGAGATGTGGGTCTAGAGCTCTGAAGACTGAAAACAGCTGAGAGGAGATCATGGGAACAAAAGAGAAGGGGAGGAGAGGACTGGACAAGACAGGACTAAGGGCAGAGCCTGGGGGAAGAGCCACAGTGTGGAAATAGGACAGGGATGATGAGCCAGGAAACAGAAAAAGCAACCAGAGAGGTAGAATGAGAACCAAAAGTATCATGAAAACCAAAAGAAGTAAAAAAGCAGGAGGACTGAGAAAAGCCATTAGGTTTGGCCAGTGAGAGATCATTGGTTTTCGATGTATTGATCACTTGTGCTGATCTGATTTTTCCCTCTTCCCTTTTGTCTTTAAAAAATACAATTTGTTAGATGGGATGGTTCTCCGGGAGGGGGAGGGATACTAAGGAAAACTATGAGGGTACAAAAATCAAAAGACATCAAGAAAAACTTATTTTTTTTTAAAAAAAAAGATCATTGGTAACTTTTGGAGAAAGCAGTTTCATTTTGAATGATGAGGTGGGAAGCCCAGTGGCAAAAGGTTGAGAAGTAAATGAGAGGAAAGGGACTGGAGGTTTCTTCTAGACATTTGGTTAGGAAAGAGCTGAGAGATATAAGACAACAGCTTGAGGGGATGGCAGGGTTAAGGGAAGTGGGTTTGGCTTTTTGGGGTTTTTTGTTTTGTTTTTAATTTTTAAAAATTTGTGTTTGTTCATGGATAGGAAACGCCAGGGCATTTCTTTTTGTAGGCAGAAAGGAAAAAGTAATTAAATATGGACATAACGAAGATGAGGGGAGGAGAAGAGGCAGGGGATGATTGTCAGGGTAGTCTGTTAGAGGAGACCATGAAGGTATGAGATCACAAATAGAGAGGATGGGGGCGGGGAGGGCAGCTAGGTGGCACAATGGATAAAGCACCGGTCCTGGATTCAGGAAGACCTGAGTTCAAATCTGGCCTCAGACACTTGACACTTACTAGCTGTGTGACCCTGGGCAAGTCATTTTGCCCCACAAAAACAAAACAAAACAAAAACCACAAAAAAACCCAAACCAAAACAGAAACAACAACAAATAGAGAGGATGGCCTTGGAAAGGAGAAAGGTACCATCTTCAACTGAGACTAGAAAAAAGGAGAAGAAAGGATGATGTCAATGTGTTCTGAAATGGATGATAGGAGAAAAAAGGGAGCCAATATCAGATGGCCTGCAGCCAAACACCCCTTTATACTACATCATGTTCCCCCATCCTCCACACCATCTTACATGTATCTCGAGAATGCAGTCTGTAATAAATGGCAGAACTGTATAAACCATTCTGTTCATCATTCATACACTAATGGGGCTACTGGATACTGTGCACAAGGCCTTCGGGCAACGCACTGAGGAGGATGCAGCAATGGACAAAATGCGGTTTCTGCCCTAAGTCTAGTGGGGAGAGCAAGACAAAGGCACAAATACAGACTACCCAGAGTGTGCCTTAAAGGACACAGAGGAGATATGAACAAAGTGCCCTCTGGGAGTCCAGAGAGGGAAGAGAGAGAAAGGTGCATGTGCTGAGAGGGTTTTAAAGACCTTTGAAGGCCAGTGAATCCGTGGAAAACACTTGAAACACCAGGGTTCACTTTCCCACTTTGTCTGCTAAACTTCAAGGATGGGTAAATTTCTTAGCACAGATGCCACATTCCTCCCTAAATGCAGACTGAAACCCTTCAAGGTCTCCTCAGGAGGCAGCCTCCCAGAGGGCCTTGGGGATCATGTTCTGCAGAGAAGCCACCGCACATCTTAATGAGGGCGGCTTTTGGACCGCAGGCACAATCTCTCACTGGGACCCTGCTAGAGATGGAATTGCTCTGCAGACACAGCCACCAAGGCCCCAAGGCCACCTCCATGCCCCAGTGAGGCATGGGAAAAGGGAAGAAGACTTTCGAGTGGAGGCTACCGGAGACGTTTGTAAAGCAGAAAACTGGTTTCCTTCTTTGGATTAGTTCATTTTAAATTGGATAAACACAAAGAAAGGCAGGAAAACTCATCCAGCCCATGAACAAACTGGGGGAGGAAGAGCCGGAGATGGCTCTATTATTATTTACACTCTGATCCTTGAAGTTGACCCCACTGAAATCATGCAAGTTTTCTTTTAGCCCCCTTTAACTTGTAACAGGTACAGAGTGAGATTCCAGAAGGCAGTGTGGCACAATGGCCAGAACCCTGGACCAGAAGACCCAGGTCCTCATACCAGCCTTGCCACTTCTGAGGAGTGAAAAGCTTGAAGCAGCATAGAGAGAAATGCCTGCGGCTACTGCTACCACTCCAAAATACGGGCCCATCATCTGGATGTGGGTGACAAAATGATGACTCATCATTTCTGGCTTGAGATGAAGTCACAATAACTCTAGATACCATTATATAGCTAGAAAAAAAAATCAACAATAAACAAGCAGGTAGCAACGTGCCAGTTATGTGGCTTTTCAAGACTGGTTCTCTAAATAGATAAAAATCATGAAGGATTTTCCATCAAAGGACCACACCTAGCTTGCTTAATATTACTGGAAGAATTTTCAAACCAGAAAGGACCTGCAGATCTACTCTCATCCTCTCATTGGATAGAGGAGGAAGATGAGACCCAGGGAAAGGAAGAGATACACCCAAGGCTCTGCAGCGAGTGACACTCAGGATCTTCTTCCTCCCGCTCCTGTGCCCATTCCACTACAAGCCGAGTCTCCTGATTTGTGGTTGAACGTTTCTTTGTACTTAACCAACCTCCCATCTCTCTGTTGTCGGTTTGGTTTTTGACCCAAACCTGTGGTTTCATACATGCAGGGAATTTCTAGTGTGAAAACCTTTTCACCAATGCAGATTGGGGCATTTCCTGCAACTTACGTCTTAGACTTGCCTGACACATTGAGGCTGAAGCAACTTGCCCAGCCAGGGTCATACAGCCAGTCTGTATAAGGATTTGAACACAGGTAAAGGGCTTCCTTTAAAGAGATCCTGAAAGCACACCCCTTCTTTATGTCTGTGAGATCCCAGGTTCAGAGCTGGAAGGGACCCCCTAATGAGCCCCCTCAATTTACACATGAAGAAAGTAAGGCCCACAGAAGTAAACTGACTTAGCCCCCCAGGTTTCTGGCAGTATTATCAGAGGGAGGATTCGAACCCAGGTCCTGTGACTATGGTCCTCTAGCTCTCTAACTACGGCATTCTGACAACCACTCCTCTTCCTTTTGCCCAATTCTTCCTGACTCTGAGGCCTGCCCTCTATCCACTGCATGGTACTGTTTCCTACCTCTCTAGCAGCAGAAGTAAAGCTATCAATATTTGCAATCTCGCCATTAAGAACACAGACCAAGAACACACCCACATGAAAACCATAAACATGCTGTCCTGGACAATGTGTTTATTTAGGTTTTATCTCTTCGGTTTGGGGGATGGGGTAGGGGAGGAAGGTTAAGAAGGAGATATTCTCTTCTTTCTTCAATCAGAGCAGAAAAACCTCAGTAGCTTCTCACATTAAAAAGTACAGGTGGCTTGTCTAGAGTTAAGTGTGGGGGAAATATGGCGAAAAAATCCCCCAACATCTAGCGAGCTTGATCCTCTAATACTTGGCAAAACAAGCCAACCGATGCCCAACGACCAAACCGGTGCTGTAAATTCAAACCAATTGACTGTGCCGGAGGCGACACAGTCCCACTGTCACTTTAATTGCATACAATTCCACTCAGCAGCTGCTGGTCCAGGCGCTGGGGTTCATAGTAAGCTCTTAAGAGTAACCTTGAAATATTGTCAGTCAAACTCCTCTCCACATCACCCGCATGCTGTCCGATTAATGAGGAGGGAAATCACCCATCAAGCCAGTCATCCAAACAGAAAGTGATCTGGGAGCTCTGAAGCCATGAGTACAATATTTAAGCCCTTATAAAACAGGAAGGGGTGGTGGTGGTGGTGGGAGGGGTGGTAAGCAGGTCCTATAGATAGAATAAAGGACCCTAAAAATCAGCTAAACATCTGGATATAAGGACTGAACTTCATCAGGAAAACCAAACTTGCTGGGACTCCCTTGGGGGGAAAGGGAGCCCACAAACCCTTTCAGCCTTTTTAAGTGCCAAACAGTCTTCCAAAGAACCTTTGGGTTCTCTACTTCTGAAGACCGCCTGGTCCCCAGACGCTTGAAAAAACACCAGAGCCACATAGGGGTACACTCACCACATATGTCAAAACACAAAGTTTGGGACTGACAGCTTTCTGCTCTTACCATAAGAATCCTCGGTGTTAGCTGGAAAGGAAACTTAGGAACCATCTCGCCCAACCAGCCCAATTCACACAGGGGAAACTGAGGCCCAGATGGGGGCAGGCCCTGTCCACACGATAACGAACAGTCTTCCGCCCCAAAGACCAGCCTTCTCCCCACCACAACACCAAAGCCAAGCTTTCTTCTTCTCACGTTCCGTGAGGAAAGAGAAGCACATCTATCCTACAGATGTGCTCTGGAGTTGTTCCGGTTCCAAGTTCATTTGCTCTAAAATGTATTCCACATTTATAGCAACCGATTCATTAGCAAACACAAGGAGTTCGAAAACCAAAGAAGAAACAAAACAAACCCAACAGCCAGAAGTGCTTCGGCATCGCCTTTGGATGCCAAAGCATCGAGTCTTTTGTGCAAACTTCTCAGGGTACCACCTACTACTACCAGTTGCAGCTATAAGATCGGAGAAATGCAATACAAGATCACAGCAGAGAAGCGTGCACAATTAAGGTATGGAGGAAAATGCCACCAGAAACCCAGAATTGGAGATAAGGCATCTGTTCCGAATGCCGTGGCCAGGGACAAGCAAGCTTTATGCAGCAACTGTGGCCAGATCATTATAACCCTAGTATTTACCCTTCAGTCCAGGTCACTTGGAGCAAAGAAAGGAGGGGTGCCCTTTGGGGAAAAATGGGAACATTTTGGCAAAATCAAGAACACATACTGTACCTGTGTACTGTACCAGGAACATCGCCTCGATCTTCGGGGAAACTAGTCCACAGCAGATTCTCTGGCCAGTTATCCTGCTCCCCCCACCAAAAAAAAAAAAAGAGCTAGAAGCACCCTAAACCCCTACCACAAACACACGTGTGTACACACACAGCCCGATGTGTGTGTGTGTATATATATATGTATATATATATATACATGCACAGAGATACACAACCCCACCACCACCACACTTCAGCTCGGATCCGATGCTTCTGTTGAGCCTCGATCCAGCCCAGCTACTGAGCGCCAGCAAGAGAAAGAAGGGTGGTGGATTCTGACGCCACTTCTACTACACTTACACAAAAGCAGTCAGGGGGAAATCCAGGAGCCTTGAAGACAAGGGCTGGAACGAGCTTTTATGAATCGCTGATCCTGCATGTGTCACCATCCATCTCCAAAAGACGGACATTTATAGGCTGCCTCAGGAGTGAGGGTGGGGGGAAGCGGGGGGGAGGAGGCTGGAGAGCAGGTGGAGATGCAATTAGCAGTGTGTTCATCGGAGAATTCGTAAGGGATTTCATACATCAGTGCCTAAAGAAACAGCCTGCAGTTGACAAATCAGAACTTCCCGATTTGCATGCCTTGGAAGAAATCTTAGCTTCCAGCCCCAAACAAAAATCAGGCTTGCCCACATTCACAGGGCAGGCAGGCAAAGTGACCCCTCCTCTTCCCTCTGTCCCCCAGCCACCTTTGTTCTTGAGAAAGCAACATGCAGAAAGAAAATTTGCTGATTTCCCCTGAAGAATTCTACTTAAAAGGCTGAACACCAAAAAAGGGGGGGAGTATAAAGACATTAAAGTTGATTGGACTCGGCATCTCTAAACAAAAAGGCAAGCTGCTAATTATGGTGGGCCAACTTTTCAGCCCCAGAGCTGCTCCCTGGGCACACTTCTCGCACCTACAGTGAGTGGCTCACGGCCACTCGTGCCTAATTTTAAAAGCAGAGGAAAAATCCCATCGACCAGACCAGGCAGCAAATCCCTAGAAGTCAAGGTGAAAAGCTCAGCCGTGCTCACTCACCCGGGGAGCCTTCAGTGAGGCACCTGACAATCAGTGACTCCATTTCCTAATTTTATTTATAATATGTTTCCTCCCAGCTTCTCTGCTTGGCAAGGCCTGGGACTAAGAGGTCATTCCCCAAGCACCTGGCTTTCTTGACATGACAGGCAGTTCCCATCTCAACCATGGGAGATTTTTCAAAACAGAAAGTACTAGATACAAAGAGACACTGAAGGAGCAAGTCATATAACCTCTCCGTACCCTAATGTCATCTGTAAAATCGAAACGTTGGCCTTGATTGGCTCCTAGCCTTCATCGCTATAGGATCCTACATCGAACATGAAACAAACACGAGACAGCAGGGAACAAAGAGGTCGAAGCCTTGGATTCAAGTCCTGCTTCTTTTACTTTTATTAGCTCCATTACCTTGGCTAAGTCACTTGTCTCCCCTCGGAGGCCTTCAGTTTTCTCATATATAAAATCAGAGAGTTAGACCAGAAGAGCCCTGAGGTGCCTTTTAGCTCTGCCATTCTGTGCTCCACAATATGAGAATGCGTGTGAAAGCTCTTTATAAACTTTGAATCATTATCTCTATTCCTCAGACTATGAAATAGCACATAAGTTCCCCTAAACGAAGGCAGAATTGGCAGCAGTGGCGGGAAGCGAATGGAAGAGGGAATACGGAAAGTCCCAAAATGTGGTCATGTTGGCTGGTATGATATGGCAGAAAAAGCACTGAAAGACAAGTCTCTCTGAACCTTACTCTCCTCCTCTGTAAAATGGGATAATGCATCTCTCCGCCACCCCCCCCCACTTCAGCAGGTAGCTGCAAGCTTCTGAGAGTGGGCACGTACTAGAGTACTAGAGAGTGGTGATGAAGCAAACCCCGGTTCTGTCACCTGCCTTGCACCATTCCCAGAAAGCCTCATCATGTGCACAAAGTGGGTCCTTCACCATCTAAGTGCTAAATGTGAGCCCTCTGACCAGAGGCCGTCTTTATGGCTGACCTCAGCACTCTCTCTCTAGCACATTGTCTTTGCCCGGGTATTCCATCTCGTTTTGCTGCCCAGCATAAAGGGAAGGGCTCTGGCTTGCCTTCGCTGGATCTCAAGTCAGGAGTTAAAAACAAAAATCCAAAGCCATGCTTTATGTGGCCCCAGGCTACTTTGATACTATATATACAGTGACCAGCTGGCCTGAGCCAGGACACAATTTTAGCCCATGAACTCCTGGGGAGGGCACACCTGAGGCACTGAGTGATCCAGGCAGTGTTTGGGGACCGCTGGTCCCGCCAAGCACCACACGCCCCACTTTCCATCTGCGTGGTGGCTACCCAAGTGTGTATCTGGATGTGGCCGCCAATTTGGAAGGGGCCAAAAGCAGTGGTGGGAGGGCTATGCGGGCAGGATCACATGTCAAATCCCCTTGGCCTCTTGTAGTGCCATCTGTGTGCTCCAGCAAGCACTCAGCCCACTTCCTATGGCTAGGAACAGCAACTTTCCCCCGGGCATTTAAGGAACCTTGCTGCTACCCCAAAAGAGTCCCAGGAAATGAGACACGCCGAAATCTATGGGAAAACAATGGCATAATGGAGGAGAGGAATCCCAAAGAATTAAGTAATTACTATCTGACAGCAATTGGGACCCTCTTTTCAAAAAGATACATAAGAGGGCAGCTAGTTGGCACTGCAGTGGATGAAGCACCAGCCCTGGATTCAGGAGGACCTGAGTTCAAATCCAACCTCAGACACTTGACACTTACTAGCTGTGTGACCCTGGGCAAGTCACTTAACCCTCATTGCCCCAGGGGAAAAAAAGATACAGAGATTGGAAATCAAAAGAATTCCCTATATACGGGAATTGTACTTGATTCATCATCACATCATCCTATGTTACTGTAATATTTCCTCCAACTATTCCACTCCCACCTTCTCTTTGAAGAGGATGGTAGGTGACTGTAGCATAAAAGAGAAAGCCCTAGGCTCAGTTGGCCTACTGCAGAGTCAGGAAACAATTCCAGATGCTTACTAGGAGGCAGATAGATGGCGCTGGGTGACCCTAGGCAAGTCACTTTACCTGTTTGCCTTAATCCACTGGAGAAGAAAATGGTAAACCATTTTGGTGTCTTTGCCAAGAAACCCCCATGGACAGTACTGGGATGCTGTGGCATTTCACCCTGTTTGCCTCAGTTTCCTCACCTGTAAAATGAACTGGAGAAGGAAATGTCAAACCACCCCAGTATCTTTGCCAAGAAAACCCCAAATGAGGTCATGAAGAGTCAGACACAACTGAAAAATAACTCCACAACAATAGCATCAACAACAACACTAGCTTTGTGACTTTGGAGGAGTCACTTGTCTGCCCCATAGCTTCCTTATCTATTAAATGGAGATAAGAATACTTGAATTGCCTACCTCTCAGGGTTGTTGGGAAGAACCCAAGGAGAACATGGCTGTGAATGTATTTTAAAAAAAATATAGGGGCAGCTAGGTGGTGCAGTGGATAGAGCACCGGCCCTGGAGTCAGGAGTACCTGACTTCAAATCCAGCCTCAGACACTTAACACTTACTAGCTGTGTGACCCTGGGCAAGTCACTTAACCCCAATTGCCTCACTAAAAAAACAAAAAAACAAATCAAAACAATATATATATATATTTTTTTTCCAATAACATGTAAAGATAGTTTTCAACATTCATTTTTGTAAGATTTTGAGTTCCAAATTTTTCTCCCTCCCCTCTCAACAAACAATCTGATATAGGTGATAATACAATCATGTTAAGCTTATTTCCACATTAGTCATGTTGTAAGAGAAGAATCAGAACAAAAGGGGAAAACCCCAAGAAAGAAGAAACAAAAACATCACCACCAAAAGTGAAAATAGTCTGCATCCAAACTCCATAGTTCTTTTTCTGGATGTGGAAAGAATTTCCCATCACGACTCCTTTGGAATTGCCTTGGATCGTTGTACTTCTGAGAAGAGCTAAGTCTATCACTGTTGATCATCACACAATGTTGCTGTTACAGTGGTTCTCCTCACTTCACTTAGCATCAGTTCATGTAAGTCTTTCCAGTTTTTTCTGAAATCTACCTGCTCATCATTTCTTACAGCACAATAGTATTCCATTACAGGTGAATGTACTTCGTAAACTATAAAGCAACAGAAGCAGGGTGGGACAGTAGCTAGACTACCAGCCTGGGAATCAGAAAGACCTAGTTTCACATCCTGCTTCAGACACTGACTAGCTGTGTGACCTTGGGCAGGCTCTCAACCCCTCTGTGCCTCACTGTCTTCATCAGTAAAATCAACAAACACATGATTGAGCCCCTTTGAAATGCGGGTTTCAGTCCTAGGAATACAAAGACAAAGGGTGAGATCTTCCAGCCTCCAGTAGCTTACATTCCATCAGAGGAAAAAAAACATATATAGATATATCTATACTTAATAGACATAAGGTACTGGGGGGAGGCAGGAGGCAAAGTTCAAAAACCAGCTTTCCAATGGAGGTGGAGCTTGGGGCCCAGTCTCTGAAGGAAATAAGGAATTCTGAGAAAGAGGTGAGGAAAGAGCACACTCCAGGAACCAGGTAGGTGACTATCTAAAAACTGCTTCCTTGATGCACCAGGGAAATTGATCTACCATTCTGATTGCACTGTAGTGAATGGGATCCTGTGGCTTGGTGCCTTTGGGCCCACAATGAAGCCCGCTCTGCCCCTCCTTGGTCCACCTCCCCTAGAAAGGCCTGGAGTCATGTTGCCATTAGCGGCTGCTTCCCTTTGTCTTTGAGTCCCATTTATCTCAAGAATAGCAATATTGAATGGGATTCCCTTCATCCAAGAGAGTGTTGGCCGTTAGACAAAGAGCTCCCATAGAAAATGCCTACAGCTGTGGATGTTCAGACTGGCCAAGGGAAAGGTTGTGAGCCCCGGGCCCTCTGGCAGCCTGGCAAACCCTGGAGAGCCCTGCTCAGAGTCACACTGGGGAAGAATTGAGTGAAATTCTACACTTTGATTTGGGGTAAGGAACAAAGGAAGTTGTCACCTCTTCCCATCTGGGTTCATGGACTCCTTGACATGTGTCCACAGATGCCCAGGTCTGAAAGGCCCCCAGTCTTGGCACATCTGGCTGCTGTTGCCCTCATCATGGAAGGCCAAGGACCAGAGCAAAGGACTCAGAGACTTTGTGGGATTTTCACGCTGGTATGGCCAATGGTCAATATTCTAGTGAGGAGCCTCTCTGTACTAAGAGTAGTTCAGTTGTTTCTAGAACTGTAGAGTTTGGGGACAGCTAGGTGGTTCAATGGATAAAGTACCGGGCCTTGATTCAGGAGGACCTGAGTTCAAATCTGGCCTCAGCCACTTGACACTTACTAGCTGTGTGACCCTGGGCAAGTCACTTAACCCTCACTGCCCTACAAAAAAAAGAAAAAGAAAAAAGAGCATCAGAACTGTAGGGTTTGGAGCTAGAAAGGGCCTCCTATCTACTGTTATTGTTGAGTTTCAGTCCTTTTTTACTCTTTGTGACCCCTTTTAGGGTTTTCTTGACAGAGATACTGGAATATCCTTTTCCAGTTCATTTTACAGATGTGCAAACTGAGGCAAACAGGGTGAAGTGACTTGTTCAGGGTCACACAGCTGGTGAGTGTGTGAGGCCAGATTTGAACTCAGGAAGAGGAGTCTTCCTGACTCCAGACCCGGTGCCGTAACCTCTGTGCTGCCTAGTTTCCCAGTCTTACAAATCCCCTAATCCAACCCTTTCATTTTACAGATCAGACAATTGAGTCCCAGAGAAGTGGCCTGCCTAATTAGCCACTGAGCTTGAATCCCAAGCAAGGATCTAGGCCTTTTCCCATTGCTATGCTGTCTCCTTTCTATTATTATCACAAAATCAGAGGGAGGAGAAACCATACGATTTGGGGTCATTTTCTCTCCTCTGAAATCTCAGTGTGTGATTCTGCAAACTGTGAACAGCCCCAGCCCCAGAACTTTGGATGAACTTGAAAGCCGGGCAAGGGTCTGTGTGACCAAGTCCCTTCTCTGCTCAAAAGGATTCAGTGGCTCCCCACTGCCTTTGGGCTAAGAGCGAAGCTTCTAAGGCAGCTAGGTGGCAAAGTGGAGACAGTGCTGGACTTAGAGGCAGGAAGCCCCAAGTCAGGATCCTGCCTCACTTTCCCCATCTGCAAAATGGGGATTATCAAAGCCCCTGCCTCCCAGGGTTAATGTGAGGATTACAAGAGATCATATGTGTGAAGTGTTTCACAAGTCCTAAAAAGTGCTCAAGAAATAAATATTAGCTGTTGGTATTATTGTTGTGAGTTCGAGTTCTGCCTGGTCCCACTCCAACCAATGACATGCTGCGTCCAGCCAAACTGGCAGACTTGCTGCTTGTTGTAGAGAACATATTCTTGCACTGGAATTGGAGCCACAAGACCTGGGTTCAAGGGTCAGCTCACTAGCTGTGTGACCATGAGCAAGTTAACAGAGCTTTTGGGAGAGTCGATCTCCGCATCTACCAAATGGGGTAGTAGTCTTTCCCACGTCCCTCCCAGATGTGCCATCCACATCCTGTGTCCCAGACAAGCGTGCCCACTTGCTGTGCCCCATATGCAATGCTGTGTTTCTGTCCCTCTGCGCTTTTGTCCAGGCCTTTCTAGATCCCCCCAGTTGCTAGTGATTTATTTTGTGCTACCCTAGATGAGTATTTACTTAACACACTAGAACTAAACTCCCTGAGGGCAGGCCTTTGTCCTGGTCCCACTACTGTCTTGGGGTCCCCAGTGCTTGAGCCCACATTCAGTATATGCTTCCTGACTGGCTAGCAGACCTTACCAGGGAAGAGGCTGAGCCATTTACCTAGATGACCTGGCTGCTTCCCTCTGACCACAGACAAAGGTAACAAGGCCAGGTAAGCACAGCAGAGAAGGAAAGCCCGGGAAGGAGCAAAGGCACCAGCTACTTTTTTTTGTCTGCCTGGCCTGCCTCTGGCCAATATAAGGGAACTCCTCCCCAAACCCAAGGGCCAAATTCCAATTTTTCCCAAGTCCCCTCAGAAGGGCCATTCAAAATACAGGGAAAAGGGCCAAAGCCGAAGGCTTTGTTGTTCCCTTTTTTTCTTTCCAAAGCAAGAAGAGGCTCAGATGGCGAACATGACTGCCACAATGTCCCATGAGGCAGTGGGAGAGGGAAACAGCAGCTTCTAGACAGATTAGCAAGAGTTGAAAGGAAGGCACCCAAGCATCCTGGGTAAAAACCCAATGCTGCAATGTCTCCATTATCCTGATTGCGGGTAGCCAAACCCAAGCACAGAGCTGCCAGGGCCTTCCCAGAAACTATCATCCAAGCTGGCTGATCTATGCAAATGAATCTCCCTCGGTCAGCCGCCAGTCTTTTGAATTAAAGAGAGTAAAATCCCTGAGCATCAGAGATCTGGAGCTCCCAGGGCCCTCCGAGGTTATTGATCCGCCTCCTCAGTTTTACAGAGATGGAAACTGAGGCTCAGGGAAGGAAAGGAAGCTGCCCAAGGTTGCACGGCAAGACCCTAGACCTAGAGCAGGGGCCGCCAAAGTCATATAGTCTAAGTCCTTTATTTGACGGATGAGGAAATTGAGGCTGAGGGGAAGACACTTGCCTGAGGTCAATAAGATAGTAAGTAGCAGAGCCAGAATTTGAACTCAGGTCCTTTGACTCTAAATTCATTTCTCTATCCATTGTATCACCCTACTTCCAGTGACTTGAACCCAACTGTGAGCCCCTGCCCAAAGCCACGAGGGAAGGGGCCCTAGGACAGCCACCTGGAGCCCTTGGCTCTGGACTCATCTCTGAGTGTGACTAGCCATGTGATCTGAGGTCAATCCTCTCTTGGACCTTGGCCTGCTCAGTTTAAAATGAGGGCTTGGGACCCACTGGTCACTAGCTATGTGACCCTCCCCCTTCTCACCCTCAGCTTCCTGCTCTATAAAATAAGGAGAACAATCCCTGCCCTTTTTCTCATGGGATTGTGGGAGGGAAGCCCTTCCGTCCACTAGGAAACATAGTAATATCAGCTGTTGTTCCTAGGCCCGGAGGGGAGCTGGCCCCACAGTGATAGGTTCTTCTACTGGCTGGGATGATCTCTAGTAACTGCTTCACAAAATACAGCAGCAGACACGTCACACAATGGCTTGACAAGAAGGGGAGGCCTACACTACAGCCACTATCACCCCCACTGCACAGATAGGAAACTGAGGCCCAGAGAGGTGCCGAGTCTTGCTCAGAGTCACATGGCTAGTCACTGAGAGAGGTGAGATTGGAATTCAGACTTTCCTGTCTCCAAGTCGGGGGGGGGGTGGGGGGGGGGGGGAGGAAGAAGGCACCAGCAGCTGGGGGTCCTGGAATCTTAAAGGAAGATAGGGAAGCATTTCACATACGGTGTCCAGTTGATGCAAAGCCAAGGAGTCAGGAGATGGAGCATAGAGTCAACGAGCATTTATGAAGCACCTACTGGATACCAGACATGGTGCTCAGGGCTGGAGGAGGGCCCTTGCCTTCACTGTCAGCAGGCAGGCCAGGGAGCTGGGAGTCCCACCTTTGCCCCACAGGCAGGCCCCTTCATCTCTCAGGGCTTTGGAGCCTGGAAGCTGTACCCTTCGAAGGGATTCCTTCCTCTGGGACTTCCCCTCACCAGTCCCCATCTCAATTTCTCTCCTGGTTGCCTTTAAAAATAAACACCTGGCTTCCTTCTGCCTGTGGGCAGTGGGACAAAGTTGGCAAGCTTAGTTTGGAGGGGAAAGGGGCCTTGGGACAGGCAGGAGTGGCGACAGGAACAACTATGGCTGAAGTTTAGCAAGCATCTTCCTCCCAATGAGCCTTATGTTCCAAGGGACTAGCCTCATCGAAGGAGTCTCAGAGAGGGCCACTGACTTGTCCACAGTCACACAGCCGCTAAGTGCGGGAGCTGGGATGCCAACCCCCAAGATGCCTGAACCCCAATCTGAGCCTTTTCCCCTGCACCTCACTGCTTCTCCTTAGCTAGTCTGGCAAGGGTTTCCGGGGCCAGGTCCCATCCCCATCCCCCCCAAGATTAGACAGCTGTCATGTGGTCCATTAACATATTCATGAGGCACCCGCTGCTGCCTGGACATATTAATTGCTGGTGTCTGCTAGTAGCGAGATGCCTTGTCATGTGTTCTGCTAAGCAGCTCGACCCCTGACGGCCCAAAACCTGCCCTGCTGCAAGGCTGTGGTAACCAAGGTGGGAGCGCCAAGTGGCCCAAGTCTTCTGCATGGCTCTCACTTGGCTGGGGCCTTCCCTCCTGCAGCCCAGCCTGGCCTTGGCTGCTGGGGCCAGGGGTGGGGGTGGTGGAGGGGGCACTGTGCTCAGTACAGCAGAGGAGCAAACCAAAGGTTAATCAAAGACACACGTGTTCTCTGTCCAAACAGATCCAAGACACACATAGAATGGGGGCTTAACCACAGAGCAAACACACAGAAATTGGATGCTTCCCTGGAATTCAAAGAGCAAAATGTGCTGCCTGGCTTCCTCTTCCCTCTCTCCCCTGCCCTTTACCAGCACCATCCCCCACTGGCCTTTGGGCCTCCATTTCCAGCAAAGAGCTGGGTCACTTATGGGGGGAGGGGAGAAGAATAAAACAAAAAGTGCCCCTCCCACTGGAGAAATATTGAGCAGCAGCAGCAGGTGTGCCTCAGACTGTGAGGGCACTAGAGGTATGTGACAAAGCAGAAGGTGGCCCCTGCCCTGCCCTGCCCTGCCTTAGCACCTTTGCTTTTTGTGGAGGGGGGGGCAATGGGGGTTAAGTGACTTGCCCAGGGTCACACAGCTAGTAAATATCAAGTGTCTGAGGCTGGATTTGAACTCAGGTCCTCCTGAATCCAGGGTTGGTGCTTTATCCACTGTACCACCTAGCTGCCCCCTGCCTTACCACCTTTGACTGACTTCATGTTTAGCTGGGCCCCAGGCCTGCATCACCGACAAGCCTAGCAGGCTTTCCCACTAGACATCCCTGTAGCCATCTCAAACCCAACATGGCCAAGACAGGACTGGTCATCTTTTGGTCAAACCCACTTCCCAATTTCTGTCAAGAACACTGTCATTGCGGGCAGCTAGGTGGCACAGTGGATAGAGCACTGGCCCTGGAGTCAAGAGCACCCGAGTTCAAATCCGGCCTCAGACACTTAACACTTACTAGCTGTGTGACCCTGGGCAAGTCTCTTAACCCCAATTGCCTCACTAAAAAAAAATAAAAAAAGAACACTGTCGTTTTCTGAGTCACCAAGCTCCCAAATCTTCACATCATCCTTGACTTTACACTCCCCACCCCCCCCCTCCTCGACCCCGCCATCCAGTTGGCTGAAAACCTTGTCATTTCCACCTGCACAACCCCCCTTGTACCCCACCCACTGAACCCCATCTGCTTCCAGCTACCTCTCCTCTGGCCCATCACACACAGGCCTTCCACTGGGGTCCCCTAGTCCCAGTTTTTCCCTTCTCTAATCCGTCCTCCACAGAGCTTCCCACGTGATCTGCTTAAAGCACAGGCCTGACCGTGCCAATCCCTTGGTCAATAAACGACAGTGGCTTCCTTTCATGTCTAGGAGAAAACCAATCTCTGGCCGCCATTTCAAGTCCTTCATAAGCAGGCTCCCATTTACCTCTCCAGCCTCATTCACTATTACTCCATGGGCCAACCAAACTGGCCTTCTCCCTGGTGCTCACATGACATACTATGTCCGATTTTCATGACTTACCACAGGCCTCTAGTGACCCTAACCCCCATAGACTAGATCCACAGCCAAGTCTCATTTGTCCTTTCACAACATCTCTGTATGCATTTGGGCCCTCATTACCTTTCACTTGGACTCCAGAAATAGTCTTCTAATGGGTATCCCTGCCTCAAGTCTCTTCCCACTCCACTCCACTTCAGTCCAATCACCACTGTGCTGCCAAAGAGAACTGTCTAAAGTGCAGCTCTGGCCCTGTCCCAACCCTGCTCAATGCACTCCCATCTACGGGACCAAAGATCAAGTCCTCTGTTTGGCATCTGTACCTCTTCCCAGCCTGGCCCCTTCTTCCCCCTCCACTCTCCTCCCAGCCCCCTCTTGCCCACCTTCACTGCCTTAACTAACCGTAATTCTCCAGACTCAACACTCCATCTTCTGGCTCAGTACCTGGAGGCCATCGCCTATGCCAGCAATGTCCTCCTTCCTCACTTCAGTGAAAAAGAGGACTTTCAGGCATTCGTGATGAAAAGACCTGAACTGAATAGAAAATTTGACTTTCAAATACAAGACTCTAAAGAAGCATAAAAAGGTAAACAGGAAAAAGAAATCACGAGGGATATTAAAAGATCAAACTGTTTACATTCTTACATGGGAAGATAATACTTCTAACTCATAAGATCTTTCTCAGTATTAGGGCAGCTGAAAGGAATACACTTAGACAGAGGGCACAGGTGTGAATTGAATATGAAGGGATGATATCTGTAAAGCATTTATTTTTTGTTTATCCTTGGTTTTAGTGGGACAGGCAGGGTGAGGTGGCTTATGTCTGGAGATGGATGTGGGCTCAGGGCCTCCTGGGTCCAGGGCTGGTGCTTTGACCACTGTGTCACCTAGCTGACCCATGATGACATCTTCAAAATAAAGTTAAGGGGTAAGAGGAATGCACTGGAAGAAAGGGAAAGAGAGAGGTGGATTGGGGAAAAGTAGTTCACATAAAAGAAACAAGAAAAAGCGTATGGATTAGAGGGGAAGATGGGGAAGGAGCGGGGGGGACTGAGTGAGCCTAATTCTCATCATAATTGGCTAAAAGAGGGAATAACATAATAAGTGTGTACTCAAGAGAGGATAGTAATATATCTTTCCCTGTGGGAAAGTGGGAGGGAAAGGGGATGGAGGGGGGAGATGCAATGGAAGGAGGAAGGGCAGATTGGGGGAGAGGGGCAGTAAAAAGCAAAACACTTTTATGGGGGGATAGGGTGAAGGAAGATAGAAAATAGATTAAATATCAAGGGGAGGGAATAAGATGAAGGGTAATACAGTTAACAATAGTAACTGTGAAAGAAATGATGAGCAGGATGCTATCAAAAGGACATATGAAAAATTCAAAACATTGGGGGCAGCTAGGTGGTACAGTGGATAGGGCACCGGCCCTGGATTCAGGAGGACCTGGGTTCAAATCCAGACTCAGACACTTGACACTCACTAGCTGTGTGACTCTGGGCAAATCACTTAACCCTCAATGCCCCGAAAAAAAAAGAAAGAAAAAATGCAAACCATCAACGGAGATAGAACTTATGGTATCTGAATACTGATTGAAGTATAATTTTGTTAGCTCCTCTTTCTAAAGGTATTTTGTCTATTTTCTTTCACAACCTAACTAATGAGAAGATGTTTTGCATAACTGCACATGTATGACTTATCTTGAATCGCTGGATTTCATAGGGAGGGATGAGGAGGGAGGAAAGAAGAAAATTTAGAACACAAAGTTTTAAAAAATCAATGTGAAAAGTAATGATGAACAGGAGGAGTTCAGAGAAATCTGGAAGGACTTACATGAACTGATGCTGAATGAGAGGAGCAGAACCAGAAGAACATTATATACAGTAGCAGCAACACTGTGTGATGAACAATGGTGATAGACTTGGCTCTTTTTAGCAATGTAATGGTCCAAAACAATTTCAAAGAACTTCATCATAGAAAATGTTCTCAATATCCAGAAAAAAGAACTATGGCTTATGAATGCCGATTGAAACATAAAAAGTGTTCTATACGTATATGTAATAATTTGCATTTTAAAAGTGGAATTACCACAATAATTTTTTTTTAATATGAAAAAAACCCTCATTCCAAATGCCACCTTCTGCAGGTCTTTCCTGGACTTCCTTCCTTCCCCTAACAGATCACCTTCCATCTGCTCTGAATGGATCATTTGTGTACATAGGTAGCCATTGACGTGAATGTAAGCTCCTTGACAGCAGGGGCGACTTAGAAAAAATAACAGCCTGCATTTATATAGCACCTGTAGGTTTGCAAAGCACTTCACAAATCTTATCTCATTTGCTCCTTGTAACAACCCTGGGACATAGATACTATTATTATAAGGAAACGGAAGCAGGCAGAGGTAAAGTGACTTGCCCAGGGTCACACAGCTACCAAGATCTGAATCTAGGCCTTCCTGACCCCAGGCTTTTCTGCCTTTGAATCCTCAGTGCTTAGCACAGGGCCTGGCACATAGGAAGGGTTTAAGAAAGGCTTGTTGACTAAATGACTGATGAAAATTGAAGCAGTGGAAGAGATTAGGACCAGACTGTAGAGAGCCTTGAATGCCAAGTTCAAGGGTTTAGATTCTAATCTAGGAGTAACAAGGGTTACCCGCCTGTGGCTGACAAAGGTTTTGAAAGAGAATGCGATGAGTTTAATCAGAAAATGGTAGAGCTTGGGAGTCATCTAGTCCAACCCCTCATTTTACTAATGAGAAAACTATAGCCCAGGGAGGCAGAGTAACTTGTCCCAGCTGGTTAGTGGGGTGGCTGGGCCTGGCTCCCAGAGAGCTACAGTGCCCTACACCACATGACGACAAGTATTTGTTAAGTCAACTGTTTGTGACTGACAACACAATCTATGTGGATAAATGCAGTTACACACCCCTATATCCTATCCTTCAAACAACTCTAGTCCTCTTGGTTATTTCACAGGCCTCTATGTATGCTTATTTATTTTATCTTTTTGTGTATATATATATATATACATTTTCTTATTTATTTCATAGGTCTCTATGTTGTCTTACTATTTATCTATCTATAAACATATATTTCTTATTTATTTCACAGATCTGTATGTTTTCTTATTTATTTTATATACATCTAAATTTATTTATACATTTTCTTATTTATTTCATAGGCCTGTATGTTTTCTTACTATACATATATACATATACATATATATATATATACACACATTTTCTTATTTATGTCAGAGGCTTGTATGTTTTCTTATCCCATTTATTTATTTGCTTATGTATCTGTCCCTTTATTTATACATTTTCTTCTTGACTTCACAGGCTTGTATGTATTCCTTTGGGTGTTTCCGACCCTGAATCCAGCCTCTTCTCAAAACCTGACACCTACCACATCTCACAGTCTGCTTCCCTCCCCCCAAGCGCTGCTCCCAGCACCCAAAGGGAGCTGACCACCACTGGCCTTCGACAGAAGCCCTGCTGACACAGTGAGCAATAAATATATTCCCCATCCTGTCTGGAAACATGAACCTCGCCAAGCACATCCAAGGCCCAGATCCTGCTTGTGGTTTGGGAGCCAGCATTTGGCTATGCAATATGCAAAGGCGTTCAGAAGAAATTAAATAGTTCTGAGTGACCCACGAGGAAAGGAAGAAAACTGAACGGAGGAAGGAGGAGGATGAGGGTCCCTGCTAATGATTCTGTCTCTTAGATGAGGTCTGAAGCTTCCCCAGAGATGCCTTCAATGACAGGCAGGGTATTGGCTGAAGGCTATTGAGGCCGGCTCCCATGGTGACCTTGGGTGTCCCTGCCTTTGTCATTCAGAGTCATCAAACTGTCTTCTAATTTCCACCCTCCGAGGGCCAACCAATGTAATGACCTCTAACACAAAGGCCCTTATGGTCAACAGAAGAAAGGCACACTAGGAGACCAAACTGGGGCACCTCTTTGACTCAACATTTATTAATCACTTACATATTTCCCAGAATCTCCCACTAAAAGGGCTTTTGGAGGCCTCTTGATCTGACCTGGAGCTGACCAAGAATCCTTTCTCCCACGTGTACCAGGAAAACAGCCCCTATGCTCAAGGAGCTTACAATCTCACGGGCAATCTCATTGTATAGGGAACTGCACACCAAAGAAAACAGGTTCTTAGGGAACTTGCTGACTGCCGGAGGAGGAAGGGAGCTAGTGGAGAGAAGCCAAGGATCACTCAGTGGGACCTTCTGCCCCACTCCTTACCTTTCCCAGCTCACTAGGGAAATCAGCGCATTTCCCCCAAATTCTCCATGGGGTTTTCCAGTTCTTCTCCATTACTTCCAACCTATTCCATTAGTTCTGCACAGGGCAGTGAGCAAAGGATCCCCAACGCTCCCCCATGCCTTGGTCTATTGCGATGTTGCTGCAGATCAAAGATTTAGGGTGAGAAGGATCCTCGGAAATCAGCGAGTCCCAACCTTCTCAATTTATAGAGGAAGGAAGTCAAGGGCAAAAAAGGGAAGTGACTCCCCAGGATCACAGAGAACCAGAATTTGCCCCCAAGTCCTCTGACTTCAAACCTGGCCCTCTTTTCCCTACGATGCGGTGTCTCTATGTGTGGGGCAACCCAACACACACAACCCTGCCTTGGCTGATGAAAGAACTACACTCCCGCGTCTACCATGAATTCATGCCATGTAGAAACACAGAAAGGATTTAGCAGAACTTCCCATTTTTGACCAAAAAACCCAAGCAACCAAGCGGCCAGAATGGGAACAGAAATGCCCAGGCAGCTGATCAGCAGCCACTCCTGCAAAGTCAACGTTTAGACTGGCTTGATAGAGAGAGACAAAGTGGAGGGGAGGGGGGAGCTTTAGTCTATCTGTTTTGATCTTCTAAATTGCCCCACCAGTAAACACTTCATTTCTTTTTTTAATACATATAAATCTAATAGCCAGGCCCAGCTGGAGGAAGATTTAAGAGCCATCACATTGGGCTGAGGGGTCTGCCAAATCTCTGCAGCAAGAGACAGACAGAAACCCTGGAAAAGCTGACACTGCCGTAAGTCTGGCCCACACAGGTCCCGGCTGCAGTGAGCAAGGCAGGGTCCCTGCTCCCAAACTGTTAGGAAACAGAGAAATAGATGTTCACTTACTGATGGCCCCAGGAGCTGGGGGCTCACTGTTGCCTCCACAGAGGAAAATCACCAAAAACTTCGTGGGCTTGCTCCACAGTTGGCTAAAGTCTCCAGATATGACTTGCCTGTCTGTGAAGGGCATAGTTTGTGATAGAGTGGCAGTGCTCTGTGTTAGTTTTCCCCTGGTCAGGGAAGGGAGTGAAGATAATAATATCCCTACAACTCATCTCACATTTAGAGAGAAAAACAGAGACAAACACAGAGACAGAGTGAGACAAAGAGAGAGAGAGGAAGAGCCAGACAGAAGTGTGGGATAGAGAGGGAGGGAGGAATGGAGAAAGAGACAGAGAGAGACAGAGAGAGAGACAGAAAAAGAGACAGAGAGAGAGACAGAGAGAGAGAAGGGGAGGGGAGGCAGCACAGTATAGCAGGAAGGCTACTGGTTTGGAGTCACATTTGAATCCTGACTGCTGCTTAACTATCTATGTGACTAAGAAGTCATTTTAGCTCTCTGAACCTCAGTTTCCTACTCTGTAAAAATGAAATTAATGGCATATTCACTACCTACCTTATGGAGTATTATAAAGAAAGTGTTGTGTAAAACATAAATACATCTAGGATCTTGAAAGGTCAGTCCTTAATGATTCAATGTCTATTTGGTCAGAGGTCACTAATGGAGGGTCCTAGGGATCTGCATCTGACCTTGGGCACTTTGACCTTTTCATCAGTGATTTAAAGGCATCATGGCATGCTCATCACATCTGTAGCCAGGCCATCCATGCTCAATTCTCTCCCAGCTCTGCTCTCAATTCTTTGAACTCTTCCACCTCGAGACCTTCAGTAGCCTCCTCACCTTGAAGACACCTCCCCAGGACCACCATTTCAGGAAGGTCTCAAACCACCCCTGTTTACTTCTCTCCCAGCTCTCTTCCTGACTCTCCAGTGTTTTCTTAACAAATGAGCTCTCTCTCTCTCTCTCTCTCTCTCTCTCTCTCTCTCTCTCTCTCTCTCTCTCTCTCTCTCTCTCTCCTCTCTGTCCGTCTCTGTCTGTCTCTTTCTGTCTTTGTCTCTCCTCTCTGTCTCTGTCTGTCTCTCTGTCTCTCCTCTCTGTCTCTCTCCTCTCTGTCTCTCTCTCTCTCTTTGTCTCTATCTCTCTGTCTCTCTCTTCCTCTCCCCCCCTCTCTCTTTCTCCTCTCTGTCTCTCTCTCACTGTCAAGTAGAAGGAGGATGAGACTTCTTCTTTGGTCCATGACGGCAGAAGTAGTCACAACAGACAGAGCAGAGTTGCAAAGAGGCCTACACTGGCTGCATGACTGGGCTTTTGTAGTAGATGTGGCACCCCCATGGTCGTAGGTGGCACCAGATGGTCTATATGGTGCCTTGCATCTCTCCCAATCTCTGATCATGTGACTCATCATCAGTCTGGCTACCTACTACCCTGGCCTAGCTCAGAATTTCTCTATTACTGTACTTAAAATAATCTTTAAGAGACACTGCAGTCCAAAACTTGATTGCTCTGCAGACAACTTGGTGATGAGACTCTCCAAACTTTATCCAGGCTGGGCTGCCCTGGCCTGGGCCAGGCCTTAGTGGACAACACACAGTCCCATTAACTGGCCCATCCTCAAAGTTATTCCAAGTTGGGAGGTTCCTCCAGAGCCTGAACACCTGGCAAAGTATTAAAAAGCCCAGAGTTATCTCCAGGCCAAGGTGAGGCATCAAAACATGACTTTAGCGCAGCATCCACCATAAAGTGCTACAAACAGATGACATTTCCTTATTTATACAGTCATTTTAGGCCCCTCCACCCTAAATAATACCCTGTGCAGTCGATTACTACCTCATTTCAATTCATCTCAACTGTCATTCATTAAGTCCCTTCGATGTTTGGGGCCTATTATGCTTGGGCTTGGGCACACAAAAAAGGGGGGGAAAAGCACCATCTATGCCCTCCAGGACATCTCTCCAGGGGTGAGAAGGGATACAATACATAGAGGAACAAGTATGATGAAAGGAAGAGTGTGAGAGGGGCACCAGTGAGAGTCTGATAAAGCACTCTGAACAAATCTCAGGATAAGATCACTGGATGAGAAAAGGGTCATCAGGAGGGACTGCATGAAAGAGAAGGATTTCAAGAGGCACTGATGAAGAGAGTGCATGTAGAGAGCCCGTGAAGGGGGAATGACGTGAAAGAAGGCGAGGTGCTAAGTTCATAACCAAGCAGATCATGGAAAGCCTTGAATGTTAGATTATGGATCTAATACTGAGAAATTCTTCAGGCCTTAAAAACCAATCCATTTTGCACGAAAGTTAAATTAAATATCTAACTCCCATTTAAATGCTACCACCTACAAACAAACAAACAACTAGAATGGTTATTAGTACTCTCTCCCACCTCAAATTATCTTGTATTTGTTTATCTGTGCACATGCGTATTCCCCCAGTAAAAACAGAAGCTTCCCGAGGCCAGGAATAGTTTCGGGTTTTTATTTTTGTAGTCCCAAGGATTTACTCGAGCCAAATCATACAAATAATAAGTGCGGAATGAATGTTTGTTGAGCATCTTCACAAAGAAATGCGACTGGATCGTTTGATGCCACACACCTGTTCGTTTAACTCCTTTTTCTCGATCAACAAGCATTTGCTAAGTGCCAGGAACACGAGGAAAGGAGAAACCTTCGCCAGCCTTGAGGAGCTTACAAATCTCGTTGGGGAGAAGTAACTAAGTCGGTACGTTCAGGCTATGTACGGAGGAAATGGAAGGTGGCCTTGGAGGTACTTGCAACGGGGGAGGGGGTGCAGGAAAGGCCTCCTGTGGAAAGCAGGATTTGAAATGAATCTCGGAGGAAGCCAAAGAAACTCAGAGATCATGAGGAAGAGCGGTCCAGGCATGGGCGATGGCCAGGGCAAAGGTATGGAGCCCCGAGATGGAGTGTTGGGTGTGCAGGGACTAGGCGAGGGGAGGGAGTTGTAAGGAGAGTGGAGGGGGACGAAGGGGCGAGGCTAGGAAGAGGTCCAGATGTCAGAGGACTTGAACTTTAGTCCTCTAGGGGAGCAAGGGAGTGCACTGAGTAGGGAGCTCAGATGTGGAAGTCCACATAATCACTTTGGCAGTTGAGTAGAGTGGGGGGAGACTGGAGGCAGGGACACCCATTAGAAGGCGGTCGTAGGAGGCCAGGTGAAAGGTGATGAGAGTCTGAACAACATATGGAAGAGATGTTGTAGAGGCAGAAACGGCAAGGTTTGGGGTGAATTGGAACGAGGAGTTCCCATGAATTCAACTTATCTCTATGCAGCTGAGTCTCCAATCGATTTATCTAGACAAAAGGGTCTCAGTGCCCCTTTCCACTCTTAAAAATGACTGCTGACCTCCTGAGAGAGCTTTCCTCTATGTGGGCTGTATCCATTGACATTTATTATATTGGAAATGAAAATGTCAGTATTTTATGCAAATAATTTTGACCTCAGGGACCCCCTCAAAGGGTCTTGGGGACCACTGGGCTGCTCGGATCTCACTTTGAGAATTGCTAATCCAGCCTGAACCTCTCTGCTGAGCTTCAGTTCCACAAAATCAACTGCCTATTGGATGGACATCTGGAACTAGATGTCCCCAAAGCATCTTAAACTCGTATCCAAAACAGAACTCCTTGTCTTTCCCCCCCAGATCCTTCCCTATCCCAAAGCTCCCTGTTATTTTTGAGGATACCACCATCCTTCTAGTCATCCAGGCTCAAAACCTGAAGTCAGCCTAGAATCCTCATTAGCATTCACCTCTCATATTCAATCTGTTGTCAGGGCTTATCTTTACTACCTTCACCACATCTCCCCCACACTTAGGAGTGTGATGGTAAACGTTTAACAACCAGCTCTCCAAGTGGGGGAGTCAGGTTTGGTCTTCATCATTAATGGTTTATCCATCGCTTTCTTAAGCTTAGATAATCAGCTAAACAATGGACCAAGCCCTGACCTGTAGCTTTCACAGATTTCTGAGCTGGAAATGCTCACACTAAACATTTAAGGAGCTGGCTCCAGCATACCCCGGGGAGGGGGAGTTGTCCCCATTCACCCAGTCCCCCCCTCACCTCCAGCCTTCACTAGGTCAGTAGCCTGCTATTTGGTTTCTCCCCACTCTGGTCTCTCTTCCAGTCAAAAGCCAAAGGGACCTCCCTTAAGCACCGATCTGATTGTGTCATCCCCTCAGACCTTGCCCCTATGGCTTCCTGTGACCTCTAGGATTAACTCCCAAATCCTCTGCCTCACCTTGAAAGCCCTTTCTGCCTTTCTAGGCTTCTTACCACTCTACTCTCTTCCATGGCCTCTGCTCCCAGGGACACTTGTTGTCGTCTTGTTGTCCTTACCGTGTCTTCACACAGCCCCTGAAATGTCCGCGCCTCTGCCTCCTGGCTTTGCTAGCTTCCTCCCAGGCACAGCTCAGGTGCCCCATTCTGCAGGAGGCCTTTCCTATCCCCACAAGTGCCCGAACTCGCCCTGTAAGATTACTCCTTTTCCCCCTGTATATATCTTTTTTTTTTTTTTTGGTGAGGCAATTGGGGTTAGGTGACTTGCCCAGGGTCACACAGCTACTAAGTGTCAAGTGTCTGAGGCTGGATTTGAACTCAGGTCCTCCTGAATCCAGGGCCAGTGCTCTATCCACTGTGCTACCTAGCTCCCCCCCCCCCCGGCCCCGGATATATCTTGTTCGTATGGGATCATTTCCATGTCATCTCCCTCCTTGGCACATGAGCTCAAGGCCAGGAACTACTCTTTGACTCCCTTTGTGTCCCTGTTGCCTGGCACTTCATAAATGTTTGCTGGCAACGATGTCAATAAGGAATAGAGAAGATGATGAGGTGTTGAAGAAAACAAGTGGCATCCTTAACAATGATGGCTCAGCCAAACAGAGGGGCGGGTTTTCGGGGGAGATGATCATGCGTTCTGTAGTGGACCTGTTGAGTTGGAGGTGCCTGTGAATCATTCAATGGGAACTGTCCGATGTCCAAATGGTGAAGTGGCATTGGAGCTAAGGAGGGAGACTAGTCATGGATGAGGTCACCAAACAAGATAGCACAGACAGAAAAGAGAAGGGAATCCGCACTTATATCATGCCTACTATGTGCCAAGCACTGTGCTGAGAGCTTTACCAAGATCTCCTTGGATCCTTACAACGACCCTGTGAGGTGGGTGCTGTCATTATCCAAATTTTACAGGTGAGGATACTGAGATAAACAGAGGTTAAGTGACTTGCCCAAGGATCACCCTACTTGTAAGTATCTGAGGCCAAATTTAGACTCCAGGCACCACCTAGGTGCCTCTAAAGTTTCATGAAGTTGCCTTGAGGACATATGACACGGCTGCGGATCCAGCAAAGGAGACTGAAGAGCAGTTTGATAGGAACAGATTGAAGCAAGAGTGACACAGAGAGACAGGAGAGAGAATTCAGGCTGAGAAGATGATCAAGAGTGTGTCAAATGAATACCAAAGGCTGCGAAGAGGTCAAGAAGCATGGGGACTGAGAAAAGGCCATTCCATTGGTCAATTAAGAGATCATCAGGACCAGTGGAGAGCAGTTTCAGTTGACTGGTGAGGTCAGAAGCCAGATTCTAGAGGAGCTGTAGATTTAGAAGAGAGTAAGAGGAAAGGAAGTGGAAGCACAGACTATATACAGTTGTTCTTTTTTCCCAAGGAGTTTAGCAGAGAAAGGGAAGAAGGGGATAGGACTAGAGCTAATGGGAAAGGCAGAATTGAGGGAGGGCTTTTTGAGGAGGAGGGAGACATGGGCATGTTTGTAGGCAGCAGGAAAGGAGAAAGACTGAAAATGAGAGATCGCGGATGAGAGTAGGGGTGGTTTGTTAGAGAAGACGAGATGGAATGCCCAAGGAGAATTGCGTTTGGATTAGAAATACCAAAGCAAAAATGGCTAATGAGGAAATTGAAATCCAATATAATGGAACCCTAAGAGTACCTACATGCCTTCAATGGGTTGAAATCATGAGGCCCAGACGAGCTACATCCCAAAACTGGGGGAAGAAACCAGGAGGCTGTGATCGCTAAGCAACTGAGAGCAATCTTTCCAAGACCAAAAGGAGAATGAGGTGCTAAAGAACCGAAACACAGCAAGTGTTGCCTGATTTCGATGAACATTTAGAAAAGGATGAGGTAATCCCAAAGAACTGGTATGGCTTCATCGAGAACAGGTCATAACAGACTAGCTTCCTATCCTTTCTTGAGCAGGTTACTAGACTAGATCAGGGGAATTCCATGGACATCCTTATACCTAGATTTCACCCAAGCATCTGACGGATTATCATGTAAAGGTATTCTTGTGGACAAGATGAAGAGATGTGGGGTAAACAATGAGAGAGTTAGATGGATTCGAATCTAGGTTGAAGGATCAGACTCAAAAGAATAGTTATTGATCACCTGATATCAAAGAGGGAAGAGGTCTCTAGTGGAGTGCCCCAAGGATTTGCCCTTAGCCTTTATCTCTGTTTCTGATAACTTGTGTGGCAAATGGATTAGATAATGGAGTCGGGATCCAAAAGGCTAGATAAACAACTGTGCTGAATCTAATAAGATGATTTGGGGGTGGGGCCACACCTGTGATTTCATTGGTATAAGGAACTCCAAGTGAGGTGACTCCCTCTCTATCAAAGCAGAACAGCAGCGACCCTGCAACTCCTAGTCTTAGAGAGTTGCCTGGGCCTCTGAGAGGTTAAGTGAATTACCGGGTGTCAGGAAGCCAATATATGTCAGAGGTAGAACCTAGGCCAAGTTCTTGCTGACTCTGACGCCAGCTCTCTATTGACTTGTTGCCTTTCAAGATGAAATTTAATAGAGAGAAATGTCAAGTCTTACACTTGAGTTCAAAAAATCAACTTCAGAAATACAAGATAAGGGTAGTAGAGCTACAAAGTAGTTCATCTAAAAAAAGCTCCAGGGATTTTAGTAGGCTATGAGCTCAATATGAGTCAACCATAGGACTTTGTTGTTCAGTCGTGTCTGCCTCTTTGTGACCCCATTGACCCTACTGTCCATGTGGTTTTCTTGGCAAAGATATTGGAGTCGTTTGCCACCTCCTTCTCCAGTGGATTAAGGCAGACAGAGGTTAAGTGACTCGTCCATAGCTAGGAAGGGTCTGAGGCCACATTTGAACTCAGGTCTTTCTGAGTCCAGGCCCAGAGATCTAGCCACTGAGCCACACAGTGCCTGGAACATAGTAGGAGCTTAATAAATGCTTACTGACTGACTGACTGACTGACTGATAGTCTTGCTGTACTCTTAGCCCTGGTCAAATGACATCTAGTATTACTGTGCTCAGTTATAGCACCATGTTTTAAGACAGACATTGGTAAGGTGGAGAGAGTTCAGCTGAAGGAGATCAAGAAGGGATCGTGTCATATCCAGAATTATATAAGGACTTATATAAGGTCAGGCACTTGGGACGTTTTGCATGAAGAAGAGAAGATTTCAAGGAGGCAGGGTAGCTATTTTCAAATATTTAAAGGGCTGGCATTTATTTTTTTTTTAGTGAGGCAATTGGGGTTAAGTGACTTGCCCAGGGTCACACAGCTAGTAAGTGTTAAGTGTCTGAGGCCGGATTTGAACTCAGGTACTCCTGACTCCAGGGCTGGTGCTCTATCCACTGTGCCACCTAGCCGCCCCAGGGCTGGCATTTCTAAACGGGATTAGACGTGTTCTGTTTGACCCAGAGGACAGTAGAAGGAGCAAAGGGTGAAATTTCACTCCTAGAACAATCCATTCTCCTGACTCTTCAGTTTCCATGCCCACCTCCTTACTGCCAGCCTGCCCACCCTACTCCACCCCCACTTCCCAGCTTCACGTTTGCCTGGTAAGTATATTGAAGTTGGGACTGTTTTGTTTCCTTGTACATGCCACAGAGGCTGGCACAGAGCGAGAATCTGAATTAAGAACAATCTGGAACTATGCATCAAAAGAAGACAGAGAGATCCCTTATACATATGTGTACATATATTTATGCTTTGTACATATACATGTGTGTGTGCATACACACATATGCATATATACACACATACATATCTATATCTAAAAAAGAGAGAGTGAAAGGGAGGGAGGATATATATACACACATACATATCTATATCTAAAAAAGAGAGAGTGAAAGGGAGGGAGGATAAATTGGGAGTAATCTCAGAGGAAAGACAATGAGATTAAACATTGGAAAAGGCTTCAGGCAGAAGGTAGAACTTTGGCTGAAACTTGAAGGAAGGCAGGGAAATGGAGATGAGTAGGGAGACCATCATCGATAGGGACAGGGGCAGCCAAGGAAGATGCTCTGAGTCAAGATGCAGTGTTGCGTTGGAGGGATACAGAGAGGCCAGTGTCACCAGGCTGCAGAGTCCACGGGAAGGAATAAGGTGTGAGAAAGGTCAAAAAGGGCCATGTTATGAAGGACATTGAAAGTCAAACTGGATTTGATATTTGATTGTCGATGGAACTGAGAGCACCGGGGTTTGCTGAATGGGGGAGCAGTATGTTCAGACTTGTGTTTTATTAAGATCGATTTGACTACTTGCTGGAGGATGAATTGGAGTGGGGAGGGACATAAGGTAAGCAGGGCAACTAGTTGCTTATTGCAATAGTCCAGGGGTGAGTTGATGAGAGTCTGCAACCAGGGTGGCGGCAGTGGCAGAGGAAAATAGGGGGGTCTGTAAGAGATGTCAGGTAGAAACGATGGGACTTGACTACTGTTTGGAAATGGGGTATGAAGGACAGCGAGGAAGCAAGAATGACACCTAGGTTTTGAAGCTGGGGACCTGGGAGCGAGCTGGATAAGTAGATGGGAGTCATGGGCATACAGCTGATTCTGGAATCCATGGAAGCTGATGAGATCACCAAGTGCAATGGCCTCCGGAGGTGGTAGGTCTTCAAGTCAAAGATCTCACTGGAGGGCTTCAAGTCAAAACCAGAAGCCCACTTGCTAGAAACGTTATCACAGGGTCTCCTGTTCAAATATAGGATGGGCTCTGGCTGCTAAGGTTTCCTCCAATTCTAAGCTTCTGGGGTTCCATGAAAAAGTTAGTACATTTATTTATAAGGGGGGAAATCACATAGTCCCCAGTCACTTGATCACCTATGCAGTTGGGATCTCAGACATATGTATTGTATTATCATCATGCCAAGAATATCATAGAGGCTCATGCTATAGTCTGTAAATAGGGTTACCAGTTGAATTCAACCAAGGTTGTCCCCAGGGACAGATTGGTAGAAAAATACAACTACGTGACATTAAAAAAAAATAAAGCAACAACATCAGTTCCCCAGAGATGCATTCGATTCTATCACAGCTTTCAGTAGCTCTGGGCTAAAATCCCCTTCCCAAACAGAGAATTTAAAAACACAGCAGCACAACTCTGTCCTAGGTCTGATGAGTGAAGTGCTAGGTACATAAAAGACCCTGGGTTGTTTGCAGAGGCCTCTGAACAGGTTGAGCGAGAGCCAAGACCCTCCCTCAACCCTCCCCACTCCTGAACTTCCCTATTATTATCAAGGGGACGAACATCCTTGCAGTCACCCAGGGTCACTTCTAGCATCCTCAATTGCCTATATACATACATATACACATACATGCATGTATGTATATGTGTATATATACATATATATCTCTTTTACCTACATAGTTCTTTTTGTGTTTTCTCCCCCATTAGAAGATTGAGGGCGCACTTTCTATTTTCAGCTCTTAGCCCAGTACCTAGCACAAGGTAACTGTTTTTAAAAGCCCCGAAGGCTCAGTGATTAGGGCTTTGTCAAGGATTAGTGACTATTTAGTCACTAATGCCCTACAATCATCAAAGAATCCACTTCCATAACAGATAGTGAATGAATGAGCATTCCCTACTTAGCAGATTAGGAAACGGGCTCAGAAGGGAAAGTGACTAGCCCTGATCACTCAGCAGGTTTCTAGGGCAGTATTTGAACACAGGTCTCCTGCTGTGAAGCTAGGAGGCTGCTTCTCCATCTCTCACAGCATTGAAGCCATTTTCTTCCTCTTCCTCATTGATACTCCTCAATAAAGAAGGGCATTCATTCGTCACAAGCTCTGCCTTATACCTAAGTCTATATCTTTTTTTTTTGGGGGGGGGGCAGGGCAATGAGGTTTAAGTGACTTGCCCAGGGCCACACAGCTAGTAAGTGTCAAGTGTCAGAGGTCGGATTTGAACTCAGGTCCTCCTGAATCCAAGGCCAGTGCTTTATCCACTGTGCCACCTAGCTGCACCCCCCCCATCTATATCTTAAAGGTCCTCATACTTATATTTTTTCTGTCTCTATATGTCCTTGTTGTAAAGATTCTTAGGAATAGTGGTTGTTTCATTCTTTGTATTTGTATCCCCAGTAGGAAACACAGTGCCTGGCACATAGTAGGTGCTTAATAGATGTTTGTTGAGAGACTGATACCATCTCCCCTGACAGAGAGGTGATGGACACAATGTACAGAAAGAGGCAACCATTAATGGATGTGGCCACTGTGTAGCCTCGTTTTGTTAACTATACTTATTTGTTTTTTCCCCAATCGTTGTTTGTTTGTTTTTTTTTGTAGATTTCAATGTTTTTTGGTGGGGCAATGAGAGTGTCTGTCACCCTAGGTCTTTGGGAAACATGGTTGATCAAAGAGCTCTTAAGTCTGGTGAAGTCATTTTTCTTTACAATGCTATTGTCGGGGCAGCTAGATGGCGCAGTGGTTAAAGCACCGGCCCTGGATTCAGGAGTACCTGAGTTCAAATCCGGCCTCAGACACTTAACACTTACTAGCTGTGTGACCCTGGGCAAGTCACTTAACCCCCATTGCCCCGCAAAAAAAAACAAACAAACAATGCTATTGTCAATGTATACATTGTTCTCTTGGTCCTACTCATCAGTCCCTACTTCCCAGGCCCCCTGGAAATTCTCTTTCATCACTTCTTACAGCACAACAATATTCCTTTATGTTCATATACCCCAATTTGCACAGCCACTCCCCAACCCATAAGAACTCCCTAGATTCTAGTTGCTTTTCTTCTTTTTCCCTTTTAACACTGTCCCCTTCAAGAAGTAAATTGATTTTGCTTGAGAAACTAGCTAGCCCCTCTCCAGTATTATCGTCCCTCTTAACCACACTTCCCATCCCTGCTTGTTTCTGTTGAGTTTGATATTTTTAACCAAACTGCTCTTCCATGAAGGGTCCATTTCCCCACTCTGTGGGATGAGTTAGTCTTGGCTGTAAGCCTATCTTTGCCTTATGGAATAGTCATCCGAGATCTCTCCTTTGGAGCAGAAGCTGCCAGGTCCTGGGTAATCCTGACTGTTGTTAGCATCTTAACTGCTTATCTCTGGACGTTTCTTTTTCCTCTCTAGATACTGGATAGGGCATGCTTGAGACTTTTCCTTTTGGGAGGTGACCTGTGGACAATGTCTACCTTCACTTTGCCCTCTGGTTCTCTGAGCAGTTGTCCTTTATTGTTTCTTGAAAGAAAGTGGTAAGGCTTTTAAAGAAGTAATTCTTAAATGATCTCTCCTTGCTCTGTTTTCCAGCTCAGTTTTTTTTTTTAAGTTTGCCTTTTTTCCATGTTTTTATCTCGATTTTTTTTTCTAATATTTTTTTGCGGTCCCATGGAGACATCATTTTTGTTTGGTTTATTCTAGTTTTCAGGGGCTTCTGTTCATTCATTCATTCACTCATTCATTCATTTTTGGGTGAGGCAATTGGGCTTAAGTGACTTGCCCAGGGTCACACGGCTAGTGTCAAGTGTCTGAGGCCATATTTGAACTCAGGTCCTCCTGACTCCAGGGCCTGTGCTCTAACCACTGCGCCACCCAGCTTCCCCAGGGGCTTCTGTTCAAAGCTATTTATCCTCCTTCCAATTCTTTCCTAGGGAACTTTGCTTTGATTTTTAAAAAATCTTGGTCATTTCTTCCAGATAGTAACACAGTTTTTATGAAAATTCAATTTTTTCCTTTGAGTCTCTGCTCACATTTGTTGTGATGGAACTTGTTCCTTTCAGATCTACAATAGTTGTGTTTTTTTTTTAATACTGGCAGGGGTCTTCTTTGCTTTGCTTCTCTCTCCCTTTGGCCTTGGTTCATAAACAGAGGCTTTCTTCCCAGGTAAGGCTCTAGCTCCTACTGATCTTTTGCGTGGGGTGCTGGGGCCTTGCTTGGTCTGGCCCAGAGTCATCTGGGTTCCTGGGCTGACTCCTACCTCTCTGGGATGGGGGGGGGGCCGAGGAGGATGCCCCATCACTGAGGTTCAGATGCCTGGATCTAAGGGGCTTCTATGGAATCCTTTTTATCCTTTTCTAAAATTTATTTTTTTCCTTCTATGGAATCTTAGGAGAGAGTGCCTGGGTCCTCGGAGACCCTCAGCTGTTCCAGTCTCTGCTGCTGCTGCCGCTGCTGCCTTGCCACTGGTCTGGCAGCCAGTGGGTCTCCCAAGGTCCTCACCCATTGACTCTACTGACCCCTCTCTGGAAGTTGCTGCCCTCCATGCCGTTGTGGGAGTAGTCCTGCTGGCCGCTTCCTTTCCTATTGCACTGGAGCTCCTGGATGACTTCGGGGACCCCACTGGACCAGAAGTCCCTCACAGCAGTTTCTCTCTGGGTTTCTGGCTCATCTCCTGAGCCAGACTGTTGCTGGAGTCGGTGTGTTGGAGCCAGGGGGTCTGCCTCTGATCAGAAAGCCCTCTTGGCAGGAGGTACAGAGCTCATCCTCTGTCCCCCCAAATCAACCCTCTTCCTGACTTGAGTCTTTAGTGATGGTATCCCTATCCCTTCTAGTCATGCAGCTTCCAAAGCTCATCTTACTGTACCTAGCTGATCAGATCCCAGGCTTGCCAATTCTACAGCATAGCATCTCATATCTTCCCCCCCCCCGCCCCCGGACTCATGTGGTCCCAGGGGCCTTCAAGGCCTCTCACCTACAAAAGCCAGATTGCAACTGGTCTCCCTGCCTCTGATCTCTAGCTTCATCCTCTCCCCAGGTGCAAGGGAGATCACTGAAGTACAGGTCTGCCTATGTCACTCAGCAGCTCAGTAGGACCACAAAGGTCAAAGAAAAACTCCTCTGTTTGACATTCAAAGCCCTTCCCGAAGTGGGTCCAAGCCACCTTTCTGGCCTTAGGAAAGTATGACGTTGCTTCCCTCCAAGCCCATATTTTGGCTCCCGTGCCCGCACACAGGCTGATACTGCCTGATGACTTTCTGGCTTTCAGCCTCCTCCCCCTCCGCCAGTGTCTCCATCCCCAAGTGACCTCGGATTGATTCTGTATATAATTATATATGCACATGTTGTCAACCCAGACAGAACATAAGCTTGGGAACTGTTTGGGAGGTTTTGGCTTTCTGTCTGTCCTTTGTACCCAGCACAATGCCTGGCTTACAGTAAGCACTTAATAAATGTTTGTTAAGTGGCACATGTAAGTTTGGTGACTATACAACCAGCTCCCCTTCCCGTCCACCTCTGTCATTTTAGTACATGTGGCCCACTTCCTTTCACTCTTCCAACACTGCCCCATTAGGGAGGAGGGGTTGGCATTAATACCCCCATTTTCCAGAACAGGAAACTGAGGCTCAGAGAAGCCACAGTAGCCCAGCTGGGACTTGAATCCAGGTCGCCTACTTTCTAGTACAATGATCTTCCCCTATGCCACAATGCCACCTGGGAGCCTTGCTTTCAAGGAAGTGATTGTTGATTGGGAATGAGAGAACACGTCGTCTTATTTTTATTATGGAGCATGAGAGAGATCACTTCCAGTGAGGGATCATGGATTTCAAGTTAGAAAACCCCCAAGGCACCTTCTAATCCAAAGTTCTCTTTTTACAATGGAAGAAACTGAGGCCCAAGGAGATGAGGTGATTTTCCCAAAGCCACACAAGTATTAAGGAGAAGGGCCCAGCCTTGAACCCAGGCGGTCCGACTCCCAATTCAGGCCTTTCTGCCCTGCAAGGAGGCATAGAGAACCCTACACCTGAGCTGGGCCTTGAAGGATGGGCAGGATTTCCACATGTGAAGACAATCCTGCTGCCAGAGCCCCAAGCCTCCTGAGACATGGCCCCCATGATACACCAGGTTTTCTGAAGCAATGAGTTTGTATTGAACATAGCCACAGCCCAGTTCAAGCAGCAGTGTCTTCTTCTGCCACAGCAGGAAGCCCAGAACAAAGAACGAACAGGTGCATCCTGCTACCATGATACCCAGGTGCAACAAGCTGGTGTCTCAGAGAAAAAAAATGTTTGGGTTGTCACACAGAACATTAACACTGTAACACACAAATGTGGCTCTAAACAGTCGCAGCCATATCCTAGCACCATAAATAAGGAAATGGTCTTCTCAAGTCATTTGACAAGCGTGCATGGATTAAGCACCTACTGTTTGCAAGGCATCATAGTGAGCACTGGAGATGCAAAATCCAAAAGTGATAATGATACCTGCCTTCAAGGAGTTTATGTTCTACTCAAACGGTCTTCTTCATAGTCTTCTTTGACTGAGTTTAACTTCACATCTGCAACAGAGCCCCAGAACTCTTTGTATTTCCCAAGATCTCATCTCCAATTGGGTTCCCCCACATAGACTCCTTTTTTACCACTGGCTAGGAGTCTGGCACTGTCACCTGGTGGTTTGACTATAAAGTCTCATGTGGAGACTTTAAACCACACCCTAAGACTTCCAATAGCCAAGGAACCACATCTGTTTTCAAGTTTAGTTCTCCCTGTGCCTTTCACTCACCTTCCCAACAGGTGTTTCGCCTTTCTCTCTTTCCCCTATTGATCCCATGCACGACCTCTAACCCCAATAACTGGAAGAAGGATCTCATTTGTCCCCTCGGCTCTTCTGAGCTCTAAGGCTCAGCTTAAAATCCACCTTGCCCATGAAGACTTTCATCTGGGAGATAAAGAGTACTTGATTCCAGGGCCACCGAAGCAAGGTGAGAGCCTCCCTTCCATCCTCGCCTTGATATGTGACCTTGAGGAAATAGTTTCCCATCTCCAGATCTCCTGGGGGAGCTCTAAGGCCCCTTCCATTTCTGACCCTGGAGAAGTCTGACAAGTTGAAGACGAGAGTACTCTGGGTAAGGAATATTTACAGAATGTATTCACCTTAAACGTCATGTGTATGCATGTAAACATAAATGCTTGATGTAGTCTGCCTAGACAGTGTCTCTTTGACCCTGTTGGGAGATCCTCTGTCTTTAGGCTTCTGTCAGTGCTTTCTGTCTTGGGCTGTTGGCCCTGTAGTACAAGGGCTCCATCTATCAAAGCTGCCTTGGCACCCTAGCCACCAATTAACAAATGTTTTTGGATAAATAACCAAGAGGTTCTCTCCCTCTTCCTTTTATTTACCCAGGCCTCCTGGGGGTGGGGGGAACTGCGGAATGAGGAGATGCCTGACCTTGAGGTAAACCCAAGTCCAAAAGCAAAGAAAAGTGGAGGAAAGAAACCATAGCTTAATAGTACTGTAACACTTTAAGGTTTGCAAGGGATGTATGGGGTGTTCTTGGAGGACTAGAGCCTCTGTTGTGAGGACTTGCTGAGTCCTTTTCAGGGCTGCTCAGTCACCTTCGGTGTTCACCTACCATCCAACTCTCACCCGTGGCTCTGAGAAGCTCTAGCATGAAGTGGCCACATTCCAGTAAAACATTCTTGGCAGATGGGCTAAACCAAGGTGAGTGTAGCCAACAGGCCTCAAACCTGTTGGTGACCGAGGGGGAGTGTCTACCCCAAGTGTGTGAAGACGTTTCCTGTGAGATACGAATAATTTGTTCCAATGGCCTCGAAGGCTGCTGAAACAGGAGCTGTGGATCACTCAGAGCTTGGTCAGAGATCAGACACCCAAGGCCATCCTCTCCATCCTGGGCCATTGTCAGTCTTTCTGACTTTGGTCCTGCCACTGGACTTCAGTGACTCAGGAAGAGAGAGGGGCCGATGACTTTGGGCAACAAGGCCTCACTTCAATCCAATTCATGCCCAAGTCAAGACATCGCCCCATCATGTCACTGGTCCTCTTTGAAAACAAAGGATGACCAACAAGGTCTGCAAAGTGCTTTATGGGTATTATTTCCTTTGATCCTTCCAATAGACCCACGAGGGGCCACTATTACAAACTCCAAGTTCCAGATGAGACTTCAGCAGGTACTTCTAGCTAGTACCGATCTGAGGCAGGACTCAAATCCAGGACTTCCTGACAAGTCCACTCTCTCCACTGGAAGACTCAGAAGAGAAGCCAGTAACACTAGATCCAATTGCGCTAGTTGTTTACCAGTCACAAAGCGATTTCTTTTCAACACTCCCATGGCGGCAGCACATAATGGAAAAAAGCATTGGCCCCAGAGTTAGAGGTCCATCAGAACCTGTCTCTGGCACAGGAACTGTGTGACCAGGGGCCAGTCACTTCCCCTCCCTGGGCCTCAATTTTCTTCTCTGGATTCCTGCCAGCTTCAGCTCAAGGAAACTATGCTCTTATAAGGTGGGATGGGTGGGTATTACTATTCCCTTCACTTTCGAGGCTTAGAGGAAGGAAGACAAGTGCCTTCCTTTACTTGCCCAATGTCACAGAACTAGTCGGTGGCATCATCATCCATCCTCGTGGCTAACATTTATAGAGTGATTGAAAGTTGGTGACATGGTTTACAAAGACGATCTCATTGGATCCTCATAACAACCTTGGGAGGGAGGTGATACTATTATCCCTATTTTCGAAATGAGGAAACTGAGGTGGCAGAGGTTAAGTGACTTGGCCAGGGTACCACAGCTAGGAAGGGTCTGAGGCTGGATTTGAACTCAGGTCTTCCTGCCCAAGGTAATGTGAATGCAGGTCTTTGGACACAGAAGTTCCGTGCCCTTTCCACTTCACAACTCACTCCTTGCCACCATGTCAGAGATATCAAGTGTTAGAAAGAGAAGAATCCGAAAGGAAAGCCTACGGCCACAGGGGAAATGAGGGTTTCCCAATCTGTGAAATGACAGGGTTGGATCGGACAGTCTCTACGATCCCTTCTCACTCAGATAGCCAATGGGCTTGCAGTTTGGCATGTGGGTCTGAGGGCTGGAGAAAAGCAGGGTTGGAAAGTCACAGTCTCTGCTACGTGAGCTAGGTAAGGGAAAGGTACTGCACTAGGCTCCAGGGAGGAAACAGCTCCTACCCTCAAGGTGCTTCCTTTCTACTGGGAAGGGAGGGAGCAATACAGCATAGACTATGACAAATAGGAAGGTGATTCGCCAACTAACTGGGGGTAGGGATATGAAGAAGTGCTCTATGCTGGAGGTGGTATGAGAGCTGAGCTTGTAAGAAAGCTTGAGATTCTAAGAGGAGAAGAATTTGCAAGGAAGCAATGCATCCTGAGGATGCCATGCATTCTGGGAGCAGAGGACAACCTGTGGAGAGCATGTCTGGGGATGAGGGGGGATAGGGAGGGAAGGATTTGGAATGCAGATTTCCAGGAACTCTGCATGAAGGGGAGTAATATAAAATAGGTCTGAGAAGATCAGCTTGGGCCATATTATGAAGAGCTTAAGGTGCTGGGCTGAGAAATTTGAATTTTATCCTGGCAATAACAAGAAACCAACGAAGGTTTCTGATTGTGGGGGGGAGGGGTGACCTGGTCATATTTGTGCCTTAGGAAGATGATGTTAGCAGCTATAGGGAAGGTGGGTTGGGGAGTGGACAGATTTGTGGTAGGGAGACCAATTAGGAGGTGTTTACAATAGCCCGTGTGAAAGGTAATAAAGGCCAACCCTAGCAGAATTGCAATGTAAGTGGAGGGTTAGAGGTTATGAAGGTAGAATCCACAAGAAAGGCTTTGCCTTTGAGAGGAGATCAAGTGTGAGGACACAGTCCCAGATGATCCCAATGTTCTGAAGCTGGGTGCCCAGCAGCACAGTTGTGTCCTTGACAGAAGCAGAAATCTGGAGGTGGGGAGGTAGGGGGAGGTGGGAGTAGGGTGGAGAATAACATAACGAGTTGTTTTAAATGTGGCGAATTTGAGGTCCCTGTGGGGTTTCTTGGTAATGCAGGGCTGGAGTTCAGGGAGGAAATGGACACAGAGATGTGGGAGTCATCTGCATAGAAATAATTGAACCCATGGGATCTTATGAAGACACCAAGTGAGGGGGCATAGGGAGGGAGGAGAAGAAAGCCCATGACCGTGCGTTGACAAATCCCTCCAATTATTGGATGGGAGATAGATGATGACCCGGCAAAGGAGACTGAGAAAGAAGTTAGAAGTGTAGGGGGGAAAACCAGGAAAGAGAAAGTATCAGGGGGAGGGAGTGGTCCACAGTGTTTGAAAGCTATAAAGAGGTCAAGAAAGAAAAGGACTGAGAAATGGCCATTGTATTTTCCAGTTCAAATATTGTGGGTAACCATGGAGAAAGCAGTTTCAACTGAATGGTGGGGTCAGGAGCCAGACTGCTAGTGGATGAGAGGTGAATAATAGATGGTAAAAAGTGAAAAGGGAGTGGAGGAATAGTAGAATCGTGAGCAGTAGCAGGATACGGGGAACAGGGATTCACAGAATCACAGAATTTGGTATCCATTTAGTCTAACCCGTGTGTGTGTGTGTGTGTGTGTGTGTGTGTGTTTGGGCATAGGGTCAAGGGTCAGAGCTTTGAATAGAAGGAAATAAGGCTAGGGCAAAAGTGATGCCCTGGAAGAAGGAATAAATGGACCAGATGGTTCAGTGTATACAAAGAATAGGTTTAGGAGTAGGAGAAGTGAAGCAGAAGGAGAAATAGGAGGCCCAAAGGCTGAGTTCACCCAGCAGAACTGCAGAATGGTGAGATCTAAGCTTATGTGCATCCTTGAGAACAGTTGAAGTGGAGTGAATATGTAGGTCATGATCTGGGCATGTTAAGGAAATGGGAAGCCAGGGTATCTGAGAGGAAACGGATGCAAATATTGACATTCCTGAGTAGGAGGGCAGGGGATTGAGGCGAGGAGGGAAGCTAAGGCAGGTACTGACTACCTTGAGAAAGGTGGAAGAGTTAACTGCGGCGTGTTACATGCTAGCTACAAGTATAGGTTGCAGAATGAGAGTGGCAAAAGGGTACAAAGAGTCTGTTTGTGCCTACTGGCCCTTTGTGTTCTGGGAGCCAGGTTTCCCTGGCCAGAAGATGAAAAGAAGTGTGACAGGAAAAGACGAAGGTGAGGCATACTGTGTTAGGGATTGACAGAACTCCAGGGCACACAATGAAAGAGGAGGGTGCCGAAGGACAAAATGTATGGAGAAAACTGTGGAATTGGAATCGGGAGCTTGAGTCTCCACGTCTGGTACAAAGAAACTAGCTGTGTGACTTTGGGCAAGTCCCTTGCTCTCTCTGCGCTCCAGTTCCCTCCACAACTTCAGAGTCCCTCCCAGCTGTGATGCTCTAAGCTTCCAACACGTGGTGGTGGGGGGGGGGCAGGGGAGGGAAGTACTAAAGGCTGCCCCTGCCTCCCCATAGGTACACGTGAGCAAAGGAGGGCGGGGCAGTACAGAACAGCCTCCCTTCCCCACATCTCCCTTGGCTCAAGACGGGGGCGTGGCAAGAGGGGGCGGGCCAAGGCCCGGAAGCCCCTCCCACTTGCCCCCGAAGGTCCCGAGTCCCTCCCTCAGTCCCCTGACTGACCTCCAGTGCTCCGGCCTTCGAACAGATAGTTCTTGTACATCTGTGGCGACAAAGGCAGGCCCGACAACTGGTGGGCAGCCTGCGGCTCCGACACTCTGATCCCGACAGAGGCCGCCCGAAGCCCCGGGCTCGGCTCGAGCCACTCTAGGCTCCCGTGCTCGGCCCCCGTCCGGGCCGTTACCACCTCCTCCTCGGGCCCGCTAGCCGCTTCCGCGTCTGCCATTGGCCGCTGGTCACTAGGGAAGCCTAGGCTCTTCGCAGCCGCCCCCTGGGAAGTGTAGTTCTCCGGGGCACGAGAGGCAGAACTTTCAGAGCACATCCGGCCTGGGGATTGGTGGAGAGGCCTCTACTAAGCAGGGAGGATTTCGGGAGATGGAGTCTGCACCACGTTCGAGTTCCCTGTCCCTGCTCCACTTCCCTACGGAGAGACCAGAGGGTCAGAAGGCGTTCTGGGTATTGTAGTTTTCGCTCTCATTTCCTAGTAACAGAGGCTGTGTCTGGTTGCTTGTCAAGAGCGGGAATAAAGATTCACATTTGTATAAGGCGTTACTATTTACAAAGTGCTCTCCTCACAAAGAAGTTCACACAGGCTTTTTTTTTTACAGTATGTGTGTGAATCCCAGCTCTGCCATCTACTGCCTGAGTGACCTTGAGTCACTTCCCTTCTCAGCCTCAGTTTCCCCAAATGTCAAATAAGGGGTCGGCTTGATCTCCCTCTACTATGTCTCTTCCACCCGACCCTTTCTCGACAGTCCCAGTCGCCATCTCAATTCAGGTCCTAATCCCCTCCAGCCTTTGCCACAGCTTCCTAAATAGTCTTCCTGCCTCAAGTCTCTCCGGTCCACTCTAATCCGATCCAAAGTAACCTTCCTTAAAGGTAAACCTGAGGAGGTGACTCTCCCACTCATTCACCTCTGTGGCTTGCAGTTGACCCCAGGGTAAAATAGAAACTCTTCTGCTGAGTGATCAGAGCCCCACACAACCTGACTTCAGCCTACCTTAGCAGCCTCCTTGGCCATTCTTCCCTCTCCTGAGCACTCTGCAGTCCATCCACACTGGCCTCTCTGTTCCTCCTCATACAGGACACTCCATCTCACTTGCTGCCTTTGCACCGGCCATGCCCCGTGCCTGGAGTGCACTACCTCCCTCTTGACTCATTCACTCATTCACTCTCTCCTCTTCTCTCTCTCTCTCTCTCTCTCTCACACACACACACACACACACACACACACACACACACACACACACACACACACACACACACACACACACCTTCTGTATGACGAACAAGAGCTGACCTTTCCTCATCTCCCCCCCAACTACCTAGTGTTTAACCACTTCCTTTCCTCCCAACTCTGTCTTATGAAAAAACTGCCCAGCCCAGCCATTTCCTCCTGCCTCCTCTTGTCCTGTGTTGCATATCTCGAATGCTCTTTCTCCTCTCTGCTTTTTCTTCCTCCCCCAACAACTTATTCCTAGTCTGTTGTAGCCTTTGCAATCCCTTCACATGTGCCCTCCCCTCCCCCTCCCTCTCCCCTCCCCCTCCCTCTCCCCTCTCTGGTCTTTTGCCTTATTATTCCCGTTCACTCTACCTTCCGGCCAAAGTGGCCTTCGAAATGTCCATAAACACTTTCCCTTTCCCAACTGTGCTTTTTCCCAGGCTTGTGTCTGTGCCCCATGCCAGGAGCACCCTCTCTACTCACCTCTGCCTTATCGATTTCCTTGCTTCCTCCTACAAAAAGCCGACCTCATAGCCACCAGCTGCTATTCCCTGCCCCTGCCCCCAACTGCCCAATTACTTTGCAAAAGCACCATTGAAGGGATCGTGGGTAAAGGGGCCTCCAAGGTCATACCTCGATTAATTAACCCCTTCATTTTACAGATGAGGAAACTGAGGCTCAGAGAGGTGAAAAATTTTGTCCGGGCTCATACAGGTACTAAGTGAATGTTTTGTTAAATGAATAAATGTGTCACACCTGGGCTTTGAAGCCAGGCCTCCTAACTCCTGAGACCAGTAATCTTTCCAGAGTCAATTTGCACCTCTCTGGGACAAACAAACCCAGCAGGATAAGCCACGGACAGGTGGAGAAACGGAAGCCACCAAGAGGAGGGAACTTGCCCACCCAATTCCACATGGTTGGCCCCTGTTCTGGGCTCTGGCTGTGATGTCACGCTGATGCTCACAGCCTTAACTCTCCCTTTTGGTCACCTGTGGTCCACTGGTGTCATCAGCAAATTCTGGTCCCAGCATCACATTGGGTGAACCCCTGGGAGTAAGCTTCTGGGAGGACACGGATGCTCATGGGATGACAAATTTAGAGTTAGACAGGACCTCTGAGGCTGGCTAATGCAACTTTTCATTTTATACACGAGGGAACTCGGCCCATTGGCAAGTGGCCAAGATCACCCAGGTGGTGCAATCAATAACCCAGCTGAGGTCCAAACCCAAGCCCTCTGCCTGGAAACTCATTCCCCATTTTGGGGTCACGCAGAGGGACAGGAGTGAGAAGGAAATGCCCACATGCATCAGCACTTTGTAGATGGAAACAATTTCACCTGCGTGGGCTGGGGAGCCAAGGAGGTGTGCTTAAAAAAAGGGAAGAAACCCATTCACCTGGCAGCTCCACAATGCATTTGTTCATGAAATGGCCACCTTGTGCCAGGCCCTAAACTGAGCTCTGGGCAGGACAGAGAGCACAGGTTCTTTTCTAAATCTCTGGTGCAAACTCAGAAAGTCCCCAGGAACAATATTCCCCAGGGTCAGTTTAGTTAGTAGGCATGACCACAGAAACCTGGGAACTCACCCCAGGCGGCTGATTAGTTTCCAAGTTCAAGTGGAAAAAGGTAGGCTTGGAGAGAAATGAGAAGATGCCTCCCCCTACTCCTTTCTCCTTTGCTGAGTTGGGGAGGGGGGAGCAGGGGAGGTTCAGGGCTTGGAATTTTTTCATGTATTGTCATAGCTTTTTACAATATCAGTCAATTTTGCTGATTTTTTCTCTCTTCTTTTTCTTTTAAAAAAATGATTTGTTATAAAGAATAGCTCTAGCTGTGTGACCCAGGGCAAGTCACTTAACCCCACTTGCCTCACCAAAAAAAAAAAAATAGCTCTATGTGGAGGGGAGACACAAGGAAATGTAAAAACAATCTATAAAAAAATGTAATTTTAAAAAAATGGTATTGCAGTGTTTAAAATTAGCCAGAATAGAGTAAAAATAAAGCTAGCCATTTTACTCTTCTTTCTCTCCCTCTTCTTTTTTCTTTGTCCTTTTCTTTATACTCTCTTAAGCCATTCCTGATATAACCCCAGCTTCAACTCACCTCTTTGCTGATGACCCCAGGGAATCCATCTTTATTTTCACTAACCTCTAACTAAAATCTAGCATTTCCTTCAATTATTTAAAAGCAGTTTATATATATATATATATATATATATATATATATATATAGTGGGGCAATGAGGGTTAAGTGACTTGCATAGGGTCACACAGCTCTTAAGTGTCAAGTGTCTGAGGTTGGATTTGAACTCAGGTCCTCCTGAATCCAGGGGCTGATTCTTTATCCACTGTGCCACCTACTACCCCCTAAAAATATTTTTAATTGTTTAAAAACCCAGAAGGGGGCCACTAAGGAGAGGTTCCAGAAGGCTGTATATGGCACAGAGGAGGTTAAGCACTCTTGCCCCACAGTAAGCTCCCTAGGGTTGGGGGGGATTTTGTGATGTCCAGTTATGACTGTCAGTGATCAGGCTTTAGTGGATGACTCTTGGTCAGGATTTTGTCTGGGGCCAGGCTATAGGGCTCAGACCCACCCAGGTTAGAGCCCAGGATGGACATGGGTTAGAGGTTGTATGTGATTAAGAGTGCTGGCAAGCTAGTTAGAAGGGGCCCCTTCCCAGTGAGAAGAAAGGGGGCACAGAGACTCTTCAGTATAAAGCTGTATATCTCTGTGTGAGTTTGCTAGCACACGCGCACGCACACATACACACACACACACACACACACACACACACTCCCCACTCCCGCCCAAACCACTTCCAGGCTTTTAAAGACTGTTTTGGGTTTAATCTACCCAAATTTATGCTCATAAGCCTTTATTCCCCCCCCAAAAAATTTCTTTCTCAAAAGAACAAGCCATTTTGCTGTCAATTATTACCAATTATGTGACATCACTTGGTAGTGGTAAAAATGGGATAATTTGCCAAGAATAGAAAAGTGGGGTATGATCAAGAAAATGTATTAACAGCAAACACTCTCAATGCAAACCACTACTACCCCCCTCCAAAAAAACCCCCAACACCCTCCTTCTGGAGATGGGAAATGTGAAAGTAGCCCCTTGGATCAGAGAGCAGGACATATGGTAGATTGATAATTTGGCCCTTGGATTACAAGAAACAGTCCTGCATTTTAATGCCTGGATTGTCGGGCTTTTCTCATGGGTCACTGAGAGATCAGGAATGGGCTGTTTCATGGATGGGTTCAGTCTCCAGAGACTAGAAGAATGGGGCGCCATGGAGTCAGTCCCAAGTGAGGCAGAACTCAAGCCTGAATGGTGCCTGTTACTTCCATTATGCAGTGTTACAGAAGGGAAGAGCAGGCTGTCAGGAACCTCTGCCGAAATGAGGCGCGTGCACTGGGGGAGCGGCCCCCTGGGGCCATTACCTTCCCCTTTGTCTCATCTTCTTTCCAGCACTCTTTCTGAAAAAAAAAAAGGAGAAGAAAAAGAAAAAGAAAAACTCCCACATTAGAGACATCCCCGTGAGCATGCAGAGCCTCCTGGGACAGGCACAATGTCTCTGCTACCAAAGAAAGACATGTGGGATTGTAGGAAAAAGGAGAAGCTGCTTACACTATATTAGGGCTCAGGTGAAGCCACTGAAGTCAGTGCCACCATGAGCCTCAGCCTCCTCTTCTTCTATAAAATGGTAATAGGGAATTGGCGGGGTTGTTTGGTCAGTAAAAGGGTTTCCTTTTTCTTTCCTTCATTTCAGGGGAGGGAGAGACTTGAGTTGAGATTTCCAAAAATGAGAAAAGTAAGAAAAGGTCATTAAAGCATTTCAACAAATGCACAGAAGGGAACAGAATGAAGATCACTCAGTAGCAAAAAGACAAGCCAGACAGCTTTGAAACTAACATATTGAATACTAGAAACGCAAACTGTATATAACAGAAATTCACAGCCTGTTGAACAGTACCCTTTTCTCTGGTAAGGCAACTAGGTGGTGCTGCAGTGGATACAGCACTGGGCCCTGGAGTCAGGGAGACCAGAGTTCAAATTCCACCTGAGATACTTACTAGCTGTGTGGCCTTGGGCAAAACACAACCTCCATCTTCAATTGTAAAAAGGAGATGGTAACAGCACCTACCTCACAGGGTTGTTGTGATAATGAAATTAGATATTTGTAAAAGTGCTTAGCACATCATAGTGCTTCTCTAAACCCCATTCAATCAAGGGGGAGGGAGAACAGCCCCCAGGAAGCCCCCCTCCATATTTTACAGAGAAAAAAACTAAGGCCAAGCAGGGAAATGACTTACTCTAGGTCACACAGCTAGTAAATGGCTGATTCCAACAAATTCTCACTGAGTCACTTAGCATAGGTGGAGGTAGTGGTGGGGGTGGTGGTAGTAGCAGTAATGTCTAAACATTTATTACGGTCTTTCAAGTTTGCAAAATGCTCTACAAATATCTCATTTTATCCTCATAGCAACTCTGTGAGGAAGGTGCTATTATTATTTCCATTTTCTAGATAAGGAAACTGAGGCTGCTAAGCTAAGTAAATGTGCTCAGGGTTGTACAACTAATAAGTATATGAGACAGAATTGAAACACAGGCCTTCCTGACCCCATGTCCAATGGCCTATCCACTGCCTTCAGGGTGCAGATTTCAATCCTTTTTATTTCTGCTTTTGCTTATCAATACCCTTCCTAAACCAAACACAGTTCTCCAGAGAATCAATTTTAAAAGTTATGTGTGTGTGTATACAGACATACATATATATACATATGCAATATATACACATAGTCTCTCTCCATGCATGTGTGTATACATATATAAACATATACATACAAACATATATACACATACGTGTGTGTATGTATACATAGACATAGACAATAGACATAGACATATATGGGCAGCTAGGTGGCAAAGTAGATAGAGCTCTGGTCCTGGAGTCAAGAGGACCTGAATTCAAATCTCACCTCAGACACTTACTAGCTGTGTGACCCTGGGCAAGTCACTTAACCCTCATTGCCCCGCAAAAAAAAAAAAAAGAATGAAGGACAAACTACATACATACATACATACATACATACATACATACATACATACATACAATCTATTATAATTACACCCAAGTGAAAATACCTACTGAATTCTGCCTTTATTACCTTGAGAAACTAAATACAACGCATTGCTGGAATTTTATCATAAAACTCAATTTGTTAATTGTCCCAAACAGTCATCCTATTCTTATGGCTTGATTTTTTCCCCCCATATAAATCCAGCATCCTTATTGCCAAGGTTTCAGTAGCTCCTAAGTGTTGGCAATTCGTTTTTTTAAAAAAATTACCCTTAACCTTTTCTTTTCATTATACTTCTTGAAATTGTCACTCACCTTTCCTGGATAATAATAATATTATACAGCTAGTAAGTGTATAAGAAAGAATTCAAACCTAGGTCTTCCTGCCTGTCCAGCTGGTGACAGTTCTATTTCCCACACACTCATTAGCTTGTCTCTTCGGTTTCTTCTTCCTGTGTCAGGGTCCCACAAGCTCTGAATGTCTTGTGACCCTTGACAGAAGCACCCAGGAGAGAACAGGGAAGGCCTCATGAGATGTTGTCAGGGCCATGGCTGCAATTAACTTTGTGATACTAAGCGAGCTCTTGCCAGTCCTTTGGTGCAAGAAGGAATAATAGCTCATGTGTCTATAGGTTGCCAGGTTTATAAATCTCTCTCCTTATAAAAGCCCTATGGAATTTTCAGTATAAGAATTTGGAAGAGGTTAATCAGTGGAGTTCCCTGATCGACTTGATGAGGTTACAGGGAGGTGAGCCTTTGTTTGAGCCTTGGATTGCATCTCCCTATGGATAGTGGCGACATGCTTATTTGTCTTTGAAGATGATGTGAGTGATTGGTTAGCCAAGATGGCAGTAGATCATGGCTCCTATTTGTGCTAGGCCTATAAAAAGAGAGAGGGGGTCAGTTGTAGAGTCAACCTTTTCCCCTCTTCTAAAAGAAGAATGGAGAGCAGCAGAAGCAAGAAGAGATATGGGAGAACAGGGAAAGATTGTGTTTGTACACAGATTCCCTGATTGTTGTTGCTCTGACTCTGACTCTTTGTTCATTCCACAGACTTATCCATAGGGTTTTCTTGGCAAAGATACTTGAGTGGTTTACCATTTCCTTCTCCAGCATATCCCCATTTTATAGATGAGGAGCTGAAGCAAATAGGGGTTAAGTGACTTGCCCAGGGTCACACAGCTAGTAAATGTCTGAGGCCAAATTTGAACTCAGATCTTCCTGACTCCAGGCTGGGTGCTCTATCCATTGTACTATCTCTAATAGCCACCTTGGGACAGAGGCACATGACAGTTGCCTGTGTTCTCACCCATGTAGTCTAAGAGAGTTCTTGGACCACAAGTTTCTGGCCCCAGCCATACAGAGGTAGTGGCTTAATCTCTCATTCCAAGAGATAGCAGCTAGGAAGAAGGGGACCATATAGCCAAGGGGGGGAGTTTCTGAACCCCAGTCTCCTGGACAAAAATGAGGTGAGTTCTTGGGCAGCTCAGGCCTTGGAGATTTGAGAGTTCAGGGATCTCCTTTTCTATAGAGATCCCAGAAGTCATCATTCTAGTGAGGAAAAGAGGCCACACATGTGCCCCACCCTCCAGTGGCAGAGAAGCATAAAGGAACTAGGGCCATGACACAGGGTAAGCAAAACCCCTGAATGTTGCATTCCTCTATCATGGTGAGTCATTTGTTATGGTGACTTTTTTTTTTTTTTTTTTAGTGAGGCAATTGGGGTTAAGCGACTTGTCCAGGGTCACACAGCTAGTAAGTATCAAGTGTCTGAGGCCGGATTTGAACTCGGGTACTCCTGACTCCAGGGCCGGTGCTCTATCCACTGCGCCATCTAGCTGCCCCTTATGGTGACATTTTTGATGGGAAGAGACACACCTCTCCAGCATTCCCTAATTTGTTTCCCTTCTGAGGGACATACAGACCACAGGGAGGTGCTATGAGTTTGGAGGCCTGTAGAGGACCCTGCAGAGGGTGATGGTACTCTCTGATGAGGGAAGAGAATTGTGCCTATCGTTTATGGGACACTGTGAGACCCTTAAGGGATTTCTGATTTTTTTGCAAAGTGAAGTAAATGCTGTTCTGTATTTTATGTACATTGTGACCTTCGATGCTTGTATGGGAACTAGGGAACAATCCTTCTTACTCACATCTATATAGACTTCAATTTAAATGATATTCGTGCAAAGCTTGGCATTTTCCCAGAATAGATTCTGAAAGGAAGCAAGAGAAAAGGCAAAGAGAAAATAATTTTTGTAGCTGCCCCACAAATTGAACCTAATCCATATAATCCCAGAGATTGGGATATTGGGCCATACATTTTTATATTTGTATAGTCTACATATATACATGTATAGACATATGTATACACACATACACCACACATATAACATATACACATGTGTATATATGTATACACACATATATGTGTATGTATATATGTGTATATATGTATACACACATATATGTGTATGTGTGTGTATGTATATATATGTGTGTGTGTGTATATATATATATATATATATATATATATATATATATATATATATATATATATATAAATCCCCTTTTCCTTAAATGAGAAAATTGAATGTCAGAGTAGTGAAATGACCTGCTCAGGGTCAAACAACTACTAAACAGACTTGAATTTGAACACAAGTCTCCAGGTGTCTGGGCTTCTTACTGCACAGGCCAACACATGAGCCCCTTGTATTAATTATGTATATTGTTCTCCTGACTCTGCTCACTTCCCTCTGCATTAGTTCATACACATCTTTTCATCCCTATGTTTTTCGAATTGAATTGTTTCTTTTGGTCTGATAATATTCCCTTACATTCATATGCCCCAGTTTGTTCAGCCATTCCCCAATCAGTAGTTTGCCAGGTCTTTGATAGTATAAAAAGACCTCTATATTTTGGTATACATGGTACCCTTTGGGGGTCTTTTGTCTCCTGAGGGTCTTATGTCCTATAGTGAGATCACGAGATCAAAGTATATTAGCAGTTTAATCACTTTTCTTTTATAATTACAATTTGTTTTCCATCAAGTTTGGACCAATTCCCATTAACGTTAACTATTAACAGGGTTTTTGTAGGTCTGTCTTCCCATAGCACCTCCACAGCTGATTTTCTGGGTTTTGTCACCTTTATCAATCACTGTGTATGAAGTGAAAACTCAGAGTTGTTTCAATTTGGAGCTCTCTTTATTGATTGATTGACTGAGTTTTGCGGGGCAATGAAGGTTAAGTGACTTGCCCAGGGTCACACAGCTAGTAAGTGTCAAGTGTCTGAGGCTGGATTTGAACTCAGTTCCTCCTGAATCCGGGGCTGGTGCTTTATCTACTGTGCCACCTAGCTGCCCCCCCTAGTTATTATTTATTTTTGGTGAGGCAGTTGGGGTTAAGTGACTTGCCTAGGGTCACACAGCTAGTAATTGTTAAGTGTCTGAAGTCGGATTTGAACTCAGGTCCTCCTGACTCCAGGGCTAGTGCTCTATCCACTGCATCACCTAGCTGCCCCTAGCTATTTATTTGTTTGTTTGTTTGTTTGGTTTTGGGTGAGGCAATTGGGGTTAAGTGACTTGCCCAGGGTCACACAGCTAGTAAGTGTTAAGTGTCTGAGGTCAGATTTGAACTCAGGTCCTCCTGAATGCAGGGCTGGTGCTCTATCCACTGTGCCACCTAGCTGCTCCTAGTTATTTATTTTTAATATGATTGTTGATAGCTTTCAATTCTTTTTTGAAAACTATTTATTCATATCCTTTAACAATTCATATATTAGTGAATGGTTCTGGGTATTTATATTAGCATTAATATAGCTGGGATGTTTGGGGACAGCTACATGGAGCAGTAGATAGAGGGCCGAGCCTAGAGTCAGGAAGACCTCCTCTTCCTGGGTTCAGTTCTAGCCTCAGACTCTTCCTAGCTGTGTGATTCTGGGCAAGTCACTTCACCCTGCTGGCCTCAGTTTCCTCATCTGTAAAATGAGCTGGAGAAGTGAATGGCAAACCACTCCAGTATCTTTGCTAAGGAGAGTCAGACATGACCGAACAACACCAATTATCTTGGATATTTACCAGAATCTTATCAGTGACATTTTATACAAGGATTTCCCCACCTGACAGTTTCTCTGTTTATTCTGGCTATAGTGATTTTGTTTGCACAAAAGCTTTTCAGTAATTGTGGTTCAGTGGATGGAGCCCTAGGTTTAGCGAAAAGGCCTCATTTTTGAATCCCCTCTCTTCCTACTTTCTTACTGTGTGACCACAGACAAGACATTTCTGCTCTCTTGACTTCATTTTCCTCATTTGTAAAATACAGGCATTCAAATAGATGGCTTTTCAGGTTCTTCCAAACTCTACATCTGTGATCATCTGATTCTACTCCCTTGTTTGGTTCTGAATTCTTATCCAAACAGAGGATAGAGGCAATCACAAATGACAAAATAGATCATGTTGATTACATGAAATTAAAAAGGTTTTGCCAAAACAAAATGAACTCAACAAGTGTAAGGAGGGGAAAAGGTTAATTAGGAAAAACATCCCTGCATCAAATATCTCAGACGTGGGCCTGCTAGCCAAGACAGAGAGAGAGAGAGTTGACACAAACATCTATATAAGACCCAAAGCCATTTCTGAAAGGGTATGTACAAACACTTCACAGCAGAATTTCAAACTAATTGCTGTTAATAGCAATCATATGAAAGATTTCTCCAAATCTCTTATATTAGAAATGCAAATCAAAACAACTCAGAGGCTGCACTTCACACCCAGCCAATTAACAAAGATGATAAAATATGCAATAGTCAGTGTTGGAGGAGTTGTCAAAAAACAAAAGGGCTGATAACCTGTTGGTGGAGCTGCAAATTGGTCTAACCATTAGGAAAAGCAATTTGACATTCTACTAAGTAACTAAAGTGTCCATAGCCCAATTAGGTCAATGATAAAAAAGAAAGTCACCGTATACAACAATGTATTTAAAACAGTACTTTTTGTGATGGCAAAGAACTGGTAACAAAGTAGACTCCCATCAATTAGGGAGGGGCTAAACAAATTGTGGGACATGAATATAATGGATTGTTACTGTGCTATAAGAAATGATGTTTGTGATGAATACTGAGAAGTGTAGAAAGATCTATATGAACTGATGTCAAGTAAAGTAAGCAGTACCAGAAAAAACAATGACTGCAGTACAATAATATGAATAGAATGAACAAGAACAACACCACCACCAATTAAAACTGAATGATACAAAATTGAAATGACCAAGCTTGGCGTCAAAGAAAACTTATCAGAAAGCACTTCCCTCCCTTCTTTGCAAAAATGAAGGACTCTGAGTGTGGGGAACATTGCATGTAACATTGAACTTGATTTCTACCTTGGTTAATTTTGTTGAGATAGTTTGTTTTCTCTGGAGGAAGGTAGAAGGACACATGTTGGGAAATGTAGGTAATGTGAAAACAAACAAAAAAATCAATAAAATTAAAAAAAATTAATGTTTACCTCTTTATTTTTTGTTTATGTGATATTTTATAGTTAGGTTGAGTATATATTTTGAGCTTATTGTGGCATGTGGTGTAAATTGATCTTTGAAACCTAACTTTTGCCTAAGTGCTCTCCATTCTCTAACCCCCCACTCCCACCCCACCCATACTCCCATCCCAAAGTTCTTTCCAAATAGGGAGGCCTCCCCCAGAATGTGCTGTTTGGGACTTTATCAGCTGGGCTTCTGTTTTTGATTGCTTATCTAATCGGTTTCGTTGAAGTACTTTTTTAAAAAACCAGTGTCAATTAGTTTTAAGGATTAAGTGTGGTAATGCTATTCACCCTTCATCCACATTTTTTTCTCATTATTTCCCTTGAGATTTTAGAACTTTTGCTTCCCTTAATTAGTTTTGTTGCTGTGTTTTCTGCTTCTATAAAGTGGACTCTGGGTAGCTCTATTGGCATAATTATGTAACTGAATTCAGTTATCATAATTTTTATTATATTGGCATGGCCCACCATGAGCAAGGAATATCCCTCCGATTATTTACATTGCCCTTTATCATGGTAAAGTGTTTTGTAGCTGTATTTGTATGTCATGAGTATAATTTGACAGATCAACTCTCAGATATTTTCATAGGATCATGGGATCATAGATTTAGAGCTAGAAAGAACCTTAGTGGTCCTATCCCATGTTACAGATGAGGAAGTTGAGACCCAAAGAGATTAAGTGATTTGCCTAGGTTTACACTGCTAGGAAGTGTCAGAGGTGGAATTTGAATCCTGACTCCAAGTTCAGAACTCTATGCATGAGAGCAAAGTTGTCAGACCCTGGGCCTATAGGCACCATTTGGTCACAACACTTCCAAGGGCTGTTGGAACCAGATTAAAACGTAGTTCCTATCTGATCTTAATGTGTTGCATTTAATTACAAAAGACACACACACACACACACACACACAGATGTGGTTGACTAAGTCCATAGGTGGCATTCAGGGATCCTTAAGAACAGTTTTTGAATGCCACTGCACTATAACATGCTGTTTCTCATTGATCAAAACTCCAAAATCCCTTTATAGATAGTAACCTCCAATCATTCCATTTTTTCCCTATGCTTGACAAGTCCTTTTTTGTGAGGCAATTGGGGTTAAGTGACTTGCCCAGGGTCACACAGCTAGTAAGTGTCAAGTGTCTGAGGCTAGATTTGAACTCAGGTCCTTCTGAATCCAGGGCCAGTGCTCTATCCACTGCACCACCTAGCTGCTCCACCTTACAAGTCCTAAAGAGATTCCTTGTCCTTACTGGCTCTCCAATCCCTCCCTCCCTCCCTCACTCAGTATATTCCCAGGCTATCATCCCTGCTCTAACCTTACTTTCTGACCTTTTCTATTTCCACCCTATAGTTCACCTGTTTAGGCCTCTCCTCCTGAATCCCTTGCCCCCTGTCCTAACAAGGTTCACACCTTTCCAAACAACAGGCCCTGCAGTGCCTACCTTCTGCCTCTTCAGTCCCTATCAATAAGAAAGCATTTATTAAATCCCTACTATACACCAGACACTGAGCTAAGTGTAGGGGATGCATGTTGTTTTCAAACATCTTATAGTTATTTTGAACATAATTTCTCCTCCTATCATTTCCTCCCGGTTTTAGTTAGGGTTGTATAGAAATGCTAATGATTCACTTGGATTTATTTTGTACCCTATTTTAATGATGCTGTTATCTCCGTTAGTTTCTTCACTGCTTCTCTGGGGTCTTCTAATTACCTCATCATGTCATCTGAAAATGGGGATAATTTTGTCTCCTCTTTGTCAATGCTTATACCTTTAATTTCTCTTTTTTTTTGTTAGGGTTTTGGGTTTTACTATTCTGTAGCCAGCTTTCAAGAGCTCTGTCAGGTAATCATGGAGAGGGGTCAGTCTTGTTTTATCCTTCTTTGTACTCAGTCAACATCCAGTGTTGCAAATAATACTGGGTCTTCGTTTTATTTTATATATATACATACATACATATATATATATATATGTGTGTGTGTGTGTGTGTATGTATCTTTATATGTATGTATGTATGTGTATATATATATATATATATATATATTTATTTATTTATTTATTTATCATAATCAAGAAGGGCCCTTCCATGCCTGTGATTTTAACCACCTCATTTTCCAGAGGAGACACACAGGTGGAGAAGCACAAAGACACAATGGCCAAGCTGCTCAGGTGACCAGCCTCCCTGGGGCCCTTTTACCCCAAAGTTTGTTTCATTGCTTGCTTTCCTTTCCACACACATAGCTCCCGCCTCACTTAAGTATAAGGCTAATCTGACTCCAGTCTGAGAGGTCGGGCTTTTTCTCTGTTTACCTGCCATATTGCTAAGGGTATGGCCAAAGTGTCTTCCCATTCCCACAGATCAATTGCCCAGCTTCCTTCTTTGGGAAAATATGTATCAGCTCCTCGGTTCTTTGTGGGAGTAATGGTTAGGTGGCTGCTGTATTGAACCCTTTGAAGATATTAAGGGCTAACAATGGGTTAAAGATCCCTAGGGGGTCTTTCCCTTTTCCTAGGAAAGTCTTGGGCCATCAGTGCTTGGCTTTGGATGTGGTTGGAATGCCAAAGAGGAGAAAGTCAGCAGGACAGAAAGTTTTAGGCTGTGAAAGTTTGTGGGGCTTGTTTCTGTGAATATCTTCATATCACACATGTTCAGCCTTTTTTGCTCAGATAGCAGCCCTGGAGTCATCCATTTCCCTGTCTCTCCCTTCTTGCCTGCCTTGTGATTGTCTTCCCTCCAGAGATCAATTTCCCCATTGATAGCTTCAGAAACTTCCTCTAATTCTCCTTAATCTCCCTCACTGACAATTCTCCTATCAGGTCCTTTCCCTTACCTTCCTCCACTCCAAGAAGTTATCACAGCCCCTAGGAGGAGTCCTGTGGAGTGACTGTTCTCTGAAGGAGACTAGCACATTTGTTTTACTTAGCTGAATGACCTTAGACAAGTCACTTCCTGTCTCTGGGCTTCGATTTTTCCATTGGTAAAATAGGTTATCCTTTCTAATTCTCATGATCTACGACTTGGGTACAGCTCAAAAGTGCTGTCCCTAGAGTTCTCCAAAATCCTAGACAAGAAACATTGGCTCTTTTTTATATTGGAAAATCCTTGGAATAATTGAATCATAAAAGAATCAGGAGGATATTAGGTGAGAAAGGTGATGTCATAAATAAGAATAATAATTAATTGAGAATCTATTAAGCACCTATTACAGGTTTTCAGTGGAGATATTGTGGGCTCAGTTCCAGGCCATGATAATAAAGTACATATTGCCAGAAAACAAGTCACACGAATTTCTTGGTTTCCCAGGGTATATAAAAGTTATGTTTACACTATACTGTATTCTATAAAGTGTGCAATAGTTTTATGTCCAAAAAAACATCGTCTATACCTTAACTAAAACACTTCATTGCTAACGAATGCTAACCATCATCATCAGCGAGTCGAAATCTTTTTGCGGGTGGAGGGTGTTGTGTCAGTGTAGATTGCTGCCGACTGATCAGGATGATGGTTGCTGAAGCTATCGTATGTCAGTTTCATGATGGCATGCTTAAACAGGTTCTGGATAATGGATAATATTCTCACACTTTCCCAGTCACCAATGGAGTGAAGCAGGGCTGTGTGCTTGCTCCCATGCTTTTTAGGATGATGTATTCAACAATGCTAACGTATGCCTTCAAGGAGGACAAAAATGGCATCAAGGTTAGCTACCACACTGATGGTAAATTGTTTAACTTGAAAAGGCTACAAGCCAAGCCTTAAGTGAAGGGAGAGTTGGTGCATGACTTTTTGTTTGCAGATTGTACGTTCAATCATGCAGCCTCTGAGGTTGAGATACAACAGAATATGGATTGATTCTCTGCTGCTTATGCTAATTTTGGCCTTACAATTAACACCAAGAAAACAGAGGTTCTCCACCAGCCAGCACATCAGCTGTATGTGGAACAATCATGGCAAATGGAGAAATATTGAATACTATGGATAAGTTTACTTACCTTGGCAATATACTTTGCAGGGATGGATACATCGATAATAAGCATGATGCATGCGCTGCCAGAGCTAGCTCAGTGTTTGGGAGGCTCTGAAGGAAAGTGTGGGAGAGAAGAAGTATTAGACTGGACAGTCTACTAATGCCATGCCAGAAAACTGAATCACTTCTGTTTGAATTGTCTCAGGAAGATTCTGAAGATTACCTGGCAAGATAAGGTACCAGGCATTGAAGTCCTTTCTCAAGCTGAACTGCCAAGCATTCAAACTCTGCTGCAGAGAGGGCAACTCTGATGGGCTGGCCACGTTGTTTGAACGCCCTAAAAGAAGGCAGACACTTACATGGTGGCCAGAAGAACTGATGCACAGGGCCACCCAGCATGGTGTACCTGCATCAAAGAAGGTGTTGTCTTCTATGAGCAAAGTAGAATTGAAGTGGCTCAAATGAGACATGAGATGTGTATCTTTAGAGACATATCAACTCCAGATGTTCATATGGATTGTTGGCACCTGACCTTGTATTGGTATGCTCAGCCACAATCAGACAGACTGTACATTGACCCCAACATAGCAATATCATTTTAGTCCTTTTCCAGAACGAAGGGCAATAGCCAATAGAGGTCATTGTAGGGTTATTAATTGAACTAATTTCAATATTATTGTGTCTCAGGGAATAGGGAGACGGGGAGAAGGAGAAAGATAGAACAGCCAACTGGTGGAGCAGTCAGGACACACACAGCATTTATCAGTTAAGTTCATGGTATATGGTTGAGATTTGTGGATCACCAAATAATTATAATACTACAATGACAAATAAATACAACACCAAAGATAACTGATCAGAGATCTCCATAACAGATATAATAATAATAATAATAATAATGAAAAATGTGAAACGTTGCAAGAATTACCAAAATCCAACACAGAGACACAATATGAGCATATGCTGTTGGAAAAATGGCATCGATAGACTTGCGCAATGCCGGGTCACCACAAACCATCAATCTGTTAAAAACACATTATCTGCAAAGTGCAATAAAGCAAAGCACAATAAAACGAGGTGTGCCTGTATGTGCGAGGCAATGTGCTAAATCCTGGGGATACACCAAAAACACAAAGCCAGCCTTTGCTCTCAAGGAACTCAACAGTGTAATGGGGAAAATAGCATGTGAAGAAATAGGTACACACAAGATTCATGCATGGTAGATACCATGTAACCTTAGAGGGGAAATCACTAGCAGTTGGGAGTGTGCAAGGCCTTCTGTAGAAAGTGGTGTTGGTGTGGAGCCTTGAAGGAAGCCAGGGATTTTAAGAGGAGGAGGAGGAGGAGGAGAAGGAAGGGAGGAGAAGAAGGAGGAGGTGAGGAGGGAGAACATTCCAGGCATGCACAGCCAGTGCAAAGGCATAGAGATGGGAGATGGAGAGATATGTGTGAGGAGCAGTGAGTTGGGAAGTATGATCTGATTGTAGAGTAGAAGGGAGTAACATGTAAGCAGAATAGAAAGGTAGGAAGCAATCAGGCCACAAAGAGCTTTGAATGCCAAACAGAGTTGTTTCTGGTTGATCCCAGAGGATCTGTGGTCTTCTGAATGTGTGCTTCTTCCAAATACAGAACTCCACCCACTAATAACATCACTGCTCATGTTTACAAGGTGCCACCACACAACCTCTACCCCATTGCCCCTTCTAGTTCCATGTGATGTGTCTCCTTTCCCCATTAGAACATAAGCTTCTTGAAGGCAAGGACTTTGTATGCCCAGTGCTTAGCATAGTGCCTGCCATGGGGTAAGAGCCTAATAAATGCTTTATCATCATTCATTTGAAAAGCATTTTAAATGAACATAAACATAGGGTTAGGATAAAGTTGGAAAGCAAGGGTGGTGTAAGAGGAGCCTGAATGCCAGAAACAAGAACCAGGCAATTGGGATCCAGTTAGTCAACAAGCATTTATTAAGTACTTACTATGTGCATACACACACACACACACACACACACGTATAACACACAATATACATATACACACAAACACACATAGACACATATATACACATACATGTATATATGTATGTATATATATACAACACACATATACATATACACACAAACATACACGGCCTGCACTGTGCTAAGTGCTGAGGATACAAATACCAGCCAAAAGAGGACCCCAAGGAGCCTATTTTCTTTTTCTTTTTTCTTTATTATTATTATTATTTTTTTTTTTGTGAGGCAGTTGGGGTTAAGCGACTTGCCCAGGGTCACACAGCCAGTAAGTGTTAAGTGTCTGAGGCTGGATTTGAACTCAGGTCCTCCTGAATCCAGGGCTGGTGCTCTATCCACTGTGCCACCTAGCTGCCCCAGGAGCCTATTTTCTAATGGGGGAAGACAACACAGAAGGGAAACGAAAGGGGGGAGATGGGGTGGAAATCTGCAGAATGAAGAAGAGCTGGTCCAGGCCCTTCCTCCAAATGTAGATTCCAGGAGGAACCAGCCAATGGGAGAAGGAGACCGTGAAAGTAGAAGAAGATGGCAGCCCAAACACCGCAGCAAAGTTGGGAGAGTGAATAATGGCTGGCCTGGGCCCTTGCTTAAAATGGAGGTTCTGTGAGGGCCTTGGCAATGGAAGGAAGGTGCAGAGGAGTTATGGGTAGATTTGCCAGCCTGAGCACCATGCCGTCCATGCACCCCCAGCTAGCTCGCTGGCTGGGAGCAGTGAATTCTCTTTGCCTCTTTCACCTTCCCCGAGAAGGGAAGATAGGCCTATTCATAGTCCAGCTTCCAGAAGGTACAATACTAGGAGTGAATCACTCTTAGGGGAGGGGCTTCCTCCCAGGCAATGCCCTGAATAGTGGCCTGGACTCCACAAAGGCTCCAGTGTGCCCCTTTCCTATGTTCCTGGCCAGTTGGCACAAGGTGCCGTGATGATGGGGGAGACAGCTGTGTCTGCTGACTGATTTTCGAACAATTCTTCCCCAGGGCTATTGAATTACTTGGGAAACCCAATTAGGACATGCTTTCCAGGCAAGACTAATGCTCCCTCTGAATGGAGTGTTCAAGGAAATGTTAAACATGTTACTTTGTAGGCAGACATGCCGAGGCTGAGCCAGGCTCAGAGACATGGTCCAGATGGCACTTTCTTAATGCCCATAACTCAGAGAGAGCCAGGGAGGCAGGCATGGGGATGGACCCACTGCAGCGGCATTTGTATCATTCATTCATTGGTTCATTCATTTGTTCATTCATTCGGCAAAAATTTGCTAGGTGCCTATTGTGTGCAGAGAACCATGCTACTGTGCTGGAGGAGATACAAGGGGAGCTCTTGCCCTCATGGAGTCCCCAGTCTGGTAAAGGGACAAGTCACCAACACAGATCACTAAGATAGACACTTTTTCACAATAAGCACACAAAAGGTGGAGATGAGCTGTAACTAGGCAGGAGCTCACTGGGTTGTAGAGGGTGTGGAGGTGTGGGTGCTACTGCTGCTCTTTCTGAGGCAACTGCACCTCTTTGCTGGGCTTCTTCCCAGGCTCCTTTCTCTTGTCTCTCTTCAAAAGTAAGTCTTCATTTTTCCAGGAGCCCTCTAGAGACAAGATGATCTAAAGCCAAAGTAATTTGTCTCTAATAGTGAAGCTCCAAAGATGATCGGTAACTTGCTAGTGGAGGAGAAATTTTTGTTTAAGTAGGGCCCTCCAGCTCTGCCTCCCCTTTTCGGGGGCTTCCCAATCTATCTTTGGGTCTAGCCAACCCTGCAACCATCTGGCTCTCTCTCTCTCTCTCTCTCTCTCTCTCTCTCTCTCTCTCTCTCTCTCTCTCTCTCCATTTCCTCTCCCTTTTTCCAATTCTCTCTTTTTCACTCTTAGTCTATCCTGATGTACTGTGGGATCTAGGATAAGCTGCTTACCCTCTCTGGCTTTCCTCTTTGGTAAAGGCAAACATCTACACCCCTTCCATCTCCCTAGGATTTCTGAGACATCTACAAAATACCTCCTGGGAGAGAATCTCTTTCTGGATCCTTATGATCTTTGGGACTCCCAAATCTAGATCCCGACTGTCATCTGTGAGCTGTCCCAGGTCTAGGGACCTGATAATACCCCTCCTCTCACCTTTCTCCCAATTCGCTGCTCAGACTAGGAGTTAGGAAGAAAGGAAAGAGCTAAGACAAGGGTCAGTGATGTGGGGCCGCTGTTTGGGACAAGCCTTCCATGGGCCTTAGAAGTGCAAGAGCCGGGATTCAACATACGTTCGCTCCCTCAGGATGAGAGGATGGTAGAACTGAAAAAAAAGGAGCTGAGCAATATTCTAGTCCTATCCTCTCATATGAGAGACAAGGAACTGAGGCTCAGAGACAGGAAGTCATTTGCCCCAGATCACACAGCTAGGAAGTGCCAAGTTTAGATTAGACACTACTTATTCACGAGGTCCAGGAAACAACTCGAACTCAGATCTTCTGATTCTTTCCACTGCTTCATTCCAGAATCTGAGGGCTCCCAAAAGACAGGCAACCAGCAGCTGTTGCAACCCCCACATGCCAGCCAGAGAGGGGTCAGTCTGATGCCACAGATGTCTGTTCCCAAAGCCTCCCTTATGCAAGAGACTCATAGCATAGGGGAAAGAACGTGGCCTCTCTTCTCCTAGGGAAGAACTGTATTGAAATCCTGCTTCTGCGATTTTCTTGACCTTATGTGAGTCACAACCTCTGTGGCTGGGGTGTGTTGGTAAATCTTTAACAACTAGCTTCTCATTTCCCCCGATATATTAATGAATCATTTAAAAAATGTATCCACATTATTAACATTTAGCCATCACCTTTGAAAGTCTAGAAATCAACAAAATAATAAATCAAGCCTTGATTTGAAACATTTGCCAGTCAAAATTTAACAGTTGGATCTCGAACCCCATAAAGCTGACTCTGGCACACCAGTTTCCTCAACTGTAAAATTAAGTGATTGTATTATATGGTCCCTGGGGTCCCTTGTTGTAGCCTTAGATCTATGATCTATGACATGTGACCTTGGGCAAGTTTCCTTCCATCTCTGGACCTCAGTTCCCCTCGAGTGGCTTCTGAAGTCCCTTTCAGCCATAGACCTAGGATTCTATACCACTTCCATCCAGTAGGCCTAGGAAGAGCCTGGTAGCCTTGTCATGGGGAGGTAGGATCTGAGAATGCTCACACCTGAGAACAAAGGAACCAACTTCAATGCCATCACTTCCACTTCAGAGAGGGGAGAACTAGCCGGTGGTCAGACCTCATAGTATCACCCAAATCTCAGAACTAGAAGGGCTCCAACCAACAGCTGAGTCATGACTCACTGAGACAACATTTACCATAAGTCTTTGTATGCACACCTCTATATTCTTTTTGTTGTTGTTTTTGCTGACAACGAGGGTTAAGTGACTTGTTCAGGGTCACACAGCTAGTAAATGTCAAGTGTCTGAGGTTGGATTTGAACTCAGGTCCTCCTGAATCCAGGGCCAGTGCTTTATCCATTGCACCACCTAGCTGCCTCCAACACCTCTATATTCTTGGTAGGAATATTATCCTGTTGACACCCTGTTTGGCTTATAGTCTAAGAAATCTCTGAATCTTTTTTCCCCCTACAAACTGCTCTCTGGCTATCTTATAATTGTGAAATGGATAAAAATACCAGAAAGCTTCACATTTATCCCTACTAAATTTCATTTTAGAGTCTAGCTGGTGTGTGCTATAGAGACGGTCAGTCAACAGTCATTTATTAAGCACCTACTATGTACCAGACACTGTGCTAATCACCCAGGATACAAAAAGAGACAAAAGACCATCCCTGTCTTTTCATAGGATAGAGGTCCTCCTTGTGACACACACACACACACAATCTGTGGTCTGCCTTTTGACCTCATCTGTCCATTGAAACTGTCCTCCCTTCCAGAGTCACCAGCGGGCTCTTAATGGCCAAATCCAGTGAGCTTTTCTCAATCCTCTTCATTCTTGATCTAAGAGCCCCCTTGGACACCTTCGATCATCTCTTCCTTGATACTCTTTCCTCTTCAGGTGACTACTATGACACTGCCTTCTCCTGTTTCTCCTGCTATCCATCTGAATGTACCTTCTCAGACTTCTTCACTGGTTCTTCATCCAGGTCATGTGGGCATCCCCTGCCCACCCCAAAGCATGAATCAGATCCATCATCACCTTCCCACCCCCTACTTCCCTACTCCCTGCCTACTTCAATGGCTCCCTATTACTTCCAGAATCAAATACAAAATTCTATATTTGGTATTTAAAGCCCTTTTCACAGCCTGGCTTCTTCCTACTTTTCCAGTATTCTTACTCTTTATTTTTTCTAATATATATTTGTTTTCACTCACCTTCTCTCAAATAAAAGGTTCAAAATTAAACCTTAAGTAGAGCAGGAGGGGGGTAAGTGGGGATGAAAGGGGATCCAGGCCATTCCCTCCATCCCATGAGCCAACTGTGGCCCAAGTGACAAGGGATGGGTGCAGGGCGGGGGAGTATGCCCAGTGGCCATGGACAGTTGCCCCGTGCACATTCTTTTTTTTTTTTTGAGCAGAGCAATGAGGGTTAAGTGACTTGCCCAGGGTCACACAGCTAGTTAAGTCTCAAGTGTCTGAGGCTGGATTTGAACTCAGGTCCTCCTGAATCCAAGGCCAGTGCTTTATTCACTGTACCACCTAGCTGCCTGTCCCGTGCACATTCTTGCTCTTTATTCCCTTCCGCACACTCTACCATGCTGACTCCAGCTATGCTGACCAGCTCTTTATTCCTCACCCAGGACATTCATCTCCCACCTCCAGGGATTGGTACTACTTGCTCATTTCTCATGCTTGGAAAGGTCTTTCTCCTCACCTTCATCTATTGGCTTCCCTGGTTTCCCTCAAGAATATATGCTTATCATTGACTGACAAATTGACAAGCTCTCAATGCCCTAGGCAACTCTCTAAGACTAGAAGTCACAGAGGAGTGGCAAATCTGAATCAGAGAAGGGACTTTCCACTCTAGGAGTTTCTCATGCCAAAGAAATTGCAGATCCAGAGCAAAACAAAAGTTTTCATCTTGTTAGGTCATACCCATGATCTCAGATTTAGATCTGGAAGGTACCTTGGAGGTCAACTAGTCCAATCCCTCATTTTACAGATAAGGCCATTGAGACCCACAAAGGACAAAGAGACAAAACTTAGGTGGCCCTGTTCTAAAGAAGCAAACCACCCCCGTGATAATAGGGATGTATGATTTTATCACCATCATAACCGTCATCATGCTTTTGATTTATCTCAAGCTTTTAATGTCTGCAGAGAATTTTATGTTACCTCATTTTATCCTCAAAACGATCCTCTGAGGTGGGTGCTATTATCATCATCATACAGATGAAGACACTGAGGCTGAGAGATTAAGGGACTTCGCCCCAGGGGCACATAGCTAATAAATGGGGCAGGATTTGATCCCCGGTCTTCGTGACTCCAAGACAGGCATGAATTCACTATTTGATTATGTCTCTCTGCCACCTGTGTGTGCCTGGGCAAATATCTTCATCTCTCTGGGCTCAGTTTAAATAATTTCCGATGATGAAATGGACTGCTTTATGAGATGGTGTGCTCCCTGCTACTGGGGGTAGCCAAAAAGAGGCTTCAAGGTCACCTGTCAAGACTATCACTGAAAGAATTCCTACATCAAGGGAGAGCACCTTAGCTCTTAAAGCATGAATAGATTTTAGAGGGCATTGAGTCCAACCCTTTCATTTTATAGATGAGGAAACTGAGATCAGAGAAGTTACATGACTTGTCCAGGGTCACACAGCAGTGTCTGAGGGTGGTTTGCAGTATATACAAAGCCCACTTATCCAGTTCTCTCTTTCTTCCTTGAGAGCTGTGCCTTCCTATGTTCTACTTTCTCCACATTTTCCGGGTCCCACAGAGTCCCACAGCAACAGGTGGGAAGAGCTTGCTCCTGGATAGAGGGGATGGGTGGGAGCAGAGGAGAGGAGAGGAGAGATTTATTGCTGTTGGGTCCTGGAAGAAACAACTTTTTAAACAGCTTGGAGTTCAATCCTTGGAAATACATACTGTCCTCCCAGTGCACTGCCCCCCCCCCCAGCCCCACCATCCACCTGCTCACTGCTGGCAACCACCAAAACAGCTGTCATGGAGGGGGTAGCGGGGAGAGGGAGAGAAGTGAGATGCAGAGCTCAGCGGGGACCTCAACTTGTTGGCCTGGGAAGGCCAGCCTGGGAAAAAATTGTGAAATAGGCATGTGGAATAATAGGCCCAAAGATTGACCCAGCTAAAATGCACCTCAGGGATCAGTCAAACGAATCCCCTCATTATAGAATGAGGACACGGAGGCCCAAGGAAGGCCAGGGATACTCACAGCTAATTTCTGGCAGGGTTGAGACTGGCTAGAACCTGGGTATCTTGACTCTGAGCTTGGGGGCAGCCTACAGGTGGGACAAATACTCAAGCCTCAAGTTGGTCGGGGTGGGTGGTGGATCTCAAGGACTCGGCTACTCCTCCTTGTGCTAACTTGGAGCCAAATGTAAGTCAGCAGGGCAGCATCATGTCCTGGCCTGGGAACCAGGGAGCCATGGATTCAGGCCTCGGCTCTGTCACATATTAGATATTGACCTTGGACAAATCACTTCTTATCTTTTTCCATTTCAGTTCCCTCATTTGCAAAAAGGAGATAATCAGGTTTTCATGATCTCCCTCAGAAGGCCGTTGTGAATCAAGCATTTTGTAAACTGGAAGGAGCTGTAGAAAGGCAGGTGACTTCCCAACTCCCCACAGATCAAGGCCCTCAGTAGCGCGGACACTCTCTCCATTGGGACAGAATAGTGCTTCATGGAGGAGTCATCCAATGTACCGAAGGCCTTCTTCTGCGTCTTTGGGGACATACGACTGCTGCTCTAGGGCTATCTGTCCATCTGGTAGCTTTCATTCTCACCTTCTTTGCCAGTGGTATATAAATGGATGATGATAGGCAGCCTGCCATGGTGAGTGGACAAAGAACACCCTCAGAGCCAGGAAAACCCAGGGTCAAGCCTCTGACATATACAGGTTGAATGATCCTGAACATGTTATTTTACCGTTCGTTGTCCCGGACGATTCTTTATGACCAAGATTCATTTTTCAAAATAATTTTTAATGAACAAAGATGTATTTTTTTCTCCCCTTCCTTCTGCACACCCCCCATTGAAAAAGAAAACCAAAACTTTTGGAGCAAACATGCCTAGGTGAGCAAAACAAATCCCCACATTGGTCCATATGTCTTGTTCTGGGCCCTGAGTCCATCACCTTTCTCTTTGAGAGATGGGTGGCAAGCTTCCTTATCCAGAGGACTCTCTGGAATCATGATTGGCCATTGCACTGATCAGGGATTATAAATCTTTCAAAGTTATTTGTAAGGGAGTTCTTCATCCTTTTTTGTGTCCTTGACCCCTTTGGCAGTCTGGTTAAACCTCTGGACTCCTCAGAATCATGTTTTGGAATGATTCGAGGAAATACTAAATTTCGGTTAAAGGTTAGTGAAAGGAAAGATATTGTTTTCCCATCCATGTTCACAGATGATTCCCCTGAAATCTATCCATGGACCCCATGGGTGTTTGTGAACCTTAGGTTAAGAACCCCTGCAGTCTAAGATTATAAATTGCAGTGAAAGAATGTTGGTAGAGAGAGTTTTGCCCCATGACTCCTAAGTTGTAAGCTGATCTGGGGACAGCGGAGGTTTCCTAGAGCCTAGGAGGAATGGAGAAGGTGGGGGTGGTGGGTGGGATAGGGGGATCCTTGTCCTTGTCACCCGATCTGGGGGCCAGCTTTGGGCTATGAAGGCCGTGCCTCTGGGGTTGTGGACTCTTCCATTGGCCCTGAGCCCATAGGTTGGAAACTCAACCCTTTGGAGGCATGGGGTGCTAATCTCAAATTCCTCCTTCTCTCCCTTGGCGTATATAGTCCTGGATTCTTTTCCCTGCCACCCCCACCCCTGGGGTCAGTTGCTCAACATTCAGGAACAGATGGGAAATTAATTTCTGGCTCCTTAACCTGTCTCCACAAATAGACTCCCAAGCAAGGGAATCAACAGTGTGCGGCCTCTTCTCTCTCTGTTTCGCTCCATCCAACAAAGCCTCCAGAGTGGAGATAGTAAGCAAACAGAGGAAGAAGAGTACCCATCCATGTTACTCCCAAGGTTACCAAATGTTTTCTCCCCAATACCTAGCACAGGTTGCCAGACAGGCTCTCAGGTCTCTCCCAATTTGAATGTTCTGCAGCTTCCAGTCCACCTGGTCTGCTCATTTCCCCCAGTTTTTGCACAGTTCCAAACACAGGACTGAGTTTCAGCTTCCCACAGCCTGACTTCTCTTGTCCCCTCCTGGGAAGGAAGAGGAATTGTTTGCATTAGCTGGGCCAGGGTATGCCTCAGGGGAAGGCTGCACATAGCTGTGGAATGAGGAATTAAACCTGAATTGGGATACCTGCCCACCCTTCCAATACACCTTGAGGCCAGAAGGTTATTCCAGAATGTCTGGAGGGTGAGATTGGCACATGGCTCCAGCCACGGCGGTGTTGTGACAGAAGAACAATATGGGAAGAGGAGATGAGGGGTCCAGCTGGTACTAGAACTCAGATCTCTGAGCTGAGCCTTGAAGGTCTATAGGGATTCCAAGAGGTAGATGTGAAAGTGACTTGCCTAGGGCCACACAACTAGAAAATGTCTGAGACTGGATTCGAATTCAGGTTTTCCTGACTCCAGGCCCAGACTCTATCTACTGCACCACTTAGCTGCCCCTTGAAGGTCCCTTTCAGTTCTATAAATCCATGAGCCTGTACTCCAGAGTAGCCTAGTTTGGTTGGAAGGTAGAATGAATGAGGAGGAATAATGTGAATCAATCTAATATGGAAAGATGGTGAAGTGATGGAAAATGAAATGAGCAGAACCAGGAGACCTTTGTATACAGTAACAGCAACATTGTGTGATGATCAACCGTCGTAGACTTAGCTCTTCTCAGCAATACAATGATCTAAAACAATTCCAAAGGATTCATGATGGAAAACGTTCTCCATCTCCAGAGTCTGAATGCAGATTGAAGCAGACTATTTTTCATTTTCTGTATTTTCTGTGGTTTCTCTTTTTTCCTGTTCCTTTTATAACATGACTAATATGGAAATATATTTTGCATGATTGTACGTATATAACCTATATCAAATTGCTCACCATCTTAGGGAGGGGGGAGGTGAGGGAGGAAGGGAGAAAATTTGAAAATCAAAATGTTTTTTAAAAATGAATGTGGGCAGCTATGTGGTGCAGTGGATAGAGCACCGGCCCTGGAATCAAGAGGACCCGAGTTCAAATACGGCCTCAGACACTTAACACTTACTAGCTGTGTGACCCTGGGCAAGTCATTGCCTCACTAAAAAAAACCCCAAAAAACAAAAATGAATGTTAGAATCGTGGCATATGATTGTGATGGAATACTATTGTGCTATAAGAAATGATGAGCAAGATGCTCCCAGAAAAACCTGGAAAGACTTACATGAACTGATGCAAAGTGAAATGAGTAGAACCAGGAGAATGTTGTATACAGTAACAGCAATATTGTAAGATGATCAACTGTGAATGACTTAGATATTCTCAGCAATACAGTGATCCAAGACAATCCCAAAGGACTAATGATGAAAAATTTTATCCATCTTCAGGGAAAGAACTTAGGGAGTCTGAATACAGTTTGAGGCATACTTTTTTTTTTTGCAGGGCAATGAGGGTTAAGTGACTTGCCCAGGGTCACACAGCTAGTAAGTGTCAAGTGTCTGAGGCCAGATTTGAACTCAGGTCCTCCTGAATCCAGGGCCGGTGCTCTATCCACTGCACCACCTAGCTGCCCCTCTGAGGCATCCTTTTTAAACTTTGTTGGTTTTTTGTTGTTTCTGTTTTATTTTACAACATGACTAAATATGGAAATATGTTTTGCAAGACTACACATTTATAACCTATAACAAATTGCTTGCCTTCTCAATGAGGGGGGAGGACGGAGAGGATTTGGAACTCAAAATTAAAAAAAAAACCCAAATGTTGAGAATTGTTTTACACATAATTGGGGGAACATAAAATACTAAATAAATAATTAAAAATGAATGTTAAGATTGGTCTTTAATGCAATTGGAAAAATAAAATAGTATTTAAAAAAAGAAAAATGGTGGTACCAGGCTGTGAGAGATCATAGAATCATAGATTCTAAGCTAGGAAGGACCTTAGAGGTCATCTAGTCATAGGATCATGGACATAACTGGAAAGGATCTCAGAGGCTATTTTCAAACCAAGCCACCCACACTCTGACCCTCATAATCTTCTTCTTCCCCTTCCCACTGGTAACTGGACACCTTCCCTTGGGACTTTGGGTTCTGATAGGTGAGCTTTCACCTCATCTTTTCTGAAACTAGGCCCCCATATCACTCCTCAGCCATTTCCAAACCGTGTTGACGTCAACATTTCCCTGCTCTTTTTTGTTCCCCCTTATGTTTAGCCTTCCCCCATTAGAATGGGATGCTCTTCTTGAGAGCAGGGACTGTCTTGTTTGCATGCATTTGTATCTGTAGTGCTCAGCCCAAACCTAGTACTTCATCAGTACTCAATAAATGCTTTCTCAATTGTTTAGAGGTAATCTAGACCAACCCTCTCAACATAAAGATAAGGAAACTGAAGGCCATTCAAGTGACTTGCCCAAGGTCATTCTCAAATTCCTAGAGCTGGAAGGAACCTCAAAGACCACTGAGTCCAAGAGCCTTCACTATTTTACAGAGGAGGGAAGTTGACTTGGTCATGGCCACACAACTAGGGTCAGAGGCAGAATTTGATCCCTGGTTTCCTGAGTCTTCCTGAGTCCAAATCCCATACTCTTTCCATCATACCACACTGCCTTTCAAAGCACACTCTGATAAGGATGAGGATGATGAAGACAATGTTGATGATGGTAGGAATAATGTTAGAAATGATGGAGGGCAGCTAGGTGGCGCTGCAGTGGATAAAGCACCGGCCCCGGATTCAGAAGGACTTGAGTTCAAATCCAGCCTCAGACACTTGACACTTACTAGCTGTGTGACCCTGGGCAAGTCACTTAACCCTCATTGCCCTGGGAGGAAAAAGAAATGATGATGGCTTACCTTTATTTGATGCAATAACCATTTATTAGGCTCAAACTATGCACTAAGCCCTATGTTAGACATAAAAAGACAAAGTAAGAAATATTCCTTGTCTAATGGTGCTTTATTTTTTTTTTCATATTAGGGCAGCTGGGTGGCACACTGGAGAGAGCACCAGCCTTGGAGTCAGGAGGACCTGAGTTCAAATTTGGCCTCAGATACTTACTGGCTGTATGACTCTGGGTAAGTCACAACTTCAGTTGCCTCCAAAGAAATAAAAAATTCCATATCTAAACAGTTTTGATTTTAAAATTTTTCCCTGTTTTTAAAAACTTATGAATTTAATAAATACCAACTAAAAGAAGCACTTTCATATACACAACAGAAAGAGGAGGTTGTACAAGAAACTGTGAATAAGTAGCTGGCTTTTCTTTTTTAAAGTATATAATAATCATAACAATGCTTTCAAAGGTTTCCTGCTTGTATATGATTCCTTCTCGCCTTCCTTTTATTATTTTCTGTGCATGTTATTTTTTTGTGGGGCAATGAGGGTTAAGTGACTTTCCCATGGTCACACAGCTAGTAAGTGTGAACTCAGGTCCTCCTGAATCCAGGTCCAGTGCTCTATTCACTTCACCACCTATTCACTTCACCACCTCAGTGCCCCCTGTGCATGTTATTTTAAAAAATATATCAACAACCCCCTTTTTTTCCTCTTTTGATTACTGAATCCCTAGCTCTCCTCTCCTTCCCCTTTCTACCTCCCCAAGAACAAAAATGAAAAAAAAAACCTCATAGTATTTGTTCATAGTCATGCAAAACAAATTCTTGCATTGACAATGTCCAAAAATGTATGTCTCATTCTGCATCTTGAATTTGTCACTTTTCCGTCAGAATATGGATAGCATACTTCATCAAAGGTCCTCTGGAATCTTGGTTAGTTGTTATTTTGATCATAGTTCTTGTCTTTCAGAATTGTTTTTCTTTACAGTTGTTATTATATAAATTGTCTCCTGGTTTTGCTCATTTCTTTTAATTTTTTTAATTAAAAAATTTTTTTAATCTAAAATTTTTCCCCCTATTACACGTAAAGATAGTTTTCAACATTCAGTTTTTGTAAGTGTTCTGCTCATTTCACTCTGCATCACTTCATACAAATCTTCTCATGTTTCTTTGAAACTAGTCCTTTTGTCATTTCTTATGGCACAATAATATTCTATTATATTCATATACTAAAATTTGTTCAACTACTTCCCAATTGAGGGGCACCCCCTCATCTTTCTACATAGTAGGTACTTAATAAATGACCATTGTTGTAATTGAATTAGAAACAGGAAAGGCAAGCTTTGAAAGGTTTGGGGACTAAAGGAGAGAAGGAGAGGGGATAGGACAGGAGGAAGGGGTATAGTCTGAGTTTAGGACCAGATGTGAAGCACTGTAGTAGGACCCTGAATGACTAGGATGCTGTTGGGTGGTAATGAGAATACCAACCCTCTATGCTTTTTGCCTTTCATCCTTAGAATGATTTACTGTTTACAAAGCACATTCACACACATGAGTTAAACTGATTCTCATGCTCCCAATTCAGTGCTATCTCTGCCATCCTATGACTGCCATAAAAGATCATATTGATGCTTCTGATAAATAGTTCCAATTGGACCCAACCATAAGCATCTGATTGACTCTTCAGACACCAGTAAGGCAACACAATGGCTTCAGGATGGGTGCTTCCTCCCTCTTCTACCTCTATCTCACAAGTATCTCAACACCAATTAGTCTATCTTCTTCCTCAATTCTTACTTAGCCTTAAATCACTTGAATGGGTGTTGCCTCAAACAAACTGAGACCTGGGAAAGACCTTAGCACATCCTGGGCCCTCACCAGTCATCCTGACTTCTGTCTTACCACTGGACTCCAGTGACCCTGGAGGAAGAGAATGGAGCTGATGCCTTTGCACAGCCCTCCCTCACTTAAGTCCAATCCACTTGCAAATCAAGACTCACTCTACTGATGTCATTGAGATGTCTTTGAGAATGAAGGATGAACAACAACAACAATCTCAACAAGGATCTCTTTCTCTTAAGGCACTTATAGAAAGTCCCAATTGATTTCCATGTCTGGCCTCAGACACTTATTAGCTGTGTGACCTTGGGCACCTTTGTTTACTTCAGTTTCCTCATCTGTAAAACACGGATAATAATAGTACCCACTCATAGGGTTGTTGTGAGGATCGTATGAGATAATATATGGAAAGTGCTTAGCACAGTGCCTGGCACATAGTGGGTACTGTAAAAATATTATTATCATTGGGCAGCTAGGTGGCACTTCAGTGGATAGAGTGCCAGGCCTGGAGTCAGGAAAATTCACCTTCCTGAGTTCAAATCTGACTTCAGGGGCAGCTAGGTAGCACAGTGGATAGAGAACCAGTCCTGGATTCAGGAGGACCTGAGTTAGAATGCGGCCTCAGACATTTGACACTTACTAGCTGTGTGACCCTGGGCAAGTCACTTAACCCCAAATGCCTCACCAAAAAATAAAGACAAACAAACAAACAAAAACCAAATCTGACTTCAGACACTTAGTAGCTGTGTGACGCTGTGCAAGTCACTTAATCCTGTTTGCCTCAGTTTCTTCATCTGTAAAATAAGCTGGAGAAGGAATTGGTAAATCATCCCAGCCAAGAAAATCCCAATTGGGGTCACCAAGAGTCATACATGACTGAAAAATTACTAAATATATTATCATCATTATTATTAGACAAGGGAGAATCAGGGAAAATGGAACTCAATAAGTCAGCGTTCAATAAACTGGAAAACATAAGTTACTTAAGAAAGAACTCCCTATTTGATAAAAATGCTAGTAAAACTGGAAAGCAGTCTGGCAGAAATTAGGCTTAGACCAACACCTTATACCCTCTTCCACAATATAATCTGAATGGATATGTAACTTTAATATTTTTTTTGCAGGGCAATAAGAGTTTAGTGACTTGCCCAGAGTCACACAGCTAGTGTCAAGTGTCTGAGATCAGATTTGAACTCAGGTCCTCCTGAATCCAGGTCTGGTGCTTTATCCACTGCACCACCTAGCTGCCCAATGTAACCTTAATGTTAAAGCTCAAAAATATGAAAGCTCATACTATCAAAAAATTAGAAGAAAAGCAGATCATATACCTCTCAAAGTAGAAGATGTATTTTTTTAATGTATAAGGTATTTTATTTTTTCCGTTACATGTAAAGATAGTTCTCAACTTTTGTTTATACAAGCTTTACAATTTCAGATTTTTCTCCCTCCCTCCCCTCCCTCCCCCCTCCCTTAGACAGCAGGTAATCTGATATAGGTTATATCTATATATCTATATATCTATATACATATACATATAGATATATATCTATACACATAATAACATTAATCCTATTTCTGCATTAATCCTGTTACAAGAGAAAAAATCAGAGCAGTGATGCAAAACCTCAAAATAGAAAAAAAAACAGCAGCACCCAAAACAAAAGAAATAATATGGCTCAATCAGCATCTATACTCCACAGTTCTTTCTTTCTTTTTTTTTTTCTTGGATTTGGAGATCCTTTTCTATCATGAGTTCCCTGGAACTCTTCTGTACCATTGCATTGGTGAGAAGAATATAGTCCATCACAGTAGGTCAACACTCAATGTTGATGATACTGTGTACAATGTTCTTCTGGTTCTGCTCATCTCACTCATCATCAGCTCACGTAAGCCCCTCCAGGTTTCTCTGAACTAGAAGATGTATTTTTAATCAAATTAAGGAGAGAGACAGTTGGAAAATATAAAGTAGGCAACTTTGATTATATGAAAATGAAAAATTTCTGCACAGACAAAATTAACATATCTAGGATAGATAAAAAGGGAAATGGTCAAATGGGGAAAACATATACATCAAATTTCTATGATAAGGGTTTGGAATCAAAGATATAAAAACAATGAATAGATATATAGAAGATCAAAAGCCATTCCCATTAGATAAATGATCAAACTTTATGTATGAACAAACAGTTCTCAAAAGAATTGAAAATTATTAACAATCACTCAAAAGAATACTCCAAATCACTGATAATGAGAAAAATATAAATAAAAACAACCTTTAACCTTTACCTTGTACCCTGCAAATTGGCAAAGATGACAAAAGATGGGAATAGTCAATGTTGGAAGGGTTGTGGAAAAATAGATGCCTTAGTGCATTATTGGCAGAGCTGTGAATTGGTACAACCATTTTAGACATCAATTTGGAATTATGCAATAAAGTAACTAAAATGTCTATACTCTTTGACCAAGAGATTCCATTACTGGGCTTATATTTAAAGAAGGCCATTGAGGGGGCAGCTAGGTGGCACAGTGGATAAAGCACTGGCCTTGGATTCAGGAGGACCTGAGTTCAAATCTGGCCTCAGACACCTGATACTTACTAGCTGTGTGACCTTGGGCAAGTCAATTAACCCTCACTGCCCCACCAAAACAAACAAACAAACAAACAAACAAAAAATACTATCCCTGGGCAAGTCACTTAACCCCAATTACCTCACCAAAAAAAAAAAAAAGAAAAAAAAAGGTCACTAATAAGAAGAAAGTTCCCATATTATGGGAATGCTTTTTGCAATAGCAAAGAATTATAAACAAATTAGATGCCCATTGTTTTGGGGATGGTTAAACAAATTATGGTACATGAATGTAATGGAATATTAATTACTATGCTGTAAAAAATAATGAACGTTATAAATACAGAGATGCATCGAAAAAACTACATGAACTGATGCAGAGTAAAGTAAGCAGGGCCAAGGAAACTATGCACAATGACAACAATTCAAATAGAAATAACAACCATAAGAAGTCAAGAATGGGAGCCAAGATGGCGGAGAGGAAGCAGCAAGCTGCCTGAGCTCTCCTTCTGTTCCCTCAAAACGAACATTAAATCAAACCTCTGGACGGATTCTGAAACTACAGAACCTGCAAAGAGATAGAGAGACACAGTCCTCCAACCAGAGATAATTTAGAAGACTTCAGGAAAAGGTCAGTCTGACTCGGGCAAAAGGGAGGCCCAGCGCAGGGCAGCAACCCAGCGCCGAGGGGGTCGGGGCAAGTCAGCAAGAGTTGCAGGCCACAGCCGAACAACTGAGGCCCCTGGAACCTGGTTCAAAAATCTGGTGGCCAAGAAGGACAGTGGAAAAACCTACCTGCACCGGCCGAGAGGGCCACAAATGGGTCAGGTGGGGTCAGGCGGGATCAGACGCTGGCGTCCGGCACCTGGCTGGCCGAGCACAATCAGACAGGAAGTGCAGGGCGGGGGATCTCCACACACCATAAAGGCCTCAGAGTAAAAACCTGGTCACACAGCACCTATACCCCTGCACAAGAAGCCCAAAACAGGATCCCTGGTGCCCCCAGAGCAGACCTCAACTTAAAAAATAAATAAGCTGCAATAATGAGTAAGAAGCAAAAAAGAGCCCTCTCCATTGAGAGCTTCTGTATCAATAGGGAAGAAGTCAACACAAACTCAGATGAGGACAATAGCCTCAAATTGCCTACATCTGAAGCCTCATGAGGGAAGGTGAATTGGTCTCAAGAACAAAAAGCCTTCCTGGAAGAGCTCAAAAAGGATTTTAAAAATCAATTGTGAGAGGTAGAAGAAAAAATGAGGAGAGAAATGAAAGCAAAACAAGAAAACTATGAAAAAAGAATCAGCAGCTTGGAAAAGGAAGCACATAATTTCAGTGAAGAAAACAAAGCCTTAAAAAATTCATTTGGCCAAATGGAAAAAAAGGTGCATAATCTCACTGAAGAAAACAATGCCTTAAAAATTAAAGTGGGACAGTTGGAAGATAAGGAATCCATGAGACACCAGGAGTCAGTCAAGCAGAATAAAAAAAATGAAAAAATAGAAGAAAATGTGAAATACCTCATTGGAAAGACAACTGATCTGGAAAACAGATCGAGGAGAGACAATTTGAGAATTATTGGACTGTCTGAAAGCCATGACCAGAAAAAGAATCTAGACACCATATTCCAGGAAATTATTAAGGAGAACTGCCCTGATATCATAGAATCAGAGGATAAAATCATCATTGAAAGAATCCACCGATCACCTCCTGAAAGAGACCCCAAAAGGAAAACTCCAAGGAATATTGTAGCCAAATTCCAGAATTATCAGGTGAAGGAGAAAATACTCCAAGCAGCCAGAAAGAAGCAATTTAAATATCATGGAGCCACCGTCAGGATTGCTCAGGACCTGGCAGCTTCAACATTAAAGGACCACAAGACTTGGAATATGATATTCCGGAAGGCAAAGGAGCTTGGATTGCAGCCGAGAATCTATTACCCAGCAAAAATGTGCATTCTCTTTCAAGGGAAAAGATGGACATTTAATGACATTGGGGACTTTCAGTCTTTCCTGGTGAAAAGACCAGAACTGAGTAGAAAATTCGATCTCAACATACAAGACTCAAGAGAAGTTTAAAAAGGTAAACAGAGCGGGAAAAAAAAGGTTACCCTATTAGGTTAAACTGTTTATATCCCTACACAGGAAGATAATACTCATAACTCTTAAGAACTGTAAATGTATTTGGGCAGAGAGAAGGACTTTACATAGAGGGTATAAATATAAATTGTCTTTGATGTGATGATACAAAAGAATTAAGGGGCTAAAAAGAGAGTCTATGGGGAGGAGAGGAAAGAGAAGGTGGAATGGTATGAATTATATCATATGAAGAGGTGGAAAAAAAACCCTATTACAATAGAGGGAAAGAAAGGAGGGGGGAACATTGTTTCAACCCTATTCTCATTAGATTTGACTCAAAGAGGGAATAACATATAAGTTCATTGGGATAAAGAAACTTAACTCATTCTTTAGGGAAGCAAAAGGGGAAGGGAAAGGGGGGACTGATAGAAGGGAGGACAAAAGCAAGGGAGAAAAGGGTAAAGAAAAGAGAGGGGGGTGATAAAAAGGGAGGGCAGATCGGGGGAGGCAGGGGTAAGAAGTAAAACATCGGTGAGGAGGAATAGGGTGAAAGAAGGGGGGAAAAGTACAAAGGGGGTAAATAGAATGGAGGGGAATAGACAGTCAGTAATAATAACTGTGAATGTGAATGGGATGAACTCTGCTATAAAACGGAAGCGAATTGCAGAGTGGATTAAAAACCAGAATCCTACAATATGCTGTTTACAAGAAACACATTTGAAGCAGAGAGATACACACAGAGTAAAGGTAAAAGGCTGGAGCAGAATATATTATGCCTCAGCTAAAGTAAAAAAGGCAGGGGTAGCAATCCTTATCTCAGACAAAGTGCAGTCAAATATAGATCTCATTAAAAGAGATAGGGAAGGAAATTACATCTTACTTAAAGGTACTATAGATAATGAAGTAATATCAATATTAAATATGTATGCGCCAAGTGGTATAGCATCCAAGTTCTTAGAGGAGAAGTTAAATGAGTTACAAGAGGAATTAGACAGTAATACTATACTAGTGGGGGATCTGAATCTCCCCCTCTCAGAATTAGATAAATCTAGCCAAAAAATAAATAAGAAAGAAGTGAAAGAGGTAAATAGATTATTAGAAAAGTTAGACATGATAGATGTCTGGAGAAAATTGAATGGGGATAGAAAGGAATATACCTTTTTCTCAGCAGTACATGGCACATTTTCAAAAATTGACCATGTATTAGGGCACAAAAACATCATAGTCAAATGTAGAAAGGCAGAAATAGTAAATGCATCCTTCTCAGATCATGATGCAATAAAAATTACATGTAAGAAAGAGCCAGGGAAAAGTAGAATGAAAATCAATTGGAAACTAAATAATTTCATTCTAAAGAATGAATGGGCCAAACAAGAAATCATAGAAACAATCAATAACTTTATCCAAGAGAATGACAATAATGAGACAACATACCAAAATCTATGGGATGCAGCCAAAGCAGTGCTTAGGGGAAAATTTATAGCTCTAAATGCTTACATGAATAAAAAAGAGAAAGAGGAGATTAATGAATTGGGCATGCAACTTAAAAAGATAGAAAAAAAAACAAATTAGAAATCCCCAATTAGACACTAAATTAGAGATCCTGAAAATTAAAGGAGAAATTAATAAGATTGAAAGCAAAAAAACTATAGAATTAATCAATAAAACTAAGAGCTGGTTTTATGAAAAAACTAATAAAATAGATAAAATATTGGTTAATTTGATTAAAAAAAGAAAGAAGAAAACCAAATTACCAGTATCAAAAATGAAAAGGGTTCCACCAATGAAGTGGAAATTAATTCAATAATTAGGAATTATTTTGCCCAACTGTATGCCAATAAATTTGACAATCTAAATGAAATGGATGAATATTTACAAAAATGCAAACTGCCCAGGTTAACTGAAGAAGAAATAAAGAAATAAAATCCTTAAATAAACCCATATTAGAAAAAGAAATTGAACAAGCCATTAATGAGCTCCCTAAGAAAAAATCCCCAGGGCCAGATGGGTTTACGGGTGAATTTTACCAAACATTTAAAGAACAATTGATTCCAATATTATACAAATTATTTGGAAAAATAGGTGAAGAAGGAGTTCTACCAAATTCGTTTTATGACACAAATATGGTGGTGATACCAAAACCAGGCAAAGCAAAAACAGAGAAAGAAAATTATAGACCAATTTCCCTAATGAATATTGATGCTAAAATCTTAAATAAGATATTAGCAAGGAGATTACAGCAAGTGATCACCAGGATAATACACTATGACCAGGTGGGATTTATACCAGGAATGCAGGGCTGGGTCAACATTAGGAAAACTATTAACATAATCAACCACATCAATAAGAAAACCAACCAAAATCATATGATTATCTCAATAGATGCAGAGAAAGCTTTTGACAAAATACAGCACCCATTCCTAATAAAAACACTAGAGAGTTTAGGAATAGGTGGAGCTTTCCTTAGAATAATAAACAGTATCTACCTAAAGCCATCAAGAAGTATTATATGCAATGGAGATAAATTAGAGGCCTTCCCAATAAGATCAGGGGTGAAACAGGGATGTCCATTATCACCCCTATTATTTAATATTGTCCTAGAAATGTTAGCTTTAGCAATCAGAGAAGAGAAAGGAATTAAAGGAATTAGAATAGGCAGATGATATGATGGTATACTTAAAGAATCCTAGAGAATCAACTCAAAAATTACTTGAAACAATTAACAACTTTAGCAAAGTAGCAGGATATAAAATAAATCCACATAAATCATCAGCATTTCTATACATGACCAACAAAGTCCAGCAGCAAGAGATAGAAAGAGAAATTCCATTTAAAGTAATGGTAGATGATATAAAATACTTGGGAGTCTACTTGCCAAGACAAACCCAGGAACTCTATGCACACAACTACCAAACACTCTTCACACAAATCAAATCAGATCTAAATAATTGGAAAGATATCAATTGCTCATGGATAGGCAGAGCTAATATAGTAAAAATGACAATACTGCCTAAATTAATTTACTTATTCAGTGCCATACCAATCAGACTACCTAAAAATTATTTTATACAGCTAGAAAAAATAATAACAAAATTCATCTGGAAAAACAAAAAATCAAGAATATCCAGGGAAATAATGAAAAAAAATTCACAGGAAGGTGGGTTAGCGGTACCAAACCTGGAGCTTTACTATAAAGCGGCAGTCATCAAAACTATCTGGTACTGGCTAAAAAATAGAGTGGTAGATCAATGGAATAGGCTAGGATCAGGAAATGCAGTAGTAAATGACACTAGTAATGTAGTGTTTGATAAACCCAAAGACTCCAGCTTCTGGGATAGGAACTCAGTATTTGACAAAAACTGCTGGGAAAACTGGAAGATAGTATGGCAGAAATTAGGCATAGACCAACATCTTACACCTTATACTAAAATAAGGTCAAAATAGATACATGATTTAGACATAAGAGGTGATACCATAGGTAAATTAGGAGAGAAAGGAATAGTCTACCTATCAGATCTTTGGAAAGGAAAACAGTTTTTGACCAAACAAGAGATAGAGTATATTATAAAATGCAAAATGGATGATTTTGATTATATTAAATTAAAAAACTTTTGTACAAACAGAAGCAATGCATCCAAAATTAGAAGGGAGACAGAAAGCTGGGAAACAATTTTTGAGGCCAGTATTTCTGATAAAGGCCTCATCTCTAAAATATATAGGGAACTAAATCAAATTTATAAGAGTCCAAGTCATTCCCCAATTGAGAAATGGCCAAAGGATATGAACAGGCAGTTTTCTGATGAAGAAACCAAAGCTATCTATTCCCATATGAAAAAATGCTCTAAATCTCTAATGATTAGAGAGATGCAAATTAAAACAACTCTGAGGTACCACCTGACACCTATCAGATTGGCTAAAATGACAAAAAAGGAAGATAATAAATGTTGGAGAGGCTGTGGGAAAATTGGAACACTAATGCATTGTTGGTGGAGCTGTGAGCTGATCCAACCATTCTGGAGAGCAATTTGGAATTATGCCCAAAGGGCGATAAAGCTGTGCATACCCTTTGACCCAGCAATTCTACTTTTAGGTCTTTTTCCCAAAGAAATCATGGAAGGGGGAAAGGGACCCACATGTACAAAAATATTTATAGCTGCTCTTTACGTGGTAGCAAGGAATTGGAAGTTGAGGGGGTGCCCATCAATTGGGGAATGGCTGGACAAGTTGTGGTATGTGAATACAATGGAATACTATTGTGCTGTAAGAAATGATGAGCAGGAAGAGTTCAGAGAAACCTGGAGGGTCTTACGTGAGCTGATGATGAGTGAGATGAGCAGAACCAGAAGAACGTTGTACACAGTATCATCAACATTGAGTGTTGACCTACTGTGATGAACTATATTCTTCTCACCAATGCAATGGCACAGAAGAGTTCCAGGGAACTCGTGATAGAAGAGGATCTCCAAATCCAAGAAAAAAAAAAAGAACTGTGGAGTATAGATGCTGATTGAACCATATTATTTCTTTTGTTTTGGGTGCTGTTTTTTTTTTTTTCTATTTTGAGGTTTTGCATTACTGCTCTGATTTTTTCTCTTATAACAGGATTAATGCAGAAATAGGATTAATGTTATTATGTGTATATATATATGTGTGTGTGTATAGATATATATGTATATGTATAGAGATATATAGATATAACCTATATCAGATTACCTGCTGTCTAGGGGAGGGGGGAGGGAGGGGAGGGAGGGAGAAAAATCTGAAATTGTAAAGCTTGTATAAACAAAAGTTGAGAACTATCTTTACATGTAACGGAAAAATAAAATAACTTATATGTTAAAAAAAAATGTCAAGAATGAGTCTTGCAAAATTATAAAGAACAAGCAGGTCCTGAAAAAAAAAAGACATGAGGGGCAGCTAGGTGGCGCAGTGGATAAAGCACTGGCCCTGGATTCAGGACCTGAGTTCAAATCCGGCCTCAGACGCTTGACACTTTCTAGCTGTGTGACCCTGGGCAAGTCATTTAACCCTCATTGCCCTGCAAAAAATAGACATGAGAAGAAATTCTCAACCTGTCCCTTTGTAAAAGTGGAAGGTTTATAAGTATTTCAGTTATTTTCAGATTATTTTGATGTACTAGTCAGTGATGCTGACTTTTCCCCCTTTTTCTTTTCTTTTTTCTTTAAAAAATACTATTTGTTATATGGGATGATACTCTGTGAGGGGGAATGAGAGGGATACAGGGGTGAAACTATGATTATGTTAAGAACAAAAGACTGATATTAAAACTTATTTTTTAAAAAGAAGAGAGAGGAAAAGGAAGTGAGAGCATTGATTATAGGTGACCTAAGGTTATATTTGAACTCAGGTCTTGCTGACTCTTGGCCACGTGCTCTATTCACCTTGGCGCCTGCTCCACGTATATTGCCTTGCTGCAGTGAAAGCCCAGTTGAGATTATGTAACATAAATTTATGGTAGACTCAGCACAGTATCATGATTTTCTCTAGCTTTAGCTTTATTTAGCAGCCTGTGAGTAGGAGAAAAGGCAGTGGATGGTGGTAGTAATCCAAGACTGAGATCTGGCAGAGCAAGATAGGATAAAGGGTCAAGGGACTCCAGAGAAGAGGACAGTGTAGAGCTGTGAGATTTAAGATAAAAGCAAGTTTATCACCTATGGAGAAGGTATTCCATAGAGCACAGTGGAAAGATTCAATAGCTTCAAAGTGGGACACTGTGGTGTGGGACAGGTGGTGGGGAAGTGGAAATAAGTTATTAGGCACTGAGGAGGGCAGAGAATGGTTTGAAAGATGATAGCTGGGGGTCCAGCATCACTGGGTTGGGGAGTGTACATGTGGTTAGGAATTTGTTAATCATAGAAGAATGAGTTTAGGTAGATTGTCAATATCCCTACTGGTTTGGCCTCTGGGTGGAGTCCTCTCAGAGACTTAGCCAGCTTAATGGAGGGGACCAATACAGGGAGCTGATGGAATGGTATTTCTCCCCTTACCTCAAAGGCAAGGGATTGGTACACAGTCTTCTCTACCATGAACTTAAAGAAAAATTGACTTCTTTTTTTTTTTTTTTTTTTTTTTTAGGCAGTGGGGGTTAAGTGACTTGCCCACGGTCACACAGCTAGTAAGTGTCAAGTGTCTGAGGCTGGATTTGAACTCAGGTACTCCTGAATCCAGGGCCAGTGCTTTAACCACTGTGCCATCTAGCTGCCCCAAGAAAAATTGACTTCTAATCAATCCTATCAGTAGGATTGTCCCTCACTATTAGCTCAAGGCCCGAGGGCTACCTTCTTCTTTCCCCCCAGTTAGGGAGTTATATTACAAATTTCCCCATGCAGAAACCCCACAATGATTCCAAGGGCCAATAGAATTCATTTTTGCTATAATCAGTCATTGATTGATTGCTTGTATGACCCCTATTATATGATTAGATTGACTCCTGCTGCCTTGCTTTCTGGGCTCTCTGGTCATGTTAATCTGCATGTGTTAGGATCAAATGATGCCATTCATTCATTCATTCATTCATTCATTCATTCATTCATCCTTTCATTCATTTGTTAAATTCAGTTCAGTGCAACAAACATTTACTAAGTATTTACGATGAGTAAGGCCCTGTGCTTGGTGCCAGGATACAACGTGACATGGAATATGTTCTTGAGCAATTTATAATCTTATGGGGGAGGACAAGTACAGAAATTGCTATGATAACAGGAAGAATGAGATATGAACAACTGCAAGATCTGGAGAAAAGTGTGTAAAATCAGAGGCAAGAGAGATCACTTTCATGTGGAGGGATGAGGGAGGGAGGGAGTAGTGAAGAAGGGAGAAGTGAAGAGTTTCCCACTTCATCCTTGTCCTGACTGTGTGACCCCCGGGGTAAGTCACTTCTCAGCACCCCCAACAGTTCTTCAAAACTATCAGGAAGATGTGGATCTGTTTTGGTAGAATGAATTTCCTCATTTTTCCTTACATAGATAAATAACAGATTTAGAGAAAAATATATCCCCATACTTTTTTTTTTTTGGGTGAGGCAATTGGGGTTAAGTGACTTGCCCAGGGTCACACAGCTAGTAAGTGTTAAGTGTCTGAGGCTGGATTTGAACTCAGGTACTCCTGACTTCAGGGCTGGTGCTCTATCCATATCCCCATACTTTTCAAAGCACTATCGCATCTCATTATGCAATTTCAATATAGAACAACCCTGTGGCTTTAAGGAGTCCCCTTCTGTGACTTTGAGGTCTACCTGTGCTCCAATGTTACCTCCAGTTTTACATTCCCTCTTCTATCTATGTCTCTTCCATTTGACCCATTTTTCAATTTCCAATCTTTGGTTATTTCTTCCCACTCAGATGCTGATTAGTTGCTGCTGGTATGTTTTTGCCCAGTCTGTCTTCAGGGCCTCTGAATCCATTGTATAAAAAGGTCACATTTCTTTATTTCAATTTCTGCTAATGGCTCTAAAAATCTTTAATGGGAATAGAAGATTTCACCTTTCAGAAGGTGTCGACCAACTTTCAACAAGTTTCACATTAATTCTGGCAGCATTTCTAAGGCTTTATCAAGTGGGATTATTGGCATCTAGTACCCTGTGGTTACTAAGCAACCCCTGTTGTTCATTTGGACTCATTCTCTCAACTTTTGGGTACTGTCTGTTGAGGTTATATTTGTGTATATTTAAATCCAAACTGCCATCCCTGATAGACAACCTTGGGTGGGCATAATTGGTTGGACAACCACATTCCGGTGACTTCCTGTCACTGCCTTTTCTTGAGAAGAGCACTTAGCTCATTGGTTGGCAAACTTTACAAAGTGATAATGTCCCATCACCCACAGGTGGATCAACTTGGGTACAATTAGCAGGCCTGAGTAGAAATCGTACTCCCAGGATGTCTAAATTAGGGCCCAAGCATGAGTAGAAACCGGGGGCCTGGCTGGGTGAATTCTTGATAACCTTACATTCAGGGTGTTACTATAGGAGTGAGAAGGGTGGGGAGGGGGTATCAAACCTTGGAGGTGAGAGAACTGAGGGGCTGGACACCATATGAGCAATGATAGAATTGATGATGGGTAGCCTGGAGAAGGGGAAACTTGGTAGGGGTAGGAGGGAGCCCTAGCTATCTTCAGCTATTGGCTGAGTTACTGCCACCTTGGAGATGGATTGTACTTTTAGATGAGAGGATCCTCACTATAGAGCTTATTCTGCATATTCCCCAAAGACATGTATGTCCAACAGACCATTTGCCACAGTTGTTTATCATAGACATTGACTATAAGAGCTATTAACAAAACCCCCAGGGGACTGGGGATCTCACTTTCAGCAGGTATGTACAAGGCTAATTTCAAGTGTGAGATTTTTGCCTTTCTACCCAGACCAGGGCTGCTAGGTGCTGCTGCAGTGGCTAGAGTGCTAGGCCTAGAGCAGGAAGACTTATCTTCATGAGTTCAAATCTGACCTCAGAAATTTACTAGCTATGTGACCTTGGCAGTCATTTACCCCTGTTTACCTCAATTTCCTCATCTGTAAAATAAACTGGAGAAGGGAATGGCAAACCACTTTAGTATCTTTGCCAAGAAAACCCCAAAGCTACATTTATGCTCAAAGGTCAGGCTTGAACAATAACCCTCTCTACTCTCCAGGTTAATAAGGGAGAATGGAGTGGTTTTTTAAAATGTCAGTCAAACTGGGGGAAGCTAGGTGGCGCAGTGGATAAAGCACCGACCCTGGATTCAGGAGGACCTGAGTTCAAATCCGGCCTCAGACACTTGACACTTACTAGCTGTGTGACCCTGGGCAAATCACTTAACTCCCAATGCCCAGAAAAAAAAATGTCAGTCAAACTAATGCATTGTTGGTGGAGTTGTGAACTGATCCAACCATTCTATAGAAGAATTTGGAACTATGCTCAAAGGGCAATCAAATTGTGCATACCCTTGGATCCAGCAATACCATTACTAGGTCTGTATCACAAAGGGATAAGAAACAAAAATGAAAAGGACCTATAAGTACAAAAATATTTATAGCAGCTCTTTTTGTGGAGGTAAAGAATTGGAAATTTAGGGGATACCCATCAATTGGGGAATGGATGAACAAGTTGTGGCATATGAATGTAATAGAATATTATTGCGCAGATTTCAGAAAAAACCTGGAATGACTTATGTGAAATGATGCAAAGTGAAGTAAGTAGAACCAGGAGACCATTGTACATAGTAACAGCAATATTGTATAATGATCAACTATGAATGATTTAGCAATTCTCAGTAATATAATGTTCCAAGATAATTCCAAAGGACTCATGAGGAAAAATGCTATTCGCATCTAGAGAAAGAATCGATGCAATCTGAAGGCAGATCAAAGCATACTGTTTTCATTTTTTCATTTTTAAAATCTATTTCTTTTTTCACAACATGACTAATATGGAAATTTGGTATAGGTTTTATATATATATACATACATTCCTATATATGTACATATATTTGTATCTATTTATATATATATGCAATAATGTAAAACATATCAAATTGCTTACCATCTTAGGGAGGGGGGAGATGAGGGAGGGAGGGAGAAAATCTGGAACTCAAAATTTTTAAAATGAATGTTCAAATATGTCTTTACATGTAATTAGAAAGAATAGAATACTATTTAAAAGGAAACATTTCAAGTAAGAATAATCAATCAATAAAAATAAATTACAATAGCAGGCAAATCAAGTCAAAAAGTGTTGGGAATGTTGATATAAAGAAAGGCAAACATAGTACCTGCTCTCAAGGAGCTCATGATCTAATGTGGACGTATCATGCAGACAATGAAGTATAAACAAGATATGTTGTTGCTATTCAGTCATTTCAATCATGTTTGACTCTTTATGATCCCATTTGGAGTTTTCTTTTTTTTTCTTTTATTGCAGGGCAATGAGGGTTAAGTGACTTGCCCAGGGTCACACAGCTAGTAAGTGTCAAGTGTCTGAGGCCGGATTTGAACTCAGGTCCTCCTGAATCCAGGGCTGGTGCTTTATCCATTGCACCACCTAGCTGCCCCCCCATTTGGAGTTTTTTTTTAAGTGAGGCAATTGGGGTTAAGTGACTTGCCCAGGGTCACACAGCTAGTAAGTGTCAAGTGTCGGAGGTCGGATTTGAACTCAGGTCCTCCTGAATCCAGGGCCGGTGCTTTATCCACTGCACCACCTAGCTGCCCCCATTTGGAGTTTTCTTGACAAAAATACTGGAATGGTTTGCCATTTCCTTCTTCAGCTCATTTTACAAATGAGGAAACTGAGGCAAACAAGGTGAAGTGACTTGCCCAAGGTCACATGACTAGTAAGTGTCTGAGGCTGGATTTGATCTCAGGTCCTCCTGACTCTGCTGCCCCTAAAACAAGATAGTTTGTTGTTTTGTCATTTTCAGTCATGTTGGACTTTTATGACCCCTTTTGGGATTTTCTTCTCAAAGATATTTAAGTGGTTTGTCATTCTCTTCTTCAACTCATTTGACAAATGAGGAAACTGAGGCAAACAGGGTTCAGTGACTTGCACAGGGTCACACAGCTAGTAAGTGTCTGAGGCTGAATTTGAACTCAGGTCTTTCTGAGTCATCCTGACTCCAGGCCTGGTACTCTATCCACTGCTCCACCTAGCTATCACTAAAACAAGATATACACAGCATAAATTGTAGATAGTCCCAGAGGGCATTAACATTAAGGGGGCCCTACTTGCAGAAGGTGGTATTTTAGCTGAGATTTGAAGGAAACTAGGAAAGCTAGGAGGTAAAGGGGGAGCAGGGAGAGAATCAAAGTGTGGCTAGTGAAAATGCCTGCAGTCAGGAGATGGGGGTGCATCTTGGATGATAAACTACAAGGAGGTGAAGGTCAATGAGTCCATATTTTTGGGAGGTGGTGATGGAATGAAGTGTAAGAAGATTGGAAAGGTAAAGGGGGTCAGGTTATAGAGGGATTTAAAAGCTACTCAGAGCATTTTATATTGAATCCTGCAAACAATTGGGAGCCACTGGAGTTTATTGAGTAGGTGAGTAACCTGCACTTTAGGAGGATCCCTTTGGCAGCTAAATGGAGAATGGATTGGAGTGGAGAGAGATTTAAGGTCGAAAGACCAAGCAGAAAGGTATTGTAGTAGGCCAGGTGTGAGGCAATGAGGGATTTCACCAAGGTGGTAGCAATGTCAGAGGAGAGAAGAAGGCGTGGTAGGAGTATCTGGGAGATGTTACAAAAGTAGAATCCATAGAACTTGGCCACAATTTGGCTGTATAAGGTGATTTCCAGGAAGGGGTTGAAAATGACACATGGCTGAGTGATTGGGAGGATAATGTTGACCTTGACAGTAACAGAGAAGTTAGAAAGAGAGGGTTTGGAAGGAAAACCAGACTCAGCGAGGGGAAAGGGAGTGCAGACATTGATGGTGGATGGTCTTCCCAAGGATATTGGCCAAGAAGGGCAGAAGAGATAGAGAACTAGAGCTAGTGGGGATGGTGGAATCAAGGGAGGGCCTTTTGACAGTGGGAAAGACAGTAGAATATTTGTAGGAAGTAGGAAAAGAAACAGCAGAAAGGGAGAGTTGGGAGATTATTGAGTAAATAGGAATGTTAGAAGAGCCAATCTTCTGGAAAGGATGGGATGGAGAGGACGGGATCATTTGCACACGTAGAGCAGTGAGCCTTGGCAGGGAGAAGCACCATCTTGGTATGTGCTAGGACAGAAGGAGGAGATGGGAGGGAAGGCATCTGAGAGATTGCAGCTGAGGAGAGGAAACTCTGAGAGAATGGCCTCAGTTGTTTTCCAGTGAAATATGAGGCAAGGTTCTCAGCTGAGAGGGTGGAAGGTTTGAAGAGGGGAAAAGCTTTGGAAAAGCCCCCAATTTGTTCTGTTTGTCTCCAGGGGGCCAGGACCAGAAGCAATGGTGGTGGGGGTGGGGGGAAGTTGCAAAGTTTAGCGATTTAGACTCGATATCAGAAGAACCTTCCTGACTCTAAGAGTCATTGTGAGGTAGGATGGCTGGCCTTAGGAGGCAGTGGGTTCCTTGTCATTGTAGGGTACTGGGCTGGAGATCTGCTACATGGCCTCCTAGCTCAGAGATTCTATTATTGTCAGATTCTGGGAAGAAAGCAAGCCCTACCACCTCCGATTCTGCCAGATGGTGCCGCCACCTGCTGAGGGCCCCGTTGCTCTCACACCCCTCTTCCCAGCAGTGGCATGCTGCCCACGTGGCACCTGGCCTGGATATCTGCGCCAAGCAAGATGCTAGGGATGTGTGGCGGTCTCAGCGTCAATGGTGGTACATTGGCGTCAGGATGCCCCCCCTCCAACTTTCAACAGAATTTGTCCAGGTGCCAGAATTCCTGATTAGGGACTAAATAAATAGCATTGCATTATTTTTGCTTTCTTCATTTTTATCAGCCTTCTTTAATAATAATAGTGCTTACTATGTGCCAGGCACTGTGTTAAATGATTTACATTTATTATTTAATTTGATCCTTACAACAACCCTGTGAGGTAGGTGTTATCATTATCCCCATTTCACAGGTGAAGCAAACAGAGGTGAAGTGACTTACCCAGGATCACACAGCTGGTAAGTGTCTGAGGCTGGATTTGAACTCAGATCTCCTTGACTCCTAGCCCAGTGTTCCCTCCACTAAATTTTTGGGCTGAATGAGACCTCAGCAGTCATCCCCAAACAAAAATCCTGTCTGGCACCCCCTGACAAGTGGTCCTTTAGCCCCTGCTCAAAAGACCTCCAGTGAAGGAGAACCCACTGACTCCCAAGGCAGCCCTTCCCATTATGAGGACAGCTCTCATTCCCGGGAAGCTGCTTCCCTAATGTCAAGCCTAAATCCACCTCTTTGCAGCTCCCTTCCCTAGATCTTAGCTCTGCTCCTTGGCCAGAATATAAAGGACGTATGTGTAGACACATATCCCTTGCTATTATTGTTTTTACCGACATGGTTGTGGTTATTAGACTATAACTCGGGGCCCTGTTTAATTCATTCTGCATGACCCCATGCAAGAGCTCTCAGATTTCTTCGAAGTCTTTATATTTGTTATTCTCTTATCTATTCTATTTATTCATTATCAGTAGTCTTTCTTATACTTGTTATATTACCTATTCTAGCATATGCATATACCGAGGGACACACGGCTCCCTCTCACACTCTATGGCCCAGCCCGATTAGCTGACTCCTTAGGATGTTCTCCCTCTGCACCTTTGCCTCTTGGAATTCCTAGCTTCCTTCAAGGAAACCTTGGCTGCTGCCTCCTCCAAGGATCCTTTTCTGATCCCACTAATTGTTTGTGCTCTTCCCCTCTCCTCAACACTGAAATGATTCTGTATTTATTTTGTTTATGAAAGAATGGAAGGGAATGAGCTTATTAAGTACCTCCAATGTGCCAGGCACTGTGCTCAGAACTTGACAAGTATTATCTCATTTGATTGCACCAACCCTGGGAGGAAGGTGCTATCCCCATTTGACAGTTGAGGAAACTGAGGAAGACAGGTTAAGTGACTTGCCCAGGGTCACACAACTAGTCAGAGGCTAGATTTGAATTCAGTTCTTCCTGATTTCAGGTCTGGCACCCTATGCACTGTACCACCTGGCTGCCTCCAAGGTAAACTGAGGTAGTAGAGAGTTGTCCATCAGGCCTCTGATACATACTGGCTGTGTGACCATGGACAAGTCATTTAATTTCAGTGGCCCCAGGTGGTAGAGAATGTGTTGATCTGCATTGGTGGAGGGAGTATTCTCACCAGGAGTTCCCTAAATGAATTAAAAAAAAACCCCAGATCCAGCCACCCCCCTCCCAATCATATACCCTCATTTATTTAGCTATCACCTAATCAACATACCTGGAGCTTCTTTCTAGTTTGGGGTGGGTTGTTTTTTGGGTTGGGTTTTTTGCTATTATACAAAATTCTGCTAGGAACATTATTTTTGTACAAGTAATTCTTTTTTCCTATCTAATAACCTCCTTGGGTTATAGCTTGGGGTGGGGTTAGACTGCTGGTTCAAAGGGTATAAGAGCATTTTTGGTAGCTCATTGTATAATTCCATATTGCTTTCCCAAAAGATTGGACTAACTCACCCTTCTACAAGCAATATTAATAACCACATGTGCGTCAGCATTGCAGTTTTATGCCTCTTTTCGTGAGTAAGTCCTTGTCGGTAATATGCTGCTGCCTGCTTATCCCCCCTCATGTGTTTTTTTCATTGCCCTTTGGGTCTCTTGCAATTGGGCTTCTTATGAGAGCATGAATCATAGCTATATAGCATACTTCATTACCACAAAGATCTGTAATTTCATCAGTGTGAGGCCCAGCTTCTGCAGTGACGCATGCAGTGTGCAGCCCCTCTCTCACTGAAGAGATGGTCTTTGTGGTGGTGGTAGTGGTGGGGGGGGTATGGTCGGAAATACCACTGCCAGGCCAAGGAGGACTGAGGCTAGTCCTCAGTCCGGGGCTGTAGGGAGAATACACAGAGATGAAACGGATCTAAGATTTTTACCAGTCTAAGGAAACCCACCCCCCAGGAAGTGATCTTTTCTATTGGTAAAGATTCCAAACCATCTGTGACTTGGCAGATAACTCTTAGGAAGTTACCTGAGGCTCCAGTGATTGGGTGACTTGATCAGAGCCTTGCAGCTCATCCCTGAAGGGGGGATCGTGGATCTAGCTCCATGGTAGAGCTGGGAGGTATGTCTCAGGGGCCATCTCATTCCACCTACTCATGTGAACCAAGATCTGCCTGACTCCAAGCCCAGCACTCTAGCTATCCAGCTGCAGTCTACATACTGGGAGAATAATGGAGTTGAAAAAGACCAGCTTCTGTAAGAAGTGATGAATATAGAGAATTCAGAGCAGTCTTGGAGGTTCTGAATAAATGATGTCCAATGAAGAAAGCAGAGCTAGGGGAAAAACAGACCCAGGGACCAAAATCCTGTAAACAACCACAACACTGGTGAATTATGATGAATAATCTCAGGCCTGGAGAACTAGTAAGGAAACACGCCTTCTTCATCTTGTAGAGAGGTGGGGACTAGGGAAGTGGAATGCAGCATACACTGTCAGTCATTTGGGATTGGTTGCTGTGTGAATTGGCTTTGCTGAAAACTATTACTCTTTAATGGAAAGAGGGGTTCAATGCGGGGCAGTGATGGAGAAAAATGACTGTGGTATTAACACAAAAGGTAACATGAGTTCTATTTTTTTTTTAAAAAAGATGAACTTTTGTTCAGGGAGCAGAGCTATAACTAGGCCAGGACAATTGGACCTTTGCCCCCAGGACATTAAAATTCAGAGGTCTGAGGGGGCAGCTAGGTGGTGCAGTGGATAAAGCACTGGCCCTGGATTCAGGAGGACCTGAATTCAAATTCAACCTCAGACACTTGATACTCACTTAACCCTCATTGCCCTGCAAAAAAAAGACAAAACAAAACAAAACAAAATTCAGAGGGCCTTGCCAGCAATTGTACTCTTTCTACAATTAGAAACAGCCAATCCGGGGCGGCTAGGTGGCGCAGTGGATAGAGCACCGGCCCTGGAGTCAGGAGGACCTGGGTTCAAATCCGGCCTCAGACACTTAACACTTACTAGCTGTGTGACCCTGGGCAAGTCGCTTAACCCCAATTGCCTCACTAAGAAAAAAAAAAAAAGAAACAGCCAATCCTGGAACCTAATTAGTACCTAGCAGATATAGGAAGTTCCCAGCAACTCCTTCCCACCTCTCCCACCCCACTACTCTGGGTAATAGCTTCTCTACTCCAGTCCTGCCCTACCTGTCAGTCAATAAACATTTATTAAGCATTTATTTATTGATTATTCATTTTATTGATTATTATTGTGTATTTATTTTGTATGTGGAAGAAAGGAAGGAAATAGGCATTTATTAAGCACCTGCTAAGAGCCAGGCACTGTGCTAAGTGCTAGGGATACAAAAAGAGGCAAAAGACAGTCCCTGTCCTGTGCTTTCCCTTGGTTGTGGTCTCCCTGGTGGTGGTCTAATAGTGTTCTGGGATTCCCCCCATAGTGTGGTCTCCTGGGGTCTCAAATCCCACCATATATATATGAAACTGTGTATGTGTGTGTATACACATATGTATACACATACATATACATACAAACACACACACACACACACACATATATATATATATACATGTATGAGAAACTATGTTACAATATAATTAGTTCCTTTGTAATCCTGGGTCTTTTGTTTTATACATTTAGAAATATGATTTTGAGGAGGGGAGGACATTCCTAGGCTTTACCAGCCTGATTGTCCAAAGGGTCCAGGACACAAAGAAGGCCAAGAATCCCCGATTTGTATTGTTGCCTGGGGACAAAATTATTATCTGGTTAAGAGGTTGTTTGTCTTTCCTGTGTGGGCGGTTAGTCTGATGTCTTTTGGACAGTACTCTAGGGGAGCATGGCATCATAGATAGAGAGCTGGTGGAGAAGCCAGGAAGACCTATGTTCAAATCCTTCCTCTGATAGACATTGACTATGTGACCTGGGCCAGTCACTTAATCCCTCAATACTCTAGGCCAGAGATGTCACACATCAGGACCATGATGCAGCAAAATTCTTGAGTGATGCCAGAACTAGATTAAAATATAATTGGGAAATATTTAACAAAACAAATAAAAAAGACAGTAGAACATAGATATTGGCAACTAGGTGGTGCTATAGTGGATAGGGGGCTGGACCTGGGGTCAGGAAGACTTGAGTTCAAATCTAGCCTCAGACACTTAACTAGCTATGTGACCCTGGGCAACTTACTTCACTCTGTTTGCCTCAGTTTTCTCATCTGCAAAATGAGCTGGAGAAGGAAATAGCAAACCACTCCAGTATCTCTGCCAAGAAAATCCTAAATGGGGTCATGAAGAGTTGGATACAACTGAAATGACTGAATGCAACCACACAAGAACATAGATAATGTTAATATGTGGTTTTCTAAGTGAATATGCTGTGCAGGGATTGTTATTGATGGTTTAGTGGCTCTCATTTCTATTTGAGTTTGATGGTATCATTCTACACAACTCTATAAGTTGCAGAGAAGGTGTACTGACCTGCATTGGTAGAGGAAGTTTCCTCACTTGGGAGTTCTCTTTGCCAATGAAATGACATATTCCTGTCCCTACAGTAGATTCTGCCGCCTCCAGTTATTTGAGAGAAACCTGTTATTTTTCCTGAAAGTAATCTAAAAAGCTTTGGGCACACAAAAATAAGCATTAAAGGGATCCAGGAAAGTAGGCCGAATCAAGGCTGCAAAGAAATAGGGGACATTTTTTTTCAGTCACCAAAGAAACAGCTAATACATTCGGGCCATCCCTCACATGACCTCTATTTCTTCTGCCTCTTCTGCCTATCATAGTTTGGCTCCAACCTATCACACGTGACTTGCCCTCATACATATTCCAGCCAAACCTAATGACTAGCTGTTCCCCGTACACAATTCTTTCATCTCCCACCTCCGTACCTTTTCAAGGCTGTCCTCTCTTCCTGGAAAGTTCTCTCCTCTTACAGCTCCTTCTTGAAATTCCTAACTTCCTTCCAAACACATCTACATGAACCCTCTCTGCCCTGTCAACCCTGAAATGACCTTGCATTTATTTTCTACATGAGAGAGAACATGGCATGGGACAAACTGTTCTCAAAGTATGTATCACAGACCCTTAGGGATCCTCTTAGACCCTTTCAAGGGGCCTGTGAGGTCAAAACTATTTTCATACTAAGATGTTTTTTGACTATTAAAATACCACCCCCGCCATTCCAACTACATACCTGTGTGAAACCAGATTTTCTTCATATACTTCAACCAAAACAAGAGATTACAACTGATTGACTACAGAAACAGATAGGAAAATCTAGTACTTTTCTATCAAGCCAGACATAAAAGAGATTTGTAAAGTTATGTAAAACAATGCCATTTTTCTTGCTAACATTTTTTGTTTTCAAAAAAGATAGTTATTTTTCATAACAGTACTTATGTTAACAAATAAGGAGTTTATTATTATTTTTAAATTAATTAATAAATCAATATTTTAGTTTAAATTTTTTTTTTTTAGTGAGGCAATTGGGGTTAAGTGACTTACCCAGGGTCACACAGCTAGTAAGTGTTAAGTGTTTGAGGCCGGATTTGAACTCAGGTACTCCTGACTCCAGGGCCGATGCTTTATCCACTGCGCCATCTAGCTGCCCCCACTGCGCCATCTAGCTGCCCCAGTTTAAATTTTACAGATAGTAAACATGCCCAGATAGAACCCATATAAACAAAAGCTCTTTGTGGGGAGGTCTTCAGTCAATCTAGGGCATGGACAAGTGTTTTAAGACCAACAGGTCTGAGCATCTCCAGTAGATGAAGAGATGTCCTCTGATCCAGGAAGGCCCAGGATCCTGTCCTGTCTCGCCACATACCGACTGTGTGGCCAAATGGTAAATACTTTATCCTCTTAGGACCCCAGCCCACTCTTTGGTTTTTGTTTTTGTTTTTGTTTTTTTGCAGGACAATGAGGGTTAAGTGACTTGCCCAGGGTCACACAGCTAGTAAGTGTAAAGTGTCTGAGGCCGGATTTGAACCCAGGTACTCCTGAATCCAGGGCCGGCGCTTTACCACTGCGCCATCCAGCTGCCCAGCCCACTCTTTAAGACCGTCAAGTTAAAGAGAAGGGCTTTCTTCATTGGCAGAGGCATTTCCTCACTGGGAGTTCCCACCATCAGTGAAATTTTAGGTCTGCACCAATATTTTTATATAGTGACTTATATATATGTTGTCTCTCTGCCCCTCACCCCCAAGTGTAATCTTGGTGACAGCAAGACCTGCTAGCTTTTTTTTTTTTGTCTTTGCACCTTAGGTACCAAGTAAGGAATAGGGATAGGAACTGGCCTTGGGATTTTCTTCTAGCAATGCAGGTTGGTACTCCCTTTGTAACTTGGGGTCTTAAAGAATTGCTTGGGTCAGTCCCAGGGTCACCCAGGCAGGATGTGTCATCTGGAGAGCTTCAACCCAGGTCTTCCTAGTTCCAAAGCCAACTGTCTCCCTATTCCACTATGCTATCTCTTGTTTCGCTCTTGACAAAATACTCTCTTCCTTGTTTGCCTGGAGAGCTCGGGTGCCCACCTGGCTCCACTCCCAGACCTATTTCTCACTAGATAGAAAAAAGAGAAGGGCCTTCCCCCTTGCATTTCAATATCCTCTGGTCTGTAATCTTCTTTCCAGCTGAGATGCTGTATGTGTAAGGGTTCTAAAGCTCCTGGAGGGGTTTGGAGGCATTTCTTCCCTACTGCTCAAGACCTCACTGGCTGTGTTCCCCTACCCTTAGTAGCCATTCACTAGTACCTCAATCCCCTTTAAGCACTTAACCTCAACTGATATAAACAAAGACATGTTTGCTTGAAAGATATAGCAATAACAAATGTGCCAACATTTTCCCTCAACACCTCAGGGAATATTCTATAAGACCTCAGCCTCTGGGGAATGAGGAGGATAGATTCTAAACTTAGCTCAGCACCTATAGAGCACTGGTTCTTCCAAGTTTCTGTCCAGAAGCGGCATGACTTCCAGAGGAGTCCTTGTCTCAGCTTCTAATGGCCTCCATCCAGAAGGTAACTACCAAAAGGCACTTCTCCCTTGGGGCCTGGATACTGATCTGGCTGCAGACCTAGACTCTGGAACACTGTGATGCTCAGGTACTCTCCAGACCTTTTCAAACTCACAAGGAGCCAGAGGTTCCACCCCATTTACCTAGAAAAGAATAGAACAAATGTGGGGCCCCCATTTCTCAGGGCCACATGGCTTCGATGGAGGAAAGGCCCCAAGGCCTCTCCTCTTACAGCATAATTTCTCAACAAATGCTGTGAGTGAAGGACTCAGAAAATGTAGCAAAGATGCCCCTGGTTCTGGCTACACAGCCAATGGAAAAAGACTCCTCTCAACTATGGGGTTAAGAAACTGAAACAAGTTACTGAATGTCCACACATGTTCCATTCTCCCCAAGGTGCGTACTTACATGTCATCACGACTTTCCCCAAAGCAAGGATTCCTGGCTTTTCTTCTTATATGAGCTAAACATGTGCCAGACCCTGGTTCCATATGAAATTCAGGGACTCTCGTAATGGCTCTGTATCCACTGGGGGATTTTCATACTCTTTGGACTTAGTTCCTACCCAGAAAACTTGGAGAGATGATGGAGGCATGGCAGGTACTCTTTTTTATTTACTCTGTCAATCTATTTCCATTTGACTTTCCACCTAGGTTGAAGCCATTTAAATAGGACTCAGATGGGAGCTCTTAAAGACTCCCACCAATGAACAACCCTCTCCCCCAACTCCGAAGAGAACCACAGTCACTTCCAGTTCCAACCAGGAGGAGGTAACCCACAAAGGGTCCTATAACTAGAGCTAGAAGGGTCTTCAGCCAACATCATAGTTCAAACCCCTCATTTTGCAGATGAGTGAAGTCAGGCCCAAGAAGATGAGGTGACCTGTCCAAGGTCACACAGGTAGGAGGCAGAAGAGGTCTTCCTCAAACAGCACACTTTGCAGAACACCAACCTTTTTCCCCCAAGCCATGCTCCTTCAGTAGAGCTGCCAGTAGGTGGCCTGCCCGGTAGGACTATCTCTAGGGTGTTCCTAGTCTAGAAGGGGATGCAATTCTTTCTGGATCACACTTTCCCAAAGTCCCCATGAAGAACTGCACCTGTAATTCAGTTCAATTCAATTCATCAAAAATGAACAGACATTACTATGTAAGCTAAGTTAAAAGCTAAAAGTAGTGCCAGGCACCATTCTAAGCTCTGACCACACAAAGACAAAAACCCAAGGGAAAACATGTTCCAAATAAACATGACATTTCCAAGGGAAGGGCCCTAGGCCCTATGGGAGGAGGGTAAGATCACAATAGGTTTTGTGTATGTAGGACAGGGGTCCTTAAGGTTTTTGTGTTCTGGGGCAGCTAGGTGGCACTGAAGTGGATAAAGCACCAGCCCTGGATTCAGGAGCACCTGAGTTCAAATCTGATCTCAGATACTTAACACTTACTAGCTGCGTGACCCTGGGCAAGTCACTTAACCCCTCATTGCCCTGAAGAAGAAAAGAAAAATAAAATAAAATAAAATAAAATGTTTTTGTGTCCCTAGACCCCTATGGCAGTCTGGGGAAGCCTATGGCCCCCTTCTTAGAATAATGCTTTCAAGTGCATCCAATAAAATACAGAGAACCACAAAGGAAAGCAATTCCATTGACATATGGTGATCAAAACATAGATTTAAAACCCCAAACATATCTCGGACTCCAGGTTGGGGGAGCAGGAGAAGTGGCCCTCAAGCTGAGATGAGGAAGGCATCCATTGTAGACACAAGGGCTGTCCTGGGCAAAGGGGCAAAAGGCAGAGGTGGAAGGTCAGCTCTAGCAAGTGAGTTAGCTTGCCTAGAACATAAGTAGAGGCAAGGCCTATCATCTGCGAAAGGCCTGGAAAGCTAGGCTGGAACCCATTAATGATGGGCTGCATGTGATTCTTTGGGTTCATTCTAGACTCCCCCAGTTTCTTCCTTTGCTTCACAACACCCCCACATCCACTCCAACACTCAACACCCCAACCAGTTCTCTGATCTCTGGAGCAATAAACACCCTAGAAGCCCACAGACTTACAGAATCACAGAAATTCTGAGTTGGAAAAGTCTGCCTAGTCTAACATACCAAATTCCCCATATACAATCACTTAGAGTTTCTAGTCATCCAGCCTTTGTTTGAGTACCTCCAGTGAAGAAGCACCTGCCCACCAACTTCCATGGTGGCCCATTACACTCTTTTTTTCTTTGCAGGACAATGAGGGTTAAGTGACAGCTAGTAAGTGTCAAGTGCCTGAGGCCACATTTAAACTCAGGTCCTCCTGAATCCAGGGCCGGTGCTTTATCCACTTCGCCACCTAGTTATCTCTCATTCCACTCTTAGACAGCTCTCATTGCTAACAAGTTATCCCTGACATCCGGGGTTCAATTTACCTTTTTGGTTTTTGTTTTTTATTTTTGTTGTCGTCGTTGGCAATTTCTCCCTCACTGCTCCTAGTTTTGTCTTCTGGGGCTAAGAAAATCAAATCGAATCCTTTTTGCATATGACAGACACTTAAATACTTGAACCTAGCCATAATGTGGCCCCGAGTCTTCCCTTCTTCAGTCTAAAATACTCTCAGTTCTTTCGACCTAGCCTCCAGAAGGGCAGAAGATTCCTTAAGCCTCTAAGCCTCTGGGTCAGCAGAGATGAGAGGTGATGGGGACTGTAGTGGGAAGCGGGCGGACTTGCTTCTGGCTCTGGCTTCATTGTTAATTTGCTGTGCAATTTTGGGTGGCCAAGCTCCTTCCCCTCTCTGAGTCCCTGCAAGAGGAGGGCTTTGGGCCAGACAGCATTGAAGGCCATCTCTTCCAACTCTTGTTTTCAATAGTGTATGTTCCAAGGTCCTCCCAACTCTGACATTGTTGTGTTTTATATTCGAAGGCCCTTTCCAGCTCTGGCACCACATGAACCGTTAGCTATGATTCATCCAAGGAGATGAGCAGGAGTGGCATTAAGTGCATTCTGTGGGGACGAGGGAGATGGGGTGCTGGGGGCTGTGGACAAAGGGATAATGGAGACATATCAGAAATAATTGGCTAGGATTTTCAAAAAGCCTCTGAAATAACCTCTTCTGGAAAATCACATATGCATAGGCTCACATACAGACAGGAGCACAGACAGGCCTCCTTCCGGCCGCCCAGCCCGGTTTCGCCCCACACCCTGGAGGGTAAACTCAAATCTGTGAATTCCAAGCGTGCCCAAGTGAAGGGGCCGAGCAAGGGTGTCCAGAAGCTTCAGGCTGGCAGAGAGGGGCAGCCTGGCCACTCCCAAGAGTGGGAGCCAGGAGGAAAGCTATGAAATATGCTCATTAACAAGCCCAGGAAGGAAATGACTAATAAATTAACGGAAGGAGGCTGATGACACTAAGGCACTTGGTTAATTAAAAATGTGGAGGTCTTGGGAAGACTCTGAAAGGGCCCTGAAGGCTTGAAAATGGGTGACAGGAGGCATATGAAGTGTCTCACCGGGGGCAATCAGAGAACCTCCTTGCACAGAGCTGTAGGCAAATGGAACAAAAGCCAGGCAGACAATAGTCCCCCTGACCCCGCCCCTGCAAGAAGCCCCCTAGAAAAATACACTGGACTTGGAGGGGCAAGGTTCTAGGTCCAGCTCTGCCTCTGAATTCCTGTGGATCCCCTTTTGGAGCCTCGGTTTCCTCCTTTGTAAAATGTGGATGATAATATTTGTCCCCCCCTCTTTCTTTCCCTCTTTTACTTTCACTGAGTGTCTCTCCCTCCCTTCTCTCTTTCCTTCTTTCCCTCCTTCTTTCCCTGTCTGTCTCTCCTTTAACTCTCTGTCTTTTCCCAATTTCTCTCTCTCCCTCCTTTCCTTCTCTTTCATTCTTTCCCTCCTCTCTCCTTTCCCTCTCTGTGTGTCTCTCTCCTCCTTTCCCTATCTTTCTGTGTCTCTCTCTGATTTCTCTTTTCTTTTTTCCCTAACTTTCTGTGTGTCTCTCTCCTTTCCCACTCTTTCTGTGTTTTTCTCTCCCTCCTTTCTCTCTCTCCTTCTTTTCTTTTCTCTTTTTGTGTCTCCCTCCTCTTTTTCTCTTTCCCCTTCTTTTCCTCTCTTTCTCTGTCTCTTTCTCTTTCCCTCCTTTTCTCTCTTTCCCTGTCTTTCCTCTCCTTCCTCTTTTTCTCTCCCCCTCCCTCCTTTTCCCTTTCTCCTTTCTCAGAACTGTTTTGAGGATGAACTGGTATAAATGTATGAAAAGCACTTTGTAACCATCAAGCACTATCTAAATGTCAGCTCTCCAAATTAATATTATTATTCACGGTTGTAATAACCTCCCAGGATCCTCCCCACAGTTCCTCATCACTTAAAAATTTCCTTATAAGTGGTCCTGGATTCTGTGTGTGTGTGTGTGTGTGTGTGTGTGTGTGTGTGTGTGTGTGTTCTGTATCCCCTCCTCCTCCTCAGGTTGTCACAGAGTGTGGCCTTATGTTGTTTCGAATCAGCCACTGGGGACTAGGGAATGGGTGTGAGCCCACTTGGGTCTGAGCCACTTACTTGGCTGTCAGGGAGAATGACAGGAAGCTGTTTTTCCCTTTTTCCTTCCCAGCTTTCCCACTCCAACTCCAGGCAGTGAAAGCTGGATTTTCTGTTGCCCATCTGCAAAGTATCTGGGCATACCTCATCGGGCTGAAGGGGTACCTTTTCTCAGGCAAGCTCCTTGTTTCAGGAAAGGGTCCCCAATGAGCTGCTTAATCATGAGCTTAATTGAGATGAGACCATCAACAGAGAGAAGGCTAACACTTTGCAGTTTACCTCTGGGGCCCTGGCCTGGCCCAGGGCCATTCCCTAGGTTCCATATGCACCCAGACTTGGCACAGGATGCTGATGGGGATCAGCTGCTCTCCTTACACTGAGCCTCCAAGAGTTTTCCTCACCTGGTTATGAGCTCCCCAAGGCCAAGGATCATGTCTTCTTTGTGAGATCAAGGACTCCCCGAAGACAGGTGCCATTCTTTCCTGAGAAGGTGTGGAGCCCTCCCAAGGTGGTGGCTACCACACCTCCCTCGAATCAGGCTGTCCCTGGGCAGGCTGAATTAGCTTTGTTCTGCTTGTCCCCAGAAGGTGGGACTATTATCAAGGTTATAGAAAGGGAGATTTGTGAGGTCAGGGACCATGTCCTGATCACTAGAGCTGACCAATAGTTCCATGAAGGCCCAGGCAACGTCTTCCCAATGAGGTGGGCAGGGGAGCAAGATAAGTGAGAGCAGGGAGGGTATATCTCTTATCAGATCTGGCCTTCCCAGAGGACAAGGCCCATGACTCCTGCTTCCTTTGTCTCCCCCACCCCACTGCCAGAGGTTTCTTAGAGATGCCGCTCTTGTAACATTGGTGAGCGCCAGCCTAGGAGTTAGGAGGCCTGGCTTTGAATACAGGCTCAGATCCCAATTAGCTATGTGGCCAGAGGAAGATCATTTCACTTCTGGGCCTTAGTTTCCTCCTCTGTTAAATGGGAAGAATAATTCTCGCACAACCTGCCTCATAGGTTTGTTATGAGGCTATGTGTGACCCAAAGCTTTGTAAACCTTCAAACCCTATAGGAGTGCTAACTATTGTTATCCAAGCAAGCTGATAGTAAGGACGCAGAGCCTTCTCACCAGGCAGTACTGTCCCTTTAGTACAGTATAGATATAGTCCCACCCACAATTCCCACCAGCTGAAAGGAGAGGGGCATTACAGAGCATCACAGACCTAGGGCTAGAAGGTATCTGAGAGACCATTTGGTCTGACCCCATTATTTGACAGAGGAAACCGAGGCCCAATTGACTCATCCAAAGTAGCGTAGCTAGTTAGTAGGCATCATAGGGGGCATCTGGTTCCAAAGTTTTTTCCGCTGATGCAGATGATTGGGGAAGGGCAGGGAGGCAGGGGTGGGAGTGCAGCGTCATTTCCTAGCCTTGGCACATCCAAGTGTTCCTGTAAGGTGTAATGGGCAGGTTGGGGGAAGGGCTCCTGTGGCTGGCTCAGTTCCTGCAGAGCTGGAAACTTGTCCAATCCCCCAAACCCAGAGGGAAGTAATGGCCGGGGTGAGGGTCAGTGGGACCTCACTTCACTGGTAAGTTTTTATTCTTGTGTTCTAGTTCTTGATGTATGACTCACCGTAATTAAATTTTGAGCGAGATTAACAGTAATTCCTCCACTTATTAGGCGATCAGGGTTTAAAACTCTTGTTAAAGAGGATGAGCTGTTCATTCTGATAATGCAATTAACTACCCAACACAGCTAATATTTTATTTTAGGGAAGACTAATTTTTGATTAATGGCCCATTTGATTTCCCGCATCTCTTTAGTGGAGAGTCACGTTTTCTTTGAAAGAATTGAAGTGATTTCAGAGTTGGAAAATTTGGAGCCATCAGGTGGGGTAGGCGAGACAGCTATTCTCCAAACATCCATCTCCTTTTACTCCAGTGGGGCTAACACATTGTGTTCTCTGGATAACAATAATACCTAACATTGATAAAGCACTTACTAGGTGCTAGGTACTATGCTAAGTTCTTTACAAATTTTCTCTCATCTGATCTCCACAACAACTCTGAGAGGTAGGTGCTTTTATTATCATCCCCATCATCCCACAGATGAGGAAACTGAGGCAGACAATGGTTAAATGACTAATCCAGGGTCATACAACTAGTGTCTGAGGTCAAATTTGAACTCAGCTATTCTTTACTCCAGGGTCAGCACTCTCTGCTAGGCCAACCAGCTGCCTATCTATAACCCATGCAGTGATGTAGGGGAGAGAGGGCTGAATTTGGAGTGAGAGGACCTGGGTTCAAATTCTATCTCTGTCATTGACAATTTGGGAGACCCTAGGCAAGTCTTTTAACTTCTCTAAGTTCCAATTTCCTCTTCTGTAAAACAGGGTGGGGAGATCAGACTTGATGGCCTCTGAGGTCCATTTTATTTATTTATTCATCAATCCATTTATTCATTTATTTATTTGTCTATTTATTTCTTCATTCATTCATCCATCCATTTATTTATTTATCTGTTTATTCATTCATTCATTCACTCATTTATTTATTTACTTGCTTATTTGTTCATTTATTTGTTTGATTGTTTGTTTGTTTGGGGGCAGGGCAATGAGAGTTAAATGTCTTGCCCAGGGTCACACAGCTAATAAGTGTCATGTGTCTGAGTCCAGATTTGAACTCAGGTCCTGAATCCAGGGCCAGTGCTTTATCCACTGCACCACCTAGCTGCCCCCCCCCCGAGGTCCATTTTAGTTCTAAATCTAGGATACTATGTGTGACCTTGGGCAAGTGACTTTACCTCTATGGGCTTTAGTTTTCTCCTCTGGAAAAAATAATTAAAATGAATGAGGCATCTAGGTGGTTCAGTGGATAGAGCAGGGGACCTGGAAGAGTCAGGAAGACCTGAATTCAAATATGGCTTCAGACACTTACCAACTTTGTGACCTTGGGCAAGTCACTTAACCTCTGTTTGCCTCAGTTTCCTGAACTGTAAAATGGTAATAATAATATCACCTACCTCCCAGGGTTGTGAGGATCAAATGAAATAATAATTGTAAAGAACTTAGTGCAGTGCCTGGCACACAGTAGGTGCCATATAAATGCTAGCTAACTAACTATAAAATTGAAGGGATTGAACTAGATGGCCTCTGAGGCCTCTACCAAGCTCCAATTTGTGATCTCATGCATGACTATGGGCAAGGGGCTTCACCATCTATGGTATCTTCCATCTCTAAGTCAATGAACATGTTGTATATATTGACTGAGGGTGAGGAGTGGGACCCTAGACCTTCAACTAATCCTGAAATTTGGAGGGACCTTGGAGGTCCAAAGCTTTCGAACTGGAGAGGGCCCTCAAGATTATCCCATTCCAATTCCATTGGGCCTCCTCATTTTCAGAAGAAGGCAGCTGGAGCCGAGAGGTCAAGGGACTTCCCCAACAACACACAGGTGGGAAGGAGCAGAGCTAGAATCCGAGCCCAGAATCTGAGTCCAGATCCAGTGCCCTTCCCACTGTACAAGGCTGCCAGAGTTGGTCATAGGAACATAGAATTTGCAGTTAGAAGGGATTTCAAGTTCATCCTGCCCAGTCTCCAGGTGGAGAAGTCTTTCTATGACATCTCTGCTCAATGACCTCCAGTGACAAGGAACCATCTCCCAGAGAAGCCCATTCCCTTTTGGAGTGGCCATAACTTGTAGCAAAACTGCCCTTACATTGAGACTTTCTGTGAAGTGTACCCACTGCTCTGTTTTTCTAGGGTCAAGCAGTGAAAAGAAGGTTGTCTCTGGAGTCTTAAGACCTGGGTTCAAATCCTGCCTCGGGTGCTTACTTCTTGTGTAACCCTGGACAAATCACTGTTCTTTCATGTGCCTCAGTTTCCTTATCTGTAAAATGATGACACTGGACAGCTCTAGATCCTGCCATCAGCAAAGGGATCAAATCAAGAGAGAAGACCAGCATGTGACCATATGAAAGGGACCATAGTTATTTGCCTCTTTGTTCTTTTCCCTTTTAGGAGAAGGGATTGGAGATTATGGCCTTGTGAGTTTCAAGAGGTCAGGAGAGTGAGCCTCTTGGCATCCTAGCATCCCAAATTCCAGGTTCTGGAGTCAGCCATGGCCACGGAGTGGCCTTCAGGACCCATTTCCAATGGTAAGTGAGATAAGGACTCTTCTAGCAGTCACGCCACATCTGGATTTAACTGTAGTGAGCACAGTGTTATGGAGAAATTGTGTTAAGAGTGAGCCTACCCTCCCCAGAGACAAAGCATAGAGGAGAGAATGTGCCCCTGAGGTGCTGGGGAGAAATATTCGAACTTTTGTTCTTGCTGTATCTTCAGAGTAAATATCCCTTTCTAAAAGCAAATCATGTTCATTGTTCAAATGGACTTGGAGTGCTAGTTATTGACACCTATCAGTAGAGGGAACACAACCAGTGGGTGCTCAAGGCAATGGTATTGGGGAAAGACAATTCCCAAACCCCTCAAAGTAGCCTTGGAACCCTGGAGGAGTGATGTAGCTTGTGGTGTAGCTGTGATAATGAGCCAGAGAATAGTCGTTATTCAGGAATAAGGTTAGCATGGGCCTTCACTCTGTCACAGGCCTTCTTTGGGTTGAGCAACAAAAGTTCCATCAAATGAACGAGGGTGGTCTGGGCTAAATTACCTTCACAGGGGAGTTCCTCAGGGAAGAGGCTTCATAAATGTCTACCTTGAAGATCAATTGGCCCCACTATCTTTTGGAAGTCAGAGACTCCTTTATTATTCTCAGATTTTTTTTTCTTTGTCTGTAACGAGGAGACAAGTTTTATTATCGGGCCTCACTAATGTCTCAGTGGTCAGGTTCATGGTGAAAACTTTGTATATCAGCAATCAATCCCTGCTTCCCCTCTCCAAGGTCTCCTTCTCAAACATGAGTGGGAGGCTACTAGAGACAAATTTCACTGCCTTCCCCCTTTGGCAGAGGGCCCAGTGTCAATTATGAAATCACATGGGATTATAGAGTCTCAGAGTTGGGAAGGACCTCATCTAGTCTGAGCCATCCCTTCTATAACATACTGCAGGAGAGGCCATCCAGCTTCTACTTGCAGGCCTCCCTTTGAGAAGTATTTCCTGATCCGACTCTCAGCAACATCCACCTGTACCTCCTAGTTTTGTCCTCTGGGGCCAAGCAGAAGAAAGCTAATCCTTTGTCCAGGTGATAGACTTTCAAATAGCTGAAGATAGTTTATGTAGATATATAAATGATATCTAGATATAGCTAGATATACACACACATATAGATGTATGTACACATATGCAATATATGAATATACAATACACATGTGTACATAGCACATGTATATATACATATACATACAAACACACATATGTACAAACACAATAATACATAGGTATATGTCTTCTCTTCCTTTAAATGGCTCTTTACCTTCTGGTTTCTCTTCTTTGGACATTACCCTGCTTCTTGGTGTCCTTCCTAAAATAGGTCATACACAACTGAACGTAGTGTTCCAGATGTGGGTTATGCCCCTCCTCATCTTGAAAACAAAGCTAAGATCCTCAGCCTGGCATTAAAGGCCCTCCCCAATTTGGCCCTAACATACCCTTCCAGCTTTTTGTCCCAACTGCTCCCTTCCCAGTGTCTCCAGCTCCAGCCAAACTAGGTTACTCTCAGTTCCAATAATGTATCAGTGTTTTTTTGCCCCAGACCTTTGTTCACATGGTTCCTTCCCCTAGGAGTACTCTCCATACTGGTTCTGACAATCTAAGTCTTTGTCATCCTTCAAGGCCCAGCTCCAAAGCTGCCTTCCCCAGGAAGCCTTCCCTGATTCTCTCTAACCAGAAGAGAGCTTTCAATCTGAAACATCATGGCTCGTTGTACCTCACTGTCGCTGATTTCCATTGTGTCTTGTGGCATATAACTTGTTCAAGATGGTCAGCCTCGTGAGGGCAAGGGCTAGGATTTCTTCATCTCTTTCTTTCACACTGTCTCCTTTCCCAGGCCCATGGAGTCTGCACTTAGAGAAATAAAGCTGTCCTGTGGGCCTCTTTCCCTGCATGGAGGGAGTAGGGAACTGAGAGTCGATTGCCTTCTTTGTAAACGAGAGTAATACCCTCTTCCTAGCTTACTGGGTGGTTGCAGGGAGAGGGCTTTGCAAGCCAGAAGGCAAACCAGAAAGAGTCAGAGCACCTGAGTATAAACCTCACCACTGACACTTCTTAGCTGGAAGACTTTGGGTAAGTCTTTTCCCCTCCTGGATAGCACAATAATATTCCATCACCATTATATACCACAGCTTGTTTAGACATTCTCCAATTGATGGGCATTCATTCTTTTATTTCCAATTCTTAGCCACCACAAAAAGAGCTGCTATCAATATTTTTGGACAAATAGGCCTTTTTCTCTTTTGGGGAGATATCTTTGGGATATAAAGCTAGCAGTGGTATTGCTGGATCAAAGGGCATGCACAGTTCTATAGCCCTTTGGGCATGGCTCCAAACTGCTCTCCAGAATGGTTGGATCTGTTCACAACTCCACCAACAGAGGATTAGCATCCCAGCTTTCCCACATCACCTCCAACATCTAATATTTTCCATTTTATATATGCCACTACCAGATGACTTCTGAGGTCCCTTCCATCCCCAGATCTCGAATGCTATGTGTGATTTTATGTGTGACTCTGGACCAGTCCCTTCCCTGGGGCCTTGGCCTCAGTTTCCTCCTCTGTAAAATGAGGGGAGTAGGACCTCTGAAGTCCCTTCCAGATGAATGTTTCCTTACTTGGAGTTAGGAACCCAAGGGTTGGTATCCTGCCTCTGGCACTAACTAGCTGTGTGACCTTGGGCAAATCAGTTCTCCTCTCTGTGCCTCAGTTTTCTCCCCTGTAAAATGAGAATAATTTGCAGTACCTTCCCTTCGGAGATGGAGAGAGGAAAGCCCTTTGTAAACTGCAAGGTACAGGAGAGAGGAGAGATGAAGTTCATTATCCCAGTGCAGGGCTCCAGCACCTAAGGGAAAGAGGGAGGGAGGGAGGAAGGGAGGGAGCCTCGGAGCTGTGTGTTGTTGGCTAGGGTTTCCAGAGCAACCTGCGTCGTGACAGCAGTTCCTAATTGCAGCCATTGGGGCCGCCACAGCCAGGTACTTAGGAACTGACTCTCCACTGACATCTAGCGGTCCGAGGTGGAAGAAGGCGGAAGCAGTGGGGTCCCAGCCTGTGCTTTTCCAGAAGCATCAGGGGGCTCATGCTACAGGTCTGAGCCGGCCTAGATGTTGGGACTGAAGGAGAAGCAGTGACATGGCGGGAAAAAAGCCTGGAGATTCTGGGTCAATAAACTCCTTGGCTTCACAGCTGGAAAGGACCTTAGAGGGCCCTGGAGAATAGAATCCTCCCTCATTAGAGCTGGAAAGGATCTGAAAGAGCAGCTGGTCCAACCCCCTCTTTTTACATAAAAGAAAACTGAGGCCCCAAATGGGGAAAGTTCCTTTGAGGGTCAAGTCAGGCGCCGTCTCCTACTTCAGCTTTCCCACATCCCTCTACTCGTCAGTTTCCTCCTGCCTCAAACCAGTCTGTCCACCAACAGGCATGTATTAATTGTTCACTGGGGGCCAAACACTGGAGCAAAGACCAAAGTGAAGCAGTCCCTACCCTCAAGAAGCTTTCATTCTATTTCTGGAGGAGGAAACAGCAGTCCCCATACAAGAATCTCCAAAATCAAGGAAAGGTTGGGGGGGGAGGGGAGGGTGCAGTAGGAGCCGCCTCAGAAAAGTCTCTTAAAGGTGGCATTGGAGCAGAGTTTGGAAGGAAATTGGTGGTTGGAGGAGATGAGGGTGAGGAGGGAATGCAGTCCCAGCATGGAAAAAGCCTGCAGATATGGAATGTGGAATGCCCAGCGTGACATGAGAAAACCACTTTGGATAGACTGAAGAGTTTGGGAAGGGCAGTAGTGTCCAATGAGGCCGGCAAGGTCTGTTGGAGTTAGGTTGGAAAGGACTTTCAAAGGCAAATGAAGGAGGTTGTGGTCGGTGCCAGCCATTATAGGGAGGCACTGGAGTTTAGTGAATAGGAGAGTGACATAGTTTCAGTTTGGCAGCCGTGTGGAGCATGGATTGGAGTGGGAAGAGACTTGAGGCAGGAGGAGCAGTTAGGAGGCTATTACAGTAGTCCAGGCAGGAGGTGATGAGGCCTGGAGCTAAATCGGTGGCTGTTTGATTGGGGAGAAAGGAATAGATAGGAAAGAAGGTGTGCAGAAAACACAGTTCCTGGTATTTGCTTCTCTGTGTGCATGCTGTATGCTCCTCACTAGAATGTCAGCTCTGTCAACCAATTAAAGAAACCTTTATTAAGCACTGAATATGTGCAAGTTAACATGTGAGATACTGGGGAGACACCGGCAAAAACCTAACAGTCTCTGCCCTTCCAGAACTTATATCTGACTAGAGAAACACAGCGTGTGTCCAAGTAAATAAATGCAGAGTAATTTCAAGAGGGAGAGTGCTCATAGTTGGAGCTGTCAGGAGAGGCTTCATGCAGGAGATGGGACCTACGCTGTGCTTTGAAGGAAGCTGGGGATTCTCTGAATCTCAGGTGAGAGCGGAGTGCATTGCCAGACATGGGGGACTACTTATGTGAAGGCAGAGGCCAGAGAAATATTGGCAGCTTCCGAGAACAGGTAGGGATGGTGGAGCTGAAAGAGAGACTGTTTAAAAAGGGAAATTAAAGGAAAGAAGGCAGGGAGGGTAGAGGGAGGGGGCAGAGGGTTTGCAATGGCAAAAGGGGGGGGTTGTAAATCAGCCTAGAGATAATAGAAAGCCTTGAGAATTTTTTTGGGGGTGTGTGCACAGGGTAAGGGCGGTGACATGCTCAATTTATCAATTTGGCAGATGTGTGGAAGATGGATTGGAAAGGGGAGGGAGTGGAGGTAGAGACACCAATTTAGGAGGCTTTTATAATTCTTTTTGAGATCAGGGATTACTTTATTGTTGTTGTTGTTTTATCTTGCTGTCCCCACATTTTGCAGAGTTCCTGGTGTATACTAAACAGGTGCTTAATAGCTTTAGCTCGTTTGCTGGACAATTCAACATAGTGGTTGTAGATAGAATATAAGGGCCTTGAAGGCAGGACCCACTTTTTTGTTTGTTTTGTTTTGTTTTTTAGGTTGTTTTTTTCTTTTTTTTTCTTTTTTGTAAGGCAGTTGGGGTTAAGTGACTTGCCCAGGGTCACACAGCTAGTAAGTGTCAAGTGTCCGAGGCCAGATTTGGACTCAGATCCTCCTGAATCCAGGGCCGGTGCTCTATCCACTGCGCCACCTAGCTGCCCCCCACTTTTTAATTTTTTTTGGCTTTGCATTGTTAGCACCAAGAACAGCGCCTAACACGCCGCAGGCACTTAATACATAAATATTTGTTGACTGATTTATATTGTGATGAGAATTGCCTTCTAAAATCCTGATTGCTGATGATACAGGGTTCCTTTCAGCTTCATCTCTCTCCTTTCCCCGTCTCCACTCCTAAGCTTTCCCAACCCTTGTCTCAATCCCTCAAGGTACACCTCCTCCTTTATTAGCAATTTTCTGCCACTAATCTCCCTTTTAACTCCCCAGGAGCTCTGACTCAGTTCCCGGGGCCATGTTACCTTACCTGTGGTATCACTTTACCTGTTCTGTGTCCCAGTCCCCCGGGCTCTGCTAAGTGACAGCAAGGTTGTCTGACATAAACTAATTCACAGTAAGGTGTGACAATGGATTAATTGCACCTCTTGTCTTAGCTGTCATCTCATCTTACAAGGTCTCAGTTGTCTCATCTGGAAAAGGTTTTCATTCATTCAGCAAGCATCTATTAAATGCCTACTATGTGGGGATGATAATAATTAGGGGGTTAATTGGAAGATACTAGAAGGACTGCGAGATTTGGAGGCCTAGGTTTGAATCCCAGTGTTGCTACTTATTACCCAAAATCCCTTTTCCTCTCTGGGTGCCCTTCTGTCAAATGGAAGAATTGGATTAGATCAGGGATTCTTAATTAATTTCTTTCATAATTTTGTGTATTTTTAAATACATAAAATAAAATATATTGAAACAAAGATGCAATTTTTCCCCACTCAGCCCTCCTGAAATCTATCCATGGATCCCTTGGGGGGTCCATGGACCCCAGGATAGGAACCCTTGGACTAGATTATCTCAAATGTTCCTGACCACTGCAAATCTCATGAACCTAGGATAGGGATTTCCATTTTCCCCAAGTGGCACTTGAACTACCGCTCCCCCCTCCCACCATAGTGGAAGCTTCCCCAGCTCTCTCCTTTGGAGCCTGAGTTTGGACACAGGCACGTAGGCCTGGGAGTCCTCTGTCTCGCCAGCTTGACCCTCCTCATTGGTCACTGTTCGGCATCATCTCCCCCTTGACATTCCTCCCAGCTCATTTTCTCATATTGCGCTGAATTTGGGGCTCCAGGCGTCATTGCTGACTGGGGCTGCAACTTTTGCCTTCACGGCGGGGAGATTGATCGCCTGACCAATACCATTTGTCTCTGGAGCAGACAGCCAGCAGAGAGGAGCCACTTATGCAATCTAATTATTACGTCAATTGGGGGATGGAGTAATGCTTCCCAGATGCCATTTGGCACCTGGTCGGCTGCAAATCAGCACGATCATATTAGAAACATTAATATAGACCATTGATTGGAGTCATTGATTGCTTCTCCCTGCTCAACTTTGGCTTCTCATTAAGGTCTGTAGGCAAAGTGCAAGACTTGCTTCGCTCCTCTGGCCAGCCATGTTTAGGCGGAGGGAGGCAACCCATTGATTAACTGTCTCTTGTCATGGAATGTACTTAAAACCCTTATGGGTGCTTTGGGGATAGATGTCCTTTCTCTGCACCTTGCTTGGCTTCTAGAGACCTATGACCAGTGAGGCTGGGAGTGGGAAAGGAAGGTGAGTCTCGTAGACCCACAGACCCACTTAAGCACTCACCTATCCTAGAGCACCCTCCTTCCACCAAATACCTCTTCATATCTTCATTGTTTCTTTTTCCCCCAACCAAGTGTCTGTTTCTCACTCCTGGCTGGCTTAGGGTGAATCCATCCCATTTATCTCCTTCTTTCCTCAGCACCTAGGCAGCATGTTTCCCACTTGGTAAGCACCTTTCCATGGTTTTGGGGGAGAGTTGAGGAGGAGGTGTCCCGCAACAAAAGGCCTTGAGATCTCTTTCCATTTGCCTTTCTGCCTCCTACTATCTTCTGGGGCAATTATGTAAGTTGTGCCCCACTTTTCCATTTTCTCACCACTCCTTCTAATCTGCTTCCTGAACCTTTAGATTTAATTGAAATGGACTTCTTCAAGAGTCTCTTTTTTTGTTTTTGCAGGGCAATGGGGGTTAAGTGACTTGCCCAGGGTCACACAGCTAGTAAGTGTCAAGTGTCTGAGGCCGGATTTGAACTCAGGAACTCCTGAATCCAGGGCCGGTGTTTTATCCACTGCGCCACCTAGCTGCCCCCAAGAGTCTCTTAATGGTTAATTTTGGTGGCCTTCTCTTCTTAGTTATAATTTTCTCTGACCTTCCTGCATCTTTTGACACTGTTGACCAATTCTTCTTCCTCAATGTTCTCATCTCCCTTGGCTTCTGTTACTCTGTCCTCTCTTCAATCTCCTCCTATTTGTCTGAGCACCCTTTATGTATCTCCTTTGATCGTTTATCTTCCTCTTGCCTCCTAAGTGTGCTTCCTGGTGCTCCCTGGAACCCAGAAGCCCACAGTTTTTCAATCAAAGAGGAAGACCATTTAGGGAAGAAACCTCTGCAATACCCTCTCTGCTCACCAACTCATCCTCTCAGAATTATAGCTTTATTCCAAGCTAACCTCAAGTGTCACCTCCTACATGAAGACATTCCTGATTCTCTGCCTCTCCTGCCCACCCCCAGTGGCTAATGCACTTCTTCCCCAAACTATCATGTATTCACTTTTTTTGTGGGGCAATGAGGGTTAAGTGACTTGCCTAGGGTCACACAACTAGTAAGTGTCAAGGGTCTGATGCTGGATTTGAACTCAGGTTCTCCAGAATCCAGGGTTGGTGCTTTATCCACTGCACCAACTAGCAGCCCCTTTGTATTCATTTTGTATATATGATATATACTTAGAGGGGCCTGTATATGATTATATTATATATTGGATGATCCCTAAAGAAGAATGGAAGGGTGAGGAAGAGGCAGAGGGGTAGAAAGAAGAAAAATGGGGGAAATGATTATATAAACGGTGTGTGAAAGGAAAATTGTATACAATTGAGGGTACATTGATGGAGTGGGTAACACTTGAACCTCATTCTTATCCTAACTGGTCCAAGGAGATGAGAATAAATACACACACACACACACACACACACACACACACGCACATACACACACACACGCACAATTGGATACAGAAACTTATCTTGCCCAACAGGAAAGTAGGAGGAAAAGGGGTTAAGAGAAAAGGGGGTTAGGTATAAGAGAGAAGATAGATTAAGGGAGGCAGTGGTGAGAAGAAAAAGATCCTTAAAGAGGGGACAGCATAAAAAAGAGAAAGATAAGTGTAAGAGAATAGGACAGAAGGAAACACACAATTAACAATCATAACTGTGAATGTGAATGGGATGAACTCACCTGTAAAATAGAAGAGAATATCAGAATGGATTAGAAACCAGAATCCAACAATATGCTGTTTACAAGAACACACTTAAAACAAAAAGGTACATACAGAGTTAAAATAAAGAGCTGAAATAGAATCTATTATGTTTCAGCTGAAATAAAAAAGGCAGATGTGGCAATCATGATCTCAGATAAGCAACAGCAACAATAGATTTAATTAAAAGAGATATACAAGGAAGCTACATTTTGCTAAAAAGATACTATAGACAACAAATTAATATCAATATTAAACATATGTGCCCCATATAACATAGCATCTAAATTCTTAAAGGAAAAATTAAGTGAGTTGCAGGAGGAAATAGAGAGCAAAACTGTAATAGTAGAAGACTTCAATTTACCCTCTCAGATATAGATAAATCTAACCGTAAAATAAACAAGAAAGAAGTTAAGTAGATGAATAGAATATGAGAAAAGTTAAATGATAGACCTCTGGAGAACATTGAAAGGTACTAGAAAGAAGTGGACCTATTCTTAGCTGAGCATGGAACTTTCACAAAAATTGATCATGTATTAGGGCAAAAAAATCTTACAAATACAGAAATACCAAATGCATCATTTTCTAACCACAATGCAATAAAATTATATTCAATAGAGGGCCTTTGAAGCATAAATAATTTAATCCTAGAGAATGGATTTGTGAAAGAACAAATCATAGAAATAATTGATAATTTCATTAAAGATAAAAAATAAGACAACATACAAAAATTTGTGGGATGCAGCCAAAGCAGTTCTTAGGGGAAATGTTATATCTCTAAATGTTCACATCAATATAAGACAGAATGAACAGATCAATGAATTTGGCATGCAACTAAAAATTAGACAACCAACAAATTAAAAACCTCTAAATAAACACCAAAATAGAAATCCTGAAAATTAAAGGAGAAATTAACAAAACTGAAAGTAAAAGCTCATTGAACTTAAAAATAAAACCAGGATCTATTTTAAACACACACACACACACACACACACGTATACACACAATAAAATAGATGAACCTTTGGCTAATTTGACTGAAAGTATTTGGAGATCTGGGTTAGGAGGCTGATGTAATGGTCACATTTTAATGGAAATCTGGATCTTCCCTGAGGGCACCACATCCCTTGTAACTCTCTTCACTGGGGGGGGGGGGGTATTCCTTCTTCCATTCCTGCAGACTCATAGATCCAGGTAGAGGAGTAGCCATACTTCTTGATCCCTACTGCTACTTTTTAATCATTCCGTCAATATCCTCTAATGGATTTTTTCTTTTCTGATCCAAACAATACATTTATATCAGACTTTCATTCATTTTGCTGTTACCTAACAACCTACAGGGCATTCTCTCAGCTTTCTCAATAATTTTAGTTTATAGCTTGTGGTATTCCTCTCCATCCTATCTTCTGTCATCATTCTCAAGAGCCTCAAAATTCATGTTAATCCATCTGATAACCTTTTTTTTTTTTTTTTTTTGGTGAGGCAATTAGGGTTAAGTAACTTGCCTAGGGTCACACAGCTAGTAAGTATCAAGTGTCTGAGGCCGGATTTGCACTCAGGTCCTTCTGAATCCAGGGCCGGTGCTTTATCCACTGTGCCACCTAGCTGCCCCCTCTGATAACCTTAACAAAAAATTACTCGACCTTTTCAACTTGACCAATTTCTTTCTCCACCCCATTTCAGTCACATATGCAGAAAGATTTTCCTTAGACTTCAGCATCCGTAGGAATTGTGTCACCTCCAAGACCTAGAACTTTGAAACCCCTCTCTCTAACCATGACATCCTACTTTTCTACCTCCCCATTTCTCCTACTCAAATTAAGCCAATTCTTCACCCTTATCTTTGGTCCTCTTGATCTATCTCCACCTCTCCCACTCTGATCTCAATTTCCTTCAGATCCAGGCTTGACCCTCTATTTTTGTCACTTTAGAGTTTCCTGAACCCAAGAATCCCTTTCTCCATTGACCTTCCCCTGTTACCAACCTGTGAATGCTTATCCCATCATCCAACTTTTGAACTCATGATTATTCAGAGCTACTAGGCAGTGCTAGCCCAAATCATGGGATTTAGCTGATTTAACCCATCACTTACTTATTCATTCCTACACAGCTAGGACCTTGATGCTACTCGACAGACCTAGAGTCTAGCTTAGCCCCTCACAGTGGCTATTCCAAGTCTTTACTTCTCTCTTCTTGACACCCATACCATACTCAGCACCCCTCCCATCCAGCAGATGACTTAGCCTTATATTTGAGAAGATTAAGGCCACCCAGCATGAGCCCCCTTAGCTCCTCTCCTTCATTTCTTAAAGCTTCCCAGCATCTTGACCTTCTCGTACCCCCTTCTCTTCAGTGTTAGGAGAAATATTTCTGTTATTCATTAAGGTTAACCTTCTACCTTTGTCTTTGGTCTTGATTTCTCCTTCATCTTGTTAGATCTTGTACAAGCTCTCCTCCCATCTCTTTCAGGCATCTTGTCATTCCTTTTCCCCTGGCTAGTTACTTCCATTTTGATTACCAACACACTTAAGTCTTCTCAATTCTAAAAAATGATCCCTTGGCCTTTCTGTCCCATCCAGTATCCATTCCACCTTTCTCCTTATCTTCACTACTAAACTTCTTTTTCTGATTCATTGTTATTTGATTTTAAGCTCCAAATTCTCTCCTTTTGCTCTCCCCTCCACTTTCACTGAAAAAGCAAGAAAAATGAAGCCTTTCAAGCAAAACAAATTCTTGCTTTAGCTTTGTCAAAAATAAATAAATAAAACAAAACCATGGACCAGCTTCCATCTGCACTGAATCCATCATTTCTCTTTTTGGAGATGGGTAGCATATTTCATCATGAGTCATCTGGAATTGTGACTGGTGTTAATCAGAATTCCTTCAAAATGGTGTGTCTTTCCAATATTGCCGTCATTGTATAAACTGTGCTCTTGGTTCTGATCACTTCATTTTGCACAACTTCCCATGTTTTCCTAGGTTTCTCTGAAACCACCCCTTCATCAATTCTTATAGAATAATAGTATTCCATCCCATTCACATACCATGACTTGTTCAGCCATTCCTTAAGTGATGGGTATCTCCTCAATTTCTAATTCCTTGCCACCCCAAAAAGGACATGCTATAAATCTTTTTGAACATATGTGTCTTTCCCTCTTTCTTTGATCTCTTTGGGGGGGGGCAGTAATAGACCTAGTAAACCACTGGTTTAAAAAGTACACTCAATTTAATAGTTTTTTGGGGGCATAGTTCCAAACTGCTTTTCAAAATTGACTGGACCATTTCATAACTCCATCAGCAGTGCATTAATGTGCCTATGTTCCCACAGCCCCTCCAGCACCTGTCATTTTCCTTTTTTAAAATCCACTTTGCCAATCTAATGAGTGTGAGGTGGTACCTCAGAATTGTTTAAATTTGCATTTCTCTAATTATTAGTGATTTAGAGTGTTTTTTTTTTCCAATTTGGCTATTGATAGCTTGGATTTCTTCCTCTAAAGACTGCCTATTAACATTCTTTTACCATTTGTCAATTGGTAAACGGCTCTTATTCTGTTGACTTTAAATCAGTTCCCTATATATCTTATAAATGATAACTTTTTTTCAAAGAAACTTACTACAAAGATTTTTTCCCTCAGTTTCCTATTTCTAATTTTAGCCAAATTGCTTTTGTTTGTGTAAAAGATCTTAAATTGTATTTAACCAAAATTGCTCACTTTATTTCTTATGAGTCTGCCTCTTGTTTGGTCATGAATTCTTCTTGTCCCATCCATAGATCTGGCCAGTAATTTCTTCCATGCTCCTCTAATTTGTTTATGTTATTATCCTTTAGGTCTAAATCACACACCCATTTGGAGCTAGTTTTGATATGTGTTGTTAGATGTTGGTTTATACCTAGTTTCCAGCAGAATCCTTTACAGTTTCCCCAACAACCTTTGTCAAATAGTGAGTTTCCCCCCTAATATCTGGGATCTTTGGATTTGTCAAATATTAGGCTTCTGTGCTCATTTGCTTCTCCTAATCTGATCCACTGATCAAGTCTCTTTCTTGCCCAGCACCAAATTGCTTTGTTAGTATAATTTGAGATCGGGTACTGCTTAGTCCCCTTTTCTTCCCTCCTTTTAAAATTGATTCCCTTGATATTCTTGATTTTTGTTTCTCCAGATGAATTTTGTTATTATTTTTTTTAGCTTTGTAAAGTGATCCTTTGATAATTTGATTAGTATGGCACTGGATAAGTGATTTAATTTAGGTAATATTGTCATTGTTATTATACTGGCTCAGCTTACCCATGAGCATACAGTTCTCCACTTATTTAGCTCTGTCTTTATTTGTGCAGAAAGTGTTTTGTAATTGCCGTCATATAGTTCCTGTGTGTGTCTCATCAGGAAGATATCCAAGTATTTCCCATAATCTGTAGTTGTTGTAAATGGGATTTCTCTTTCTATCTCTTCCTATTGGGTTGTGTTGGTAATATTTAGAAATGCTGATGATTTGTGTGAGTTTATTTTATATCCTGTAACTTTGTGGAGGTTATTAATTGTTCCAATTAGTTCTTTTTTTAGTTGACTCTCTAGGGTCCTCTAATTAAACCATCATATCAGCTGCAAAAAGTGATCATTTTGTTTCCTCTCTGCCTATGCTTATTCCTTCGATGTCTTTTTCTTGACATTACTATAGCTCACATTTCTTGCACTGTTGAATAGTAATGGCAATAATGCACAACCTTGCTTTACTCCTGATCTTATTGTAAAGACTTCTCCAGTTTATTCCCATTGCAGCTAATGTTGGGTTTTGGTTTTAGATAGATACTATTAACCATTTTGAGAAAATCTCCATTTATTCCTATGGTTTTTAATTTTTAAAAATCTTAACAGAATTTTCTTTTTTTCCAGTTATGCTTAAAGATAGTTTTCAACATTTGTTTTTATAAGATTTCGAGTTCCAAATTTTTCTCCCTCCCTCCCTTCCCTCCCCCCTCCCCAAGACAGAAAATAATTTGATATAGGTTATATATGTACAATCACATTAAACATATATATGCATTAGTCATGTTGTGGAAGAAGAATCAGAACAAAAGGGAAAAACCTTAAATAAGGAAAAAAAAAACCCAAAATATAAATAGTATGGTTCAATCTGAATTCAGATCCTACAGTTCTTTTGTCTGGGTGTGGAGAGCATTTTCCATCATGAATCCTTTGGAATTGTCTTTGCTTTCCAATTAAAAAAAATCAGGAATGAGTGTTTTATCAAAAGATATATATATATATATATGGATAATCATATTTTTTACTACTATGGTTAATTATTTTAAAAGTTTTCCTGACATTGAACCAGTCTTGTATTCATGGTATAATTCCATCCTGGCCATAGTGTATAATCTTTTTGATATGTTGCTATAGTCCCTTTGCTAATATTTTGTTTAAAATTTTTGTATCAATATTCATTAGGGACACTGGTCTATACTTCTCTTTCTCTGTTTTGACTCTCTCTGGTTTAGATATCAAGACCATATTTGTGTTATAGAAGGAATTTGGCATAACCCCTTCTTTTTCTATTTAAAAAACAGTTTATATTATATTAGACTTTATTGTTCTTTAGATATTTGATACAAATTGCTTGTAAATCCATCTGGTCCTGGTGGTTTTTTCTTGGCAAGTTCATTTATGGTTTGTTCAATTTCTTTTTCTAAGATAGGGTTAAGTACTTTCTTTCCTATTTTGTTTATCTGTGCAATTTATATTTTTATAAATTTGCATTGAGGTTAATTTAGATTGTTGGTTTTAATGGCATATAATTGGGCAAAATGGTTTCCTAATAATTTCTTTTATTTCATATTTATTGGCTGCAAATTCATCTTTTTCATGTTTGATACTGGTAATTTGGTTTTTTTAATTTTTAAATCAAATTAGTTAATGGCTTATTTCTTTTATTGTTTTAAAAAAGCTCCTAGTTTTATTTATTGATTCAATAGCTTTTTGCTCTTAATTTTGTTAAGTTCTCTTTTGATTTTCAAGAGTACTATTTTGGTATTTAATTGGAGGTTTTTAATTTGTTGGTTTTCTGGTTTTTTTTCAGTTGCATGCCAAATTCTTTGATTTACTCTTTCTCTCTTTTATTAATGAAAATGGTTAGAAATGTAAATTTTCCCTAAAGCGTTGATTTGTCTCCATCTAAAAGTTTTTGGAATTCTGCCTCATTGTTGTCATTATCTTTAATGAAATTATCAATTATTTCTATGATTTGTTATTTGATACACTCATTCTTTAGGATTAAGTTATTTAGTTTTCAATTAATGTTTAATCTTTGCTTCAAAAACCCTTTACTGAATATAATTTTATTGCATTATGATTGATAAAAGATGCATTTAATATTATTGCATTTATTTGTAAAGTTTTTATGTCCTAATATAATATCAATTTTTGTGAAGGTACGACATGCACAGCTGAGAAATAGGTATGTTCCTTTCTATTCTTATTCAATATTCTCCAGAGGTCTAACAAATCTTACTTTTCCAAAATTCTATTTAGATCCTTGATTTCTTTTTTCTTTTCTTTTTTTTTTGTTAGTTTTACTTAAGTTTGATAGGGGTAAGTTGAGTTCCCCCACTATTATAGTTTTGTTGTCTATTTTTCCCTGTAAATCATTTAAGTTTTCCTTTAAGAATTTATATTCTATGCCATTTGATCCAGTGTTTATATTGATGCTAATTTCATTTTTTACTATACTTTTCAGCATAATATAGCTTCCATGTGCATCTCTTTTAATTAAGTCAAGTGTTGCCTACTCCTCCCACCCCATCTTGAGTATGATGAGGGAAGGAGGAAGGGAAGAAAATAAACATTTACATAGTATCTACTATGCTTCAAGCACTGTAGTAAGCATTTTACAAATATTATCTCATTTGATCCTCCCAACAACTTTCTGTGTCTCTCTGTGCTTAATGTATCTCACTGTCTCTCTTTGGAATTCCCTATTCACAAATAATGAAGCCCACAGAGCCAGACTGCTCACTTCATATAGTGAGTAAATTGAAAACTAATTAAACAGAAATTGTGGGGGAAGCTAGCTGGTGCAGTGGATAGAGCACTGGCCCTGAATTCAGGAGGACCTGAGTTCAAATCCAGCCTCAGACACTTTAAACTTACTAGCTGTGTGACCCTGGCCAAGTCACCTAACCCTCATTTCCCTGCAAAAACAAAACAAAGCAAAACACCAAAAAAACCCCCACAGAAATTGTAAATGAACTTTAAGGGACAAGAAAACTTTAAATTTAATATTTTCCCCTCTTTCAAGATAGATATCCTGCTTCTTCTAATGTTTTCCCTCCAGCTTAGAGGAAAAAAACAACTTTATCCCTTTAAGACTCAACTAAATTGGGGCAGCTAGGTGGCACAATGGATAAACTCATAAAAATGAATGCTAAAAACTGTCTTTAAATATAATTGGGTAAGCACTGGCCCTGGAGTCAGGAGGACCTGAGTTCAAATCCAGCCTCAGACACTTAACACTTAGTAGCTGTATGACCCTGGGCAAGTCACTTAACCCCAATTGCCTCACAAAAAACAGAAAAACAAAAAAAAGACTTAACGAAATTCCTGTATCTCCCAGAAGCTCATCTAGCCAGGTGCTGATGAACCTTCTCTTCTCTTCTCTTCTCTTTTCTTTTCTTTTTTTTTGGTGGGGCAATTGGGGTTAAGTGACTTGCCCAGGGTCACACAGCTAGTAAGTGTCAAGTGTCTGAGATCAGATTTGAACTCAGGTCCTCCTGACTCCAGGGCCAGTGCTTACCCAATTATATTTAAAGACAGTTTTTAGCATTCATTTTTATGAGTTCCAAATTTTTCTCCCTCCCTCCCCTCCCCTCTTCCTAAAATGGTAAGCAATTTTATATAGGTTATATATGTGCAATTATATAAAGTATATTTCCATATAAGTCACAGTTGTCAGTTGTGAAAGAAGAAACAGACCAAAAGGAAAAAAAACGCACAAAAAATAAAGTGAAAAAAATATGCTTTGATCTGCATTCAGAGTCCATAAGTTCTTTACATGATGCATTTCTTAATTGATCCTAGGATAGGGACGCTAGGTGGCGCTGTGGATAGAGTCAGGAGTCAGACCTTAGGGTCAGGAGGACCTGAGTTCAAATTCAGCCTCAGACACTTGACACTTACTAGTTGTGTGACCCTGGACAAGTCACTTAACCCCAATTGCCTCAAACATCCGGGTCCATCTCCAGTCGTCCTGATTTTATCTATCTATCTATCTCTATCTCTATCTCTATCTCTATCTCTATCTCTATCTCTATATCTTGCCACCGGACCCAGATGGCTCTGGAGGAGTGAGGCTGGTGACTTTGCATAACTCTCACTCACTTAAATCTAATTCACTGCAAGTCATGACATCACCTCCTAATGTCATGATCCTGTTTGAGAATGAAGGACAAACAACAACAAGAAGACAAGATCCTAGCTTTATTTGTTGCTGTGTCACACTGTTAAGCTTAAAGGATGCAAATCCTCAGATTTTGTTATATGAGCTTTTCAGCTCCCCTATCTTGGCCTTAGAAGGTTTAGTTCTTGGACCCAAGCAAAGAAGTCTAAATTTGTTTCTACTGCACTTTATCTTAGTAGAGTAGACCTAGCCTTCTAGGCTGCTGAAATCAATTTTACAAAAATAAGAGCCATTCTACAATTGACAAATGGTCAAAGTATATGAACAGGCAGTTTTCAGACAAAGAAATCAAACTTATCTATAGTCATATGAAAAAATACTCTAAGTCACCATTGATTAGAGAAATGAAAATTAAAACAACTTTGAGGTAACACCTCACATCTATCATATTGGCCAACATGACATAAAAGGGAAATGACAAAGCTGGAGAGGATGTGGAAAAGGCACTTTTGGTGGAGTTGTGAGCTGGTTCAACCATTCTGAAAAGCAATTTGGAACTATGCCCAAAGAGGTATAAAACTGCATACCCTTTGATCCACAACTAGGTGTGAATCCCAAAGAGAAAGGAAAAGGACCTATGTGTATAAAAATATTTATAGACACTCTTTTATGATGGCAAAGAATTGGAAATCAAGGAGATGTCCATCAACTTGGGGGAATGGCTGACCAAGTTGTATATGATTGTGATGGAGTACTACTGTTCTGTGGGAAGGCCTATGTGAATTATTTCCAGAGTGAAGCAAGCAGAACCAGAACATTGTTGTACACAGTAACAGCAATATTGTAATGATGATCAACTCTGAAAGATTTAATTACTCTGATCAATTCAATAATTCAAGACAATTCCAAAGGACTCGTGATGAAAAATGCTTTTCCCCTCCAGAGAGAGAGAACTGATGGACTCTCAGCAAATTCAAGTATAATTTTTTCACTTTCTTTATTTTTCTTGCTTTTTTGCGACATAGCTAATATGGAAATATATTGCCTATGATTTCACATGTATAATTGATATCATATTGCTTGCCTTCTTGATGGGTGGGTGAGTGACTGAATGGAGGGAGGGAATTTGCAATTCAACATTTACCACTTTAAAAGAACAGTGAAAAATTTAGAAAAAAACAATACGTTAAAGAAATTAAAGAAGAAAAAAGAAAAAAAGAATTTATCTATATTTTCTATTTAATTGACTGCTTACATATTGTTTCTCCTCAGCAAACAACAAATTCCTTGAGAGAAAAGGCTGGTTTTATGTTTGTCTTTGCATCTCTAGTGCCTAGCACCTAGTAGGCACTTAAGGAATTCTCTTTGAACTGAATACAAGTCACTTACTCTCCCTAGGCTGGGTTCCTTTATCTGTCATATGAGGATATTGGACTAGTCTCTCATCCTATAAAGTGAATTGCATAATGTGTTAGTAGATTCTCTTAGCTCTTTCCTCCTTATGTGCCTTTACTCAGGTTGCTGCTCTTTCCTGGAATGCCTTTTGCTCCTCCAAATCCTAGCTTTCCTTTTGCTGCACAGCGCAAGGCACCATCTTTCCTATGCAAGTTTTCCTGACTACTTCAACTCCCCAGGGATCTCCCTCCTTTCCCAACTTCTCTAGCACGCGGAGTCTGTGTACTGCCATGTGGCAATTAATTTTATTTTAATGTTGTTCACTGGAAATTCAGAAACACTGGGCACTCAGGAGAATCAAAATTATAACTAACTTAACGGCTAATAGAAAGGTACGGGGAGACAGTGGGCTGGAGGATATTACCCACGATGACTTGCATTTAAAAAGAGAAGTGAGAGACTTAACCAAGAACAAACACCACGAGCAGAGCATATGGAGACTGAATCTGACCAGAAAGGGGGAGGGGCAACTCCTACAGTGAAAGTGACAGACAACAGATGGACAGACTGGGCATAGCCTTGGTACCCCTGCAGAGCGCAGTCAACCAGAGGAAAATTTCCAGTGCCCTGGGTGGACCCTGTCCTGAGGATTCAGGGGAAGACATAAATAAGAATTTGAAAAGATGGAAAGATTTGGGAGGATGGAGGGGGAGGGGGTCGATCTCTATCTCTGACCTCCTCTCCCTTCCTACCACCAACACCTTATTACAGGGCCCTCATCACCACCCATCTGGACCATTGCAACCCCAACAGGTCCTCCAGCCTGTGCTCTTTCCATCATCTAATCATTTACAATCAAGCCAAAAATAAGCTCCCTCATGCCTGGATCTGGTCATATTATTCCCCGACTCAAAACTTTGTAATGGCTCCCTGTTACCTTCTAAGTAAGTCCACTCTCCTTTCCCTGGCATTCAAGGCCTTCTACAATCTGTTGCTGTCCTATCTTTCCAGACTTATGTGATGCCTTTCCCCTCCACACACTTTAATACTCTAGCCAAACTGGTTTTTTTTTTTTTTGGTGTCTTCCCCCACACCTTGTATTTGTCAACTTTTTTTTAATTTGTCAACTCTTTGAGTTGAGCCTTTCCCTTTTGTAAATAACTGCTTTCTTTGGCATTTATTTGTGAAAAGCATAAAATAGGACTCACGAGCCCTCATAAGACTTGCTGATTTAGTGCAAGGTGGAACCTTAGAGATCATTTACCAGCCAGATTATCACCCAATTGAGGAAACCATGGTCCAGAGATGGGAAAGAGTTTGCCCAAGGCACACAGCAGAACAGTTCCTCTGATTACAATTTCAATGCTCTTTTTTACTGTAATGGGTTAGATCTATGCTACTATAAGTTCCTGAGGGTAAAAGTCCCTCCTTTCTGAAAAAAAAAAGGTTGAATTCAGCGGTAGAAGTCAGGACTTGAACTCAGTACTTTCTGAATCCAACTCCATCACCCTTGCCACTACCTCCCAGTAGTTAGATCTCCCTATAAGAGACCATATCCTGTGGATGTATGAGAATGGAGTTGAACTATCATATCATCTATATTATCACCTATCCCATCTGGTAGGACCTGAAGAAAAGCCAATGTTCTGAATAATGGGATAAGTCAAGATAGTGTCTTTCCCACTTAATTATGATCTAGGCTCAGGACTCCAGGATTATGCCACGATCCGTTTACACAAGAAATTAAGTTGAAGATTGGTATGTAATATTAAAATGTTAAATACTGGCAGACAGTCAAAATAATGAAGGTGGAAAGCTCTGCATCATCCCATGGTGTCATGCCCAATGTAGTGTTCAGTTGTTAGAAGGATTGATCCCTGCATCCAATTATCTGGGAAATCATTTCGGCTCCTTGGAACTTGAAGCATTTCAAAGCTATCAGAGGGTTCTGCAGCACCCCAAACCAGTCTCCCCTCAAGAGGCCTGAGAACATTTCTTCCAGTATTGAGTGGTTTGGGGTCAAGCTGGCCAAGTAGTCCAGTAGTTAGGGATGAGAAGGAAAGCCTGATGTCAGTAAGAGGATTTTGCTAATTTGTTGCAGCCTATTTGTGTTATTTTCCCACAAACATGAGGTCCATGTGAAAATAATCCCAGATTGTTAGTTGTTTGCCATCTCAATGCAAATAATTAGTGTGTAATGAGGCTGGCAAAGAAGCAGAGGAGGGAGGGGAGAGAGAGAGAGAGAGAGAGAGAGAGAGAGAGAGAGAGAGAGAGAGAGAGAGAGAGAGAGAGAGAGAGAGAGGAGAAGAAGAAGAAGAAGAAGAAGAAGGAGGAGGAGGAGGAGGAGGAGAGGGGGAAGGGAGGGAGGGAGGAAGAGAGAGAGAGAGAGGTGCATAGCCATGTTCTAGAGGGAGAGTGTTGCCGGGGAAAGAAAACCAGATGTGGAGTCAGTGAGGTTGGGCCTTCCTAGTGGTGTGATCTTGGAAAGCTACTTTCTGGATTCAGGCTTTAGGTTCGTCATCTCTCCAATAAGGGAATTGGTTGAGATGACCTCCGAAAGAAATCCTTTCCATCTCTGAATCCACGATCCAGTGTCATCTACCATGGCCAGACCTTACCTGGACAATTGTCCCTGGGTGACGTATTTTTGAGAGGACAGCATGGAGCCTGAAGGTGGCATCCAGAGGAGCGTGCCCAAGATGATGTCTGTACCATAAAAGGTGGAAGGAAGGGGGGCTGTTTAGTCTGCAGAAGAGAAGGGTTGGGGGTGTGGGGGCGCTGCCTTCTTATATTTGCAAGGCTGTCATGTGGAAGAGAATAGATTTGTTCTTCATCTCGGAGCATCGTAATTACATTCCAATAAATAGAGCTGTCTCACAATCAACAGTCAGCAGAAGAGAGTGAGTTCTCTCAATGAAGGTTCTACACTTCATTGATTTAGAACCGGAGAGCACCCCCAATGGTCATCTAGTTGGACCCCCTTGTTTGACAGAGCAGGGAACTGAAACCCAAAGAGAGGTCAAATGACTTGTACAAGGTCACACAACATTCTAAAGCAGAGGCTAGATAAGCACAAGTCATGGTGTAGTCAAAGGGATAGCAAAAAGTTTGTTCAGGATGGTGTGATTACGATGTCAAATTTTATGGGTTTATAGCCTCAACCCCAGACTGAGCTGTAGTTCTAGCCCTGGCCCCAAGTAGAACCCTAGCCCACTTGGCCAAGCCCACCCAGGTAGTAAAGACCAGGGCTGGGAGGCAAAGCTGGGTTCTCTCATTTGCAAAGTTTCCTCCAGTTGGGCATTGACATTTAACTATATAATGCTTTGGATGCTAATGCCTGCTTGGCAGTCTGTCCCCTCCCTCCCCCTCAGCCTCTCCCCCATCTTCGTCAGCATGCTCAAACCAGTGTTAGTTGTCACTGGCCGGGGCTCTAGGGGCGCAGTCTGCGTGGGCACTGACGCCAACCTGCGTAGCATCTCATAGCTTGCCCCGGAGGGAATTTCCACATTGCATATTACACATCCTCACGGGGCTCACAGCCACTATTCATAAGCTGGCCCATGAAATATTGATGCGGCAGAGAGTCAATAACATGGGGCAATGGATAAATATTTATTGGGGCAGTCACGACACTGTATTTGCTCAGGGAATTCAATCAAGATTTGCCCAACGACTGCGTTTGGATGTTAAATGAGCTTGTTCCAAGTCATAGAATTATAACATCATTGCATGTTGGGGCGAGAAGAGACTTAGGATTCATCTAGTCCGTGCTCCCACCCCTTGGACAGAAAGGGAAACTGAGGCCCAGGAAGGGGCTAAGGCTTGCCCAAGGTCATGCAGCTAGGAAGAGGTACAACTGGGATCTGAACTTAGCACAGGCTTATTGAATTGCAAGGCTTGAAGGAATATTAGGGATCATATAGTCTGGGAGTTCTGAACCTAGAATCTCTTTATTTTATTTCTCCATGAATATGCATGGTGAATTGGAGAATTTATTTTCTTTGAATATTTGAATAAGGGATTCAAATCTCTTATTTTATATTGAATAGGGGATTTGGGAAGTCTTGCAGAAAGCCAAGGGGGACAGGCACTGCAAAAAAAGTTGAGAACCTTTGATTTTGTCCAGTCATTTACTAGATGAGGAAACTGAGGCTGAGGGAGGGGAGCCACTTGCCTAAGGTTAGTAGTTAGAAGCTGAGGTGGGGGCGGGGGGGAGAGGAAAAGAGGGGAATCATTCAAGCAGTGTGCTGGTAAATGTTTAACAACAGGCTGGATGTGTGTGTAAGACACACTTTTGGGGGGGGCAGAGCAGTGAGGGTTAAGTGACTTGCCCAGGGTCACACAGTAAGTGTCAAGTGTCTGAGGCGGGATTTGAACTCAGGTCCTCCCGAATCCAGGGCCAGTGCTTTATCCATGCACTACCTAGCTGCCCCCAAGACACACTTTTAAATTTAATCTGCATTAACATTTTTTCCCGTCCTTTCTTAAATCTGGATAATCAACAAAACAATAAAGCAAGCCCTTGATTTGGAGAGTTCCCCCATTTCCAAGATGTAAATGCTCACAATGAAATTTAATTATTGTCTGCTTCAGAGCTTGAGTGTGAAGATAAGACAACTCAGTCTTATTTTTCTGGGGAAATGAGGGTTAAGTGACTTGCCCAGGGTCACACAGCTAGTAAGTGTCAGGTGTCTGAGGCTGGATTTGAACTCAGGTCCTCCTGAATCCAGGACCAGTGCTTTATCCACTGCGCCACCTAGCTGCCCCCAAGACAACTCAGTCTTTAGCTTTTCTCCTCTAGCAAAAAACAAGGCAGGCCCTGTGCCACAGGACTGGCACGATGCCTGTTTCTCCTCCTCCTCTTCCTTCTCCTCCATCTTCTCCAGTGATGTGGGGAGCTCTGTGTGTGGAAAGTCCTTTCACTAATGCCTTCAGCACCACACCTCTAATGGATAGTTCTAGAGGGTTGACCAAGACATTGAGGAGTTAAGGGACTGGCCCAGGTGTGTCACAAGTGAGACTTGAAGCCAGGTCTTCCTGACTTCAAGGCTGGCTCTTCTGCCATGCCGCCTTTCATCTCCCACCTAAAAGATGATGAAATCCTTGGCTTAGAAGTGGTTATCTGTATGGTATAAGGCTTCTCCTGGCCTGACGCTCTTCCCCCAATGGTCTTGAATTTCCCATCATCACAAACACTCATATATCATTTAGAGATATTTACTTTAACTAAGTTGAGGTTATATTACTCGGGAGGGGCTGCATTAAGTAGTAAATGCATTCCTGAGGATTAATTTATCTGATTAACCCCCCCACACACACACACACTGCTTACTGTTACCTAGCAGAAATCAGAACTCCTAGACTTCTTATGCAAAGAAAGAAATTCTTCATTAGGAACTGGGTAAGAGCAAAGGGATCCCACTTCCTTAGCCAGACCTGAAGTTCTCCAGGCAGGTGTTCATCTCACTTCTTCACTCAGAGAGAAAAATGATCTCTGTGTTAGCCTGTCTGCCAGGGTCTGTGTCTGCTCGTCCCTATGTCTATCCTGGGCCTTGTGTGTCTATTTGTCCCTATTTCGCCTATACCCTTCTCTTCATGTGTCCTTTTCCCTGTGCGTCTAGCTATCTCTGTCAGTCTGTGCCTGTCTCTGTATGTGTCCAGTATCTAGAGCCCTGGGATCCCGACCTTTGCTTTTCTCCCTCTCCCCAAATCAAAATTGCCCTGTCCTGGTTCCCATCCCCTCAGGACCCTGCTCTCTGCTACATAGATCTCTGAATTCCCCTTCCCAAGTAATTCCCTGTTTAACAAGGCCGACTGATTTCTTCCTTCCCTTGAGAGGCACCCAAAGGTGAAATGTGAGTCTACCATGCAGGATGGATGGAGGAGAGAATTTTGGGGGAGCTGGCAGCGGGGGAACCTTTGCATGTTGCCCGAGTGTCAGACTGGCTCTGGGATTATGGGCTGAGACAGTCTGAGACCTGCTGGCTTCTGAGAAAAGACTCAGACAGTAATAATAACAGCATCAATAACAGCAACAATTCCCATTTCAAGAAGGTTTCAAAGGTTTTTTTTAAAAAAATGCTTCTTCTGCTGCACCATTCAGGTAGATGGTTCAGGGATTTTAATCGTCTCTGTGTTTTATGGATGTGAGGAGACAGCAGCCCAGAGAGAGGCAAGTATTTTGCATAGACTCTACTTGGCCAGTCACAGAAAGACAGTGCCAGAGCTGGGATGGACCTCAGAGACTACCAAGGGCAACCCCCTGGTTTTACTGAGAAACAAACTGAGGCATTCCAGGGAAGTAAAGTGACTTGTCCTAGGTCACACGGGTAGCAAACGTCTTAAAGCAAATTTGAACCCGGGTCCTCAGTCTTTAAAGTTACTGTGCTTTCCACTGCAATTGTCAGAAGTGGGACTCAACTGGGCATCTTCTGAAGGAAAGACAATGATCTTTCCACTATACTGCTCTACCTCAAAAATCAAGGAAACAAACCCCTTCCTTCTTTTGTTCCTGTGATTGTCCAGTCATTTTCAATCATGTCCAACTCTTGGTGACCCCATTTGGGGTTTTCTTGGCAGAGATACTGGAGTGGTTCGCCATTTCCTTCTCTAGCCCATTTTACAGATGAGGAAACTGAGGCAGACAGAGGTTCAGTGACTTGCCTAGGGTCACACAGCTAGGGAGTGCCTGAAGGGAGGGTTGAATTTAGGAAGATGAGTCTTCCTGACTCCAGACTTGGCACTTTATCCCCTGCATTATCTAACTGTCCTCCTAACTGTTCCTAAAAAACCTTTATTTCCAAATCTACCTCACTTCTTTCCCTCCCCATGAGAGTTATCCCTTATAAACAAAGAATAATTAAAGAGAGAAAAAACGGGGCAGCTAGGTGGAGCAGTGGATAGAGCACTGGCCCTGGATTCAGGAAGACCTGAGTTCAAATCTGGCCTCAGACACTTGACACTTACTAGCTGTGTGACCCTGGGCAAGTCACTTAACCCCAATTGCCTCAGCAAAAAAAAAATTAACAAAAACAAAAACATAAAAAGAGAAAAAACATGTCAATAATTCTAAATAACAGATCAACTGATAGTATATGTAGTCTTCCACAGCCATAGCCCCTCACCTTTGCAAAGAAAGGAGGGAGATGCCTTTTCTCCTCTATTCTTCCGGGTCAAACTTGGTCCTAATTACACGGTTTGAGCTCCTTTCTAACCTTCCTCAAGAGTCCCAGATCCTTTTCATCCTCCATCTTGATTCCTCTTTCTGTTTTAAAGTGCTTTATTCTCTTTTAAAAAATGATCGGTCTACTTTTTTTTTTCTTTGTCATCACTGTCACCCAATTCCTTCCCTCCCAGACTCATGCTCCCAGCCCTACCCCCCATGCCTTCTTGGCCATGAAGAAATTGAATCCTGGGAAAAGAACCCTGGCTATGGAAGTAGAGACCTTGGGCTTGAACCTTGACTTTGTTCTTGCTAGCTGGATGACCTTGGCCAAATCCCTGGCCCTCTCTGGGCCTCAGTTTTTTCCTTTGTAAAATGGGAAGAATAACACACTACCTGCCTCACAGGGAGGTACGTGTGTGTGTGTGTGTGTGTTGGGACAATTAGGTTGGAAGCTATTAAAGTGCTGCAGGTCTAGGGGTGGTTTTGTATGCCCAGTTCCAAGCATAGTCCTTGGCACATAGTAGGCATTTAATCAATGCTTTTTGATTGATTGAAGGGCACACCCGACCACCCCCCTAGCGAATGGAAAGGAAAGGAATTGATTTTCTGCTTTGCTCTCCTGCCTAGCTGAATTACCCCCTAAAATCCCCTTCTCTTCTCTCTCTGTTTCTCTCCCTCTGGTTCTGTCTCCATCTCTGTCTCCGTCTCTGTCTCTCCCGTCTTTCTCCCTCCCTCCTTCTTCCTCTCTCCTCCCTCTCCCCTTACTCCCTCTCCATCCCCCTCTTTCTCTTTCTCTTCACCCCCTTTCCCTCTCCTGCCCCTTGGTATTTGAAGCCATCATGTTGCTGATCCTGGACACAGATTACATTCCCCATTCATCTTGGACAGAGAAATGGTTCCCCAGGCATGATGGGGGAATTCATCAGCCTCCAGACAAGGACTAACAATTTATTTCTGAAAAAATAACGCGCCCTGGCTAGCTCTCCACTTGCCCAGACAATTGGGGTGGCACACTGAATGGCCCCGGAAGCTGGGCCCCCAGGTCAGGATTAGATCCCCGGCTGATTGCTAGATCTTTGCGGGAGGAGGGGGAAGAGGAGGAGGCTGAGCTAGTAAGAGCCACCACTTTACTTTGGGAGAGTGTTTTTCACTTTGATAAATTGGAAAGCGAATGACTTCCCTTCTGTGAGATTGCTGCAGCCTCACAAATCATCATCCCCATTGTACAAATGAAGACACTGAGCCTCAGCCAGCTACTGGGACTTGAATGTCACCCAATTCTTTAGAGAAGGAGAAGCTCCGCTCTCCTGAATTCCAGCCGTGAGGACTCTTTTGTCCCCAGACTCTACTTGAACTTCCCCCTGGGGGCTTCATGGCCTCCCTTTATCTTCTCTTGAGGGGGCTGAGAATTCACCCAAATGGCTACACTAGAGGACACGGGTCCCATTCACTCAACAAAGTGCCTACTGTGTACAAAGAACCCTGTGCTGGGCACTGGATGACATCACTCATTCAGTAAGCATGTATTAAGTTTCTTTTCTTTTCTTTGGTGAGGCAATTGGGGTTAAGTGACTTGCCCAGGGTCATACAGCTAGTAAGTGTTAAGCGTCTGAGGTTGGATTTAAACTCAGGTCCTCCTGAATCCAGGGCCGGTGCTTTATCCACTGTGCCACTTAGCTTCCCCTGTGTATATTAAGTTTTTACCAAATAAGAAGCACTGTTCTGGGCGTGAGGTTATAAATAAAAAGCAAGTCTCTGCCCTCAAGTAACTTACATTCTTCCAAGGGAGTCAAGGTGCACATAAATATACATACACGTTACATGGAGTGGATGAAACAGTCAAGTCACAATGTAGATGGAATTCCTGGCCTGGAGTCAGTAAGATCTGAGTTTAAATTCTGCTGCAGACACTTACTAGTTGTGAGACCCTGTCACTTAAGCCTGCTTGCCTCAGTTTCCTCATCTGTAAAATGGGAGTAGTAATAGCACCTACGTCCCAGGGTTGTTGTGAGGTTCAAATGACATAGTTGTAAAGTGCCTAGAACATAGTAAGTGCTGTAAAAATGTTAGCTACTGTATTATTATTGAATGAGATATTATTTATAAAGTGCTTAGAATAGTGTCTGGCACATAGTAATTTCTTAATAAATGCTTGTTCCCCTTTCCCCTTCCTCCAGTCTTAAAAGGGAAGGTACTAGCAGGTGAGAGGAGAGGGGGCCAGTAGAGGCCTTCTGCTGAAATGTGAGCTAAGTCTTAAAGAAATCCAGGGCTTCTAAGAAGGAGGAGTGGGGCATGGGAGATGAGTGCAAAGGCTTGGAGATGGGAGGTATAACAGCAAATAGGCCAATGCAGCTGAACCCTAGGGTGTAGGGGTGGGTAATAAATAAATAAACAAGCAAATAAATAAATAAACAGACAAACAAACAAATAAATAAATATGAACACTGGAAAATAGGAAGAGACCAGGTTAAGAAGAACTTTAAATACCAAATAGAACTGTTATTTCACTAAATCAACAAGTGTACAGTAAGTGCCTACTATGAGCCAGGCACTGTACTGGGTTCTGAGAATGCAGAGACAAAAGTAGCACAGTCCCTGCCCTTTAAGGGGCCACACACCTACATGGTTACAAGTAAATGGGGCATAGGGGGCATTAACAGCCTGGCATTGATCCAGAAAAGCTTTAGGTACAAAGAGCCCAGTTGGGGGAGGGTGGGGGCTTAGGGGATAACTGTAATAGGCAATACTAATGCTAGATGCTTCAAAGGCATGCTAAGCAAAGCCCTTTGTGAAGGACAAATGAGAAGGGCGTGGAGGTGAGGAGGACAGAAAGGACACTTTCAGGGAGGAGGTAGCATCTGAGTTGGATTGTGCAGCCTGGAAGGAACAGGAAGGAGGGCAGACATTTCAGGTATAGGGAAAAGAGTGAACAAAGGTGTGCAGGTGGGCAAGCACAGGCATTCATTCAGGAGACGCCAGAGGGCAGTCAATGTGTCATAGGAGATATGGCGGTGGACTTGGAGTTAGGAAAACTTGGATTCAAATACTTCCTTAGGAACTCACTAGCCGTGGAACCCTGGGCAAATCACTTTAGCCTCACTCTCCTCATCTGGAAAATGGGGATAATGATAGCACACAGCTCATAGGGTTGTGGTGAGGCTCAAATGAGATGGGATATTTAAAGCATTTTGTAAGTCATAAAGCATTATATAAAAACAAATTATTATGGGAGGCAGTGTGGCATTGTGGTGGTGTAGTGGCTAGAGTTAGCCTAGAGTCAGAAAGACTTGAGTTCCAATCCAGCCTCAGATACTTATTAGCTTTGTCACCCTGTGCAAGTCATTTTTTTTAAGTGAGGCAATTGGGGTTAAGTGACTTGCCCAGGGTCACACAGCTAGTAAGTATTAAGTGTCTGAGGCTGGATTTGAACTCAGGTACTCCTGACTCCAGGGCCGGTGCTCTATCCACTGCACCACCTAACTGCCCCACTGTGCAAGTCATTTAAACCGGTTTACCTTAGTTTCCTCATCTGTCAAATGAGCTGGAGAAGGAAAAAGCAAAACGCTCCAGTATCTTTGCCAAGAAAACCACAAATGGAGTCACAAAAAGTCAGACACAACTGAAAATAAGTGAACAGCAACAACAAGCAGCATAGTGAATCTCTTATATCCATATAATACACAAGCAACCTAAGAGCAGGGACTGCGTTATTTTTGTCTTTATATTCCCAGAACTGAGCTTTTGTTGAAGGAGGGAAGATCTATCTCCGAGAAATACTGATTGTGGGATCCTGGGCAAGTTGCTGAAGGGGCTGCCTAGATTTGGTGGAGGGAGCTTCCTCCTCTAGGAGTTCCCTAGACCACTGAAATCACAAGTCCATTTTGTAACTGCTTTATTGTTGTTGTTGTTATTTTTGTGTTCTTGTGTTGTTATATTTGTGTTTCTTTCTGTTTTTGTGTTCTTGTATTGTTGTTTTTGTGTTCTTGTTGTATTGTTGTTCTTGTATTCTTGTGTTATGTTTGTGTTCTTGTTGTGTTGTTATTTTTGTGTTCTTGTATTATTATATTTGTATTCTTGTTGTGTTGTTATTTTGTGTTCTTGTTGTATTGTTATTTTTTTGTTCTTGTTGCATTGTTATGTTTGTGTTCTTGTTGTATTGTTATGTTTGTGTTCTTGTTCTGTTATATTTGTGTTCTTGTTGTGTTGTTATATTTGTGTTCTTGTTGTATTGTTATTTTGAGTTCTTGTTGTGTGGTTATATTTGTGTTCTTGTTGTGTGGTTACATTTGTGCTCTTGTGTTGTTACATTTGTGTTCTTGTTGTGTTGTTACTTTTGTGTTCTTGTGCTGTTATTTTTGTGTTCTTATTGTATTTTTATGTTTTTGTTCTTGTTGTGTTGTTATATTTGTGTTCTCATTGTGTTGTTATGTTTTTGTTCTTGTGTTATGTTTGTGTTCTTATTTTGTTGTTACTTTTGTATTCTTATTGTGCTGTTACTTTGTGTTCTTGTTGTATTGTTATGTTTTTGTTCCTGTGTTGTTATGTTTGTATTTTTGTTGTGTTATTTTGTGTTCTTGTGTTGTTACTTTTGTGTTGTTGTTATTGTTGTTAGGTAGGAGCATCAAGTGTATGCAGGAGTAATATGAGACAATAGCTGGAGAGATGGTGTGCCCTAGTGAATACAGAGCTACTCTTGGAGTCAGAAAGAAGACCTGATTCCTCGTCCCACCTCAGACACTGGCTGACCCATGTGGCTCTGGGCAAATGCCTTAACTTCTCAGTGCCCTGTGCAGCTCTCCAAGGCTCTCTGTTTTGGAGAGGGAGCTGGCCTGCCCTGGTAGAGGGAGCTCCCTGTGCCACTGAAATCACAGGGCCAGCCCCTACGTGGCTTGCTCTGGTCCAGGTGATTTATGGCATGCCACAGTGCCTAGGAGGTCGGCCTTGGAATCAGGAAGATCCTGGCCTTTGACAGGGAGTAGATGGGGGCCCCTGCCTGTGCAAGTCCCCCAGCTACAGTGGCCAAAGGCAACTCTAGGACTGGAAGTTGCAGATCATTTGCTTGCCTGGATTGGGAGAAGGAGCATCCTCCTTGGGAATGCCCTTCTTCTTTGAAATCACAGGGCAGAGGTGGTTGTGCCACGTACCATGTTAGATGGGGGCACAAAGAAGAAAATGGAGCAGCCTCTTCCTGCAAGCACCTTGCATCCTATTGAGGAAGACACCACACTCACATATACACTTATAGGATCATATATATGAATGCATTATATATGTGAATATAGCACATATATCATATATATCATATACATACATATATGGAACTCTCCGAGTTTATACATATATAATACATAGAATATAGGAATTCTCTTTCGATATATACATATACATATTTCCTCCTTTAAAGCTCATTCACTCTATTATATCATTCAGAACCTTGTTGATATCAGCCATGGGCATCCATGGCTGTGGCCCTCCCTCCTTTCAAGGAGTTAAGCTCAGTCCCTGATTCACTGTGCTCCTCTTCATTTGGATACCTGCCCTCATACTTAGGGACTGAATATAGGACTTCATACACATCAATTTCCCAATTCATCAAGGTCTTCACCCCACCTTAGCCACTCATAGGGGTGTTCATCCTTTAGGTCTCACTATCACCTAGAACCATTCTCTTTCCATGTTCTTGAATTCAGAATCTCCTCTGAGCATAACCTCCATCCCTCCCTCTGTTTCCCTCCTCTTAAACCTGTTCTGCATCTTCATTATGGCCTCCCATCCCACTCCACTCATTTGACCAAATGTTCCTGGTTCTCTCAGTCCATCACCCCTGCTCTGGCCTCACTTTCCTCCCTTCAGAGTTCAAATGTACACTGGATTTCCACCCTTGAATAATTTGTCTCCTTGTTCTACCATCATCCGAGCTCTACTAATCCTCAACCCTAAGTTACCCCCCATCTGCCTCCTGTTCTGCTGAATGAATGTAGCTTCAGTGAGGCAAACAACAGGCCCCAATGAATCCACTTCAAATTCATATGAAGCAATCATTCTCGTCATCTTGGATTGACCTATTCCACAGAGGCTGGTTAAAATATTTTCTGCTCAAGCCTGCTTTTCCCACCCCCTCTTTCTCAGAACAAGACCTTGGCTCACCCTTTACTGAGAAAACGGGGCCCATCTGTCATGAGGCCCATGCCATCTCTCTTGCTCCTCACATCAAAATCCCTCTTTATTTTCACCTATCCTCTTTTCGTTTGCTTCAGGTTCTGAAGACATTCTCGTCCTTGCCAAGGCCAACCCCTCTGCTTGTGCCCTTAATCTCATTCCCTCCCATCTTGTTCATTCTTCATTTTCCAAAGAGGACCAATGGTATTGTGGGTGATATCGTGACTTGCTTGTGAATTGGAGTTAAGTGAGGCAGAGTTGCCCAAAGTCATCAGCCTTACTTACTCTCTCTTCCTGAGTTATCGAAGTCCAGTGGCAGGATAAAAGTCAAGATGACTGGTGATAAAAACAAACAAACAAACAAACAAGATGACCAGTGATGGCCTGGGATGCAGTGGATGACCATCTTAGAGGAGTTCAGGACCATGAATTTAGAACTAGAAAGGACATCAAAGACCATCTAGTCCAACTTTCACATTTTACAGATAAGGGAAATGAGGCTCAGGAGGTGAAGTGACTTAGGATCACAGGATCATGGATCTAGAGCTTGAAGGGACCTCAGATTTCATGTAGACTAATTTTACAGCTGAGGAAACTGAGACCCAGGAAGGAAAGTGGCTTGTCCAAGGTCACACTTCATGAATCATAAGCAAAGATAGAAAGCTCCTCTGATACCCTGTCCGCACTGATAATTCCCTCCCTCTCTCATCTAATCTTATCCTTTTTTTCTACTGTCTCCTTCCCTGCTGTTTACAAACATGCCCAGGTCTCCCCCCTCCAGCCCTTTAAAAGCTTCACTTGAAATTGCTGTAGATTCAGGTTATTGCCTGAAGTCTCTCCTTCCTTTCAACTGCTAAGCTCCAAGAAGGGATTTTTCTATTCTCCAAGCTCCCGCTCCCTCACCCTCATTCAGTTCTGAAACCCCTTACAATTAGACTTCCAACCTGACCACTCTATACAAACTGCTTTCTCCAAGGTTACCAATGATTTCTTAACTGCTCAATCTGATGGCCTTTTCTTAGCCTGAATCCTCCTTGACTTCACACCTTCTCCATCCTTTTTAACGCTGTCAGCAGTCACCCACTCCGCTAACTCCTTTCTTTCCCCGTGGCCCCTCGGTTTTCACTGTGTCTGGGTTACATGCCTATCCATTTGAATGTTCCTTTTCGGTCTCCTTTTCTAGGATCTGTACTCTAAGAATGGGGGCTCCTCTAAGGCTCCATCTCAGGCCCTTTTCTTTTTTCTACATCCTCTTTTGGTGATCTAATCGTGTCCTGTGAGTTTGTTATCTCTCTGCTGAAGACTCCCAGAACTGAAGACCCAGCCCTCATGTCTCTCCTGAACTCTATCCCTGTCACCAGCTGTCTGCTAGACATCTCTGTCTGGATGCCTAATCAGCATTTCAAATTCAGCATGTCTAAAATGCAGCTCATTCTTTCCCCCTAAATTCTTTCCCCCTTCCTCCAGACCTCCCTATTTCTGTTGAGAGAACCATGATCCTCTCAGTCACCAAGGCTCAAATTTCAGAGTCATCCTTGACTTTTCCATCTTCCTCATCTCTCACATCTGATCAGTTGCTAGATATTGAAAGTTCTACTTCCATAATACTTCTCATCTTTCTCCTCCTATTTACTCACACAACCATTGCCCAAGTTCAGGCCCTTATCACCTCTTGCCTGGACCATATCAGTAGTCCCAGAATTGGCCTTCTAGCCTTTAGTCTTTCTCATCTCCAATATGTCCTCCACATAGCTTCCCCCCCAAAAATCTTCCTAAAATAATCCACTTATACAGAAATATAGTAGCTTTTGCCTATTTATAGTATAGGCAAAGCATTGGAAACTAAAGGGCTGCCTATCAATTGGGGAATGGTTGAACAAGTTATGGTATATGAAGGCGATTGAATACTCTTCTGCTGTAAGACATGATGATGGGGATGGTTTCAGAAAAACTCGAGAAGACTTGTATGAATGAAAAGTGAAGTGAGCAGAACCAGGAGAACAAGTGATGCAGAATAACAAAAAAAATTGTCAAGGTAAACACCTTTGAAATACTTAGGAACTCTTATCAGTGTGATAACCAACTACAATTCCAGAGGACTGATAAAACATGTTACTCACTTCCTGACAGGAAAAGACTCTATGTGCAGACTGAGACATATATTTTTGGACATGATGAGTATGGAAGTTTGTTTTGCTTGACTGTCCATGTTTGTAATGGGTTTTGTTTTTCTTGCTTTCTTAGTGGAGGGGGACAGGGAGAGGTGGGAGTAAAGAGAATTCAAGCCTGAAATAAAATTGAATTTAAAAATATTCCTAAGGCGTGGGTTTAATCATGTCACTCTTCTGCTTAGAACCCTTCAGTGGCTCCCTACTGCCTCTGGGATAAAATCCAAACTCTTCAGCCTGTTGTTTAAAGCCCTCTAAAATCTGTCTTTAATGTGTCTTTCTAGCATTGTTTCACTTACCCTCCTTCATGTACTCTACAGTCTAGCTAAATCAAACAGCTTAGCTAGCTGTTCCCCAAACTCAAGATTCCATTTTTACCTCTGTATATTTGCTTGAGTCCCATCCCATCCCATGAATGAACACTTTCCTCCTCTCTACCACTTCAAATCTGTATTTTCCTTCAAGGAAGCTCAACTACCACCATGAAAAGTCTAGTATAGATCTAGGGGAAGGTAGCTCAGGGACCATTGATTTTTTTTTTACATATAAGGTATTTTATTTTTTCCGTTACATGTAAAGATAGTTCTCAACTTTTGTTTATGCAAACTTTACAATTTCAGATTTTTCTCCCTCCCTCCCCTCCCTCCCCCCTCCCCTAGACAGCAGGTAATCTGATATAGGTTATATCTATGTATCTATATACATATACATATAGATGTGTATATATATACCCATAATAACATTAATCCTATTTCTGCATTAATCCTGTTATAAGAGAAAAAATCAGAGCACTAATGCAAAACCTCAAAATAGAAAAAAAAACAACAGCACCCAAAACAAAAGAAATAGTATGGTTCAATCAGCATCTATACTCCAAGGGACCATTGATTTTAATCCACTCATTTTACAGGTGAGGACATGGAGGCCCAGTGAAGTCAGGTTATATGCTAGAGGTACAAAGTACCAGAGTGGGGATTGGAACCAAGGTCCTCTGGCTCCAAATCGAATGTCCTTTTCACTTTACCACACTGTCTCTTGGCTTCACCATCATCATCACCACCACCACCACCATCATCATTGCTAACATTTATATAGCAATACTATGTGCCAGGCATGTACAATTATTGTTTCATTTGATCCTCACAACTATTCTGGGAGGTAGGTGCTATTATGTTTTTCCATTTTACAGTTGAGAAAACTGAGCCAGACATTGGCTATGTTCACATAGCTAGTAAGTGTCTGAGGCAGGATTCAAACACAGCTCTTTCAGGTTCTGGGCCCAGTGCTCTATCCGCTGCACCACCTATTTGTCCTCTAGTGGGAGAGACAACATACAAACAAAGCTGGATATACACATTTATCTATCTATCTCTGTGTATACATACTGTATAGCCACCTATATAGATACATACTATTTGTCTATATATTTATCTATTTTTTGTGTGTATATATGTATATACACACCATATACTTATTGTGAGAAGTGGACATTCTAGCTAGAATTTTAGCCCCTTACACTATCTATATAGATAGATACTATTTGTCTATATATTTATCTAGTTCTTGTGTATATATATATATGTATATATACTGTATACCTATCTATATAGATATATCCTATTTGTCTATATATTTATCTAGCTCTTGTGTATAGTATATACCTATCTATATAGATATATACTGTCAATATATTTATCTATCTCTTGTGTATACATATAGTATCCCATCTATATACATATATACTATTTGTCTATATATTTATCTAGATCTTGTATATTGTGATGAAATAATGGGATTTCACAGATACTCAAAGACCCACCTGGAGATTAATCTAGACTGATTTTCAATAGGGGCTGATTCAACTGATGAACTATCACATTCAGCTTGTGATGTCTAGCAAAAGCTACAATCATATAATTTCTTTCCCACTTTCCAAGTTGTTCCAATTCATCAACATATTCTTCAAAAGGAGAGTCATTCACTGTAAAAGACTCAAAATCAGTTCTATCATTAAGCATATAAGAAGGAGATTCTTGTCTGTGTCTGAGATGATCCCTACAGTGACCCTGTAGCTGATCCCCTAAAGCCCTAAAAAGGCAATTTCCATCTCCCAATACTTTATGAAGACTGAGTTCCAAGGCATGTAACTGATCAGTGGGACTATCAAATGGGAACTGTCTATTGCCTCTGGGTTCTGTTAGGGTTCTTTGTTCTTTAACAGTTGCTATTGTTAGGGTTTTTTGCTCTTTAGTGTCTACTTGAGTTTTATCTGAAATCTCTTTACCTATGAATAGTGCAGGCTTTACATGAGAACAATGAATCCTGTTCCTTGATGAAACGGGGGGGGGGGGGGGGGGGGGAATGTGATGAAATAATGGGATTTCACAGATACTCAAAGACCCACCTGGAGATTAATCTAGACTGATTGAATCAAGTGAGAGTGATTGACTGCTGATTAGCCTACTTCAAGTTAACTAGATTGTAATCACACCTGAAGGTACTGTTCTCAGAAGCTAGACTGTGAACTCAACTTGAGAACACCTTCAAAACCAATGGATTTGGATGATGCCAACCAATCACCTTGAAGCAGTGTGTAAGGACCGCCTCTGTTCCAGACCTATAAAAAGCTTCCACAATCAGCTTGCTAGAGAGTTCCTGATTAAAGCAGGCTTGTGGAGGAGGACTTGAGGAAGAACCCAACCAGGCTGGAACTCTAGGCTAGGTAGGACTTCTTTTTCTTAACTTTCTGAACTCCTTGTAAATATCTGTATGCTTTAATAAATGTTTAATGTCCAAATACTGGTGCTGAAGCTTCTAATTTAAGGCGATCACACAATTTAGATTTTAAACATCACAATATGTATAGTATATGTAGTATACTTATCTATATAGATATATACTATTTGTCTATATATTTATCTAGATCTTATATATACATATTATATACTTATCTATACACACATATACTATATGTCTATATATTTATCTAGATCTCATGTATAGATGATATAACTATCTATATAGATATATACTACCAATATATTTATCTATCTCTTATGTATATATATAGTATCCCTATCTATATAGATATATTGTCATTTTTTTTGGTGGGGCGGTGAGGGTTAAGTGACTTGTCCAGGGTCACACAGCTAGTAAGTGTTGAGTGTCGAGTGTCTGAGGCCAGATTTGAAGTCAGGTCCTCCTGAATCCAGGGACAGTGCTTTATCTACTGTGCCTCCTAGCTGCCCCGTATACTATTTGTCTATATATTTATCTAGATCTTGTGTATATATAAATATTACATACTTATCTATATACATATATACTATTTGTCTATATATTTATCTAGCTCTTGTGTATAGTGTATACCTATCTATATAGATTGATATTGTCTATATATTTATCTAGATCTCGTGCATGTATATATACAGTAAACTTATCTATGTAGATATATACTATTTGTATATTTATCTACATCTCCTATATATCATACACTTATCTATATAGATATATATTATTTGTATATTTGTCTAGATCTCATATATTATATACTTATCTATAAATATATACTATTTGTCTATGTATTTATCTAGCTTTTGTGTATAGTGTATGCCTATCTATATAGATCTATGCTGTCTATATTTATCTAGATCGTCTCTGTATATGTTGTATACTTTGTATATTGTATACTTATATATTGATATATATAGTATATATTGATATATACTATTTGTCTTTATATTATACTTTATACCTATCTATATAGATATATGCTGTCTATCTATCCATCTAGTAGACTCTCAGAGGACACTAGCAGTAACACCAGGAAAGGCCTTCTGCAGAAGGTAAGACTTGAGCTGAGTCCTGAAGGAAGTCAGAAAAGCCAGGAAGTGGAGCTAAGGAGGAAGAGTATTCCAGGCATGAAGGAAGCCAGTGATAAGGGCAGGGAATCAGGACAGGGAATGTTGTGTGTGAAGAACACAAGTTGGCCATTATAGCTAGATTGTGTGATATATGGAAGGTAGTAAAACATAAGAAAGTTGGAAAGGTAGGATGGGGGTAGGTTGTGAAGGGCTTTAAATGCCAAACTGGATTTTCTATTTGATCTTGGAGGTAATAGGGAGCCAATGGAGGTTATTGAGTAGAGAATGACATGGTCACACCTGTACTTTTGGAAGATTACTTTGACAGCTGAGTGGAGGATGAGCTGGAATGGAAATAGACTTGAGGCAGGGAGACCAGTAATGAGGTCATGGCAATAATTTAACTGAGGGCTGATGAAAGCCTGTAAATGAGTGGTGGCTATGAGAATAGAGAAAAGGAGACATATATGAAAGATAAAGATTAGATATGTGGGGGTGAGTTGCACTGAGGAGTTGAAAAGGTTACAGGTTGTGAGCCTGGGTGGCTGGGAAGACAATGATACCCTCTACAGTATCAGGAAAATTGGAAGGAAGTGAGAGTTTGGGGTAGGGGGTCTAAGGGTGTGTAATACTGCTTGTACTGTGAGACTCAGCTGACATGTTGGTTAGTTTTCTGGAACTGTTTTTCCCCTCATTCTTTTAAATTCTTTGTTATAAGTGATGGTTTTATGTTTGGGAGAGGATGGAGGAAGGAATATATTGGGAAATGAAAATGATATAGAAACAAAAAATATCCATAAAAATAAGAAAAGAATGCAAGGAGTAACTAGACCAAGGTTTCTTAAACTTTTAATATACTAGACCTCTTTGGCAGTCTGGTGAAATCTATGACTCCTTTCTTAGAAAAAGATTTTTAAAGAAATAAAATACATAGGATTATAAGGGGCAGCTAGGTGGTGCAGTGGACAGAGTGCCAGGCTGGAGTCAGGAAGACCTGAGTTCAATTCCAGCCTCAGACACCTGCTAGCTAGGTAACCCTGGCCAAGTCACTTCACCCTGTTTGCCTCAGTTTCCTCATCTGTAAAAATGAGGTGGAGAAGGAAATGGCAAGCCACTCCAGTAGCTTTGCCAAGAAAAGCCCAAATGGGGTCATGGAGAGTCAGGCATGACTGAAACGACTGGACGACAATAAAAGGATTATAAACTAATTGTAATGAAATTTAGTTATCATCATTTTGGGGGAAAGTTCATAGATCCCAAGTTATGAACTCTTGATCTAGATATTATTTCCTCCTCTTTATTAAATATACCTTCTGGCCATGGACTTCTCCCTGATCTAACCACAGTCCTTGGTTCTTGAGCCAGTTTCTGGCTCTGCTTGGTGGAGCCCCTGACCACTATCTTAGACCCTTTGACTACAACTCTCTGATTTTGCCTACCTTCTTTCTGAACTTGATTTTCTTGGACTAGCTACCCTCACGATGGCCTACACCTCTAGTATATTTTTCTTTGTGATGCTGCCTGAGAAGGGTAACTGAGTCTGTCTGGTCCCTGACCAACCAGCCTAGACACTTGATGCATTGATTCACTGGTTTACATCATATCAAAGAATAATAATTGCAGGTCATCTGAACTGAAATGAAGAAATACAAATATATACAAAGGAGTTCTATGCAAGGTAGTTTGGTGGGAGAGTTCTAGCAATTGGGGGACAATGAACTAAGGAGAGGTTGGAGCAGAGGAGGATGCTTAAGCTGTGTCTTAAAGAAGGAGAGGGGCGCTATGAGACAGAGGCAAGAACATTCCAGAACGTCCAAATGGGACAGGCTGTGCACAGGTGTGGGCACATAACATGGAGATAGGAACAGAGAGAAGTCCAGTTTGGTGGAGTGCTGAGAGGATGAGTAGCATCCAATGGGCTGGAAAGATAGGTTGGGGCCAGGTTGCTTAAAGCTTTCAGAGCTAAACAGAACAGATAATATTTTATCCTGGAGGAAATAGGAAGGCATTGGTGTTGATTAAGTAGAGGGGTCACATGATTAAATCTGCACTTAATGTAAGTGATTTTGGCAGCAGTGTGTAGGATGGAATGGAGTGACACACCACATGAGTCAGGGAGACCAATTAGGAGACAATTACGGAAATTCAGGCTGGAGGTGATGAGTCTAGAACTAAGGTTGTCTCTAGCTGTGTGTGTGTCTGCGTGTGAGAGAGAAGAGAGGGGTTGGATGCAAGAGATGTTGTGGATAGAAAGGGAAAGAGTTGGCAATTGATTAGATATGTGGGGTAAGAGAGTGAGGTTATGGATCTGGGAACCTGGAAAGATGGTGGTCCCTTCAACAGAAATAGGGAAGTTTGGAAAAGGAGAGTACTTAAGTGGGAGATAATGAGTTTGATGTGGGACATGTTAAGTGTAAGGAGTCTCTGGAAGCAATTTGGAATAATGCAAATAAAGTGACTACACTGCTCCTAGCTTTTGACCCAAAGATGGCCCAAGAAGGCCATTGAGAAAATGGTCCCCAAATAGACTATAATATTTGTGGCATCACTTTGTGTGATAGCAAAGAACTGGAAACAAAGTATATACCCATCACTTGGGGGAAGAACTAAACAACTGTGGCATATGAAAAGGCAGAAGAACATTCCAGGACAGATCTACATGAACAGATCTGGAGTAAGTCAGCAGAGTCAAATAAACAATCTGCACAAGCTTACAATAATGTGAATGGAGAGAATGAACTACATGCCCCAAAGGCAAAAATCAATGGAAAGAAAAGGATACCTCCAAACAAGAGAAATGAGAACACACTAGGGCCCCACCCTTCTGTACAGGCAGGAAGGTCACAAATGTGGCACATTGCAAATATTTTCAGACTTTTTTTTGCTCTATAGCTCAGTTATACTGAGTTTTTCCTCTTCTTTTTTGTCTTTTAAAATATTATTTGTGGGGCAGCTAGGTGGCACAGTGGATAGAGCACCGGCCCAGGATTCAGCAGGACCTGAGTACAAAGCTGGCCTCAGACACTTGACACTTACTAGCTGTGTGACCTTGGGCAAGTCACTTAACCCCAATTGCCTCACCAAAAAATATTATTTGTTATATGGTGTGGCTCTCTGTGACGGGGAAAATACTAGAGGAAACTATGGTGATGTAAAAAAAAAAAGGAAGAAATAGTAAAAGATGGCATCAGAGGGTTGCTGAATGAGGAAGTTGAGGGAAGAGAAATCTCAAAGAGAATGTTGTTGTTCAGTGATTTCAGTCATTTCTGAATCTTCATGACCTTGTTTGGGGTTTTCTTGGCAAAGATACTGGAGTTTTTTGCCATTTCTTTCTCTAGCTCATTTTATATATGAGGAAACTGAGGCAAACAGGATGAAGTGACTTGGCCAGAACCACCCAGCTAGTAAGTGCTGAGGCTGGATTTGAACTCAGGTCTTCCTGACTCCAGCCTGCCACTCTATCCACTGCACCATCTAGCTACTCCCAAAGAGAATGGCTTCAGTGTTTTTGGTGAAATAGGAGATGAGGTTCTCAAATGAGAGGGTTGGGGGAGATGGTGGGATAAGAGGCTTAAGGAGAAAAAGGAAGGTTTAGAACAGCATATATGATGAGGAGGATAGGGAATCCATTAGGGAACAGTAAAAGGGTTGTCTTGTTGCAGTGGGGACTTATTTGAGACTTGATAGTATAGTCCTTATAGTAGACCCAGTCAACATAGTCTCATGATATCATTCAGGTCTGGTAAGTAGCACATGCGCAGGAGGAGGAGGGAGAGGGTGGGAGTAATCCAGTGTTAGACTTTGGCTGGTCATTTTAGGAACAGGACAAGTGAACAAGGGATTTGAGAGAAGAAGATAGTGTAACATTGAAATAGGTCATCAAGGGATTAAGATCAGAAAGAGAGGAACGTGTAGCTAGTGCAGGGATGATGAAACTGGTAATCATGGTGAGGAGAGTAAGGTAAGGTATAGGGAGAGATGGAATGATAAAAGATTATGACCATATAATGGAATTCTGGAGTACTTGAATGTGGGAATGAAGCACTTGTTAGTGATGGTGAGGCCTAGAATATGACTCTTTCAGTTTGTAGCTAAGGTGGAGGGGAACAGTAGGTCATGAGAGTTGAGTAGATTGGCAAACTGGAAAAGTAGGCTATTTGAGGGAACATCTACATGAATATTTAAGTCTCCTAGTGTGAAGACAGGTGTTGGATGGAAAATTAAACTGGGACATGCACATTAAACTCATTGAGAAAGAGAGAATCATGTTCCAGTGCTCAGTAGAGAACAGCTACCAGAATCTACATTGGGCGATCAGTTTGGATTATGAGAGCCTCAAAGGAGGTTGCTGAGTGATGGGGGTAGAGGGACTCCCCCACCACAATGAATGAGTTGGGGAGTATGAGAAAAAATGTGATTGGCAATGGGCAAGATGACTGGAAATGCAAAGTCATTAGGAGGGATCCAGGTCTCATTGACGTCAGCTAGGGTAGAAGGAGCAAGAAAGGAAGCTTTCAAATGATGGGGCAATTGTTCCCGAGGGCCCTCAGTGCCAGGGGGTAGTGATGAAAACCCCGTCCGTGCTCCAAAGGGTTTCAGTATTCAGCCCAATACTTTATCAGTATTTGACAATGTTTTCTAGATTCTCTCTGGCAGTATCATTTGTGCCCACATGAATCACCTTAAGAGGATGGTAGTTATCGGATTTGAAAAGTCTTGGAAGTTCTTTGTTATGTACTAGATTTATACCCTGGGAAGACAGCAGAAATCTCTATTTCTGTTATCAGGCTGACAAATAGCTACCTCAGTACCCTTCAGAGGGGAGTCATCAGCCACCAATCAATCTACAAGCATTTCTTCCATATTTCATTTTGTAAAATTGGATTTTATTTTTCATTTTTAAGCATTTATTTTTTTCCTCTCCTCCCCCAGGAATAAAAGAAAAACAAAAACCCTTGTAATAAATATGGATCGTGGAGCAAAACGAATTCTTCCATTGGCCATGTCCAAAAATATGTGTCTCGTTCCGCATGTTAGTCCATCACCCCTCTGTTGAGGACTAGGCAGCATTCTTCATCATCTGTCCTCCGGAATCAGGGCTGATCATTGTGTTGATCAGAGTTCTTAAGTCTTTCAGAGTTGTTCAATTTTACAATGTTGTCAACAAGCGTTTATTAAACATTTATTGGGTGCCAGGAACTTTGCGAAGTGTTGGTGGCTGGGGACGCAGAGAAAGGCAAAAACACGGTCTCTGCCTATGAGGAGCTCGAATTGTAATGGGGGAGGTAACATGCAAACAACCAGGTATATACAAGATCTGTTCAGGGCGAATTGGAAAGAATCTCAGAGGGAAGGCACTAGCACCTCCTGTGGGAGGCAGGATTTGAGCCAGGAGGCAGAAGTGAAGAGGGAGAGCATTTGAGGGTGTGGAGATCAGCCACTGCAAAGATACTGAATCGGGATGTGGAGCAGTGTATGTGAGGAACAGCAAGGAGGCTAATGGAGCTAGGAGAGTAAAGTGTAAGAAGACTAGAAAGGTAGGAAGGGGGCAGGTTGTGAAGAGCTTGGAAAAGCCAAACAGAATGTTGGATATTTGGTCCTGGAGGGTAATAGGGAGCTGTTGGAGGTTTTAGAGTAAGGGAGTGGCATGTCCTCATTTGGCAGCTCAGTGGGAGATGGACTGGAATGAGAGACCTGAGGCAGGGAGGTCAACTAGAAAGCCACCCCTGCTTGTCCTTTCTTCTTGTCAGTATTCTTGGATGATCTGAGATTTTTTTTAAAGAATCTGATGGCTCCTGTGGGCTTACAGAACCATTCCTTGGAGGGTAAGCAGCTGCTCTTTCCTCAGAATGTCCAGCTCCTGTTCAGGAGATGTTTCACATCTAGGGAAGAGAATAAGCATTGATAGAGTTCCTATTAGGTGCCAGGCCCTGTGTTTTGATCCTCACAACAACTTTGGGAAGTAGGTTGCTATGGTTTTCCCCCATTTGACAGTTGAGGAAATTGAGACAGAAAGAAGTTAAATGACTCGCTTAAGTTTACACAGCTAGGAAAGGGCACATTTGAACTCAGGTCTTCTTGATTCCTTTCCAGGCTCTGTGCTGTATCCAGCATGAGAACAGGTGCGTCTACTGTCTGCCTTTTTTTTTTTTTTGGTGAGGCAGTTGGGGTTAAGTGACTTGCCCAGGGTCACACAGCTAGTAGGTGTTAAGTGTCTGAGGCCAGATTTGAACTCAGGTCCTGCTGACTCCAGGACCGGTGCTCTATCCACTGTGCCACCTAGCTGCCCCTACTGTCTGCCTCTAATATCTGTTACTTACCTCTAAACTCTTCTATGTTCCTTCCCTTCCTCTTCCCTGTCTTACATTTTCTCACCCTTCCTGTCCCTTCTCTTCTTCTTTGACCTGGGAGCTATTCCATTTGTTTGTTTAAGGAATGCTTTCATTCACCCAGATAACATGGAGAGAGGGAAGTTTCCTTCTTCAGGAAGGAGACTTTGAGGCAGAAGGCAATTGACTAGAGGAAAGACAATCCCTGTGTATTTTATGCAGGTCAATGCAAAACTTCCCGTGCTCCTCAGCCTTTCTCTAAGCAAGAGTCTCAATCCTCTGTCATTCTTGCTAATAGCTCTAATGGCCACTTCCCTTGGAGAACTGCTGTGCCAAATGTCATTGGAGGGGCACGACTGAAAGGCATCCAACTTTCAAAAAATGTCTTCCTCCCCCATTATGCTCCTGTATTCTCCCCGCCCGCCCCCCCACATAATCATACTGTTCCAGGGTACTTGAAATTTCCACTACTCATTCAAATTATTTATTTATTTATTTTGGGTGAGGCAATTGGGGTTAAGTGACTTGCCCAGGGTCACACAGCTAGTAAGTGTCAAGGGTCTGAGGTCGGATTTGAACTCAGGTCCTCCTGAATCCAGGGCCGGTGCTCTTTCCACTGTGCCACCTAGCTGCCCCTACTCATTCAAATTAAAGTATTGAAGGCCTATTGTATCTGTGGCTTATTTGAGAATGGGGAAAGCGTTAGCCTATTATCACCCATTGACACTCTAGCAAGAATTTGTTTCTTAGATTAGCTAGTGATTACCTTAGCACGTCATAGGGCCCTGAGGGGGAGAGGATAGAAGAAAGAGAAATTGTGCTAGATGGGAAGAAGGGTAAGTCCCAGAACATAGGCAAGGGCAGGCCAAAGTTGAGGTGAGGGGGCAGGGTCTGGGGAGTTAGGTTACTATATGAAGGCACTGGTCACCTTCAGAGGTGAAGGAGATTCCAAGCACCCATTTAAGTATTTTGCATGCCCTCAAATCTTGTTTAACTTTATGTCCTTTTTAATTTAAGCAAACATTGCTAGGATTTATTTTACTAAAGACTTTTGGCCTGTGGGAAAATCAGAATGTCATGAAGGATGCGTGCTTCACATTCTTTGGTTTGGGGCTCTCCGCCGTCTGGGGAAGATTGAGCTGGTTTGCTCCAATGCCGTCAAACAAGTTCCCCCGTTCACTTAGTGGTGTCCTCCTAAAACACACTTGAGCTTCTACATCGCCAAAGAGGAGATTAACTGCCGCTTGTCAATGCCAGGTGCTGCTGATAAGCAAAGCAGATTAACTGTACTGATTAAAGCTGGCCATTGCTCACGTGGCTTCAGGGCTCCAAATAATCAGCAAGGTCAGGTATTCTCTTGACTGAGGGTCGCTGCCTCCTTGGATCTGGCCTCCATCCCTTATTGGACTTGTCCAGTGCTAGTGGGGTGAATGTCAAATCCTTTTTCTGTAGTGTTTTTGCGTCACATTGACTTATTTATCGAAGTGGTTTGTTGCCTCAATCTGCATCTTCCTCATGTGTGAGTTGGCGTGTCTGTCTCGTCCGAGGCATGTGACTCTTACCGTGGGTTTTGGACGGGGTGGGCTTGACTTGTCTGTTTCCCCAAGGGAGTATGGTTACACGAGTCACCTTGCTTGTCCGCATGTACTCTTAAGTTAGCTTGCCCTCGCCTTAGGTTATCTTCATTTGGCCCAACTAGCCCGACATGCCTTTGCACCCTTGGGTCATTTCTTCTTCAGGAGCAGGAGAGTAAGTTCATCTGGGACAGTCAAATAGGTGCCTCCAGACTGGATCTGGGATATAGCTTCAGTGTCTCTGGAGCATACCCTGTATTTGGCTTCTGGCCAGGATAAGCCATGACTTTAGACCCACATGATTACTTATGAACACCCCCATTGGGATCCCTCGTCTAGAGAAAGGGACACGAAGGCAACCAACTGATTGTTTGTCACAGGAATGAGAGCTGGAAGGGGCCTGCAAGACCATGTGGTCCAACCCCTTCATTTTACAGATGAGGTAAACTGAGGCCCAGTGAGATGAAGTGACTTGCCCAAGGTTACGCCACTAGCAAGAGGCTGAGCTGGGATTTAAACCTGAATTCTCTGACATCAAATCCAGTGCTTCTTGCCCTGAGCCATACTGTTTCCTTACTCACCACGAAGACAGCACAAGGGGAGAAAACCTGAGAATCCCAGGGCTATCATCCCTAACTGCTTTTTCTAACCTTATGTGGGACTTTTGGCCTGAGTCCTCTTTCTAATCATTGATAACATGCAGATTGGTCCGATCAGTGATGCCCCAGCTTCGTTCTCTCCATTTAACTTCCCTAAATACTTGGGCTGCTTGTAGATGGGCAGCAGGAATAATGGAATTAGCCCCACCCCTCCGGCCTGGGGACGTCAAGGCAGTCCCATTAGAGTAGGGAGAAACTTGCCTTGGACTTGAGTCCTTCATTTCCTCAGTCTGGGGGCGTTCTGGGACCCCTGAGAGGAGGGGTGTCTGGCACAACCCAACATGTCCACAAACATCCCGTCTTGGAAGAGGAGGTCAGAGGGCACGTTGGAGACACGAATCTCCCATCTCCTGCAGCTTTGCCCAAGGCTCAGCAGTATTGGCTGACCGTCCAACTGGCCAGACAAGCCAGCTTGTTTTTCTTCGGTGAAAATCCGGCTCCCCTCCTCCCCAGGGGAGAAGGCTGGGGCAGAGGGAAGATGGAGCACAGGGGCAGGTCAGGCTCTCCCTGTTGGCTGCCAGGGGCAGTTGTGAGCAGTGGCCTGATTGGGAGGACTCAGAGTTCAGTCTGCAAACGCATTACTGTCTCGGCAAAGGCCAACGGAGATGTACTAGTTCCAGCCAGCAGAGCTCCCTAGCTTTACACGGGGGCCACCGCAGCCTCCCTTCCCTGAGGCCATCTCCTGTGGAGCTTCCCCGACAGGGAGCTGGAGGTGCTTATGGGGAGAATGGAAGCCAGCGCCTTCTGTGACTGAGGACTGGGCTAATTCGTGGAGACAGATCTATGGAGTACAGCCCCTGGGGGCTGATGGTGAGACACATCCCCACATGGCCCCCCACCCCCATCCCATTCATTCCCAGAATTGAGGATGGGGTTAGAAGAAGCTCCCTCCTCCCTAAACCCTGCCTGAACCCCCAATTTCAGTTGCTGGAGTTTGCTGGGAGAATGGTTGCTACCTGGGGTGGGCAAGTGGGGGCTCCCGGAGGGTGGCAAAGGTGGTGGCCTGGTGGAAGGGGAGCTAGATTCGGAGCCAAGAGGCCTAGGCTCAAACCCCAGCTCTGGTACTTACAATCTGAATGACTGAGCAAGTCCTTTCCCGTTTCTGAGCCTCAGTTTCCCTACCTTCCAAACAAGGGTGAGTAGGCTTGGTGATGTTGGACTAGATGACCTCTAAGGCCCCTTCCAACTCTAAATCTGGGTTCTTATGACTTCAGTCCCTTGGAAAGAAGAGAATTAATTCATTTCTTAAGCACAAAGGGACAAACAACATCACTTGGAGCTGAAAGAGCTTTGTCAGAGGCCGAGCTTCATTATCATCTCTGTTGGCTAGAGGCTGCTGTCATGGATAGCAAAGTATTTACTGAGCAACCATTACCACAAAAGCCTGAAGAGAGACCATAGAATGGTCCATTGGGAGGGGTCTTCAAGGCTCATAGAGTCAGAGGACACAGCTGGGGAAATGGAGGCCTAGAGGGGGCAAAGGACTTCCCTTTCCGAGCTCATTTAGTGGTACAACCAGGACAAAGATAGTCTCTCATTCTTCTTTGTACTCCTGGCACTTAGCACAGTGCCTGACACATAGTAGGAGCTTAATAAGTGCTTATTGACTGACCGGAAACCCAGGAGTCCTGGCTCCAAGGCCAGTGTACTTTTCACCACGCCAAGTGGCAAAGATGGAACTTGAACCCGGGTTTTCTCATTCTAACCCACTGCCCCTCCTCCCTCCTATCCATTAGGTACCAGGCAGTGTGCTAAAGACCATTCGAGTGGGGGTGGGGGAAGGGAAGGGGAACAGGTTTTTAAGAAACCCTTCATTTTTTCTGATAGCTGGGGGAGTAGAGAGACTTTGAGTGCCTGCCCTCAAGGAGCTTCCAGTTAAGTCCCAAAACATGCATATAAATTTAGAGCAGTATATAAGGCAGCCTGTCTAGATAGAAAAGAAGGCTGGTCTTGGAAACAGGGAGATCTGGGTTCAAATCCATCTCTGACCCATGGTCTGTGTGACACTGGGTAAATTGTTTCACCTCCCAGCCCTCTGGGACTATACAATGCAGAGAAGCAGACAAGTCTAATTGCTGGAGGGTGTTTCCTCACTGTAAACTTTCCATGAAATTATAGGTCCAGAGGAATAGATATGCACACATATATTTATAGGTGTATGTGTGTGTGCGTGTATATATATATACACACTATGTATCAATATGTATGCATATATACTATGTATTTCTAGGTATGCATATATGTTATTTATCAATAGGCATGCATATATACTATGTATTGATGGGCATACATGTATACTATGTATTGATAGGTATGCATATATACTATGTCTCTATATGTATACATAGATACTATGTCTCTGTATACATATAGACTATGTCTCTATATGTAAATAATTAACTATATAGGCAGATATATACATATGTATATATACCCATATATATAGATGTCTGGATCTGTGATTTAGGACATACATGTGTATGTTATTTTAGCCCTGATTTCAATCATATGTGTATATATACATATACATATATACACACATATAGAGAGTCAGTCATATATCTACATATGTATATATTTTTTTCATCTTCCTCTGTGAAGCTTTTCCAAATCACCCTAGCTCAAAATATTCTCCTAGAGAGCTTGCTTTCTCTTTTATTTTGTTATACATACAGGTGCACACACACAGGGTATCCCAAAAGACTTAATGAAATTTACGGCTTTAATTACTTAAATATACATCTTATGTGTATATTTTTATATATAATATATATGTGTGTATCCTTTTCTCTGTATGTATGTCCGTGTGTATATGTATATACATATTTATATAGTTCCAAATATCAGTGCACTTTTCTTTATTTGGGGAGGCAATTGGGGTTAAGTGACTTGCCTAGGGTCACACAGCTAGTAAGTGTTAAGTGGCTGAGGCCGAATTTGGACCCAGGTCCTTCTGACTCCAGGGCCGGTGCTCTATCCACTGTGCCACCTAGCTGCCCCTATCAGTGCACTTTTAAGCTTACAATTGCACTAAGATTTTTGTCACACATTCATGTGTGCACACGCTGTTATCAAAATAACAGAGAAGCCAAAATAACAAGAAGGCTCTGAGACAGAGGTATTAAATACACGTCTGTAAGCAACGCTCCCAAGTGCATCCCTAACCAGATTGAAATGTAATTGGGAAATATTTAACAAAAGAACTAACAATACGATAAGACATAGGTAACATGGCATTTTAAAAAGAAGTTAATATGTGGTCTGTAAGGGAGCCTTCTGTACAACGTAGTGGTCCCATTTCTATTGTAGTTGGACTCCCCTGCTCTGGGAGATCTCTTAGGGTGAGGGCAATAAGGGGAGGCTTCAACAGAGGCTAGACATACTGGACCTGGAAGGATGGATAGAATGCAGCTAAGGAGTGAGAAGAGGAAGTGAAGTGTGTGTGTGTGTGTGTGTGTGTGTGTGTGTGTGTGTTTCGTGGGAGTGTTGGGAATTGTACAAAAGCCTGGAGGTGGTAATATGTAGGGATATTCTGAGGGGAGAGTGAGACTGGAATTCAGAATTCCCATAGGACAGGGGTTCTTCACCTTTTTTGTGTCCTGGTCTCCTCTTTCCAGTCTAATGAAGCCTTTGGATAGACCTCTTCTCAAAATATTGTGTTTGTTTATTTGTTTTGGGGAAGGCATTTTTATTTCATGTCGTAAATTGATTGTTTCATTAAGTCCTTATTCATTAATCAATTTATATGTAACTCACTGGAAACGTTTACTCTCTACAGTCATTTTGAAAAGTTCAATTCTATATCTACAGATTATCATTTCTTTTTTGTTTGTTGTTGTTTTAAAATGTATTCATTTTAATTTTTATCAATTACATGTAAAGCTATTTTTTGAGTTCCAAATTTTTCTCCCACCCTCCCCTCCTCACTCCCGAAGTCAGTAAGCAATCAAAATGTTGTTTTTAAGTAATTGAAGGAAATGTTATATTTCACTTAGAAATTAGTGAAAGTAAAGACATCATTTCCCTGCTCCAAGTTCCCAGACTCCCCTGAAATTTATCTATAGACCTCTTTGTCCATGTACATTAGGTTAAGCAGCCCTGTTATAGGGAGATAATGAGTGATAAATGGGGGCCAGATCATGAAAGATAAGGACTTTGGACTTTTTTCTGTAGGCAGTGGGGAGCCACTGAAGGCTTTTGAGCAGAGAAGTGGCATAGTGAAATCTCACAGCATGTGAAAAATGAACTGGAGTGGGTAGGACTGGAGGTAGAGGAACCAGAGAGGAGGCTATTGAAACAGTCTAGATCGATGGTGCCATTGACAAATGGGAAAGTGGAAAAGGTGTTGATTTGCCAGGGAGAATTTATGAGTTCAGTTTTTGCCATTTTAAGGTAGAGTTGTTATAAGGGGACACCAGTGACTTTGGGTGAGTCCCTTTCCCTCTTGGGGTCTCAGTTCACTTTTCTGTAAAATGAAGGGATTAGGTTGGACTTGAAAAACTCTTGTAGCTCTGACAGTCTCAGTTCCTGATTCATGGGTTGGGGTGGGCTAACGAGCCCTGGGAATTAGAGGCCCATACTTGGCACCAGACCAGGAAAGGTCAAAACATGGCCTTGGCAATGGATGATGCATCCCCCAAACTCCTCCCATTTCACAACCCTGGTGGTTCACACCTGAATGAATTATCAATGGAACAGATCAAAAGGGGACAAGGGCCCTTCCCATCCTGAAACAGAGAGGAGGGAAACCCAGCACACTCTCACCAGAGGGAGGCCAAGGAGAGATGGTTTGGTCAGTTCTTGCCCAAACTAATCTCAAGGCTTCTTCTAGCCCAGAAATGAGTTATGGTGGGGAAGGACTTCATTTGCATTTATAAAGGGCAATTAACAGAGTGGGTGATTAAAATAGAGAATGACAATCATGGAAAATGCCAGCCACTCCTGAGGCAGAGACTGCTCTGCTGCCGCAGCCGGTTGGCACGTGAGAGAATTCCTCCATCTCCTTCTTCCTTCCAAGTGCTGATCTAATTTCTCATGATTTACAGTCAAAGAGAAACGTTAATCCCACTGGGTTCAGGAACATTTAGCTGACCTGCCCCAGGAACCAATTCTGTAAGCAGACAGCCGGGGGAGCTTCCCCGTGCTTAATGAAAGGCAAACCAATAGGTTGGGCCAGCTGCCCCCTGAAAACAATCAATCAATCATGTTGGGAACCCAACCAGGTTGACACAAGTCCGAGCTACCCATGCTCAGACATTCTTCATAGAGTTCTGGGGCTCTGCTTCCAAGATCTGCTCCCTCCCAGCCCAACAATGCCTTCCTCATTTGCAGCTGAAGGTCATTCATCTCAACAGGGATGTGACAGGTGTCATATCCAGGCATCTAGTTTGCCTCCTAGCATCCACAGTTTGGCATTCGATGCATGTAAGGGAGAGGTCCCTGGACTGGGTTTGAGTTTGAGCAATATCATGAACTCATTCTATAACTTTCTATGGGTCCCTTCTCCTCAATGGGACTCAGTTTATCCATATGTAAAATAAGGGAAGTGGACCAGATGATCTCTATGACCTCTGACATCTAACATTTGATGTTTTATGATCTATGATCTATGTTTCGTGAAGGTTCCAGCCCAAGGTCCCTTTCTACTGTGATGTTCCATGTTTCATCTTCCAAGGCCCCTTGCAGCTCTGACATTGTTCATTCTATATTCCAAGGTCCCTCCCGGCTCTGATTAGCAAAATTCTTTGTTCCAAGGTCCCTTCTTCCTCTGATATTCTATGTTGCATGTTCTAAGGTTTCTTCCTGATTTGAAATTCTATGTCTTAGGCTCAAAATACTATGTAGTAGCAGTAGTAGCAGTAGCAGCAGCAGTAGCAGCAGTAGTAGCAGTAGTAGCAGTAGCAGCAGTAGCAGCAGTAGCAGCAGTAGCAGCAGCAGTAGTAGCAGTAGTAGCAGTAGTAGCAGTAGGAGTAGTAGCAGTAGTAGTAGCAGTAGTAGTAGCAGTAGCAGCAGTAGTAGTAGTAGTAGCAGTAGTAGCAGTAGTAGCAGTAGTAGCAGTAGGAGTAGTAGTAGTAGTAGCAGTAGGAGTAGTAGTAGTAGCAGTAGGAGTAGTAGTAGTAGTAGTAGCAGTAGCAGTAGTAGTAGTAGCAGTAGTAGTAGCAGTAGTAGCAGTAGCAGTAGTAGTAGTAGCAGTAGTAGTAGCAGTAGTAGCAGTAGTAGCAGTAGTAGCAGTAGCAGTAGTAGTAGCAGTAGTAGTAGCAGTGGTAGCAGTAGTAGCAGTGGTAGCAGTAGCAGTAGTAGTAGTAGCAGTAGCAGTAGTAGTAGTAGCAGTAGCAGTAGTAGCAGTAGTAGTAGTAGCAGTAGCAGTAGTAGCAGTAGTAGCAGTAGTAGCAGTAGTAGTAGTAGTAGTAGCAGTAGTAGTAGTAGTAGTAGTAGTAGTAGTAGTAGTAGTAGTAGTAGTAGTAGTATCATCTCCTAGGTATGTAGTTTGAGGGTGTTATCCCCTTCTTGCAGATGAGGAAGCCAAGACTCGGAGAGAAGTGACTTGCCCTAGGTCATACAGCTAGAAGATTGGGAACTAGGATTTGAACCCCAGTCTTCTAGCTCTTGCTGCTATAGTCTACTTCTGCCCTGCAATCCCTTCCCTTGGATGTTTTTTCAGGCCCTGATTAAGCCAGTGTGTTAGATAAATCAGTTCCCCTGCATTCGGTGCAATCACACCTCATACCTCCACTTAGGCAGGGGGCAAAGTCATACCTAGACTTTGTGAGCAAATGTTTGTTGAATTTGAGTTTGATTTTCTCTGGGTGTCACCACACGTGTTGGCTGCCACCTGAGACTTGTAGGAATCATGGGAATCAAAAACAGAACATCAAGAACAGGCTTCTAGCCTGAGGTTTTTGATCATCCACTCTATTGCCGGGCCCCCGCCCCCCCCCCCTTGCTAAGACAGGAAGTCTTTCTTAGCTGAGGCCATGATTAGACAGTCTGGACTGAGCCAGAGGCACAGCTGACCCTGTGTGGATGCAGAGTAGGGGATCTCCCACATAATGGTTTAGGGAGATCTCCAGGGCCCTCTGCCTCACAACTATTTCCCTTATCCTTCTTTGGGGCTTGACATCCCCACTATTAGAGCTGAAAGGCATCATAGAAATTATATAGCTCAATCTCTTCATTTTATAGATCAGATTGCTGAAGCCCAGAGAGAAGTGACTTGTCCAAGGTCACATGGCTAGTGGCAGTGTCAGAATTAGATCCAGGTCACTTACCTACCTGTCAGTGCATTACTCTTCAGTCAATAAACACTTATTAAGCACCTACTATGAGCCAGGTACTGTCTTAAATACTACCTTCTCACTATTCAAATTCCTAACTTCTTTAGAGGGAAGCATCAAAGATTTCTGTTAAAATGTAAATCTATTACCAGGAAGGAAAAACAGTATTTCGTCCACCACCAGAAGCTTCTTGATCAGATGTTACTGCAGTTGTTCCTTTGGTCTGAGGACAACTGAAGACAGGATCTTATGCTGGGGGAGAGTCTGAGAAGAAGATGTAGGCCTTCTCCTTGGGGAGTCTCACCATGACAGGATAGAAAAGAGATACATTCATGGAAAATCAATTCAATTCAAGCAACATTTGTCAAGCGCTTTAAGGAAGGAACCTGTTAGCCAGGTGCAAATTTATTAGCACTCTGTGACATCTGACCCCCCAAGAAAGTGAGTAGGTTGAGTGAAGAAGCAAGCTCTGGGATGGAAAGAGTCAAGACTCTTTCTTTCAACACTCTGCAGAATCAGAGTGACTTTGGAGTGAGAGGACCTGGGTTCTAATCTTGCCTCAGATGCTTATTCTCTGTGTGACCTTGCATAAATCACTTTATTTCACCTTGATTTCCTCATCTGTAGAAATGAGGGGGGTTGCCTAGGTCAAAGTTCCTTCAACTGTGGGGGTTGAGTAACTGAATGTGGGGGTCCAAAAATTTTTGCACCAGTCAAAGGTTATGAATACCTCTTTTATATACCTATATACCCAGGGTGCTGCAAACATTTCCCAGGTGAAAAGAAGTTGGGAGTGGAAAAAGTTTGAGAAGCCCTGGCCTAGGTTCCTTCTAGCTCTGGGATCTTATCAGCCTGTGGCCATTTAGTCAGTGTGGTGAAGTGCAAAGGTCCCTGGATGTGCATGCAAGGGAGACCCAGGTTCAAATCTGGCCTCTGCCATTATTGGCTATGTGGGGCCTCAGTTCCCTTATATGTTAAAGTGGCAAGACAGTTGGCTAGTTTGTGTCATGGAGCTGTTGTGAGGAAACCATTTTGTAAACCTGAAGGTGCCTAGCACATTGCTTGGCACAAGATAGATGCTTAAGGAACAAGCACTAACCAATGGACTAAACGGGAGCTATTGGTGAAAAGAGCCAGACAGGCCTAGGCCAGGCCCCTCTAGTAGATGGCAGGAAGCTCAGCAGCCAAGCTTGATGGAGGGGCAGAATGGTGTTTGTCTAACCTTGGAGGGTGACAAGCACTTTGTTGTCAAGCAGGGGGAGGGACCCAGCAGAACTGAGAGTGGGAGCAAGCCAGAGGCCAGAGAACTCAAGGGAAGCTAGCTGAGCCTGGGGGGGCCAACCATAGTGGAGAGGACCCCTAAAGCCCAGGAGCACATGGGCACTCGGAAGAGCAGCTGAGCTACAGTCAGGATCCAGGAGCAAACCCCTGGCTAAATGAGGTGAGAATAGGACAGGGGTCCCAAAGCCTCCTGGGCCTAGCACAGTGCCATTACCTCCCTCCATATGGATGCCCTGCCATGACTGGGCATGGTTTTGCCTATGTGGGTCTTCCAAAGCCGCTGTGGCCAAAAAATTCATTACCCTCTGACCAAGGAAGCGACCGAGCTTCTGGGACTTTGCTAGGCCGGTCCTTGGCCACAGACGTGGAATCCATTGCCAGGCTGTCCTCAAGAAGGCCTTTCCAACCTGCAAGCACCTGCCAGAGTTGACATTCTGCTGACATCACTTCTGGGAAAGCCAAGCTCACCTCCATGCCATGATGAGGTGTGGAAGAGGGGATCTGGTGGCAAGAGCCCTAGAACCTGAGCCTGCACCCCTCCTTTGCTACTTATTAGCCGGGTGACACCGGGGGAGTTAGCTTGCTTTTCTAGGCCAGACAGCAGCCAAAGCCCCTCTTGGATTTAGACTCCTGGGCATAGTGGGTACTAAGGAACTATTTGCTAAATTGTCTACAGTTGAGGCAGCTTTCTTGCTGACCCCACCACCACCACCACACACCTCCTGCCTTGTTCCCTTAAAGCTGGTCTTTGAGCCTTTTTTGTGTGTCCTGGACCCTGCAGGCAGTCTGAGGAAGCCTATGGAAGCTTTCATAGAATCAAATCTTTAAATGCATAAAATAAAATACACAGGATTATAAAGGAAATTGATTTTATCAAAGCACAGTTATCGAACTATTAAAAACCCTCAGAAATTCAAAGACCCCAGGTTAAGAACCTTTACTTTAAAGGACTGGTTTGTTGGCAGCTGTACACACAGGTCAGGTTCCTGGATTCCTGAAGCCTTAGTCAATTCAATTCAACAAAGCTGAAGTAATTACTATGTGTGTGGAGCTTCCGGTGTGAAAAGTCCTCGATCATACACATTGGTGACTCAGCTCTAATTTAGTGTCAGAAAGGTGCCGGCGGGAGGGGGGGGGCAGTTAGAGGTGCCAGTGACTTGTGGTTGTTGTTCAGTCGTGTCTGACTCTTCAGGACCCCTTTTGGGGGTTTCTTGTCAAAGATACCAGAGTGGTTTGTCATTGCCTTTTCCAGCTCATTTTACAGATGAGGAAACAGAGACAAACCAGGTGAAGTGACTTGTCCAGGGTCACATAGCTAGTAAGTGTCTGAGGCTGGATTTGAACTCAGTAAGATGATGAGTCTTCCCCATTCCAGGTCCAGCACTCCACTGCAGCACCACCTAGCTGCCCCCTGACTTGCCAAAGTCAAAGAGCCAGTATTAGTCAGTGGCAGGACTTGAACCAAGGACTCCCTGATTCCAAGCTTGCCAACCTTGGAAGACATTGTACTGTAGTGGTTAAAGTGTTGGACCTTCAGTCAGGAAGATTGGGGTTCAAAGCCTGTCTCTGACACTGATTACCTATGTGACCCTAGGTGAGTTACTTCATTTCAGCTTCTTCACCTATAAAATGAAGGGATTGGACTAAGTCAGTGGTTCTTAACCATTTTTTTTGGGGGGGGGAGGTCATCAGCCCATTTGGTGAAGGGGCAAAGCCTATGGACTCCTCAGGATCATTTCACAATTGAAATGCTACATTTCAGTTGGAGGTTAGTGAAAACACAGATGTCATTTTTTCCCCAAGCAAGTTCACAACCCCCTCTGAAATCGATCCCCTGTGGCCCCTGGACCTGTGGCCTCTAAGGTCCTTCCAGCTACAGATCTCTGATCCCATGACATGCATACCCATTAGGATATAATCATCTCTGAAAAGAAGTATGTCTTCTTTTAATAATTTCTCTGTGATTATTGTACAAAATTAAAAATCAGTGTCTTCAGCTCCTGGACTCTGAAAATGCTTCTTATTTTATTTGCCTCTGGCTGAAAGAGGAAAATGCTAAGGAGCCAAATGAAGCGACCACCCCCCCACACACTCCCCACGCCTCACCCCCCTCCCTCGACCTTTGAGTCTTTTTAAACTGAATTTGCTCTTTTTATTCACCTGAACCAAAGCTCTGGGTATGAATGACGAGGTGGGGGAAGGGGAAGAGATGTGCTAGTAATGATAACTGTAAAGGGCCGCTGACACCCGGGGAAGAATTAGACAGATCTGTGCAGCACTAGAAAAAAGGCAAGCGATGACTGGGGTCACGATGTCCAGATTTTCTGCTCTGATGACTCAGTGTCGAGGAGGCGACCCCTTGGGCTCTGGAAAGCGATGGCTGGGAAGTGGTATTTCTAGCAGGTTGTGCCATGCAGGGAGGGCTTGGAGCAGGAGCCTGAGGACACACTGTGTGCCTGGTACTCCAAGCCCAGGCAGTGAAGTTCAGAGAGGCTCTTCAGTAGGCAGAGTGGGCCGATGTTTTGCCTTTTCCCTCAGTCACGGCAATTCTCAAAGAAGCCCCTTGTTAAGTGAGTTACCCCCTGTAAGTTACAGAGGGCTTGTGACCTGCACCACTGGAGAGGGTAGCTGCACTGGGGAGAGCCTCAGGCCTTCAGACTTCCAAGAAGGTAAGTCCATATTTATGGGGCAGGGGCTGTCATGGGTGGTGCTGCGTGGTAGATGTCCACTGCTGGGACTTCCTGAAAGTCAGAATGGACCAGCTCCATGGGAAATAGGGGTGACTGGTGGGGAAGGGGAAGATCCCACTCCAGCTGTCTTGAGTCAGGGTGAAGAAGAAATGAGAGGCCCCAGTGCTTCCCTGTTGAGACTTTCAAGTGAATAATTCTCAGGGATCCATATAATTTTCAATTGGCTTAAAGAGCATAGAATATCAGAACTGAAAGAGACCTTTTATCTCTTAAGCTCCCACATTTTCTTTCCTCCTCTCCTCCTCCCTCCCTCCCTTCCTCATTCCCTTCTTCCTTCCTCCTTTTTCTCCCTCCCTCCCTCCCTTCTTTTCTTCCCTCCTTCCCTCACTTTCTCTTTTCCTACCTCCCTTCCTCTTTTTCCTCCCTCCCTCCCTTCTTCCTTTCCTTTCCATTCCTTATTACCTCCTTCCTTCCTCCTCTTTCTCCTTCCTTCCCTCCCTCCTTCCCTTCCTCCCTCCGTCCTTTCCTTCCTTCCTTCCTTCCTTCCTTCCTTCCTTCCTTCCTTCCTTCCTTCCTTCCTTCCTTCCTTCCTTCCTTCCTTCCTTCCTTCCTTCCTTCCTTCCCTTCCACCCTGATTCCTTCTTCCTTTTCTTCTTTCCCTCCCTTCCTGTTCTAAAAAATGAGTTTCATTTTGTTTCTTCACCATAGCCATTTCTGGGTAAAACCTTCCCTGTACCACTGCCCCCTGGAACAGAACCTTTTCTTGCCATAAAGAAATGGAGTTAAGCCCAAGCAGCCAGATTTGCCAAGTTTACCACATTCTGCTGTGCTCATCCCTGCCCCCACAACCCTCTGCGGAGAGGATATTTCATTATCTTCTCCTTGGGACCATTCTTGGTTTTTCGATTACTCAGAGTCGGGCTTCCGTTCAGCAATCTTCATTTACATCCTGTAGTCAGGTTGTAGATTGTTTTTTCGGTTCTGCTTCTTTCATTGGACATCACCACATAAAGTTTTCCCACATTTCTCTGAATTCCTCGTGTTCACCAAATCTTAAGACATATTAACCTTGGCCCATAATATGTTTAGCCTTGCCCCCCCCCCCCCCCCATTGATGGGCATACACTTTGTTCCTAAACTGGAAATGCTGCTGTTAACTCTTTGTTGTATTTGGGGTTTGGCTTTCTGTCTCTGCCCTCCTAGGTGACCCACTTCTTTTTTTTTTTTTTGCGGGGCAATGGGAGTTAAGTGACTTGCCCAGGGTCACACAGCTAGTAAGTGTCAAGTGTCTGAGGCCGGATTTGAACTCAGGTCCTCCTGAATCCAGGGCCGGTGCTCTATCTACTGCGCCACCTAGCTGCCCCCATGACCCACTTATTCTAAAGAACTGGGGTGCAGGGAGGGGAAGAAACTTGTCCAAGGTCACAAAGAAACTAAATGGCAGTCCAAGATTTAACTTGGGCAGTCCACATGGGGAGGGAGGGAGTTCTTCCTTCTCTAGGGGTCTTCAGCTGAGGCTGGATGCCCACTTCTAGGGAGGCATTGTGGAAAGGACTCTCATTGAGATCTCGTTTCCATTAAATGGCCTGGGGGGTGGGGGGCCCTTCCAGCTCAGAGATCCTGACTCTCTGACCCAAGCTTGTCATATTGCTCAGCCTCAGCTCAAGGGCAGAGGCTCCAAGCTGGCTTCTCTCCTCTCCCCTTCCCTTCTCCTGTCTCCCTTCCAAACATAAAGAGCTCCAGGAGCCCACTGTCCAAAGCAAGGGGCCCAGTCTGGGTCAGGGCAAGCCCAACTCCTCCTCCCCTTCAGAGCTGGGAGGGGCTGGCCCTGGCAGAGCCTGGGAGGGGGCGGGGCCTCCGGAGCCTAGGAGGGAGTAGGAGGCAGGCCCCACTGTTGTTAATGGGGGGTGAGGGGAAGGAAAGTGCCTTTTCAGATCTCTGGGAGGCATAATCCCAGACTGTGAGGAAGCCTTTTCTACTTCGGTCTATTCCCCAGCTCCCTTCTTTCGCTTTTTCTCTTTTCCCCCTCCCTTTCCTCATGTCTACTCTGACCTTCTGTTTCATCCCTTTCCCTTCCTCTTGCCCTTGAGACCATACTGGCTAAAGAGTTAGGAAGACCCTGCTTTGAATCTCATCTCGGACACTCACTAGCTGTGTGACCCTGAGAAATTGCTTAATATCTCTGAGCCTCCATTCCCATATATAAAATGGGGATCACGTCACCTCCCTTACAGGATTGTTGGAAGGGCAAAATGATAGAATGGGTATAAAATACACACATTGAACACACACACACACGCACACGCACACGCACACACATTTGAACACCTTCCAGTGCTCTAGAAATGTGAGCTGGAGAGAGTGGAGTCAACCTTCAAATTCTACTTCAGATAGTTGAGACCTATGTGACCCAGGGCAAATCACTATACATTTCTGTGTCTCAGTTTCCTTCTCTGTTAAACAAGGGGGGGGGTGTTCTGTCTTCTAAGGTCTCCAGTGACCTCCCCCCTCCTGTCTATCCCCACTTCCCATTCTTCTATTATCCCTTTCCCTCCTTCCTGTCTAGCCGCTCCCCCTCCCCTCTCCGTGGCTTTGAGTCCTCCCGCCTCCTCCCGACTCAGTTTCTTCTTCTGTAAAATGTAGGGGGCGGATGAGGTGATGGCACTAATTAATCACACTAGCCGACACTTCTCTAGCACAGTGAGGCTGGCAGAGCACTTTACATACATTATCTCATTTGAGTCTGGCAACAGCCCCACGAGGTAGGTAGAGCTGCCGTTATTATCCTCATCTCGGGACTTTCTTCCAGCTCTGAAATCCTCTCTCCTCATTAAATAACATTCAAGCAAAATTGATTAAGTGCCTACTGTGTGAAGAGCATTTTGCTCAGCAGTCGCAGAGCCTGGAACTTTCCACCAGCCCCAGTACCTGCCATCCTGGTGCTGGGGTCTAGGAGGGACTGAAGCAACAAAACACCAATTCTGATCAAATATACCGGTAGGGAAATTCAGCAGCAAGGGGGCAAAGCGCTGTCTAAAAACCGAACGGGTTACCTTGGGAAGAGACCTGTCACTGGAAGTGTCCAAACACAGGCAGAGTGATAACTTGCCATAGATAGTACAGGAGGGGGAGGAGGGACTAGCAGACCTTCTGAGATCTCTTCCTAGCGCTGTTCTTGAAAGAAGTGGAGAGCTGAGCAGTGGGAGTCCAGGAAGACCCGACCAGGCTGAGCAAGGAGGGGGAGGGGAAGGGGGAGGCAGGAGAGTAGAGTTAGGGCAATGAGAGAATTCAATCCATACTGACAGAATGAGGGTTCCTCAGCCTATCTATGGCCTGGGCGTGAGCAGAATCTTTATTTTGTTATTATTTTTTTATGGTGCAGTGAGGGTTAAGTGACTTGCCCAGGGTCACACAGCTAGTAAGTGTCAAGTGTCTGAGGCCGGATTATTTGAACTCAGGTCCTCCTGAATCCAGGGCCAGTGCTTTATCCACTGCTCCACCTAGCTGCCCAGTGTGAGCAGAATCTTAAAGGATCTTTTCAGACTGTTTTGAGAGAATGGCAGCTAGCCAGAGAGAAATAGAAAGCTTTGGGTTCTAGTCCTCATTCTAACATGAGCTGGTGTGGCCTAGGGCAAATTACTTCCCTTCTCTGTAAAATGAGAAGTTGAGCTAGCTCTTGTCACAGGGTTACCCCTTGGGATATGAATGGAGCTAGGTTCCCCACTCTTTTTTTTGCAGGACAATTAGGGTTAAGTGACTTGCCCAGGGTCACACAGCTAGTAAGTGTCTGAGAACTTAGATCCTCCTGACTCCAGAATCAGTGCTCTATCCACTGCTCTATGTAGCTGCCCCAGCTATGTCATTCTTAATGGAGTTTAAGATTGTGTCACTTTGGTTTTTTGCTGCCACGATACATGGCTGATTTGGATATTCCCTTTTCCCAACCCAGAAGCTCCAGACCTTGGCTTAGGATCATAGAAACTGACCTGGCTTCCTGAAGGAAGATTATGGTACCCCAGATGCCCTAGGTCAGAGGATCTTAACCTGGAGCCCATTAACTTGTTATTTTTTTCTTCACATTTTGAGAACTATTTCAATATAATTGGTTTTCTTTGTAACCCTATGTATTTTATTTTATACATTTAAAGGAGTCCATGAGCTTCACCAGACTGCCAGAGAAGTCTATGACATTCAAAAGGCTAAGAACCCCTGCCCGTGGACTCCTGAAAACCCCAAATAAATGTGATCCCCATTTACAAATGTAACAAACCCCATATGCAAGAACCGGAATGTACAAACAGGCACCTCGAAAAGAATGAATTAGAATTGTCATACAAAAGGCATCAGTGTTGAGTTTGGAAAATGAGCCAGTTCCTTTTTTGCCTTTAAAATGAGGCAAAATTCTCAGAGAATCCCAAAATATATGAGCTGAGAGAGACCTCAGTGGCCACCTAACCCAGTCAGTCCCTGAACAATAACTCTCTCCACCACCCACAAGAAGGGTTCCCTTTGAACCCCATGCAGTAACAAGGACCTCCCCTCCTGCAGAGGTGGGTCACTCCTCTTTTGGCCAGCTCTCCTAATTTTTCTGATATCAAGCTTCTCTCTAATTTCCACTTGGTGCTCCCAGTTCTGAGCTCTCTGGAGTCAGCCCCTCCTCTCCTCTCTCTTCCACATGATGACCTTTAAAATACCTTCAAAGATGTCTCCCCTCTCCCCACCCAAGTCTTCTCTTCCTTCTCCTGGCTAAACATGTCCAGCTCCTTCAACTGATCCATGGCTGTCATGTTCTTGGGGCTCCTCACAATTCCAGTCACTCTCCTAGACAAAACCCAGCTTGTCAACACTCTTCCTAAAATGTGGGGCTCTGGACTGAACACAGTACCCTCTCTGTGATCAGGCCAGCCAGAGTCCAGAGGGACCATCCATCACTTCCTCGGGCCCACATGGACATTCTGCCTCTCTTAATGCAGTTTAAGGTTGTTAGGTTTGGTTTTGGGGGGGGGTGTTGTCATGTCATTGTGTGGACTCATATTGAGCTTGCAGTCTTCAATTTACAGCCGGTTTTTCAGGAATATGTACGCCACATTAAGTGAGACAGCAGTAACCCCATGTTTTAGATGAGGTCACCATGGCGATTTTTCCATTTACTTAAAGAAAGGGAAAACCCCCCACCCCCACAACAAACCTTCTTATAGACAAACCTGGAGCCAATTAGCAGAGAAGGCTTTTGATATTTCTGAAAAAAAATTGACCTCTCAAGCCAAGCACTCTACCGTTATGGGGATGGAAATGGGGCTGGCAGCTTGTTGAGGTGAGGGGACGAGATTCCCATTGTCCAGCAGGATAATATCTCAGGCTTATGGACTTTGGCGTGTCTAAAGGCCCATAGCTCTTCAAGGTAGTCTTCCCTTCTCCTGCTCAGGACACAGAGTCTGAGAGTCGGTCATCTAGGGGAACTCATGCATGAAAGGATCCCCTCCTATAATATTCCTAACAAGTGACTGTCCAGCATGAAGACCTCCAAGGGTGAGGAGAACCCCAATGTCTGTCATGTCAGCCCATGATACTTTGGAGCAATAAAACCTAATCCTTCTTCCACATGACAACCCTCCAGATATCTGAAAACAGCTCTCATGTCCACTTCCAAAGTCTTTTCCAGGATAAACATGACTCGCTCTTTCAAGTGATTCTCATGCAACATGCACTCAAGACCCTTCATTGGTCTTGGTTGCAATCTTTTGAACACTCCCTGTTCATCAATGTCTTTCTTAAACTGTGGTGCCCAGAACTGAACCCAGTACTCCAGAGGAGGTTTAATTAGGGAAGAATAGAGTGGGACTACCACCTCCCTATTCCTGAAAGCCATGTCTTTCAAGACATGCCAAAGTTTACATCAGTTCTTTTGGTCCCCACACTATACCACTGACCCATATTGACCTTGCAGTCCACTCAGATCCCCAGATCTCTTTCAGAACTACTGTTGTTACCCATCCTATACATGTGAAGTAGATTTTTCTTATACCCAAGTGCAAGACCTTACCTTGATCCCTACTGAATTTCATCTTCTTAGCTTCATCCTACTGTTCTAGTCTGTCAGAATCCTATTGGATGCAGATTCTATCACCCTCCCACCTTTGCATCATCCACAAAATGGATGAGCCCTATTCTAAGTCATAGGGGCAGCTAAGTGGTGCAGTGGATAGAGTGCCGTGCCTGAACTCAGAAAAGCTCGTCTTCCAGAATTCAAATCTGACCTCAGACACTTACTAGCTCTGTGATGCTGGGCAAGTCACCTAACCCTGTTTGCCTCCATCTCCTCATCTATGAAGTGAGCTGGAAAAGCAAATGGCAAACGCCTCCAGCATCTTTGCCAAGAAAATCCCAAATGGCCTCATGAAGAGTCAGACACAATTGAAATGACTGAATAGCAACAACGAATTCCAAGTCATTGGTGAAAATATAAAACAGCACAGATCTAAGCACAGAGCCCTCAGGGAACTCCACTGGAGATCTACCATGTCACCTCTGGATCAAACTCTTTGAGTTTGGCAATCCAACCGGGGCTGAATCTATCTAGGTGTAGTATCATCTAAACCATATCTCTCCATTTTTTCTCATAGAAGTAGCATGAGATATCGTATCAAAAGCTTTGCTAAAGTCTAGATAAACTATATATATATATATATATATATATATATATATATATATATATATATATATATATAATCTCCATAGCATTCCCCTTGTCTACTAGTTTAGTAGTCCTGTATAAAAGGGAAATGAGGTTAGTTTGGTTAGTTTCCTGAACACACCAAAGGGTATGTTCAGCTTAATGGCTTTTTGGGCATCGTTCCAAATTGCTTTCCAGAGTGACCATATCAGTTTACAGCTCCACCAACAGTGCATGAATGTGCCTGTTTCCCCATAGCTCCTCCAGCACTTGTCATTTTCCTTTTTTTGGTCAATTTGCCAATCTGATGCGTGAGAGGAGGTACTTTAATGTTGTTATAATGTACATTTCTTTACTTATTGGTGATTTAGAACATTTTTTCAATATGGCTATTAATAGTTTAGATTTCATCCTCCAAAAGCTGTCTATTCATCTGCCTTGACCATCTATCAATTGGGGGAAGAAGATGAACTTCTATTAAAGCTTACAACAAACCCCATTACACAAAGATTTTGCAGATGCAGCTTGTCTGATTTGGCTCACTCCAATCTGTCCAATGTCTCGCCCCCAAACCTGGGTACACCTATAGCATCAGATCACTGTTTCTGAGTATTTTGAGAGGCTGTCGCATGGTGAAGGTAATTTTGTCCCATTCTTTGAAGCACACTAGAACAGAGGGAAGTAAGCTGGAGGGAAGCAGATTTCAGTGATACTTAAGAGGAAGGACAACATTCTTCCCTCATCCCCCACCCCTCGCCCTTCCCAATTTCCCTCCCTGCTTTCTTTAGAACCACCTTCTCTAATCTATCCCTTACTTGGCTACCTAATTCATATTCCTAAAGGCCAAGTCTGACCATGGAACTCCTGGGCTCAAGATGAGTCATTGGCTCCCTATCACCTCTAGGATCAAAACCAAATTCTTCTATTTGACATTTCAAGTCCTTTACAATCTGTCTCCAACCTATCTTTCCAGGCTGATTACATGTTACTCCCCCTCACACACTCTGTGTTCCAGCCAAGCCTGCTTATTTGATCTTCCCCATAGAGGGCAATCTGTGACTTTGAATAGGCCGCCCCCATGCCTAGAATGTTCTATCGGCTCACCTTCACCTCTTCGATTTTCTTTTAAGGCTGGGCCCAGGTACCACCTCCTTTAAGACCCCTTTCTTGATTTTCCCAGTGGCTACTTCTCCCTGGCCCCAAAATTTCTTCCTATTTCTCCATCCCTATATTTTATATTTCTTTTCTCTTCTTTGTATGGCATCAGTGGTTAGCAAATGCTTATTGATTGATATTTTTCTGGGTACATGTTGTTTCCCCTCAGATAGAATGTAAACTACTTCAGGAAAGGAACTGTTTTCTTTTTCATCTTTGTATACATGGGGATTAGCACATAGTAGATACTTATTACTTGCTTCATTGAATTGAATCCCCAATTTACAGATTAGGAAACTGAGGCTCAGAGAGGAGAGAGTGACTTGCCTGTGATCACACAGCTAATAAGTGGCAGTCAGAATTTGAATTCAGGTCTTCCAAATTGATTACTCTTTCAACTATCCCATGCTGCCTCTGGTTATATATGTTCCCTATTACTGTGGCAAAAGGGCAAGGACCCTATCTCGTTTATTGTTGTCTGCCTCCCCATCTCTACTGCTGCCCCTGCTACAGAACTTTGAACTTAGTAGGTGCATTGCAAATGTTTGTTATATTGAGTTCGTTGGGAATCCCACTAGAATTGTCTCTAATGGGACCAACTTAAATTTATCTTGAATTTGAAATCTGAGTAGTCTCATTTAACATCCAGATCAGATAGGAGTTAGGCAAGAAACTGGGTTGTCAGCCCTGGAATTTCTGTTACCCCTGTGAATCTGGGGCTTTATTCCTGTCTACACTTGTCCCTGGTATCCAGCACAAGCAACCTTCCTAATGAATCTCTTTGATTGTTTCTCTTCTACTCAAAAGCTTGCAATAGCTCCCCATTACCTCCTCCATAGGCTATACATAACCTGATGATCCTGATATCTGAGGCTTTCTAGAACATGATAGCCATTTACCTGTTTCCTACAACTCCCCTTCAAATATGCAACACCCTAGCCAAATTCAACTGCTCACTGCCTTCCCCGTCATTATTCTGCCTCCACACTTTTGCTCATGTCATCCCCCCAAGCCTGGCATGAATTCCAACCCTGTCTCATTTCTATCTGTGGAAATTCCTTTTTTTCCTATAAAGTCCAATTCCAGTGTTACCTTCTTCAGGAAGACGTCTCTGCTCCCTTCATAGCCTCCCCACCCTCTAAATGAAAATGAACTCCTTCCAGTTTCTCATAGTATCTGGCTTGGTCCTCCCCTTTTAACTTCTCTCTGTTTTGTTTAGATGAAGGTTCCTAATGTGGGATCTGGAAACCAATTTTTAAAAGTATTCTGTTAACTGCATTTCATTATAATCGGTTTCCTTTGTCATCCTAGGGATCTGATCATATGCATTTACCAACATGATGGTGAGAAGGGGTCCCCAGGTGTCCCCCTGGCAGATTGCCAGAGGGTCCCAGGGCACAAAAAAGGCCAAGAACCCTTGGGTTCTAGGTTCTAAGTTTCTTGAAAACAAGACCTATGTCACATGATTCTTTCTGGTGCCAGTGCCTAGCCCAGGGTTCTACACACACACACAGTAAGTGCCCAACAAATATTGAATTAAATAGAATTGAATGCATCTATTTCTCTACTTTTGTGCTTCCTTTCATCCGATCCTTTTGAAAAATTGCAACCTTGTCGCAGCTGAAGGTAGAGGAAAAATGATTTTTCTTCATAGCGCTGTCATAGTCGGGGGCGGGGGGAGGGGGGAAGATCACAGGCTCAGTGTCATGACCTTGGGTAACTTGATGCTGGTGATATTTCCTTCTCTAAAATCTCAAATAAAAAATGTTTTTGTAGGAAAAATAAGCTTAATTTCCTCTAGTTTGCTGGGATGAAAGAGTCAGGGACATTTGTGAGCAAAATGGAATCAAGTAAGTCTATTTTTCATGCCAAAGAACTGTCACACACAAGAAATATTTTTGATCTAGACATAATTTCCCATTTGATATTTCAAAGGGGGACAATGCTGGCAGCATTGCCATTTTCCTCGTGGACTCCCACTGGGGTGTGCTGAAGAAAGCTTAAGTGAGCTAGGAGAGCCGATTGTTAAATTTTCAGTGTGAACCTTGGAAATTGGTAGATGCCATAAAGACCATGTCACATAATTTTCTTTCTGGCTCCAGTGCCTAGCCCAGAATTCTACACACACAGGAAGTACCCAACAAATGAAGAATTAAATGGGCTTGATTTATTGATTTGTTCATTGTCTAGATTTTTAAAAAGTCATGGAGAAAATGTTAATAATGCAAATTAAATGTTTAAAAATGCCATCCATTCATTTCCCCCCAGAGAACCAGTTGTTAAATATTTCCCACCATACCACTGACCCCTACCTATAGCACTCAGATCAAGGTTCTATAGAATGGTTTTGGGAAAGAGGGATTTTGTCCAAGCCCTGTATTTTAGAGGTGAGGAAATTGAGACCCAAGGAAGGAAAGGCACTGAGCCAAGGTCATGCAGTGAGTTTGAGTTTGTAGCAGAACCTAGACCCAATTCTCCTGCCTCCCAAATTGGGGATCTTCCCAATATGCCTTGAAAGATATACATACATATCAATATCAATGTCATCAGTCTTAGATAAAGGCATCGATGACAAGCTTCAACTTTGTGGATGACAGAAAGCTAGAAAGGATGACTGACCTTTTGGCTTAAAGAAATGATGCCTCGAAAGAACAGTTGAGGAAAGTAGTGATGCCTTGCCTGTAGAAAGGAAGACGCAAGATGTGGGGTGGGGGCTACAAGGGGCAGGATATGACATCTGGCTTTAACTCCTTACAAAGCTGTCATGTGGAAGGGCATGGGTTAGACATCCCCTGTTTGACCCCAGAGGATAGAAATGAAATTGATGGATAGAAGTTGCATAGAGGCCGTTTTCTGCTCTCTATTATTTTTGCAGGGCAGTGAGGGTTAAGTGACTCCTCCAGGGTCACACAGCTAGTAAGTGTCAAGTGTCTGAGGCTGGATTGGAACTCAGGTCCTCCTGAATCCAGGGCTGGTGCTTTATCCACTGTACCACCTAGCTGCCCCCTCTGCTCTCTATTAAGGACAAAAATGCTTAAGAATTTAGCCATCCCCAGTACAATGGGCTGCCTTGGGAATAATGGGCTCCCCCTCACAGAAAATCTTGGCTGAACAATCACTGGTTGGAGGCATTTTCAAGGGGATTCCTCCTCAGGTACCGTTTGAAGCATCCTCTGCATCTGTCCTCTAGGGTCCCCCACACTCGGAGAGGCTGTGAGTCTATAGATTCTGTGATCCATGCATTGTGAATGTCCATGTGCTCTGATGGTAACAGTATGTGAGACCAGCTGAAAATCCTGGAAATAGTCTGGGCTCTGGGCCAGCTAGAAGAGGGGAGTCTGAGAATGATGGATCTTTAGACAGCTCTGAAAGCTGATACTACCCCTACTATGGTTTTTCCTGCGAAGAAAGCTTGGGGGGCTGGGGGCGAGGAGGGACAGGATAGGAAGGGAGCATGAACTGAGAAGCACAGAAGGTGTGAGTGAGCAAGATGGTGAGCAGATTGGCTTGGCCACGGCAAAGAGCTGTAATGAGAGATCATAGGAACAGAGATTCTGAGCCCATTTTACAGATAAGGAAACTAAAGACCAGGTAGGTTGTGTGACTCATCTGAGGTCACATAGCTAGCTAGAGTCTGAGGCAAGGTTTGAACTGACTCCAAGTTTGGGGTAAAGGAAGTTGGAATTCCAATCTCATGGACCTGAATATATATCTCAACAAGTTCCTGCCCCTCTCTGCCCCAAGATATCATCAGATTCCTGAAGAAATGATTTTTATTTGTCTCAGCATCACCAGTGTGTGGCTCAAAGTAGATGAGGGCAGCAGTGTGGTATAATGCAAAGAGCACTGCATTTGGGGTCAGAGGACCTGGGTTCAAATCTTATTTGTATGATTTTGGGCAAGTCACTTCCCCACTGGGGGCGGGGAGGGGAAGTTTCCTCTTCTGCAAAATGAGAAAACTGGAGATAGATGACCTCTGAGATTCCTTCTAGCTCGGAATCTGTGATCGCACCGATGTCTATAAGTAGATTGGATCGGCCTGGGTTGGTCTCGGTTTCCTCACTTATAAAAAAGTAGGGCAAGAGACTCGGTGACTCCTCAGGGCTTACTTAGCTCTGATATCTACGGCTTTCTGTGACTTCACAGAATGTCAGAGTCATGGGACTTGGCTGAGTTATTTGCTCCTAATGGGACTCGAGAATGACGGGGAAAAATTGGTGATGGTTCAGAAATCTGTACAAAAGACAGAGCCCACTCTTCTCCGAAAACAAACATAGTGACTGTTAGTCCTCTAAACTATGACTACAGCTGCACTTTGGCGGAGACTCACACAGCAAACTCTAGTATATTTTGCATGTTCCTCGTCATCCTGACCACGTTCATGCAAATCTCACCCGTTAGGTGAGCAAACACAATCAATGTAATCCCAGAAGGCCCCTGTGATTGGAACTTCTCATTCACTAGGGCTTGGCTTCGGAGCTGTAGAAGAACGCTTTCCATCTCAATACATGCTTCTTCACCAGCTCACTCAGAGAGTTCCATTTGCACGCAGAAGAAAAGACGAGTCCCAGGACTATGTCTGCAGCCCAGAGAGCCAAGGAAAGTAAGGATTGGGTCTGAAAAGGTACCTCTTCTAGGAAACCTTCCCTGAGCATCCCACTTCCTCCACTTGGCCTGTTGTTCTCCCCCCTTAAGACATAAGCTTCCTTGCTTTCTCTCTATCTTTCTATCTTTCTCTCTCTCTCTCTCTCTCTCTCTCTCTCTCTCTCTCTCTCTCTCTCTCTCTCCCCCTCCCTTCCTTCCTTCCTTCCTTCCTTCCTTCCTTCCTTCCTTCCTTCCTTCCTTCCTTCCTTCCTTCCTTCCTTCCTTCCTTCCTTCCTTCCTTTTTTCTTTCTTTCTCTCTCTCTCCCTCCCTTCCTTCCTTCCTTCCTTGCTTCCTTCCTTTTTTTCTTTCTTTCTTCCTCCCACTTGTGTTACCCTTGCTGTGTATCTTGGGGCTTCGCTCCCATGTCTTTGCTTTGTAGTTCTCTCCCATCAGATCAGGGGTTCGGCGGACTAGAGGGCTCCCTGGACCTCTCGCTTTCCCTCCCTGTGAATGGAAGGATCCCAAGCTGGGTGACTGGAAGCAAAGATTCAAGCCGGGAGCAACCAGCAGAATTTAGAGGGTGGGACATTTTTGAACTAATGATTTGAGGAAATTGGGCCGTGTTAAAACTCGGTCTACTGATGTTTTGACAGAATGTTCACTCCTTCTGCAGGGGAGAAACTAGTTAACAAGAATCACTGAAACTAGGCAGCTGTCAGATGGCTTTCTCTTTTCTTGGCTCTTTCCTTCCGGCGGCTTCCCGAGAAGGCTGCCTCCCAGCCTAGCCCCGCCTGGTCCTGCCTGGCCATGCTGGCACCTCCCCAGGTGACAATGACCTCTCAGGCCCTTCTACAAGGTGGTATCAGGGGGCATCTTCCGCCCCCCCCCCCATGGAAGGATCTATCCCTTTCCCCCAAGGCTGATTTTTTAAAAATGAGTACATTTTCTCTTCCTTGCCCCAGGAGCCATTATAGACTAGTTGTCCCGGGTTCTACAATCAGAAGTTATGGCTCTGCCCCCTTGGATTCTTTTTATTACCTAGAAAAGCAACTGTCCAAATGATTGCTGTGTCCAGAACTGACCCCACTTTCCTGGGGGCTCTCACTCCCTTTGGTGGAGCTCAAAAAAGCAGATCCACGTGGATATTTCTATAGGTAAAGCAGACTGATTATAGAGAAGAGCTGGCTCTTCCATCAGTAGGGATAGACTGTCCTTCTTTGTGCCTGCCAATGGGGAAGGGGGCTTCTGCTCTCTTATTTTGTTTCTTTTTGCTTTTTCCTTCCTCCCCCTCTTCCTCCCTCTCCTCTCTCTGTTTATCTCCTTAATCTCTCTCTCTCTCTCTCTCTCTCTCTCTCTCTCTCTCTCTCTCTCTCTCTCTCTCTCTCTCTCTCTCCCTCCCTCCCTCCCTCCCTCCCCCTCTCTCTCCTCTCTCTGTTTCTCTGTTTCTCTCTCTCCTCCATTCTAACTTGGGCAATTACCCCCCATAGCAGAAAGTGTAGCCCAGAAATCATCTTGTTATGGGAAATGGTAACAGTTGTGTTTATAGGATTTTAGAAATCAAGCTTTGGGCAGCAGAATCTTTGGATGAGGGAAGGAGCACGGGACTGTGACTGAGGCTCCTTGGGTTGGGGAGGAGACGCTAGCTTACAGCGACCTGGTACCCAAGCAGTGCCTAAGCTAGGGGCAATTAAAGACTATTTATATCATGCCTGGACTGGAATGAACACAGAATGGGAACCAGAAGAATGCCTCTCTCAGCACAGTACCTGACATATAGTAGGCTCTATATAAATGCTTATTCCCTTTCTTTCCTCCTCCCCTCTCTTCCAGAGTCAACAGCCAACAATGGACATTAATGAGCAAAGACTTCCAGAAAGAGAGAGGTTGGGATATGTGTCATAGAATCTTAAACTGTAGAACATCCCCTGAGCTGGGAAGGACCTTAGATCAGAGAACATAGAATATTGGAACTGAGAGGGACCTTAGGACAGAGAACAAAGAAGAGAAAAGGTCAGAGCTGGGAGTGAGTCAGTCAATAAGCATTTATTAGGTGCTTACTGCGTGCCAGGCATTAGGCTGTGTTGGGGATGCTGCAAAAAGACAGTTCCTTCTGGCAGGGAGCTTACATTCTTAATGGGGGATGATAATACATAAAAGTGATGTGGGGATGATGAAGGAATCTGAGGCAGGGGCATGGTCGATAAGTCTGGAGTGAAGCCTAGTGAGAAATGAAGACATGGCCAGCCCAGAGACTCTCCTTATTCAGAGGGAGAGGGGCCAAGCAAGGGTGCTTCCAAGGTATGTGATCTTCCAGGATAAAGTGGTTTCCGAGGCATGTGTCAAGAAATCTGGAGTGCAGCCTAGTGAGCTGGGAGGGAGCTTAGATCAGAGAGAAGAGGATGTTACAATTCAAAAGAGTCCAATCCATTCTGTTTGCAGACTGGAAAATTGAGGCCCAGAGAGAAGAATAGAGACATTAGCAGCAGGCATATTAGGCTACAGAATGGAATGTGTCAGCACCAGTAGGGACCATAGAATGAAGGAGGGAGAAGGTCAGCTTTGGCAGAGACCTCAGAAGGTCCTCAGAAGGAAGACAGGAGAATGTCAAGAGTTGGGAGGGACCTCAGAGAAGTGGGGGTGTGTGTGTCAAAAATCAAATGGAAACCTGGGCCATTAACCTCTACATAAGGATTCCTGATGGCTGTATATTGATTTAGGTTCAAAATGTAATGTTATCTATGTTTTATTGTATTTTATCATATTATTTAGTCTAATATTTCCCAATTACATATATTGTTTTAACCTTTTTATTTATTTGTTTGTTTGTTTATTTGTTCGTTCATTCATTTGTTTATTTATTTTTGCAGGGCAATGAGAGTTTAGTGACTTGCCCAGGGTCATACAGCTAGTAAATGTCAAGTGTCTGAGGCCAGATTTGAACTCAGGTTCTCCTGAATCCAGGGCCGGTGCCTTATCTACTGTTCCACCTAGCTGCCCCCTCTCAATTACATATTAATCTGGTTCAGGCCACACTTGGGAGTGTTGGTAGTGGGGCCACATATTTGGCCCCTCTGCTTTAGAACATGCAACTGAAAATGTCAGAGTTGAACAGTCCAACTGACAGATTTTTACTAAAGGGAAAACTGAGGCACAGAGAAGGGAATCACAGACTGTTAGATTTGGAAGAGACCTCAATGGCTATCTAGGCCTTAACAGGAATCCTCTCTACAGCATCTGTGATAAATGATAATCTAGCCTTTGCCCAGACTTCCTTGAGGGACAACCTATCTCTTCCCAAGGCAGTCTGTCTGAATTTGAGATTGCTCTCTTGGTTCGAAAGTTTTCTGAGCCTAGATCTATCTGCTACTTTGTAACCTCCACTGGGCAAAGGACAGATGAAAACATAATTTCAGTGCTCTTTTCACACTATACCATACAGTCTTCAAGCCAAATGGGTGGTGGAAATTAGATCCTCCTCCAGTGTGTGCCCAATGGCCAAATTTACCTTTTCTTCCCATTAGACTGCAAGATTCTTGAAGGCAGGAAGTGTATATTATCTAATCTTTGTATCTGTCTCAGCTCTCAGCCTAGGGTTTTTCATATGGCAGGCACTTTAACAAATGTTGGGTATATTTATATTCCTCAGTAGAACTGGATGCATCTTAGACACCCTCCATTCTAACCCTTCCCACAGTTTACTGCAGAGAAAACTCAGGCCCAGAGAGATTTGTATCCCTCTTTCTTCCAATAGCTACCAACAGTGAAGCTTACCTAGACCAAGGTTCCACAGCTACTTAGTGGAAGAGCTGGTGAATAAATTGAGGCTGGGAGAGCTTCATGGGCTCTGGTATCCCAGAGACCATTTAGTTCAATTCCCTTATTTTATGAAAGAGGAAACTGAAGCCCAGGGATTTTCCCAAAGTCACAATAAGATCCTAGATCTAGAGCTAGAATCATCTAGTTCTTCTAGATCATCTAGTTCAAGGGAAATGACTTACCCAACGTCACACAGGCAGTAAATGTCAAGAGCTGGGATTTTTATTCCAAATCTTCTGATTCCCTTGCCCATGCTCTCTCCACTATGCTGTGTTGTTGTGGAGTTCAGGACAAAGCTGGGGAGAGAATGAAAACTTGAACCTCTAATCATAGAGGTAATGATCCAGGTTAAGCATGACCTATGGCCAGAGAATGAACTTGGGGATGATATGTTTGCTCAGCCTCTTCCTTACATGTATATCTATATCTATATCTATATCTATCTTTTTTTTTCTTTTCGTGGGGGCAGTGAGGGTTAAATGACTTGCCCAGGGTCACACAGCTAGGAAGTGTCAAGTGTCTGAGGCCAGATTTGAACTCAGGTTCTCCTGAATCCAGGGCTGGTGCTTTATCCACTGCGCCACCTAGCTGCTCCCTTGCATATGTTTCCGCTAGAGACACTCAAGACTGGAGCCAATCCAACATAGGGACAGAGTAAGTACCTTTCCCCTCATATCCCATCACCTTTAGCCTCTTTATCCATCTGGTCAGTTGCCTGCCTTTCCACTCACATCTGTGACATTCAAGAGTGAGAAGTGTGTGTAACAAAGAAGCAGTGTACTAGAATGGAATGAGAGCTAGACTTGGAGCCCGGAGACCTGAATTCGAGTTCCACCTTTGCCTATTACTGACTGTGTGACCCTGGGTGAGTTCCTTGACATTTCAGTGCTCCAGCTTAAAAGACAGCCTGATGAAATGGTAGAAGTCCTGGACTTGGAATTGAGAACCTGAATTTCTGGCTGCCCTTGAGTGAGGCACTCCTCCTCTCAGCTTCAGTTCCCTCATCTGTTATTCGGGATGAAAAAAAGCACATATTTTACAGGGTTGTTGTGAAGATCAACTGAGCTATATATAAAGTGACTTGTAAACCTTAAAGCTCTGTATAAATACTGGTCAGTTTTATTGTAATCATCATCATCATTGTTGTCGTCATTGATTTATCATTGAGAAACAATGATTTATTAAGCATTCACAGTGAGGAGCTATGCCAGGTACTGGGGGTACTGAGGCAAAAATGAGTGCTCGCTCTCAAGGAGTTTCTCCACATTCTGGAGTTCTGGAGGGGAGTCTCTAAGGTCTTCCAGGTATAGACCTCTAAAATTCCCATCATTCCCCTACCCCCAGACAGTGTCCTGACATTCCGAGACCCTGTTATTCAGTGGATATTTAGTGGCAAGCATTGGATCTGGCCATCTGAAGTCCTGGAATTCCAGCTTTGCTGCTCACCACCTTGCCCAGGGGGCCTCGAACAGCAATCCCTTCCTTCCCCAGAGTTGAGTTTCCTCCTGAATAAAATGAGGGGATTGGACTAGATGAGATTTCTTATCCTAGAGTCTGTGAATTAAAAAAAATTTTTTTTGAAAACCATATTTCAATATAAGTTGCTTGTTTTGTATTTTATGCATTTAAAAACATCATTATGAGGAGGAGTTCATAGGCTTCACCAGTCTGTCCAAGGGGTTCCATGATGCCAAACAAGTTAAGATTCCCTGGACTAAATAGGGCCTTTGGGCCCTTCTAATTCAAAAGTCAGTGGCTGCCCTATGATCGGGAAGCCAGTGAGGGAATGGTCTGAGTAGATAAAGTGAGGAAGACAGGGGAGGATGCCTAACCACAACACTTCTCGACCCATGGAGTATGGCTGATCTTTGGTATACCTGCTCCCAGACCACTAATTGGGTGCCTTTGTGAACAACCTTGGGCCCCAGAGCTTCTTGGGCCAAGGGAGCACATTTCCTTGTTTTCTAGTCTAAGGGATAGGGATGACCATCCATCACCTTGACCTAGTACTTGGCCTGATGTTGACAAACAGAGGGGATGATGAGGGGTAGGAGGAAGAGAGAAGATCTAGGAGTAGTGGCAGGATGCTACCTGAGGCCAGGCTGTATTGAGCTGCATGCAGCAATAATGGTACCTCCTAGAGTTTGGGAGGGTTCGATTACTACCCCACCCCACCAGACCCCACCCCTTCCCCTTAATTCATCAATGAAACTGATTTCAAAAGTTCCTTTGTAAGTTGGTTGTCTGGAATGCAAGACATATTTGTCCATAGAAACAGTAGTCAACCTGATGGTTGGGTTCCTAACTTATAGCATTTTATACAGGAAAGGCATGTGGAAAAATAACAACCATCAGAGCTAGTACCCTGGACCCCCTCCTCCAGCAAGGTAGTGAAGCCCATGGCTCTCTTTTCAGAATCGTGTTTTTAAATGCATAAAAGAAAATACATAAGATTATGAGCAAAACCAATTCTATTGAAATGGAGTTATCGAAATATTAAAAAAATCAGTGGACTCCAGGTTAAGAATTCCTGAAACTAGTCTAACCCTCTTGTTTTACATAATCCTATGTAAGGTAAAAGATTTGTTCAAGGCACCGACAGAGCCAGTGCTAGAAAAAAGAAAAAAGTATTTATTAAGCACCCATTAGGGGGCAGGCATGGTGCTGAGTGCTTTACAAATATTATGTTGTTTGTTTAACCCTCATCTTAACTCTGAGAGGTAGATGGTGTTACAGTGCCCATTTTAGAGTTGAGGGAACTGAGGCAAAGAATTGTGACTTGCCCAGGATCATAGAACTTGTGTCTGAGGCTGGATTCGAACTCAGGTCTTCTTGGCTCCAGGCCCAGTCCCACCTAGCTACCTCTCAAATTCAGGTCTTCTGACTCCTAGAATCTTGTATGCTATTGTTCCCATTTTACAACAGAGGAAATTGAGGGCCAGGGAGAAGGAAGATACTGTACCAAGGTCTCACACATAGTAAATGATGGAACCAAGATAATAGAATCTTAGATTTCGAGTTGGAAGGGTTTGAGGTCGTCTGGTCTGACCCTCTTGAGGAAACCAAGCAGTTTGCCCCAAGTCACAGAAGTAGTAAGTAACTGAGCCAGGGCTTGAGGCTATGTCCTTGAGCTTGTTCAAGGTCATGGCCTTTCCTCTAAACCATGGTGACTTGAAGCCAAGCATTCAGGGCCCTTTCTACTATACACGGCACTGACTTTCACAATGGCTAGTTAATCTCCCAGGCACCAGAAATACTGCACGTTTGTAATCAAATGTGTAGAAAAGAAGGCTTCTAGCATTTCAGCCACTCACTCTTTCTGTGTCCCAGCAGCTTAGGGGATCAGGGCTCCATTGATGGAACAGCTGTTCTAAAACTCACCAACAAGAAGGTGCAAATGAGTATCAGGCTAGTTCGTGATCTACTGTGGGGAGAGAGCTCTGGGCGCTTGAGGCAGGGCTGCCTGAGAGGAAAGGTCACGTCATTGTTTTATTTTACAAGTGATTATTGTGTATGAGATAAGCGGGCATTGCTCAGTGTGCTGGGTGCTGGGGTGGGCCCAAGAGGAAGAACCAGAGTGTCTCAGAGCTGGAAAGGACCTTGGAGAGCAGCCAGTCTAATCGCTTTCAGCTCCAACAGGAGCCCCCTCCATAACACTACTGGCAGCCTTTGCTTGAACGCTTCTGGTGATGGGGACTTTGCTGCTTCGTGAGGCAGCCCCCTCTGTTGCTTGCCAGCTCGAGTTTGGGGGAAATTGGCACAAATTTTGGACATGTTAAGCCCAAATCTACCCTTCTGAAACTTCTCCCATTGCTCCTGGTTCTGCTCCCTGGGACCAAGCAAAACAAGGTGAATCCTTTTCCCAGTCCTTCAAATACTTGAAGACATCTACCTCCAACCCTCACTCCCGTGATCCCCTGTGCTTTCTCTTCAGATATTTCTAGATGGGATCTGAGAAGGATGGAATCTGATAGGACTATTGCATCTCGTTCTATACTCTGGACTACTGACATCTATAATAGCAATGATGATAATAGTGATATATAGCTCCCTTAGGTGAACTAAGTGTTTTACATACATTTCCTCATTTGATTGTCAAAACAATTCTATGAAATAGGTAGTACAGGTGTCATTACCTGAACTTTATAGATGAGGAAACTGATCTTTAGTCAATGAAACTGATTCCAATTAGATTTGGGGGCTGTTGTGTGTCATTGTCTTGGCTCATTGTGCCATTGGAGTCCATTAATAGCCCCAGGTTTTTCCTTACATAATCTCCCCTGTCCCATACTTTTGAGTTTGATTTTGGAACTTAAACACAAGCCTTTACCTCAATATTTTTTTTGGTAAGGCAATTGGGGTTAAGTGACTTGCCCAGAGTCACACAGCTAGTAAGTGTCAAGTGTCTGAGGCCGGATTTGAACTCAGGTTCTCCTGAATCCAGGGCTGGTGCTCTACCCACTGCGCCACTGCCCCAAACGCAAGCCTTTGCATTTGTCCTCATTAAGTGTCACCTTGTTAGATCCGGCCCATAGGTCCAGCCTGCCAAGATCTTTCTGAATCTTGTTTTTGTAATTTATCGCGTTAGCATTGTCCTCTCAATTTTGTCATTCACAATTTTAATAAGTATGGTTTTAGTTTCTTTATCCAAGCCAATGATGAAAATGTTGAAAAAGCCAGGGTTGAGGACAGAGACAGGTGGTACTCCACTAGAGATTCCTTCCAAGGTTAAAGTCTCCTAGAGGTTGAAGGGATGTTAAAGACCAACTAGTCTAGAGCCTTCATTTTTACAGATGAAGAAACTGAGGCCCAGAAAAGGGAAATGATTTGTTTGAGGTTACAAAAGTAATAAATAAATAGCAGATATGGGAATCTAATCCAGGTCCTTTGGTTTACAATCCATTCCTCTTTCCACCACCTTCACCTCCGATATCAATATATTAACCAACACTTTTTTGGGCAGCCACATCTAATACATTTGCGCTATTGCCCAGTCCACATTCCTCCATCTTATCCATAATGAAAGAGTAAGAACCTTCATTAAATGCTTTGGGAGAAATTCAGATCATCATGCCTATAGTATTACCCTAATCTATTTCGTCTAATCCCTGTCAAAGAGGGAAATAAGGCTAGTCTGACATGACTTGTTCTGAGGGAACTGGATAGACATTGGAAATGGAGGGTGAAAAAAAAAGAGGAAATGGAGGGAGGGTGGAGGTGGGCCCCTAAAGTGTCCAACCTCCTCATCCAATTTTCTGGGTCAGGCTTCTAGATTCCCTGTTTCTGCCTCCCTGTCCTCCTCAAGCTGATGGGAGGCTCTTGAAGTAGCTCAAACACCTGGAATCAGAATTTGAAAGCTAGATGGGGTAACTGACAAGCAAAGAGACTTCTTCAAAGTCACAAAGCAAGTTAATGCCTGGGCTGAAACTCAAACCCTGATCTCTTGACTTCCAATACAAATATCTTTTCTTCATGTCCTCCTGCTGTGGCATCCATTTCATTTTTGGAAGGATGCTGGCTAGACAGTGGTCCATAAGGGCCCTCCTCACCCCTTAATCTCCAGGGGAAAGTTGCTAATGTGGAATAGCTCCCTCCCCAACCTGTTTGGGACATGAGACTATTGTGCACTCTGTGGGCCTTTCATTCTATATTTCCCTGTGATTTTTTGCCTTTTTTCCTGTGGGATCCCTTCCACCTTCCCTTCCCCCAATTTCCAACATGTCTACTGGCCTGGCATTTAGGATGAATGTGGAGTAGTGCTAAGTGCTGGCCTTGGTGTTGAAAGAACTGGGTTTGACTCCTAGTTCTGACACAAGCCCATCATTTCCCCTCTTTGGGCCTTAGTTTCTTCATCTGTAAAATGGGTGTAATCCTTTAAAACATTTTAAAATAATATTTTATTTTCCCAATGACAGACAAAGACAATTTTTAAACATTCATTTAAAATATGTATTTAGCATTTTATTTCCCCCAATTACAGGTAAAAACAATATCAACATCCATTTTTACAACTTTGTGTTCCAAATTCTCTCCTTTCCTCATGCCCCACCCCCCTTTGAGAAAGCAACCAATTCATTATAAGTTACATATGTGTAGTCATTTACCATTCATTTTTAAAAATTGCATTGCACATTTTTTGTCCTTTCCACCCTCCCCTCCCCCTCCCTGAGATGGTAAATCATTTGATACAGGTTATACATGTACAGTCATATAAAACGTTTCCAGATTAGTGATGTTGTGAAAGGTAGACCAAAAGAAAAAAAGACGAAAAACTAAAGAAAGTGACAAATAGTATGCTTCCATCTGCACGAAGACTCCATTGGTACTTCCTCTGGAGGTGGATAGAATTTTTCATCATGAGTCCTTTGGAATTAGAGGCTCATTTTATTGCTGAGAAGGGCTAAGTCATTCACAGTTGATCATCATACAATGTTGTTGTTATGGTGTACAATGGTCTCCTGGTTCTGCTGATTTTACTTTGTTTTAGTCCATTTTGGTCTTCCCATGTTTTTCTGAAACCACCCCCTCATCATTTTTTTTGTGGGGCAGTGAGGGTTAAGTGACTTGCCCAGGGTCACACAGCTAGTAAGCGTCAACATCATTTCTTATAGCACAATAGTATTCCTTCACATCATATCCCACAACCTGTTCAGCCATTCTCCAATTGATGGGTACCCCCTTGATTTCCAATTCTTTGCCAGCACAAAAAGAACTGCTAGAAATATTTTTATACATATTGGTCCTTTTCCTTTTCTTTGCTCTCTTTGAGACAGAGACCTAGTAATGATATTACTAGGTCAAAGGGTTTGCACAGATTTATAGCCCTTTGGGCATAGTTTCAAGTTATTCTCCAGAATACTTGGATCAGTTCATAACTCCACCAACAATGCATTAGTGTCCCAATATTCCCACATCACCTCCAGCATGTGTCATTTTCCTTTTCTGTCATATTGGCCAATCTGAGATGGTGCCTCAAAGTTGCTTTAATTTGCATTTCCCTAATCAGTACTAATTTAGAGCATAAAATGGGTATCATCTTGCACTTCCTCTTTCACAGGGTTGCTATGAGGAAAGCATTTTTAAACCTTGATCTGCTAGTGGAGTGGGAGGTATCATTACCCAGAGATGACTGCTCCAAGCTTTATTTCCCTTAGGCATTGATATCTAAAATGTGAGGAAGCAAGGAGGGGAAAGAACCCAGGAAGACAAAGCTAGGGTCTAGGAGGGAGAATGGTAGAGAGGAAAGAGTACTGGATTGGTAGTCAGAGGAACTACGTTTGAATCCTCACTCTGCCTGTGTGACTTGGGCAAGTCGCTTAACCTCTCTGGGCCTCAATTTCTTCCATCAAACAAGAAAATTGGGCTAGATTCAATTCTATTCAACAAGCATCGATTGAGGGGGCAGCTAGGTGGTGCAGTGGGTAAAGCACCGGCCCTGGATTCAGGAGTACCTGAGTTCAAATCCGGCCTCAGACACTTGACCCATACTAGCCATGTGACCCTGGGCAAGTCACTTAACCCCCATTGCCCCACAAAAAAACAAACAAAAAAAGATTAAAAAAAAACAAGCACTGATTGAGAGCTGCTATGTGCTGCTAGGCACTGTGCTATGGGTTTAGGAGATAAAGATACAAATAAAAACAGTCTCTGCCCTGAAGAATTCTACTGGGGCCTAAATGGTCTCTAAGGTATCTCCCCCACCCATCCTAGTAAGATCCGATGCCTTTGCTAGTATCATCATATTTCAAATGGTTGGTCCTATTTTCCTTTCTATGTCCTTAGACAGCTGAAAGCTGTCCTAGAGGATGATGGGAGAACATTGCCATGGAAGCCTTGGGGGGTACTTTTTACCTTCTGAGAGGAGAGAGAGGGGAGGATCCATTCTGAGTCCTGTTTCCATCGTGGACCTGGCTGAGGGTGAGCCATATTCTGCTCTCTCTGCTCTCTATTTCTCTTTGGGTGATAAGGTTAGGGCTTAGTATGGAAGTGGGGTTGGGGCTCAGGGATCAGTCTGGGACTGAGGTTAGGCCTCCATTTGGGGCCAGGAATAAATTTGCTAATTCTTTGTATGCTGGATTAATCCTGCACCCAGGTCTCATTAGCACTGCCAGGAGAAAATAGCCGGGGGTGGGAACTGAATATAAGGTTCAGTTCTTCCAGGGTTGAATTAGCCTGACCAAAACATCATCTCAAAAGGATGAATTCTGCAGTGTTAAGCAAACAAGTAATAAGGCAGTTGAGGGATCCATCAGTCCATCAGACATTCAGGACTCATACACCTGAAAAGAAAATGCACAAACAATTGGACATAGTCATTACTTGATAAATGCTAGCTGAATGCTGATGAAAATACAGCTTGTGGGGGATTGTATACAGAAGGGTAATGACCCTTGGGAGAACTGGGAAATTGGCAAAGTATATCTTTATCCCTCCTTCCCTCCACTTCTTCCTCTCTATCCAGTGGGTTCCCAGTACTTTCTTATGGCCCAAGACTTGCACCCTGACATATTAACTAGGCCTGCCCTTCTTAGACAGAATCCCATGATCTAGATCTTTTCCTCCCCCTCTCCCCTTGTCCAAATCCACCATCAAGTGTAATCCCATCATTTTACAGAGGAGGAATCTGAGGTCTACAGAAGTAAAGTGACCAGTGCAAGATCAACACAGCTAATAAGTAGTAGTAAGGATTTGAACCCAGGGCCTTGAATGAAAATTCACTGTTCTTTCCACTAATCAGCCTTTTTATTTTATAGCTAAGAAAGATGAAGCTGCCCAAAGTGAAATGAATTGCCCAGGGTCACATTGTTAATAAATACATAGAACTGGGATTTGAACCCAGGTCCTCTGACTTCAAGTCCATTGTTCTTTCCATTGGTTCTGATGTTTGCCAGCTGTGTGGTCAGGGGCAAGCTACTCCTCCTGTCTGAGCTTCAGTTTCCTGGTTTTTACAAAGGGGACAATCATCACTTCCCTCACTGGGCAATTGCAAAGATGGTGTTTTTTAAACCTTAAAATGTTTTCAGAATTGGAACTTTTGTTAGTATAATGTAAAATTCTAACTCTGCTTCCTTGTTGGTGGATGGATGCTTGTCTTACTTCGTGTTTTCTCGTGTAAAAAAAGAATTTGATTCGTGGCTCTGCAATTCCCCAGAGTTCTCTCCATTTTACCTGTGAGAGCATTGTCATTGTGATACATGATGACTTAGCCATCATTATAAGTGATTCAGTGATCGTTATTATTGTCATTGACATATCCCTCCTCTTCAAAAAGTCTTCATTTATCCCTTGATTGTTTTGCACTTTCCTGGCTGCTTCACAAAGAGAACTGGGGGCTGGAAAAGTCAAGAAAAACTTCATAAAGAGAAGCCTTGAGCTGGATATTGAAGGATGTGTATCTTTCAGAAGGTAGACAGGAAGAAGTAGTTTGCTACAGAGGTTCATATTGGCTACAAGGGTTACTGGCAAGAACACTGGAGGACTGAGGACCTCTGGCTTTGTCTAAAGAAGGTTGGCTGGAAGTAGATGCAGGACTTGGGCTTGAACTGAAGAGAAAAAAATGTGAAAAATGAGATTTAGATTAAAATTCTGTTATTTGTGTGATACCAATTTTTCTGTATCCAATGATTTTGTGCAAATTAATATCAGTAAGAAAAGCTATAATGTGTAAACAAATAAACAAATAATTAATATATATGTATACACACATATATATACATACATACACACACACATATATATATATAGAGAGAGATATATATATATAGAGAGAGAGAGAGAGAAAGAGAGAGAGAGAGAGAGAGAGAGAGAGAGAGAGAGAGAGAGAGATTGGAATTTTTAGAAAGGTCAGAGACTTTGGGAGAGCAAAATTTGGGAGGACTTTAGGAAAAGAAAAAAAGAAAAGAGAAGGATATGAGTGAAATGATAGGGCTCAAGGAGGAGAATGAGGATGTTAGCAGAAGGTGAAGAAAAATAATAGCTAGTTAAGAAGAGAAGGTTTGAGAATGAAATTTGGGTTTATGGGTCATGGCTTAAAATAGAAGAATGACAGTTTCCTGGTCAGGGATGGAGCATGCCTTAAAGGGACTGGCACAAATGTATTTGCCTGGGGTCCTGAAATTTAATCAAACGGACTTTAACCTGAAAAGGAAGTAGAAATATTCTATAACTTATTATCAAAGAGGTGATGAATGAACACCTAGAAAAGGAAGTAGTCATCACAAAAAGACAGCATGGCATCATCAAGAACAGATAATTCCAAACTAATTTCATTTCCTTTTTTGGCAGAGTTACTAGATCAGGAAAATACTATAGATATAGTTTAGTTAGATTTTGTCCAAGTATTTTAAAAAGCTATTTTTGTGAATGAGATGGACAATTATGGGTTAGATTGATAGAACAGCTAGGTGGATGTGGAACTAGTTGAATGACCACAACCACAACAATAATCATTCATGGACTAATGTCAACTTGGGGGAAGTCTCTAGTGTGGTGCTCTAGGGCTCTGTACTTGACCTGGTGCTGTTTAACATTTTTATCAATGACATGGATAAAGACAGCATACAGAGCAAATTTGCTGATGACATGAAGATGGCAGGAATAGCTAACATTGGATTTCAGGACTTGATAAAAAAAAGAGATCCATGGGCTGGAATGTTGGGCTGAGCCTTATAAGATGAAATTCAAAAGGGATAAATGTAAAGTCTTACATGTGAGTTACAAAGTCAATCGATAAATACAAGGAGACTTGGCTAAAGAGCTGTTCTGAAAAAGATATGGGCTTTTTAGTGGATTGAAACCTCATCTTGAGTCAACATAATGTGGCAGCTAATAAAACTAGGGCATTCTTAGACTCCTTTAAGGAAGAGAGACATAGAATCCAGATCAAGGGAAATGATAGCTTCATTGAACTCTACTCTGGTCAAGCCTCATTCGGACTATAATATTAATTTTGGGACACCACATTTTAGGAAGGTCATTGATAACATGAACCATAGATAGAGGAATATAATTGGGATAGTGAAGGGGGCCTCCTAGAGATAGGGATCAGCAGCTGAAGGAACAGAGAATTCTTAGGTCAGAGAAGAGAAGACTTGGGGTGGACAAGATGTCTGTTTTCAATCATTTTAATGGTTGTCATGTGGAAGAAATATTAGATTTGTTCTACTTGGCACCCAAGGGCAGAGCAAGTTAGAAATGGGTGGAAAAGACAGATTTCGGCTTGATAAGGGAGAAACTTTCTAATATCAAGAGCTGTCCAAACATGAAATGGGTTGCCTTAGGATTTGTCAGTTTTTCTTTACTGGAGTTCTTCAAGCAAAGGCTGAATGCCTACTTTTGGGGGAAATGTTGTAAGGATCCTCAGTGAGGTGTACTAGATTGGATTAGAATAGTCTCTGAAATCCCTTCCAACTCTGAATTTCTGTGGTTTTATGTGTGGGAGAAGGAAGAACAGCACAAAATAAGGCCTAGAGGTGGGAATGAGCATGGTATGTTTGGAGAAATGACAAATCAACCTAACTAGCTAGGGACCAAGTTTGAGGGAATCAAAGAATCATAAACTTGGGGCTTAAGAGGATCTTGGAGATAATCTGTTGCAGGAGTTCTCAATCCCTCCCCCCCCCCCCGCCCCGCTTCCCTGACAGTCTGGTCAAACCTAATGCCCCCTTCTCAGAATCATGGTTTTGGGTTTGGTTTTGTTTTTGCAGGGCAGTGAGGGTTAAGTGACTTGCCCAGGGTCACACAGATAGTTAAGTGTCTGAATCTGGATTTGAACTCAGGTCCTCCTGAATCCAGGGCCATTGCTTTATCCACTATGCTACCTAGCTGCCCCAAGAATCATGTTTATAAATGCATAAAATAAAATACAGAGGATTACAAAGGAATTGATTCTATCAAAATGCAGTTATCAAAATTTTTATGTGAGAAATTTTTTTTGTATTCATTCATGATGGAGTTTCTTTTTTCCCCCTAAATTCACTTAATCCCTCAGTTAAATGCTTTCCTTTTAAACCATGAATTAGGCCCAGATCCTTTGTCAGAAGATACCTCGCGCTCCAAGGTCAATTACATTTTTTGATTGTGGCATGCTAAATTGCAATGAATGAATGATATCTACTAGAATTGCCAGAGACATAGAGGTCTACCACTTGGTGGTCATATCAAAATATTTTTAAATGGGGGCAGCTAGGTGGCGCAGTGGATAAAGCACCAGCCCTGGATTCAGGAGGACCTGAGTTCAAATCTGGCCTTGGACACTCGACACTTACTAGCTGTGTGACCCTGGGCAAGTCACTTAACCCCCATTGCCCCGCAAAAAAAAAAATTAAAAGTTCACAGACTCCAGGTTAAGAAGCCTTGATCTAAGGGCAACTAGGTGGCACAGTGGATAGAGCACCGGCCGTGGAGTCAGGAGTACCTGAGTTCAAATCCGGCCTCAGACACTTAACACTAGCTGTGTGACCCTGGGCAAGTCACTTTACCCCAATTGCCTCACTTTAAAAAAAAGCCTTGATCTAGTACAATTTGTTCATTTGATTTGATTTTTCAGAAAGTTTTATTGTTATATTTTATTCTTGCATCACTGTCATTTCTGACTATCCTCCCATCCCCAAACACCACCCCTTGTAATCAATTAATCAGCAAGCAATTATTAAGCATCTGCTATATCCCAAGCACTATAAGAAAGAAGGGCAAACCAGTTCAACAAAATCAACCAACACAATGCCTGGCACCTATAGTCTTCCACCTTTGCAAAGAAGGGAAGGTGATACATTTTCTCAACTCTCCTCCAGTGCCAAGCTTCTTACCAACCCACCCATTTTAAAGAGGAGGAAACTGATTATGGAGAGGGGAAGTGATTTGCCTCAAGTCACCTAGCTGGGATTTGAACCCAGTTGCTCTTATTCCAGTTTTGAAGCTACCCTGCCTCCTTAATTGTGGGGGATGATTTCAGGTTTAAGTAGGACTTTCTTTCCTTCATTGTCTAAATGAGCTGATTGAATTCAGGTATTTGAGGTTATGAGTCTACTTTCTTTGGTGCCATTCTTTTTCAGTTCACTATCTTCCCATCCTTTTTCCTACTCCAGACTGTGCTAGGCAAAGCTGCTTTCCTTAGCTGCTTTGCATTCCAATGTCAAGGAAGCCAACCAGAGCCAATAGAAAGAGCTGAGAATGATCATAGCAGTTTATATTATTCTTCTTTCATTCTTGGTTCCCTCTCCTTGAAAAGTCTGGAAAAATGACTCATCAACATTTAATAAGACCCCATGGGCCTCCCCGAAGCTGGCCAGTCTATTTCCCCAGGGGCTAGGCCATGAGGCAAAGACTTTAGCTGCATTCAGTGGTGGCTTTGCTGAACAAATTGCCTTCCCCCAACGAAGTGTGTTCTAGAAAACAGAATTGATTATCCTTAACGTTCCTAACCTTTTTGTGTGTGTGTCATGGACCCTCTTTGGCAATCTAGTAAAGCCTGTGGACCCCTTATTATAATAATGTTGTCGTTTAATTCATCATTGAAGGGAATGATAAATTTCACTTAGAGTTTAGTGACAATAAAAATGTATTTCTCCCAACCCAATTTTCCAGACCTCCCTGAAATCTCTCCAGTGGTCTCTGTACCCCAAGTTAAGAACCCTAGGATCATTTAAATTTTCATTCCCATGTCGAACCTGGTTGGAATGACAATAAAAAATCTCATATTTATATAACATTTTAAAGGTTGCAAAGCACCCCCTTGTCCTCACCCTTACAACATCTCCACGAGGAAGGTATTATTCTCATGTACAGAATGGGAAACTAAGGCACAGAATGGGTACCTGACTTGCCCAAGGCCACACAGGGTGATGCCTCCTGTTTAAGAGCTTGAACCCAAGGCTCAGAAGTCACACCTAGTGCTATCTCTAATGTACCATCCAGGATTGGCCTATCTTAGCCAAGGTCACCTTCAATCAATAAGGTAGTGATATATACATCACAAAATGGCAGAAAATTTCAAAATCACTGATAATCACTTGTTATAGTAGAAAGAGCACTGACTTTGGAGGCAGAAGTTGTTGGTTCCTATCCCCCTCCCTTCCCCAATGTTTGCTACTTGCATGACTTTGGGAAAATCTTTTTACTTCCCTGGGTCTCAGTTTCCAGATATGCAAAATGCAGAGGTGGGATTAGATGGCCCCTGGGGCCCCTTCTAGTTCTCCATCACCTCTCATCCCGTACTTTGGATTGGGGTGTCGTGCTCACTTGTGAATAGGTAGGTAATGAAAATTCATTACGGGAATCCATTGCAAATGAAATACTTGAGGTGCCCAGTGGAGGTTTGACTTGGGAATAGCTGAAGAACCATTTCGATCTCTCCATTCTTGTCTCCTCTTTGGTCTCCTCCACTCTCTTCACCCTACTCAATTAGCCCCTAAAACCAATTCTGTTGCAAAACAAAGTCCAGAACCCATCTTCAGCACTTGCCTGAGTAATCTAGTCTTCTCCCCAGCCTTGCTTAAAAGCAAGAACTGCTCAAAGTTTCTTTTTCAAAGGCTGACCTGCTTGTATCCCAAGAGTAAATAAAAAAGGTGAGATGTCACCAAATCAAGTAATGAAGTCACTAGAAAGACATCACAATATTTTGAATTGTAAGAGCCTATCAAGTCCAATACTCATTTTTACCGAGGAAGAAACTGAGATATTGCAAGTTCAAAGCCTTAAGTAGCAACTGTTGCACCCCAGGAAGAGTAACATGAAACAAGCTCTTACTCCTTGTTGGGAAGGGTATGCCCATAGTTTGGGGAAGTAGCTCACCTGGAGTACAGCCTTGGGAAGGAGCAAGGAGGAAGCAGAGCCCCATCTGGTAGTTTCCTATTGGGATTTTTAGTTGGTAACTAACTGGTAAGCTCAGTTGTCTCTGTGATGCTGAAGGGCAGCAAGTACTATCAATTCCCTGTAAATGTACTGGACGTACTGGACAAAGGCCCATTTACCATACCCTAGTTTTGGACTCAGCAGAGCAAATGGCAGAGTCGGGGTTTGAATCCAGAACCTTCTATTCCAAATCTAGCATCCTTTCTGGTACATTAGATTTTCAATATCAACACAACAAGTAATTATGCGAACACTATTTGTTTTGTTATTGATGCATTTTGTTTTGACACAGTGAACACATCCCCACCAAACACACTCACCAAAGCATGTACAAAATCTATTCCCTGAAAAGGGTTATGCAAAACTGACTAATCAAGTCATTGTGCCGAACATGATACATACTGTCAAACCCCAAAGGAAGACTTGCCACTATCTCCCAGGGACTGTAGCAATGACAGGACAAAAATCCAAGAATCCAAGAAGTTCCATGTTGGAAGGGCCCTCAGGGACTATTTAGTCCAACCTGCACCTGAAAAGAGCCCCCACCACAGCACCCCCAAGTTACTATCTGGTCTAGAGGAAGCCACTGCATGCAGGCAGCCAATTCCATTTTGGGACAACTGTTAGGACATTCTTTCCTCACATCAGGCCTAAATTTGCCTCTCTGCAATATCCACCCAATGTATCCACGTATAAATATTACAACATCAGGAGGAGGACCACGTGGTATGAGTAATTTGGGGTAAGTCACTTTCCCTATTCCAGGCCTCAATTTCATTGTCTTTAAAATAAGGAGGGGGGAATCTGTGATCTGTACAGTACCCAAATCTAGAATCCTGTGTTCCTGTTTCAGGAGGAAGAAAATACTGCTAACCGAAGCTGAATGGGGTGGGAGACCTGAGGGTGTCAAGAAGGGCTTCATGGGGTCAGTTAGGTAGTACAGTAGATAAAGTACCGGCCCTGGATTCAAGAGGATCTGAGTTCAAATCTGGCCTCAGACACTTGACACTTACTAACTTTGTGACCCTGGGAAAGTCACTTAACCCTCATTGCCCCGCAAGAAAGAAAGGCTCCATGGAGGCTTCATGGAGCTGAGCCGTAAGGATGGGGAGGATTTCAGTATGAAGAGAGGGTGCGGAGGAAAGATGCATGGAAGTGGGAAAGGGTGAGAAGAGTAACTGGGCTGGAGAAAAAGGCATGTGAGGGAGGGGGCAGTGGGAGAAGAGATCAGTGGGAACCAGATCATGGAGGGCCTTAAATGCCTGTCTGAAGAGTCTGAACTTTATTTGATAGGCAATGCAGAAGCATCAAAGGATTCTGAGTGAGGGAATGACATGCTCAGAGTTCTACATTAGCAAACATTATGCTGACAGTTTGTTTAAGATGGATTGGTGTGGGGAGCAAATGGAGATGGGGAGACTAGTTAGGAGGTTATTGCTGCCATCTAGGCAAGAGGAGATGGGGGGGCTAAACTGGGGCCACAGCAGTGGCAATGACAGGGGGTAGATAGGAAAAGGAAGAATCTCTAGGATTTAGTGACTGATTGGAAATGGGGAGGAAATGGAGGAGGAGGGTGAAAGAACCCTTAGGTTCTGAACCCCAGCGACTGGGAAGATGGTGGGGCAGTTAACAGAAATAGGAAAAGTTAGAAGGATTTGGCTTAGCAGGAAACAGACAGGGGCTCAGAACCTCTAGATCAACCTCTGCCTGGTCAGAGAGACCTTCTACAAACATTCTTATTGCGATGTTCTTCTAATTGGTACAATATCCCTCAGCCTTCACTTGAATACCTCCAGTGATAGAGAGCATAGTACACCACTTTGGGACAACTAATTTGCGGGAAGTTTTCCCCCACCTGGCAGTTCCTGAGAGACTCATCTCATAAATACAGAGCAAGAAGTAACTTCAAAGGCCATTTAGTTCTCATCTTACAGAGAAGGAAACCGAGGCCCAGAGAGGTTACAACATATATTCCCTAGCATTTCATCGACGGGGCTATTCCCTCTAATGATGTGGATCTCAAGCCATCTATGCCTGTCCTTCCTGGGGGAGTTTCATCCATGTCCTACCTCCAATTCCTCACATTTTCCTTATTTCAAGTTGCAATCTGCCTCCCTGCTACTTCCCTTGGCTGTAGCTGGTTCTGCCCTCTGGGGCCAAGCAGAGTAAGACCGATCTACATTCCACATAACAGTTCTCCTAGAAAGGGAAGATAGCTAGCATTGTCTCTCCCTCCCCATTCCCGACTCTTTTCTTCTCCAGACTAACCATCCTCTATCCCTTCGACTGGTCCTTATATGGCCATTGGCATATTATAGAATTGAATATGCCCTGGGCAGCTAATAATGATACATTTCTATTTCCAAGTGCTTTCCTTATGCAGTCCTGTGAGGGAAGGAACATGTTTTTGTTTAGCTTTCTTTTGTCCATGTGTGGGTAGTGTGGCCTGTTGGTTTCTACATCTAGGATTCCATCAGCATGAGGAGCTTCCAGTGTGAAAACTCCCTCTAGGGGGCACCATAGCGCATGGAACAATGAGTCTTCCTGGAGTCAGGAAGACCTGAGTTTAAATCTGGCCTAGGATATTTACTAGCTGTGGGAACATCAGTCTCCCCAACTGGAAGCTCCTAGTCTGCCATTTTTTGTGTGTGCTTTGGGACAAGTCACTTCCTCTTTCTAGGCCTTGGTTTCTTCATCTATAAAATGGGTATAATGGACTTGTACTATAAACCTCCATACAGATGTCGTGAACAAAGCCCTTGGTGAACCTCAAAGTGGGGCAATAAATGTCAGACTAGGATTTAAACCCAGGTCTCTCCTAACTGCACATGTAGGATCTTTGTGCTTCTGTGTAGAGTCATGATGCTCTTCATACTTGCCTTCCTTGATGATAGCCTAATTGTGTGCTAGCAAGGGAATAGATTCGATGCCATCAAGGGAGTCAGGCCTTCCTAGATCCAGCCATCAGGAAATAAATACCTCTGCACTCAAGGGGTGAGTGATACATTGATGAAAGAAACCTGGGGGGGGGGTTGATTCTGAAGAAAGGAAGGCCTGTGGAAGTGCAGTTCAGGCTATAAAGGGACCTGTGATGATGAATGGAAAGACCAGTTACTCTTGTCTTCTTTCCTCAGGTGCCTACTATCTTCCAGGCACTGTGCTAAGCACTTTACAGTCATTGTCTTATTGGAGCCTCACAACAGCCCTGTGAAGTAGTGGTCATTATTATCCCCATTTTTCCAGTTGGAGACTCATCTTTCCTGAGTTCAAATTCAGTCTCAGACACCTACTAGCTGTGTGACCCTAGTCAAGTCACTTAATCCTGTTTGCCTCAGTTTCCTCATCTGTAAAATGAACTGGAGAAGGAAAATGGCAAACCACTCCAGTATCTCCACCAAGAAAATCCCAAATAAGGTCACAAAGAATCGGACATGACTGAAAACAATAGAAAAACCTACAAGTGCCAAAGAAGAGCTTTTCTCTCTTTGTCAGATTTTAGAGAGTTGATTCTCTGAGGTGGCTCTGGTAGCAGTTCAGGAAACAAGACAGGAGGTGCCAGGGTTAGCTCTGAGGTCTCTGAACCAGCCCCCGAATCATAAGGAGATGCTGGAGATGCTTTTGGACACTCAGCTGGAAGAGCAATCAATCAACCGACATTTATTAAGCACCTACTATGTGTCAGGCACTGTACTAAGTGAAGAGTGGGGGATTGAATAGGTAAAATGGAAACTGCTTGAGGGCGGAGATGGTTTCCCATTTGTCTTTTAATCTTCAGCACCCAGTTTAGAGCCTAAGCCCTTAACAAATTGCTGTTGAGTTGAATTAGTATGTAAGCCCCTTGAGGGTAGGCACAGCCACTGGTTCCTATTAAGTACTTAATAAATGCTTGTTGATTGATTCATTGGTTGAATCTTTCACTTCAGAGGTGATACTAATTCTTCAGTGAGTCAGATTGTTTCAATATGATTTCTTACAGAATCCCAGAATCTCAGAGTTGGAAGGGGCTTCACAGGCCTGAATAGGAATGTCCTCCACCATAGTGGTGTCAAATACAAACAGATACAAATACAAAAAATACACAAATTCAAATACAAACAGATCCATGTGGACCATATAGTGACTTAGAAAATCACAAATTAACATTATTTATATTGTATTATATTTTTATTTATTTTGCTATACATTTCCCAATTCCATTTTAATCTGGTTCCGGCAAAGACTTTTGTCCATTCCAGGCCATGAGTTTGACACCTCTGCCCTACAACATCCCTGGAAAGTGGCCATTTAGCTGTGATTAGAAGACTGCTAGTGAGGGAGATCCCACCATAGCCCAAGACTTCCCACTCCATTTCAGGGCAGCTTGAACTATTAGGAAGCTTTTCTTTTCAGCAAGCCAAAATCTGTGCCCCTTCCACCCCCTGCTGCTAGTTCTGCCTTTTGGGGATGAGCAAAACAAGTTGAATCCCTCTTCCACATGATGGCCATTTGAATACCTGAAAATGGCTACCATGTCCCCTCTAAGTCTTCTCTTCTCCAGGCTAAGCAGCCTCAGGTCCTTCAACTGATCCTTATATAACACTGTCTCTCTCATTATTCTAGTCACACTCTTCTAAATACATTTCAGTTTGGCCCTGTCCTTCCTTGACTGTGGCGTCTCTACCACAATATTGCAGATATCAAATTCAGTGTTAGAGCTGCCCTTAAGGAAGCAATAGTAGCTCCATTGGGGTGAGTGCTCCAAGGAGACCCTAGGTTCTACATTAACCTATTATGAACTGAATGTGAATTCTTGGTGCTTTTACAAGTGTGAAATACAGACTAGTATTTCTATACCTCTTGCCACTGAGTGCTTCCTTTGGGCAACCTCTCAGTAAAACCAAGCTCCTGGATTGGGATATATTCATTTCTCTCCACCTGAGGTGGACTCATAGCGTTGAAGTCTCTCCTGACTTACAGGCAGGTCTCAGAAAACTGTCAGAAAATAGCCTGGCTAGGGGGCATGGCTGAGGCAGATTGTAGAGAAAGGCCGTGGATGGTATCAGATTAGACACAGATGAGGGCATGCAGCTTACTGGAGATATCAGTCGGGGTACAGGAAGCAGGAAGTAGCTGTGATCAGGAATAGCTCACAGGCAAGGTTTAAGGAATACATCTAGGACAACTCCTTCATTTTACAAAAAAAAAGAAAGAAAGAAACTGAGGCACACATAAAGAAAATCGTTTTGCTAGGCTAAAGTAGTTGAAGAGACAGAGAAGGGTTGGGGAAAAGGAGCAAGCTTGGGGAAAATGAAACAACCAGTTCTGGCCACTTGATTAGAAAGCACTCCGGGAGACAGATTAGAACCATGGAGAGCTCCCTGGGAGCTGTTTTTCCTTTGACTAGGTGGAATTCTTATGTTAAAAAGACTTCACTTTGTGTCCCTGAGTTGGCACCTACAGACTTCATCCCCACAAAACTTACTCTCTCAGCTCAACAAACTTTAAGCACCTACTATGTACAAGGCACTGTGCATCAGATGGGAGGAGCATGTCTTTTTTTTTTTTTTTGGTGGGTCAATGAAGGTTAAGTGACTTGCCCAGGGTCACACAGCTAGTAAGTGTCTGAGGATGGATTTGAACTTAGGTCCTTCTGAATCCAGGGCCGGTGCTTTATCCACTGGGCCACCTACCTGCCCCCAAGGACCATGTCTTTTAAACTGACTAGGGCCTCCACAGGTATATATCTATGTCTTCATAAAGTCTGTTTTGTTGGTCCCAGGGAGCTTCATTCACATAATCATTGAACAACTCAGTTTACAAGGGCCCTAAATCTTAGGCTCAGGGGTTTGGGCCAGGGCTGAAAACCTAATAACAGGATTAGAATTCATTTGGCTGGCTGTCTTACATTTCTTTAAGCAAGGGTATAGTGATTCTTCTATAGGTCTTTTGGCTTCCAGGGACTGACACAGCAGATAATTAATTCTCAGGCTTCAGGACAACCACTGGGCATGGCCCCAAGGCTCAGAAAAAGCAGCTGAAACTCCTTCTGGTGGTTCAAAGAAATTGGCTAAGGTTGGATTTGAGGATACTGTCAAGTGAGGAAATTTCTGGAGCTATACAGTACTTTATCTGGGTCTCAGTTTCCTCATCTGCTAAAATGATAAAGTTGGAGTAGCTAACCTGTTGTTTTTTTTGCTGGGCAATGGGGGTTAAGTGACTTGCCCAGGGTCACACAACTAGTAAGTGTCAAGTGTCCGAGGCTAGATTTGAACTCATGTCCTCTTGAATCCAGGGCCGGTGCTTTATCCACTTTGCCACCTAGCTGCCCCCCTGGACTAGATAACCTCTAAGGGCCACTTTAGCTCCAAATTTCATGATCTATATATGGTTCCTAGGGTCTAACCTTGACCTCAAGTACATAAATTGTGCCAAGGTGGTTTTAGTTCCATATATGCAGACACCTTGCCACTCCCACTGACTTTGTGAGTTTACTTTAGATCAAGTTCTAGGGACCCACCCCATGCCCTCTGTGAGGTATGATTCATAGTATTTTAGGTTTGGAAGGGACCAAAGAGGGCATCTAATTCAACCCTTACCTGAATAGGAAACCCCTTTATGCCACACCCAATATGTGATCATCTAGTTTTACCTTGAAGATCTCCAGTGATGGAGAACTCATTACTTCTCAAGATATTCTTTTTTAAAGGTTTGCAAAATATTTTATTTTTTTAATCATAAAAGTATTATATTATTTTTTAGTTACATGTAGAGATCGTTTTGAACATTTGTTTTTTTATAAGATTTCGAGTTCCAAATTTTTGTCCCTCCCTCCCTTCCCTCCCCACCCAAGACAGCGAGCAATCTGATATAGGTTATATATGTGCAATCACATTAAACATATTTCTGCATTAGTCATGCTGTGAAAGAAGAATCAGAACACAAGGGGAAAACCTCAAAAAAGAAAAAAGAACAACAACAAAAAAATAGAAAGAGTATGGTTCAATCTGCATCTAGATTCCACAGTTCTTTTTTTTCTGATTGTGGAGAGAGCATTTTCCATCATGAGTCCCTTGGAATTATCTTACTCAAGACATTCTTTTTTATTTTATATTTAGAATTTTATTTTCCCAAATTACATGTAAAATACAAATTTTGACATTATTTTAAAAAACAACTTTGTGTTCCAAATTCTCTTCCTCCCTCCCCCCCCAAGGACTCAACTAATTCAATTACTTAAGACATTCTTACACAGTCTTGTTAGGGATGGAAGTGTGTTCTGTGGCAGAAAAGGTCTTGGCTTGGGGTCAGGAGACCTAGATTTGAATCCCTGCTCTGATACTTGCTAGCTGGGTAACTTCCTCTTTGGGGGCCTCAGTTTCTTCATCTGTAAAATGGAAATGATAAGACTTGCATTCCCTGCCTCATAAGTGATAAGAAAAGTGCTTTGTACATCTTAAAGTGAAATGGAAATGGGAGTTATTATTGTTATTATAATTAAAGTCTCCTTAACAAATCTACCTCCCTGGATAGTTTCTTGAAATTAGAGCTGATGTCCTTCAGGGATGATTTTCTAGATAAACACCAACATGGCACAATAGAAAGAGCCCTGTCTCTGGAGTCAGAAGATCTCTGTTCAAATCCACCCTATGATGTTCACTAGCTATGTAGCCTTGGTAGTCACTTCACCTCCCTGAACCTCAGTTTACTCACCTGTAAAATGGAAGGGTTGGACTGGATGGACTCTGAGGCTTATTCCAGCTCTATTGCTAGGATCTTATGACCCCTGAAGCAGAGGTTCCTTGGACCATCTGCCTTCTCTGCTGATGAACTCATGGTGTTTGTGCAGAAAACCCAAAGGTAGCATTGGTTGCCCTCAGTGTAACCACTTTTTACAACCAGTACTTCATTCCACAGATCGCCAATCTGTTAGATCAAGTCTGGGTAGACAGATTATGTCCCCTGGCATAGCAGTTTATAATCTAGTTCACATTAAAGAAGGGAGTCAACATGTAACTTGGCCAAAAAAGGCTAAGGATATCTTAGGCTACATTGATAGAATTATAGTGTGCAGAATGATGGAGATGAGTGTGCCCCTGTTCTCCACCTCAATCAGATTCCATCTAGAGGATAATGTTTAGGTCTGGATGACATTGACATGTCTGGATGGACATTGACAAGGTGAAGAACAGCCAGAAGAGGGTGAACATAAGAGGTCTGTTCAATGAACTGGGGCTCTTTAGCTTACAGTATAGAAGTCTTAGGGAGTGGGGCAAGGTAGTTGTCTTTCAGTATTGGGAAATTGGTCATGTGGAAGGATGAGACTTGGTTTGCATGGTCCCAGAGGACAAAACAAGAGCAATGGAAGGGAACACTTCGTAGCAAAGCTATTTAAAAGGAGAACGAGCTGCCCTAAGAGCTTCAGAAGAGGATAAAGAGGTGGAAGGGACCTTTGAAGGCAGGTTAGGAGAGAGGTGAGATGTTATGAAGAAGAAGCTGGATAACCAACAGCATGGATGTGCATATGGGTCCTGTTCATGTATGAGTTTGAGTAGATGCCTTCCAAATTAAATGATTTTGTGGTTCTGTCACTGAAATACTGTTTCTCTGGAATTTAGTATGTGGTTATGCCTTTCAGCCTCTAACAAACACCCCTTCTATAATTTAGCCTTTCATGAGCAATGTCTTCCGAGATCTCTTATAATGATATGTCATTACCGACTTAGGCTGTATCTTGATTTGCCACCCCCACAGCACCCCTTGAGATCCCACTCTTGAGAAAGCCTACATCTGGCCGGTGCCTTTGGGAACACTCTGGGAGAACTTAATTCTAACTATTGGTGAAGCTAGCAATTCTATGCGGAATTCTCGGATTAACCCCTTATCATCCTCTCCCACAGGAAATGAAGATGGGTCTTCGATCAATTTGTGCCACCTTAGATTTGCAACTCCCATCTGCTTGGGCCCCTAGGAAAGGCCTAAGAGTAACAGGTGGAGAGAGCCCTTGTTTGGACTCACCATAGTGCCGATACAGTTAAATGTGGAGGCAGTGCCCTGCCTGAAAAGAATCCTAGCTTGTACAGAGATGTTCTGTAAGCTAGGCTGCCATTTGCCAAAATCTTGGGCATTGCCTGATGGCCTCCATCAACATCATCCTCTGCCCTCCACACACATCTAGCCTGACTACTGCTCCAGCTTCTATTTCATGGCTGCTGCTTAGCCCTCTAGACTTGCTGATATTGGGGTGACCTAAAGCATTCTGGTGACTGGGCCTCCCCGCAAAAAAACACCCCCACACATCCTGAGGTAGCCCCATCCCCTCAGTCTACCCCAATAGTCAAAGACATTCAATGATTCTTGAGATTTTCCAGAGATTATCAGTTTTTCATCCCTCAATACTCTATAGTGGCTCCTTAAGTAACTTATTGGGGCCCATTATAACACCAGCATTTAAATAGTATTTCTAATATTATTATTACAATGTTGATTTTATCATACCTTCTTATAAGTACCAATTTTTCAGTGGTCATTCTTTCTTTAACAAGCCTTTAAGATACTCAAACACCAGGGGCCTAGTCCTCAGGTACACTGACCCCACCCCTTCGAGCTACACATCATATGTGGAATTTATGCATTGACTATTGCCATCAGGTAGCACATGATGCTGACCTCAGAGGCCTGCTTCTCAGCCTGACCACCCCATCCCCCCCCCAATGAACAGCTGCAGAATCCAGGAGAAAAACAACAACAGTTAACTCTAAAGACCTCATTGGAATGCTGACATCAGGGGCCCAGTACACAGGCTGATCTATGTTCATAACTGTAACCTGGAACATTTACAGAGTGCCAGAAGGTTCAAACAGCAACATCTGTATTAGTGCTGGAGCTTTGCTGGGTTTAACCCTTGCCTTATCAAGAGCACCCCAAGTTCATCCAAAAAAGGAGCTAATTTTCCCCTCGAAAACTAATAGAAGAGATACCCCTCCAGCCGATATATCACACCCTCCCCCCATTTTGAAGCCACCCAGTCTCAGCCTGACATTGTACAAAGCCACCGCAGGAATAATTGACCACTCCCTCTTCATAGGAATCTGTCTGGCCCACAGTATGGTAGAAAGTGGCCTTTGAGCCAGAAGACCTGAGTTCAAATCCAAGTTCTGTCACTACCTACAGGTATGACCTTGGACAAGTCAACTCCTTTCTCTGAGCCTCAGTTTCCTCATGTAACTAGATGGTTCAGGTTGGGAGATCTGAGCTAACCAGGACCTCAGTGTATGGAGTGGCTTCTTCAAAGCTGCTGACCTCCCTAAGCACTGAAAGCCTTTATTAACCTTTTTCCTCTCAAGCTGCTGACTTCCAATCCCTGACCAGAATCCCTGACCTTAGCCATCCCTTCCAGATGGAATTCCCTTGTTGGACCAGCTTCTCCAGGAATGAGACTGACCACATCTTCTATCTAGCTTTTTTTGGAGGGGTGGGTAAACAAGTGTGCATCCCTCCACTGCACCCCTGATAGGGTTTTATGCCCACCCAAGGTAGGACGCTGGAGATAGATTTGGCATGATAAACAGTTAAGGTAAGTACTGGCGGAAGAGAATTCTGACTAGTGAGGAGGGCACTGAAGAAAGTAGAGGTCGTCCTCTCCAAATGTCCCTTCTGTAACTTCACCCCCAAAGCAGCCAGCTTGCCCAGCAGGACATGGATGGAAGAGTTGGTGACCCCAGCTGATGGCTGAGGTAAGTGCTCAGCATATTGTCACACTGCTTTGTGGGTAGCAGAAGGTCAAGGGTCTTTGCCCCTTCCTTCTCTCTGGAACCCCTCCTGCCTTATGCCACTAATATTCAAGTTCATTAACTCCAGGGTGAGAAGATACCAGTGTGTAAACTGGATACGAAAAGGTACCAAGTATATACAGTATTCTTTCTTAATCTAGCCTGTCTTGATTGAACACAATAATTGAATAGAAGTGCTCACCCATTTCGCGCCAAGTCTGACTGCTTGGCTCACTCATTCTTTCACCTCCAACCCTAAAGGATCCTTCATCTTTTCTTGCTAGACTTGAGTTGTAATCCCCATCTCAGGTTCAAACTGACCTCTACCAATCCCCCTGAATTCTAAACTGGAAGTTCTATATTCCCCTCAGCATGTCTTCAGTAAATCTCCCACCCCTCAGTCCACTCCCATGGTCAAGCCAAACATTCTTCTCTCAAGACCTTGAATGCATCTCCTTCCAATCAATTCATGTCCTCATTTCTGCATACTCATTGAACACCCCCCCCATCTTCTATCCAATCATCATGTTTTCTGATTGCCCATTTCTTTCAACAGCTCCATTTCTTTTCTAACCTTTCCCTCAAAGTTGGTTACCAGCTTGTCCTGATTGTCAGAGAAGTCATTGATTTCATATAGTCACCTCTTAATCAGTCTCATTTCTTTTTTTTATTTTGGGAGGCAATTGGGTTTCAGTGACTTGTGGGGGTCACACAGCTAGCAAGAATCTGAGTTAGAATTTGAACTCAGGTTCTCCTGACTCTAGAGCCCATGCTATATCCACTGAGCCACCTAGCTGCCCCCAAAGTCTCATCTCTAAAGCCCACTTTTATATCCAATAATCTTTTCCATTATAGGAAACTGGCGGCGCCGGGGGGGGGGGGGGGCTACAATACAATTCTCAATAATTTGAGGAAAGAGGTATTTCTTCACAAGGACCTAATCTCTTTACTTTGGCCAAAGATTGCCACAGAGTGCTAGGAAGCCTTCTAGTTATATTCCCCCAAAACCTTTAGATCAGAGTATAAACTCAGTTTACCTATGGTAACAATATGGACAGATGGGGGGGGGGCTTCACAAGGAAACCACATTCTTCCAGAAACAGAGACAGATCAACTCTGTTCAGAGCTGGTGATTTAAGTGTGAGACCCTGGGTAAGGCAAAAAAAAAAGCCACATACACAGGAGATGGAGTGGGGAGGAAGGATAGACAGCTATAAGGGAAGACATTACTTAAGCAGGTAATGAAACCACAGTATGTAATCACACTGCCTAAAGCAGCCCAAAGCTGTACCCAGTACCCAGGAAATAACAAATCCAGCTCTGGATCTCAAGACCTGAACCATGGGTGAAAGGTCTTTCTTGATCTGAGCATTTGTATTTAGCCATTGCCAAGGGGGAAATGGGTGGCTGTTTTTGATGGGCATGGCTTATTCATAGTGTTCCAGGGGCCGGGTGCTGACCCAACAGCTGGACTGCCATTCGTGCAAGGGGCTGTGCTCAAAACCATGACAGTGATCCCCCAACCCCGGCCCCAGACTGAGTCCTAACCCTGGCGCCAGACTGAGCTCTAACCCTGCCCCCAGGCTGGTCCTTAAGACTGTCCAGTTGAGACAAATATCCTTGATTGTGGAGGCAGGGGTGAGAAAGGATGGCTGGCTCAGTCCCAAGCCATCTCTCGTCTTGGAGGTGTCACTTGAATTACAAGTCCCACTGACAGTAGGTCAGGAGTTTTGTTGCCCTATGGAAGCTTATTATCCTTAGGAGGAATAAGTCACGTTTAGCCAATACTTTAAAAGAGCTGTGGTTTTTCCAGCATGGGTGGGCACTCCACCAACACAGATCACAGTCCCACATGCCTAAGGAACTGGCCTTCGTGAGTTAATGTGCCCCCCAAATCTCATCGCCCTGCCGCTCACCCCCCATGGAGACTGACCCTGCCTGACAGGGGCTGCCCTTCTGAGGCTTGATGGCATTCATCTGAACAGCTGAGAAAGGAGAAAAAGGCTGGCCCTTAGCAAAAATGGGGTGCTAAAAAAGCCTAGATTTGGCATCTCTGCTTCCTCCTTCCTTTCAGGGCTCCCCTTCTGCCAGATTCCCCAAGCCCCTGTGCTCTTCTCAGTTCCTCTCCTCCCCCCGCCCCAGACCTGCGTAGGTGTGACGCAATTACCAAAGCTCCAGGAAGGTTCTGGTACTTGAGCCTCCTTCTCCTCCTCCCCTCCTCAGCTCTAATCAGCCCCTCTCCACTGGCTGATGCCTAAGAGGCCGCTGCTGTGGGAATCACTAAGCTTTGTGATGTGATCCAAAGCTGCAGTCGGTGGCAGCCTGCACTTGATAGAGTGCTTTAAGGTTGCAAAGTGCTTTTCACCCACTGGCTTTGGAGGCAGAAAACCCAGCTGCTTATTAACTAGAGGAGCCCCCCCTTCTCTGCCTGGGTCTCAGTTTCCTCCTCTATAAAGTGAGGGCTTCAGACTCGGTTTTCTTGAAGACAGTTTCCAGTTCTAACAATGAGCATTGGGTAAGGCTATGGCAATGGATTCCGTGTGGGGAGCTTGGTGCCTGGGAGCAGGAAGGCATTTTCTAATAGAAATAATAGCAATCTGGTTCCCAGGTGATTCCCCCATAAGCCCTTTCTACCTCTCAGAGGTATTTACATTCCTAAAAGAGGAGGAGACATGCAGATGAGTCTCTCTGGAGTGAAGTCTCAGGCAGTGTGACAACATGAAATGAGAAATTTCAGACGCTGTATATTGGGGGAGAGGGGCTTTGCTGTCACTACATATACAGAGAGAAGCTAGTCCGGTTTTTAACCTAAGGACAATGAACATGCTTTTTAAAAAATATCTTATAACTTTTTAAAAAATATAATTGGTTTCTTTTGGAATCCTACAGATTTTATTTTATGCCTCTAAGAAAGGGTCTCTCTCCAGGCTTCAGGAGACTGCTAAAAGGAACCAGGACGCAGAGGTTAGATCTAGTCCAGACAGAACCAAGAGCGAAGTCCCCTCTGATATCTCTGACAAGTTGTCATCCACTCTCCTTTGAGCATGGGGGGGAGGGTAGCTAGGTGGTGTAGTAGATAAAGCACTGGCCCTGGATTCAGGAGGGCCTGAGTTCAAATCCGGCCTCAGACACTTGACACTTACTAGCTGTGTGACCCTGGGCAAGTCACTTAACCCTCATTGCCCTGAAAAAAAAAAGAAAGAGAAAAAGCAAAAGCATCAGGGGCTGGGATACTCCCTCCCACTGCATTCCAGTTTGAGGGCAGGTCTGATTGTTGGGAAGCCTTTCCTGGCATCAAGGAGATGCAATTGGTACTGAGAGAATAGTGGGATTTTATCAGTTATTTCCGATTTTCATGGGTCCTGTTACCCATGGCTCCCTGCCTGGGAGTGTGATCCAGGCTTGGTTTTAAGCTGCCCCTGTTCTTACTTTCTCTGCTTCTGAACCCCCAGATTTTCTGAAAACTACAAGTGTTTTCACCATGGCCCCCATAGCAGTGGCTGTGGGCAGGGTTGTGACAGGGAATGGACATCTGGACTTTTTCTAAACACAAGCTTGTAAATCAGGGGCCGGCTGGAGCTAGACAAAGACCAGGACTAGGGATAAGGGAGTCCCACTCTCTTCCTCTCTCCTTTTCAGACCATAGCTAGAGTATTGCCTGCATCCAGTTCTTGCTGCCCCAGCTTAGGAAAGGCCTAGGCAAGCTGGAAAGGATCCAGAGAAGGACAGCCAGCAAGGGGAAGGGTCTTCACATCATGCCACATGAGGGTTGAAGGAACTGGTAAGGGCAGCTAGGGGGGTGCAGTGGATAAAGCACTGGCCCTGGATTCAGGAGGACCTGAGTTCAAATTCAACTTCAGAGACTTGACACTTACTAGCTGTGTGACCCTGGACAAGTCACTTAACCCTCATTGCCCCGCAAAAAAAGAAGGAACTGGTGACATTTAGGTCAGAGAAGAAAAGCCCAGAGGATAGGGTAGCTGTCTCAGGTTGTCCGAAGGGCTGTCATTTGGGAGATGGATTAGCCCTGTTCTCCTTGGCCCCAGAAGGCAGCACGAGGAGCAAAAAGGGGAAGCTTCCTCAAGGTAGATCTCAGCCCTGTGTCAGGAAAAAAGACTGCTAACAATTAGCACTGCCCCCAAAGTGGTGTCTACTACTAATGGGCTCCCCCCATCAATGGAGGTCTCCAAGAGGAAGCTGGATAAACAAACACATCACAAATGCTGTGGACGGAGTTCTGTTTAGGCACTGGTTGGGCCAGATGCCCTCAGGCGCACCTTCCAATTGTGCCATCTAGTTATTCTGGGTAATTGTCCATCAGAGACACGGATTGGGGGGGGGTGTTTCTGAATTAAGAGAAAGGTTGGAATAGAGGTCTTCTAAGGTCCCTTTCAATCTCCCAATTCTAAGAGTCTGTGACTCATCCCTTTGGCTTTTGCCTTTATCCCCTGTTAAAATACGGACTCGTCTCTGATGGGTACCACAGTAAGCTGTTATCAGTCTTTAGCCCTTCTATGTGAATATACGTTTATTTAATCCTTTCCTGAGAGCAGATTCAGAGGGAGGGGTTACTGAGGGAGTGCAGGATGGCCTTAGGTGCCTATGGGGGGAGGGGCGCTGGGGATGTAGCATGAAGAGCCGTAGGATGCTATTTCCTAGGTGTCCTCTTTTCAAGGCCTTACTCTCTGCTAGGTGACTGGAGGAACATGGCTAAGTTCAGGCCATAAGTCTATAAGATAATGCAGCCCAGGATTTTAATTGGAGCCTTCCATACCTCTGCCCCTGAGAAGTGACTTTAATGGTAGGAATCACCAGAGAGGGGCTGGGTCAGTAGGGGAGAGTTTGGGGCCAATGGGGAAGCTTTTACAGTTTTCCAATCCCCCCCAGGTAGCATGCCACCTCGTCCGCACACAAACCAGCCCTGCCTGCAAAATGGGCCATGGCTGAGGTTGGGAAGTGGCTGCAGCAGCCAGCTAGCTAGAAGGAAGGCAGGGGAAGCTGGGAGGCAGGCAAGAGTCATGGGCCTCAGAGCTGGGCATTGGGGGCAGGGAAAGCAGATTTAGTACATGCTATGTGCCACACACTGTGCTAAGAGCTAAGCCCTTTACTTCATTTGATCCTCACAACAACCCTGGGAGGTAGGTGCCAGTATTATTCCCACTGTATGGGTCAGGAAGCAGAGGCAGGTTCAATAACTTGCCCAAGGTTCCACATTTAGTAAGTGTCTGAGGCTGGATTTGAACTCAGGTCTTTCTGACTCCAGGCCCAATCCACTGAGACCTAGCTTCCTTAATAGCTAGCATTTAGATATCTCCTCAAGGTTTCCAAAGGATAAGAACAAAAACAACTAACAAGGGGGCGGCTAGGTGGCACAGTGGATAAAGCATTGGCCCTGGATTCAGGAGGACCTGAGTTCAAATCTGGCCTCAGACACTTGACACCAGCTGTGTGACCCTGGGCAAGTCACTTAACCCCCATTGCCCCGCAAAAAACCAAAACAACAAAAAAAAACAAAAGAAAACCAACTAACAAAACATGTTTCCCACTTTGTAAAAGTAGGGAAGTGGACTCCTCTACCTCTGAGGTCCTTCCTAGCTCTGACATTCCAATGGGCATCCCACAGCTGCCAGTTAGCACTAGCTGTCATTTATTACCATACTTCAGGAATCTGTTATCCCAGGGGTGTGTGTGTGGTGGGGGGAAGGTGGGGGTGCAATATTCCTTAGACAAATGCAGATAGTAACCTCTTTGTAGGGTTTGGAATCAGGAAGACCCGAGTTCAAATCTGACTGTGGCTACTCATTAGCTGTGTGACACTAGACAAGTCACTTCACCCTGTTTGCCTCGGTTTTTCCTCATCTGTAAAATGGGGATAAGAATAGCACTTACCTCTCACAGGTTGTTGTGAAGATCAAATGAGATAATATTTATACAGCGTTTAGCACAGTGCCTGATACAAAGTAAGTGTTAGACATCATGGTCTACCAACACCTTCACCATCATCCTGTGGCCAACCAAGTTTAGTGGAACCCCTCCAAATTTAACTAGGCTAAGATAAGACTTATTTTTTAGACCTGAACCTGTCATCCAGCATGTAAGTTATCTCCCTACCACAGCTTCAACCTGGCAAGAACACGCTCTGAGCAGCTTCATCCAAACGATTGAGAAACCTGTTAACTGACACAGAGCGAAGACTAGATCCCTGTGGCCCTCCACTAAAGACTTCTCTCTAGTTATTGGACTACTTCCAAATTACAGGCTAGAGCAATTGCTGAATCTAACAAGATGAACTTTTATAAGGATGAATGCAGTCTCTTATGATGAAAAGGAGACAGTTTTGAGGATTTCAAATGGCTAGGATCTGCCAAAGCTTCCCATTCCTGTTTTAGACTTGGGGGCTCAGACTTACTTCCAAAGTAGGATGAACCAGAACATGGGGTGCAGCTGCAGCACCACCACAGAGGTAGAGAAGAGGCTTTGCTCCTTCTCCCCTCTTCTAGCCCCACCCCCAGACTGTTTGTCGTCCTCTAACTTTTCTCTTTCAATTTGGCCATCTGGCTACTGTAGCCTGAATTCACCTGGAGGAGGAGCCTCAGCAATTGGTAAAAAAAAAAATGAAAAGGTTGTTGATTGGGGGGGAGGGGATAGGCAACCCATGAAATGCCCTAGGTCTTGCCCTACTCCAGGTCAGGCTTGTGTTGGCAGTGGCAGCAGACTTACATTGAGCTGTCCAGGCCCATCCACGAAAGGCCAGCACAGACAAAACTTCTTCCTCATCAGACCAGAAACTTCCTCTGGGCATGACCCTAAATTTCCCTGTCCACACTCCCACAATGCTAGAGGTCCCCCCGGGGAAGTGCTGACCAGTCCGTGATATGATGGGCGCTCCTACCAGTTGTGGATCTGGGGGCCTGGGGGCTCCCATTATGATTGCCTGGTTCCTGCCTTTTTGGTCCCCCAAGAACCTGCACACCCTTTCTAGCCTCATCTCCTCCTTAGCTCTGGCAATCTGGGGAGCTTCACTTCTCTCCTTTTCTTCTCTCTCTTTTTCTCCTTCCCCCCACCCATGGTGGAGAAGACTTTTACTTCTTCTGTAACCTCAGTGAGAATACTCCCCCTTTCTTTCTTCTCAGAGCACCCAAGTGGATTTTTCACTCCTTTGGGAGATCATAAACCCCTCATCACCATTCATAGATCTGAAGCTGAAAGGGAATAACTCTCAAAGTCACATAGTGCAACCCTGCTTCTTTTACAAGTGATGCCCAGAGAGGTTAAGAGATTTGCCAAGGGTCACACATGGTAGCTAGGGGGAGAGCCAAGACTCGAACTCATATCCCTTGACCCTGCTTACACCACCCTCTCCATTGCACCACACTGAATGCCAAGGCCAGATGCTTGCTTGTCAGGGATGTTGGGGAGAAGACTCTTATTCAGGTCTACCAGCCTGGACCAGAAGGCCACTGATGACCAGAGAAGATTCCTGGTGTAGGGGATGACTCAACCAAAAAGGCGTATTTGCTTTCAAGGGAAAGATGTTCAAAGCAAACAAGCTCCCATTTGCCAGACAGGTAGAGTTCTAAGTCCACAAATCAGATCCCAAGAAATCCTTCCTCTGGCTTCACTGGCCAGCAAAGACTCTGGGTAAACTAGCCCCATGGGAGGGCAAACGTTTCTCCCCCTGGAGTAAGTAATAATGAAAATGATAGCTCACAGAGATCCACGGTTTCTTGAGGTTGGAAGGGACCCCAGAGACTGTCGAATTAAATCTCTACCTCATGAGGAATCCCTTCTTCAACATCACATGTTGAATGAGCATCTAGCTCTGCTTGAAGACTTCAAAGACAAGGAACTCACTACTTTCAGAGGCAGCTCAGAATATCGAGGGGTCTTTCCTTACATTGGGTTGGAATCTAACCCTCTTCAAGCTCCTAGTCTTCTCTTCTCCAAGAGAAAGAGCCCTTGTTCCTTCCATTGAACCTGATGCAGCCTGATTGTTGTTCCCATGGCCACTCCGTTCACTCCTATCTAAAAGAATTCTAGCATCTCAACGTCCTCCCAAGGATGTGCTGCTTAGAACTGAGCACAAGACTCCAGATGGGTCTCAAGTATGGCAGACCACATTGGGACTATCTTCAATCTCAATACTTTACTTCCTTTAATGAAGCCTTGGTTTACCTTTGAGGGGCTGCCATCTGCAACTCATTTTGAACTTACACTCCACTAAAACTCTCTGATTTCTCTTTTTGAACTCTTACCTATCCCCACCTTCCTCAACCTGTGCCCAAACAGTTCATTTAGTTTTAGAATCTGAATATAAAACTTACCATTCATCTGTATTCAATTTTATCTTCTTAGAGTCAGTCCATTGTTCTAGCCTGTTGAGATTTTTTTAGATCCTGACTCTACACTGATCTCGCATGTTAGCTTATGCCTCCAACTTCATGTTACTTTCAAAACTGGCAAGAATATCTTTGATGTAGCATCATCCAAATCAAGACAAAACAAGTGGTTGGAATAGGGTCAAGGCCAAATCCCTGTGGTCATTATAGACTTTTCACCAATCATTCAACCACCTCCAAATCTTCCTAACTACATTATATTATTATATTATCATCTAGTCCATATCTCTCCATGTTATGCATGAGGATAGCCTTAGAGAGTTTTACAATGCCTTTCTGAAATCTAGGTAAACAATATCTACCCTATTTTGTCACCAAAAAGAGAATAGAAAGTACAGCATATAGCATGACCTGTTCTTGATAAAGCAATGTTGGCTTTTAATGATCACCACTTCCTTTTCTAAATGCTCATAAACCATCCCTTTAATACCTACTGTCTTACAGTTTACCAATTCTATCATCCTCCCATTTTTGAAAATGGGGATATTTGTCTTTCAGCATCTCTTCCATTCAGTTAAACAAAATCAACTGATGCATCACACATGCCTGATGATGGTGAGATATACATAGATAAACACACACACAATATATATGCACAGACAGACACACATACATGTACATACCATTCTGTATCCATAGTCCTCCACCTTTTCAAGGAAAGAAGTCTATTTCCTCTTTTTTCTTTGGAGCCAAGATTGGTGTTCACACACATCGGTCTCCTTAGATAGTTCTTCCCCCCTCCCCTTCTCTCCATCAGAATTGTTTCTGGTTTTGTCTTAAAAGTGTCCTTGAGAACTCATCCCCTTTTCCCTGATCTCCTGCAGAATTTTAGACTAGCCTTTTAAAAAAGTTATATACATATAGTCATGCAAAACATTTCCACATTAGGTTATGAAAGAAAACAGACAAAAAAACTAACAAAATATGTTTCGATCTGTATTCAGACACCATCAGTTCTTTCTCTGGAGATAGACTGCATTTTTCATAAGTCCTTCAGAGTTGTCTTGGATCATTGTATTGCTGAAAATAACTAAGTCATTCACAGCAGATCATCTTACAATATTGTTGTTATTTTGTGTACAGTACATTTCACTTTGCATCAGCTTTATGTAAGTCTTTCCAGGTTTTTCTGATAGCAGCCTGCTCCTCATTGCTTATAGCATTTCTTATAGTGTTCCATCATAATCTCATCCCACAATTTTTCAGCCATTCCCCAATTGATGGGCATCTCCTCAATTTCTAATTAAATTTTTTTTATCTTTTTGGATACCAACCTAGTAGTGGTATTACTAGGTCAAAGGGTATTCACGGTTTTATAGCCCTTTGGCCATAGTTCCAAATTGCTCTACATAATATTTGAATCAGTTTACAACTTTACCAAGAGTGTATTAATGTTAGACTAGCCTTTTGAAATCTATTCTCCCAACAGCCAGGATGCACATTAGACTGGCATTCCTGGCTTTTTCAGTCACAAAACCTAAGGTGGCACAGTCACTTTCCCCTGAGGTTCCCATCATCTCAAACTGAGCAAACACCAACCAGGGCACAGCAGACCTCTCAGTTGTTTCTCTTAAGTTGAGAGATGGCTACCTTGGTATACTACCGGAGGGGGTCACCACCTCTCTGAGGGTCTCCCTGATCCCTTCTCTCCATCTCCTCCCAGCTGAAAGTGAAAATGATATGACTTTTCTACATTTCTTTGCTTGGCTGTCCTTTGCCCTATCACATCTCCACCTCAGGAGACATACCCCCTCGCTTCATTATTTTAACCGTATAGCTACCCAGAGCTGTGAGCACTGAAGTGGCCGAATTGGGGAACTATGGAGAATGAACTCAACTACAGAAGACATTGCCTCCTAAGAATTAGCCTCCAAGAATGACCTGGAAGTAGTGACCTATAAGGAATGACATTGACCACGCACAGGTCCTGCCCTGGGTTGAGACATTGGAAAGGTAAATTTGTGCTTTTTTCTCTCTGAGGAAAGTCATATAGTTTACAGAGGTGGCTGGAAATGAAGACTCAAGGTGGTGAATTTGTTTACCTACAGCCAGAGGGTTCGTTTTCATTAGTGGCAGGGCTCAGGGTATCTCAAGGGTATCTCAATTTCTTTTTCATGGCAGCCTGGTGTTATTTCTGAATCTGCCCCCTGCTTTCCAGCTTTCTCTCAGAGGTAGTTTGGCTCTCAGACTCCCAAAATCACAGTATTTGAAAGGATGTGAGGGAAGTAGCTAGGGAACCCCATAGAAGAATGGCTATTCTCTCTCCAGTATCCCAGAGCAGTGCTCTTGTCTCCTTTTGAATACTTCCACATAGGGACTCTGGCGCCACTCCCTCATTTCACAGGTGAGGAAACTGATCTCATCAGTCAGGCAAAAAACAATTAAGTCTGGACTATGTTCAAGGCACAATGCTAAACAGTGGGGGATTAAAAAGAAAAGACAAAAGATAGCTCCTGCCCTCAAGGAGCTTACAACCACACAGGTAGAATGGAGCTGAAACTTGAACCCAGACCCTTTGATCTAACTCATTGGGTCAGTTCTAGTTCTAGCTTCCTGGGGGACATGCTGAATGGCACCTCTGCAAGTGTACCTCTATCCTCAGCAATCTCCTCTCCCTATTTCTAATAACCTCTCTGAAGGCTAGTGGCTCTCCCCCCTACCCCTGCAAAGCCCCAGTAAAGATGGTGGGTAGAGTTCTAGAAGGCCCTTTGAGGACAAAAAAACCTCCTCGACTCCATATTGGCATTCTGCCTCTCTTTGGGATGTAAGTAATCAACCCAGAGTTTTCTTGCAGAAGTATTGGTGGATGTGGGTGGATGAGTGGGGAACTTTGGGTGTGTAGTGCTACATACACATACAGCTAGAGTCAGTTGCTGTGCTAGTTAGCTTAGCTAAAATGCTTTCCTTCATTTTTTGGCCATGTTTATCTTACAAGGGATGGCTCATTAGATAGGGAGGGGGATCTATTTGGAAAGGAAGATATAAAACAAATAAAAGATAGCAGCAAACATTAAAAAGAAAGAAAAAGGGGGAGGGGGGAATAGTTATTAGGATCAAGCTTGACTCCAGAGAAGATTAGAGAAATCCACCTCCCTCCTTTCTTGGCTGAGGTGGGGGACCGTAGGTGATAAGCATTGTCTATAATGTCAGATTCAAATATGTGTTGGTTAGCTTTGCTAACTAACTGCCTTTTGTCTTTCTTTTTTTATTTTTCCCTACATGGGTAGGGGGGAATCTATTTGGAAATGAAGATGATGTTAGAAAGAAAGAAAAGGCAGGAAGGCAGGAAGGCAAGAAGAAAGAAAGAAAGAAAGAAAGAAAGAAAGAAAGAAAGAAAGAAAGAAAGAAAGAAAGAAAGAAAGAAAGAAAGAAAGAAAGAAAGAAAGAAAGAAAGAAAGAAAGAAAGAAAGAAAGAAAGAAAGAAAGAAAGAAAGAAAGAAAGAAAGAAAGAAAGAAAAGAAAGAAAGAGAAAGAAAGGAAACATAGCAAAAAAAAAACCAAGGTAAAAGGTAAAAAACAAAAACAAAAGGGGGAGGAATGGTCATTGGGAGTAAGCTTGATCCTAGAGAAAATTTGAGCAAATTCACCTCCCTTCCTTCTTAGCAGCGGTGGGGGGACTATGCGTATGGAACATTGCCTGTAATTTCAGACTTGGTTAATGTGGTTGTCAGTTTTGCCGGACTGCCATTTTCCTTTCTCCTAGAAAATTTTTTTCTTACAAGGGATGGCTTACTGGGTAGAGGGAGGGCTATAGGTGGAAAAACAAGCTGATAGGAAAAAAAGATAGCAATAAAATTTAAAAGAAAACAAAATAAAGAAAGTAAAAGGGGGGGAAATGGCCATTAACATCAATCTGGGTACTAAAAGGGAAGATTTGCGAAAATGCACCAGCCTCCTTCCTCTGCAGAGGTGGGGGGGGAGCGGGGAGGGAGAAGGGACCGTGGGTGTAGAACATTGCCTGTAATGTCAGACTCTGTTGATGTGTTGGTTAGTTTTCCTGAATTGTTTCTCCCTTTCCTTCTTTTTTTAATTTTTTATTTTTTAATTATGAGGGAGGCTTGATGGGTAAGGGAGGGGGGCACATATTCTGAAATAAGGATGATATCAGAACAAATTATATCAAAACAAATGAAAGAACAGTCAGTAACTTTAAAAAAACCCGGTGAGGGTAGCGCTGTAATTAATCCATTAGCTCTTTATCAGATTAGATTATCCAAGTAGTTTTAGGATTATAGAGTTCCAGATTTTTTGAGCTGGAAAGGACCTTGGAGATCCAGTCTAGCATTTTGCAGGAGGAAAAAATCAGCCTAGAGAGGTTTAGCAATCTCCCCAGATTCCTACAGGTAGCAAATCTGGGAACATAGACCCGGATCCTCTGATTTGAAATGCAATGTCTCTTAAAACGCATCCCGTATGTCACCCTGGAACACAATTGACATGATATAGCTTGTTTCAAGAATTGATTTGGTAAAACAAACAAAAAAACCACACCAAACTTAATGCAGTAAAAAAAAAACAATTAAAAAAAATCTAAACAAGCCACAAAATCCCTTTGTCATTCTGGCTTCAGGTAAAAGATGATCCCCCTCCTTAAAGGCTCCCAGCCTGTGGGCATGCATATGTGTATAAACATGTATACATCTATGCACACATGAAGCAATGTCTCATCACCAAGGAATGAGCTATTCCATATAACTGCATTTCCTGAAAAAATTGAAGTTTCTCTCATTTGAAGCTAGCGGTGTGTCTATAGGAAAGGGAATTTCAATACCGCAGAATGTCAGAACGCAGCTGGGTTGGGATTCAGGATTAGAGAAGTTGTTTTTTTCCCCCCTCTCCCTCCTCTCCGGGCGGCGGGGGTGGGGGAAGATCATCTGGTCCAATCCCCTCCTTTTTCAGGGGGGAAAACTGATCCGCAGAGAGCCGAGACGCGCTTTGCTTCTAGGCATAGCTCGGAAGTAGCCGCTCCAGAATTGGGAAGCGACTCCTTCGCCTTCCAGACAGCGCTCCTTTCGCCGCCGCAGAGCCCCGGCCAAGGTCTGCAGTCCTGCCGGGGGCCTCGGGAGGGTCAGGGGCACCGGGAAGGGAGCCGCTGCTCGCGGCTCCGGCGGGGGGCACCGGGGAGGGGGCAACTTGGGCAACTTCTCGACCCTGGCGGGGACCTGTTGAGCGGTGCGATCGGCGGCGGCAGCGGCAGGTGTCCGCTCCTGCCGCCGCCGCCGCCGCCGCCGCCAGCCCGATCCACCGGGGTCCCGAAGGGGCCCGTGCCACCCATCGCCGGCGCCGCCGCCACCGTCGCCGGCGCCGCCGCCTCCTCTCCCGGAGCCGCATCCCCTCGGCCGATCATTTTCCTGGAGAGGCTCGTGTCGCCGCCCTTCGTGCCTCTGGTGCTGTTCCCGCCGCCGCCGCGCACCTACAGCTGCCGGTACCGCAAGTGCGTCTCGCAGCCCCGGCGGGCCCGCAAAGTTGGGCTTTCTGGGGAGCTGAACCGGCCCCGGCGGCGGGGACGGCACCAGAGGCACGAACGGCGGCCAAAGGAGCCTCTCCCGGCGAGACGGCGGCGGCGCCGGCACGAGCGGCCGGAGCGGCTAGTGTGGGGTGGCGGGAGAGGCGCAAGCCGGGGCCGGGGCCCGGGCCGGAGGTGGGATCTTGGCTCCTGCGTCCCCGCCAGCGCTTCTCCGAGCCCCTCTCTGCCCACCCCCCCGGCCCCCCAAGCGCTGGGCACCGGGCACCGGGAGAGCGGGAGCTGCGGCGGGTGGGGGTGGGGGGGCAGAGGGGGCTAGGGAGGGGGCGGGATGGCTGGAGAGCTGCAGCCCGAGTCGGAGCCGGGGAGGCCCCGCCCCTTTCGCCACCCCGAGAGGGACGGGCGGGGCGGGGCGGAGCCAGAGGAGCTCCTGGCCAATCAGCGAGAGCCTCAAGCCCCGCCCACACCGTCAAGAGCCTTGGTTCTCTGGCGCGCAGCTCTCCTGTCTCACTCGCGCTTCGCTCCGGACGACGGTCAAGCCTCTCCTGAGCCAGCCCGAGCCTCTCCATCCCCCGGCGCCCCCCAGCGCCCCCCCAGCGCCCTCCGGCGCTCCTTCCCCGCTGCCCCAGCGCCCTTTTCGTATCCTACCACCTATTTCCCTTCCCCCGGCCCCCTGCCAGCCCCCGCTGCCCTCGGCTATCCCCTACTGCTGCCCGTTGCCCCCCAGCCTTCTCCCCTCCTAATTCCCCCTTTTCCCCTCTTTTCAAATGCTCCCCCCTCCCCTGCTGCCTGCCACCCCATCCCCTGTTGCTTCCCGCCTTTCTCCACTGCCGTCGATGCTAGAGGAGAAACCTTAGTGTTGGCCTTGCGCGCTTTCTTTCCCTTGGCTCCAAGTTGAAGCCGCTTGTCCCAAGGGCAAGGGCAGAGGCTGGGGGCAGCTCAGACAGGGCACCACCAGAAAAGCTTAAAGATTGCCTTTTCTTTTAAATTCCTTAACGTTTGACAAGGTTCGGTTGTCGGGTCTTTCGCCCGAAGGTAATGAGTTTTCTCTTTTATTCCCCCTCCCCAGGCTGGTCAGTTTTGGCCCTGGGGCTGCGCGGCGGGTGGGGGGCATCTTAGTGGCGTGGGATGAGATGGGGAAATTAGACTCTCCTGTGGCCTTTTGGGACACAGGGGGCTTGGGGCTATGGATTTCCCAGAGGATCCAGCCCTGGAACGTTCGGGGTAGAGAGGGGGGCTTGGAGACATGTCCGCGATTTTGGGGGAGGGGGGGCTAGTGAGCCCTTTGTAAGGGCTATGGGGACCGTTTTGTAGGCTCTAGAGCCACTTCAGAGATCGTCTAGACAATCCCCTCCTTTTGTGGGGGAGAAAACTGAGGTCGCACAATAAGTGGCAGAGCAAAGACTCGAACCCAGGGCTTCAGACAACAAATTCAGGAAATTTGGCAGTTTCTTGGGGGCAGAATTGGGTAGGGGGAGAGCCAAATTTGCTCCTGAGGTCTGTTCAACTTTGGAGCAGACGCAGTTATTTATGAGCATTGCGGGGAAGGGGGGGGAGGCGGGAGGGGGGCAATTATGGAGGAGACCCTATGTTCAGAATTGGGCTCTTTCATTGACATGCGCTGGAGAGAGCTGTTGGAGGGGTGAGGAGCACCTGTTGACAAGGCTGACTGTTAGATCATCTTTGGGTTCCTTTTATGTAATAGAATCAGTTGAGCAAAAAGGGTCTTGGGAGCCCCCACTGTGGGAGTCATAGAAAACAAGGGGGCTAAGACCAAGACAGAATGCCTGGGTTCCAGTCTCAGCTCTGTCGCAGATTGACTATGTTCTCTAGAGCAAGCCCCCCCCCATTTTTTTCAGCCTCAAAATAATGAGGATTGGACTCAGTGGTCACTAAAGTCCTTTCCAGCTCTAGATCCTATGATCTAGACAAATGGGGGGGGTCTGGAGTAGATCTGGTTTGGGTGGAGGGAAAGTGAGGGAGGTGGAGGAGATGGCAGTGGAAAGGTACTACGTGGAGTGTTGGTTTGAACACCAGAATGATGGGAGGGGGAAGGGGTGGGGTCGATATGCGCCAGAAGCTTGTCTTGATGCTGGAGAGGAATGGTGAATAAAGATGGTATGGGGTGCTTGGTCTTCAGGGGTTCCCTAGGTGACCAGCATCGTGGGAGGTAGAGGGTAATATTGGGGTTCAAGGGCTGAGGTCTCATCCCTCAGCTCAGCTCTTCAGTGTTAGCATCTAGCTATCCACTGGGATTTCTCTCTAGCAGGACAAATCTCCCTTCAGAACCTGAGAACCAAGCACCCTGGGGATGGGGGGTAGTGGGGGGTGGTGGTGAAGACCTGTTTTATTGACCCTTCCTGATGTGCTGAGGAAGTAGATTGAACCTCTGGAGAAAAGGAGGGGAAGAGGAAGGGGAAGAAAAGACCCACCTTGGGTCTATTTTATGGTATTATTGAAATGAAAAAAAAATTAAAATGAAAAAATCTAACCTTGGTATGGTATCTTTTGCTTTGCAAATTGTTTTCGTCTGTTATTGTCTTTTCTCCTCAAAGCAATCCTGTGGGGCAGCTAGGATAGAAATCACTGACCCGATTTTACACAAGGGGAAACTGAGGCTCAGGGAGATGAAGGGATGTGACTGAAATCAGCTAATTTCACCTGTTTTATAGATAAGGAAACTGAGGCACTGACATGAGGAAGGGATTTGCTATTGGTCGCACAGCTAATAACAGCACCAAAAGACAGTTCCTCCTCCCAAAAAATGATTTTCGGGTCTTACAGATCATCTGGTTCCCCCCTCCCTCAATTTTGTAAATGAGGAAACTGAGGCACTGAAACGGAGAAGGGACTTGATCATGGTGACGCAGTTAAAAAGAGGCAGAGCCACATTTAAAAGCCTGGGTTTTTTGTGCCCCCCCCCACCGGAAACTGCTCCCCTCCACAATCCCCCAGGGTTTAGCACTGTGCTTGGCACACTGCAAGCACTTAGTTAATCAATGCTTGTTGATTGAGAATAATCTGACTCTCAGTGCTTAGAGATCATCTGGTCCCACCCCCTCATTTTATAAATGAGGAAATCGAGGCACTGAGACCGGGAAGGGGCTTATTCTTGGTTGCGCAGCTAATAAAAAAGCAGAGCCAAGTATTAAAAGCCAGTTTTTTCCTGCCCCTCTATTCCCGTTTCCTCCCCCCTCCCCATTGCCTCTACGCAGGCATATACAAGCACAGGCACACACACACACACACACACACACACACACACAGGCACACACACGCACGCACACACAGGCACAGACACACACACACACACACAGGCACAGACACACACACGCACGCACACACACACACAGCAGGAGGCTAAAGGGGCATGGTATGATTTAAAGAGACCCTGAGCAAAAAACCAGTCCCTAAGCATCAATCTATCACGAATAACACCCTTCTTCACCCTCCCCCCCGATTTAGATATACATTCCCCCCAGTAGCCTTGTGACGCAGGTAGTATAGCAGAAATGCATTACTTTGGGTTTTTGAAGGTTTTTTTTTTCTTTTTTTTTTCACTATGGTGCAAATCCTTCAGGGAAGAGCCACGCCCTCCTTCACCTCTCGCCCCTCCTCCTTCTCCCCCCTCCCCTTTTAGCTGGGACTAGTTTACTCAGGTTTAGGAGCCATGGCCCAGCTGCAGCGTGACGCAGGATAGGAGGAGGGGGCAGGGGCCTGGAGGAGGTGTGGATTGGCCTCCTGAGGCAAAAGTCACCTCCTTTGCAGGTTTGCTGAGGGGCCAGCTCTGTTTGGGGGACACTGAGGAAGCTTGAGCTGTTCCTTAGCCTAAGAACATTCTAGATTTAGAACTGGAAGCCATTTCAGAGGCCATTTAGTTCAATCCCCTAATTTTCCCGAGGAGAAAACAGACCCCTGGAGAGCATAAGGGACATGTTTAGGGTCTCTCAGATAGTAAGGGGCAGCAGAGGTGACATGGAAAACCCGGACCTCTGTCTCAAGAGCTTTTTTGAGCTGGGAAGGGAGTTAGAATGTAGAACACAGACTCAAAACTGGAAGAGACCTTGCACCATAGACTGGCCCAGCTGGGAGGGACCTTGAAAGACAGAATGCAGCAGCCAGGGAAGACCTTAGAATAGAGAGATGGAAATGACCTTAGACATCATAGATTCCTTCCCTTTCGTTTTATAGAAGAGAAAATGAGGCTCACTAGATGTGACAGAGTCAAGATCAGGACATGGCTCTCCTGATACCAACAGCACTAGCAATAAGAGTAGTTTACATGTCTATGGCTCCTTATGTCCCTTGTTGCTTTACAGGTTTGAACTAGAATTGGGAGGTGTCTAGCATTTTGAAGAATGGTCCTTGTTTTGACTAGGCATCCAAAAAATTGGGTTTGAGCCCCTCCCTAGTTGGGTGATCTAGTGGGAATCAGATTCTCTTTCTGTGCCTCAGTTTCCTCATCTGTAAAACAGACTAGATTAGTATTTCTCAAACTGTATGTTCTACAGAGCCTGAGTATCCCCCTGCAGTGTGAATAATGATGGTGATATTTGAAAATATGAAATTATGCATGTTTCAAAATACATGGGGTGCTTTTTTTCCTGTGAAAGGGAAAATCAGCTTAATTTCCTCTATTTCCTCCCCCCCCCCAACTTATTTCCCCTCTTAGCCTGGGAGGTATTTAGAGACATTTAAAATGTTTGTTGAACTGAAATATGGATGAATGAGGTTGAGAAAACACTGGCCTAGGTGAAATATCTAGAATATTCTGTGATTCTGTGATGTCAGTTGAACCTTATAACAAAGTCCTTGTGAAGATTCTAGATTTATCCATGAAATAGACGTAGTGATTTGCCTGGTAACATATAGCAAAGCCAAGCCTCAGATAAGGGGTATGTGACGCTAGGGCTTGTGCTTTCCTTACTTACTAACTGCGTCATACTCCTTTTGAGGTCTATTAGCTCTTCATAGGTGAGGGGTCCCTCTTTCTAGGGAGCCTTGGTTTATTAATTCCTTGTTTCTGCCTTGGTCTGGTTCTAGCCAGTTCAATAAATAGTTTCCTGGTTGGTGGTTGTTTTTTTTTTTTGTTGTTGTTGTTTTTGCAGTCTGAGGGTATGATCTAGAGGTGATATGTTTATGTGTTTGTGGTATGTTGTTGACATATATGCATTTATTTGGGAAAGAATCAGGCATTGGCAGAAAATTAGAGCCGTCTACTGGAGAGGATTCAGGGAGGGGAGGGGGCTATAATCAGAGATTCTGCCAATTTCTTACCTTCTCTGGTTCCTTTTTTCTGCATGGATTATTAAGCCATTGGGGAAAAATTGCACATCAATGTCTCCTTCTTTGCAGCATTCTGTGGCATGATGATGGGGGTGGGGGGAGGGGGGAGGGGGAGGGGGAGGGAGAGGGGGGGTGTTTGGCACAGCCTTGACTCAGAGCTCATTTCATATTCTGTCTTCAGCTCAAAGGGGCCCCTGCACCACCTCCAGAACTGGGCCTTGGGAGTGTTTGTGTTGGGAGGAGGGGTGGGGCTTTAGGAATCAATTGAACAACTACTGTGTGCTAGAATCCAAATCAGACGTTTATTAAGCAGTTACAATATGCAAAGCATTATGCCAGGTGATTGGGGAGAAAATGATGATTAAGGCATTGCCCCTTCATCATCAAGTTTATAATCTAGTGAGAATGGGGAGGGGAAGATGGAGGCACAAAGACCTATGATACCCAGTAGGATATGGTAGCTGTTGGGGCAGTAGGTGGCACAGTGGATAGAGCACCGGCCCTGGAGTCAGGAGGACCTGAGTTCAAATCTGACCTCAGACACTTGGCACTTACTAGCTGTGTGACCCTGGGCAAGTCACTTAACCCCAATTGCCTCAAAAAAACAAAAACAAAAAACCCCAAACAAACAAGGATATGGTAGCTGTCAAGAGAGGTTTTATTAAATCACAGCTTTTGTTTGAGCTGGAAGGGACATCAGAAGCCATAGAACCCAACTCCCCCATTTTACAGAGGAGGAAACTGAGGCCCAGAGAAAATTAAATCATTTAGTATCACAAACCTAGAGTTTGCTGGGACCTCAGCCCATCTTGTCCAACTCCCTTTTACAGAGTGGGAAACTGAGGCACAAGCAGGCACAGTGACTTGCTCAGAATATTGCAAGTGGTAATCCTCAGAAGCAGAATTCAAACCCAGGTCCTGTGACATTAGACCTGGTTCCCTTTCCACTCTATCAGATATCTGAAATGAGGGAGAGCCCACTGGTGACGGGGAAGTGAAGGGGAAATAGAGATCAGGGAAGGGTGTAGGGAAGAGGTGGCATTTGAACCACCTCAAAGGATTTCAGTGGGGAGGGGCTGAGTGAGAGTGCCTTGTTTTAATCCCAGGAGATACGATCAAAGGCAGGGAGACAAAAAAGGTTGGGATGAGTTTGGGGCTTAGTGGATCCATTTTGTCAGGACCATCTGTGCAATGGGAGCAATGGGAAACAATGCTGAAAAGATAGGCGAGAGCTAGATTGTGCTATTGGGAAGGGCTGGCCTTGTATGCCAGGCTGAGGATTTTTTATTTCATTTGATGGGCAATGGAGAGCCACTGAGGGTTTCTAGAATGCTGGGACCCTAGGCTTTAGGAAGCTTATTTTGGGAGCTGGACCAGAAAATGGGAGGGACAAGAGACAGGGAGAGCAGCTAGAAAATATTCCAGGTGATCCAGGCAAAATGCAATGGGGGCTTGAAGTAGGGTGTGGCTATGGGATCTGGAATAAGGGGGTGGATTCTAGAAATTTCTGCAGTAAAATCTCCTGGACTGGGAGGGATGAGGGGAGGGAGTGGGGAGAGGAGGGAGGGGGGAGGGAAATGAGTGTGCAGCGTGGGAGGAGACAAAGATGACTCAGTCACATTTGCAACCTGGAACTGAGGAAGGGTCCTCCTTCTGCAGGTGAGTCAGGAGAAATGGTAGGTTTCTAGCACTCCCCAGAGGAACAGATGAGAGGGAATAGCTTTCAACTGTAGCAGTCGAGACTTCAGTTAGAAACAGAAAGCACTTTCCTGAGGGTGCTTCAGACATTTCACATGCATGTGGCCTATTTCTCCAACCAACATCCGAAGGCCTCACTCACAGGGATGCCACCATTCCATTTCCATTGTGCCTCACTCTCAGTGCCTGATTTGGTTGCTTGAAGACCAAAGTTGGGCATCTGATCCCTAGATAGGCCACTTAATTTCCCTCTCTTTCACGGCCGCAGACCACAACAGTGATTTGTGAGGAGCAAGCCAGAGAGTGAGTGGTGATGTCTAGCTGCAGCAAATTCTCCCTGCTTGACTCCGAGCTCCCAGCTCATGTCATACTAACATTGGGTGAGTAGCACTCTTTGCATGTTTCAGGTCTGACATGCACCGTTTTTCAGGAGGGGGGGCTGCTCTCTCTGCCTCCCCAGGAGTACAATGTGCTGGAGTACAAAGCTTGATTCCTTTGTAAATTTCAGCGATCCAGGGACTGGCAGTACACAAGTCTTGTTCTAGTGGAAAGAGTACTGATTTTGAAATCAGAAGGCTTGAGTTCAAATGAGAAACCTTCTACTAACTATCTCTGGCCCTGACGTGCCACTCCATCACCCTGAGACACGGTTTTCTAATCTGTAAAGCAGGGAAGAGAGGGGGATGGTAGACCAGATCTCTACAGTCCCCTCCAATGAAAAAATCTCTGATCATCTGCCCACAGCTGCATATATGCAGCAGGCTCTTGTGAGATAGGAAGGCCAGGAGTCTGAAGCTGCCTACCTCTGGAAGAAGATGATTGAGTAGCATCTGGCCTTCTGGCTCTGTCACTGAACGTCCCTGAAAAATACCCATCAATAAGATCCCAAGGAAATGCATCTGATGAAAAGAGGCAGGTGGTAGAGGAAGTGCTGGGTGCAAGTACTGGGGGGGGGTGTCGAGGGAATCCCTGACTCCTTCAGATAGCATCTTGGCACCAGCTTGATATTAAAGGAGACTGGGAACTTTTCTGTTGAAGGGGGTGGTGTGGATGTAGGCAGATGAGGGTGTGACTGTCGAAAAGGCAGTTGGGGGGGGTGGCTATGATGAGCAAGTGCCCCATTGGTCCTGATTTCTTTTGCCTGTAAGGAGAGAGAAGCAAATGGTTAAGTTGCTGGACACACTGCCCAAGAGCTTGGGTGCCTCTCCTTCATGCCCTTAGCTCAGAGGAAGGGGGCCCAACCTAACTTTCTTGCTAACAGTGCAGGACCAACAGGAGATGGGAAACATACTGCTAGCTGAGGGCCAGAGAAGCTTCATGCTCCAGATGGCACAAGAAGCCCACCTGTTCTAGTTGCAGGTTTTCCTTGTTCTGTGAAAAGCCAGAATGGTCCCAAAGATCCATTTGGGCAGCTTTGGGTATTTCAGTGTGTGGGATGACAGTGCTTGGAGGTAGCCCCATTAGAACCTGGGGGAGGGGTCTAGGGTAGGATGGGTCTTGCTGGTGTTAAGAGGGAGGAGGCACCCCCCAAAATTAGCATAAAGACTGAGGAAAATAGGTGAAGGGAAAACTGGGTTCCAATCAAGCCCACCTCTGGGAGCCTTTTTCATGGTTTTCAATTCTGTCCTCTAAATGACTGGCATCTGCCCATCTGCCCTCCCTCACATCTGGTGCTCCTCCCTCCCTTGGCTCAGGTTCCTCATGTCAAAGGGCTCCCTTTCCCACTATGAGGCTCTTAGGTTGACCCCAAAACATATATGAGGAGGGGGAGAGGGAAATGATGGTGAAGAGAAGATAAATGAGAGCTAAGGGAGGCGGCTGTGTTTAAGGAGCACCAGACTAGGCTCCCAGAGAGGTTTAAATCCAGCTCTGGAAATTACTAGCTAGGAAAGCTTGGGTCTGGCCCCTTCTGGGCCTCAGTTTCCCAGTCTGTCAAATGAAGGGCTTGCTCCTTTCTAGCCCTAGCTAGCCACACTGCCCCCTGGAGGATCAGATGGAGTCGAGGGCTCTAAATTGTAGGATCCCTTTAAAACTTGGCCAGCCCTTATATTGCTGACTTCTAGAGGGCATTCTCCTGCCCCTGAGGCCTGCCCCACTCCTGGACACCTGGGATCCCTAGAGCGCGCGACACACACACGCGCGCGCGCACACACACACACTCATGTCTGATTCTGAGAGCCCCCTGAGGCTCAGCCCCATGGGTGGAGGCTGGGCTGCCCCCAGACCCAGGGTGGGGGTGGGGTTGGGGGTGGGGGATGGAGGAGAGGGGAGATGAGAGGAGTGAAATCCCGCCTTGGGGCTTACTGCTGAGCCTTGGAAGTCTCTCCTCCTTAGGTCTCATTTGGTATGTAAATGAACTCATTAGAGCAGTGTCCACAAACGTGGTGGAGCTGGGCTCAGCCAAGGCCAGAGGCGTCCTTAGCCCCCTGATTTGAGGGTGATAACCATCTCCCAACACCTGCACTACATTAGTAGGACAGCCAGGCACCTGGTAGTGGGGCTAGAGTGGAGCACTCTGGACAGGGAGCGAGGTGGGGGGGGGGCTGTTGGACAGGGATAGTATGGACAGATGGACAGGAGCAGACAGCAGGGAGCATCTGTGGGGGCATCAGCAGAAGGGGCTCAGGGATATAAGAACCTGACCCCAGGATTCTAGTGGGCTCTGGAGAGAGGGGGCTTCCCAAAGCACTTCCAATCTCTGTCCTATCTCAAGAGAGTCTTCCCCATCCCCACCCCATACCCAGATGAGTAAAACCCACCTATACCTCCCCCCTACATTGGAAACAAAACACTGAACAGACCCACATAAATCTGGGTGCTTATATGGGGCAGGGGGCTTAGGGGCGAGGTCAGACAACCTCAGGAAACGTTGGATAGGTAGGTAGAAGAAATCCCAGTTTTCTTTCTACTGGACAGTGGGAGGAGACAGCCTCAGACAGCAGAGAAGGGCTGGCTGGGGATGGGGTGGGGCTAGAGGAGGTTGGGGGGGGTGAGAGGAGGCGGTGCCAGACAGAGCTGCCTTCCAGAACTTTCTCCCTTAGATAACTACCATTGGTAGTTCAGACAGCCACTACTTAGCAACAGTCTCTGCATACTAAGTGGTTTCCCCAGGGTGGGGCTGTGTTTGGAGGTAGGCTGGACAGCAGGGAGGGGTACCCCCTTCCAGTCCTTCTCTAGGACTGGGCTCAGCAAACCATGGACCCCCTAGAAAGTGCCACCCTTCCTTCTCCCTCTTGCAGCACTACCCCACCAGCACAGCCCCCATCCAGAGGCAGGGGGCACAGGGGGAGAGGCAAAGTTGAAGTTGGTAAATGCCCACTGTGTACAGAGCCTGCCCCACTGACATTTATTTAGTGCCTACTATGTATAAGAGTCCTAAGGGGCTGGGGGAGAGGCAGAGTTGAAGTTGGTGAATGCCCACTGTGTACAGAGCCTGCCCCACTGACATTTACTGAGTGCCTACTATGTATAAGAGTCCTAAGGGGCTGGGGGAAGAGGCAAAGTTGAGATAATTCAATTCCATGACCATTTATTAAGTTCCTACTGTATACAGAGTCTGTCTGGCTAACCTTTGTTAAGTGCTTACTGTGTGCAGTGCCCTGTTCTTGGGGTGGGAGACAAGCAGAGTTTATAAGGTTATAGGATCAAGTAATCTCAAGAGTCCATCTATTCTAACCCCCTCATTCTATAGATGAGTAAACTGAGGCCCAAAGAAGGGAAATGACTTGCCTAAGATCACACAGGTAATAAACATCAAAGCTGAGATGTGAGGTTAAGATAAATAATTCAACAGCCAATTATTAAGCACCTACTGTGTTCAAAGCTTGTCCAACTAACCTTTATATAGTGCCTACTGGAGCCCTGGGCTGTGGGAGATGCGAAGTTGAGGTAAGCTAATTCAACAACTATTAAACATTTGCTGTGTATAGAATATAGTCTACTAACATTTAATAAGTGCTTACTGTGTTCAGAGGTCTGAATTAGGGTTTGGGGGAGATGCAAAGTTAAGATAAATTAATTAAGAAGTTATTAATTAAACACTTTATACAAGGTTTATCTAAAATAGTTATTAAGTACTTAATTATGCAGAATCTGGTGCTCTGGACTGGGGAAGATAATTCAATCACTTTATTAAGCTCCTACTATGCACAGAGCCAATGGACATTTATTATGTACTACTCTGTGCAGAGACCTGTGATCAGGTTTGGTGGAGATAAAAACTTGAGATGATTCAAATGAATTCATTTATTAAGTGCTTGCTGTGCACAGAGTCTAACATATATTAAGCACATACTGTGTGCTGAACTTTGTGTTCTGGATTGAGGGAGATATGAAGGTCAGATAATCCATTTGAAAGTCATTCATTAAACAAGTCCAAGTAATATTCACTAAGCATCTACTGTGTTCAGAGCCCTTTGGGAGATTCAAAGTTAAGATAGCTTAACTAATTAAGCACCTGCTGTGTATAGAGTCTAAGTAACTTTTATTATATGCTTGCTGTGTATAGAGTTTTGTGTTCAGTTTAAGGGGATGATACAGAGTTAAGGCAATTTAATTAAAATTATTTATGAAGTACCTACTGTGTACAGAGCCTGTCCAAACAACATACATTAAGTACCTGCTGTGTTTAAAAACCTGTACTCCAGGCTAGGAAAAGTTGGGATAAATCAATTCACCATTACTTATTAAGCATCTACTATATGCAGAGTTTGGTAAGCTAATTCAACAACTATTAAACATTTGCTGTGTATAGAATATGGTCTACTAACATTTAATAGACATTTATTAAATGATGACTGTATACAGAGCTCTTCTTTACTCAGGACTGGGAGAAATACAGATAGTTCAATTCAAGAATTCTTATTAAGTGCCTGTGGTATGCAGAGCCTGTTCAACCAAAATTTATTAAACTGTATACAGAGCTCTATGGGAGATTCAGAGTCTAAACAAATCAATTCAACAACCATTTACGAAATACCTACTGTTTGCAAAGCTTAGTCAACTAATATTTATTAAGCACTCAATGTATGGAGAGCCTTGGACTCAGGGCTGGGGAAGATGCAAATTTTAGATAATTCAATTTAACCACTATTTATTAAGTACCTACCATATGCAGAGGCCCTGTGTACCAGTCTGGGGCATATGCAAAGGTCAAGTAATCCAATTCAAATCCTATTTGCTATGCTCCTAATGTGTGCAGAGCCTAGCCAACTGATGTTTATTAAATGATTAATATATATACATATATATATGGATACATGAAAAATCAATTTAAAATCATTCATTAAACACCTACTGTTTTCAGAGGTTGGCCAACTAATATTTAATAAGTGCTTACTATATGTAGAGACATATGCTTAGGGCTAAGAAGATGAAAAATTGAGAGAATTCAATTCAGCAATGATATGTGATTTGTCAAGCAGTACTCTGTGCAAAGCCTAGGTAACTGACATATATTAAGTGCTTACTATATACACAAGCATATGTTCAGACTGAAGAATTGTAAAATTGATCTAATTCAATTTAATATAGCTTTATTAAGTGCCTGCCTTTGGTGGAGCAGGATCAAACAGCATGTATCAAGCACCTATTGTTTGCATAGCCTTTTGGGAGATGCAAAGGTGAGATAAATTAATTCACCAATTTATGATTTGTCAAGCAGTACTCTGTGCAAAGCCTGGACAATAGACAAATGAAGTGCTTACTGTATGCACAAGTATTCAAGCTGAAGAGTCACAGAGTTGATCTACTTTAATTCAATATAGCTTTATTAAGTGCCTGCCTTTGGTGGAGCAGGATCAAACAGCATGTATTAAGCACCTATTGTTTGCATAGCCTTTTGGGAGATGCAAAGGTGAGATAAATTAATTCACCAATTTATGATTTGTCAAACAGTATCTGTGAAAAGCCTGGGCAGCTGACATATTAAGTGCTTACTGTATACATAAGCATATATGTTCAGACTGAAGAATTTCAAAGTTGATCTAATTCAATTCAATATAGCTTTATTAAGTGCCTGCTTTTGGTGGAGCAGGATCAAACAGCATGTATTAAGCACTGGTTGTTTGCATAGCCTTTTGGGAGATGCAAAGGTGAGATAAATTAATTCACAAATTTATGATCTGTCAAGCAGTACTCTGTGCAAAGCCTGGGCAATTGACATATATTAAGTGCTTACTGTATACACAAGTATTCAAGCTGAAGAGTTACAGAGTTGATTTAATTCAATTCAATATAGCTTTAAGTAACTGCCTTTGGTGGAGCAGGATCAAACAGCATGTATTAAGCACCTATTGTTTGCATAGCCTTTTGGGAGATGCAAAGGTGAGATAAATTAATTCACCAATTTATGATTTGTCAAGCAATACTCTGTGCAAAGCCTGGACAATGAACAAATGAAGTGCTTACTGTATGTACAACAAGTATTCAAGCTGAAGAGTCACAGAGTTGATCTACTTTAATTCAATATATCTTTATTAAGTGCCTGCCTTTGGTGGAGCAGGATCAAACAGCATATATTAAGCAATGGTTGTTTGCATAGCCTTTTGGGAGATGTAAAGGCGAGATAAATTAATTCACTAATTTATGATCTGTCAAGCAGAACTCTGTGCAAAGCCTGGGCAGCTGACATATATTAAGTGCTTACTGTATACACAAGTATTCAAGCTGAAGAGTTACAGAGTTGATTTAATTCAATTCAATATAGCTTTAAGTAACTGCCTTTGGTGGAGCAGGATCAAACAGCATGTATTAAGCACCTATTGTTTGCATAGCCTTTTGGGAGATGCAAAGGCGAAATAAATCAATTCAATTACTGCTCATTAGTGCTGAATGTATGCAGAACCTACCTAGGTAACATTTATTAACTTCTTATTGTGTTCAGAGCCTTGTGGGAGAAACAAATTTGAGAATAAGAAATCCAAGAACCATTTATTAAGTATGTATTCTGTGTAGAGACTAATCAACTCACATTTATTAAAGGCTTACTGTATGCAAAAAGCCTATGTTCAATAATTGAGGAAATGAAAAGTTGAGATAATTCATTTTAAAAGTAACTTATTTACTGCCTACTGTGTGAAAAGTTTATCTAGCTAACATTCATTAAGCAGCTAGTGTACAGGGTCCTCTGTTCTGGGCTGAGGGAGGTACAAAGTTGAGATGATTCCATGTGACAATCATTTATTAAGTGCCTACTATGTGCAAAGTATGTTCAATTAGCATGTATTAAGCATCTGCCCTATACCTATAGCTTAAGAAGAAGCAAAAAATAAGGTGTCGATTTCATAACTATTTATTAAACACTTATATGCAAAGTTTATCCAACTAACATTTATTAAGTGCCCACTGTACACATAGCTCTATGCTCAGGGTTCAGAGAGATTAGAAATCAAGATGATTTCATTCATAACCATTTATTAAGGGCCTATGGTATGTAGACCTCTATTTAACCAACCCATCTTAAGCACCTATTGTGCAGGCCCCTTTTATCTGAGCTGGAGAAGATACAAAATTGAGTTAATCCAATTCAGCAACCATTTATTAAGTATCTATGGAGTGCAAAGCCATCTCAACTAACATTTATTAAGTGCTTATTGTATGTGATGCCTATGTTCAGAGCTGGAGAAGATGGGAACTTAAGTTCATTTACTTGGAAAGTGATTTATTATATGTCTACTGTGTGTGAGAGGCTATCTAACCAACATTTATTAATTGCTTGCTATATGTAGAACTGACTAGAGGATACAAAGTGAAGCTAATTCAATTCAACAAGCAGTTATTATGTGCACTACCTAGCCAACTAACAAATACTGAGTGCTTACTGTGTTCTGAATTCTGTCCTCAGAGATGAGGAAAATGTAAGGTAGAGATAAATCAATTCAATCACCATTTATTAAGCATCTACTGTGTGCAACACTCATCCAACTAAGATTGATTAATTGCTTGCAGTATGCATAGGTCCCATCTTAGGTACCAGAGGAAATACAAAATTAAGGGATTTGAATTAAACACTACAGGAACTTATTATACTTCTACTATTTGTAGATGCCGTGCTCCAAGTTGGAGAAGATATTCCAATATTGGTAGAACTCTTATTAAGCTCTTGATGTGTAGAGCCTTATGCTCCAAATTAGTAAAGATACAAAGTAGAGATAATTCAGTTAACTCAAGCATTTATTAAGTACCTACTGTGCACAAAGCACCTCTATCTCCATCTGTGGGATATGCTACATGTAGGTGATTTAATATAAGAAGCATTTATAAAGCACCTACTCTATGCAGAGCCTTGTGCTCAGTGAGATGGAGATAGATAGAAAATATAGATGAAAATTGTCCCAACCATTATGGAGCGTGAGGGACCCTTTATCCCAGAGTGGCTTCTCCTTATCCAAATTTAGCAGGGACCCCCTGAGATGGCTGAAATTTTCCTATATGGGTTTACTAAGACAACAATCTTCCTTAAACTGTGCTAAATATTGTGGGCTGCCCTTTGGGGACACCATGTCAACTCACCAGTGCCTGGCATAAAAGTGCTCAAGAGCCCACCAGAGCCCTGAATGCTAAGAAATGTCCACTGTCTTTCTTCAGTGCCAGGTGATACTAGGCATTGAATGCCTAGAGGTTTGCAAAAAGTTTTCCTCATGGCACCTCCAAGGAGGTTGGCAATGGTTCTCATTTCTAGAGCACGTTAAGTGAACCTAGTTCAAATAATAGTATCCTTAGTATTTGAAGCCTGGCTCTACCACCTGTCACCTCATCTACATCACCTCATCTACAAGTCAACTCATCTACATCACCTCTTCTGTAAAATGTGCAGGTCGACCTAACAACCTCTAAAGAACCTTCCAGCTTTGATATTTGATGCCTCTGTGGCAAACTAGCTGTGTGACCTTGGGTAAGTCACTTCCTCTCTGGATATCGGTGTCCCCATCTGTAAAAGGAGGTGATTGGACTACATAATCTCTAAAGTCCTTCTGAACTCTAAATCTTTTGTTCCTGTAAAAGGTGCAGTAAATCAAAATGATTTAAGTTGAATCTAATTTCCCCACAGAAACAGTGGTGTAATAAGGGCTGTGTTTGTGACTCAGGGAGTCTGAGGTTGGCCTTTCACAGAAATGACGACAAACACCATATTTAATCAACTCTAAATGATATATCTGTACAGTATAAAGCTTTCTAACATGTATGTAATTCAATTAAGCATGGCAACACACTAACCAATTACATACGATTATATTTAATATGACAGTATCATGGTGAAGTAGACAAGGTCCTTATTTCCTTGATAATTCCTGATTTCCTTTTATTGCAGCAAATCAAAAGGTGGAAGGTCATTAGGCTCATGGAATTCAGAATGACTTTTTGTTTAGTTTTGTTTGTTGTTGTTGTTTTAGAATGACTTTTTGAGGGAAATGTTCATAGCTATTTTGAGGAGACTTTGGACTACCTGAAGACTCTTGGAGAAACCGGTTCAGGGATGTCTATTTTGTTACCTTCTTATCCTTCAAACATCCTTGCAGAAAATGGGCATTACAGATCAAGTTATTGTTCTTTCCTTGTTCCAAAAGAGAAAGTCTTTCTGCTTTCTTGAACTGCTGTCTCATAAGTATAAGCAGCAGCATCTTGCCCATGGATGATATAACACACAACCTGTCATTAAAATCCACAAACTAGCTCATTTGCATTGGATTTTTCATCCCTTGAGCCCCTTTTGGACAGTGTTGCTCCACAGCACCCCCAAACTGGCTTGAATGGAGGCCATTCAAAAAGGCACACAGCATTGAGTTGGGTTCTGAATCCACTTCTCTTTACATGCTGCCCATTGCTTTATGATGGGGGGGGGTTACATCCATTATCAGAGTACAGCTTATTCTTTTGATCAGCCAGCTTTGAAGGACAGAATATGGGCTGTGACCCTAAAGTCACAATATCTTTTAGAAAAGTAAACATACGGGAACCCATACACTCAAATTAACGTTGTCCTTCAATGTGGTAGCCTTGGGAGGGCATGCAATTCTTTAGCTCAAACCATTTCTGAAATTCCTCCTTTGGCTTTCAAAGACAGTTTACCAGCCACACAAGAAAACTCGTCTTTAGAGTTACTAGAACAAAACAGCTAGTGAGTGGTGAAAAACAGTTTGCTGCTCTAGGGGAGCACAAGGAAGAGGAAAGTAAGGCAGATAATTAAATAATAATCGTCAATGCAGGGCTGTAATAATCAGTGGCAAAAACCATGATGCAGGGAAAAAAACCCCCAAAAAACCAAAACCAAAAAAAAAAAAACCATAATGCAGGCAATGAGTGCTGTAGGCATATAGGAGAGAGCACTGTGGCCTAGCACAATCATGCAAAGATGGCACTCAAATTGGCTTGGAAAAGATGGCTAGGATTTAAAGTGGTACAGAATTGGACTGGGAAGAAGGTATCAAAGTACCTTGGCCTTTCAGTGGGTGGAAAGAAAACAACTATTTCTAAAGTCCAATAACTTAGAAAGTATATATCCTCCCTAAGAATAATATTTTATCTATTTATATCCCTCTTTCCAAATAATAATGTATTTAATTGCTTACATCCCCACTGTAAGAATCAAAATGTATCTATTTATTTCCATTGACTCTCCCATAGATTGTGAGCCCCCTGAGGGCTAAGACTCTGTTTTTTGCCTTTCTTTGTATTCCCAGTTCCTGACACATAGTAAGTGCTTAATAAATGCTTACTTACTTGATAAGAGCTGATGTTTAATATAAGAAGAGGCAGTGTGAGATAGTGGATCAAGAGCTGGCCTCATGGTTAGGAAGAGCAAAGTGAATAGCAAAACCCAAGGCAACTGTTGGGAAGGAGGAGAGTTGAAGGAAATGAAGAGACAGAGCAGTGTCCCTAGAACAACTCTGAGGTAGCAACACTAAGAAGAACCACTGAACCATAGCATCTTAGGTTTGAAAGTGCCTGGCACATAGTAGGCCCTGTTATGATGAAAGCTTCTTGACTTGACTTGACATGGCTACAGATAATCCTTTTGGACAGAAAGATTGGGGCATCCTAGACAAGAAACAGAAAATCTGAGGGCCACAAGTGGTGTTTCATCACATTATATTCACCCCAGATAAGAGGTCTAGAATGGGTTATTTGAGGGCCTCATGTGTTTGTGAGACAAACTCACTTGGGAGGATGGGATCATGAAGGGCAGATTCCCTAGTTCCTTACAAAATTGCCTGTTGTCAGAATCTTCCCTATTCATTATTTCAACTCCTCAGGGCCCACTGGGTGACAACTAGCTAATCTGATCAGTTGATCTGAGTTAATGTTTTAATCCAATTGTCTCAGGTCATCAAAGTGCAGGATGACAGTGGCCTTTTGAAAATAATACCACCATCAGCCCTCCTTGTTGTTTAATGCATTAATGACACTTGGAGTAGTCTTTTCAAGATGAAAAGGGGGGGGGGAAGACACAAGGCTGGAGGGGGCAGGGAAGATATATTTGAGGGGTAAGAGGAATTGTAGGATTTAGGGCTGGAAGGCTCTATAGATTGAATACAAATTCCTAGTGTCAACTAGGTGGAGTAACAGATACAGAGCTGGGTTTGGAGTCGAGTTCAAATTCTTCTTCAGACACTTAGTATTTGTGTGATACTAGGAAAGTCACCCTTTCTCGGCCTCAGTTTCCTCATCTGTAAAATGGGGATAATAGTAACAGCTACTTCACAGGGTTGTTGTGAAGATCAAATGAGCCGGCATATGTAAAGCACTTTGAAAACTTTAAATCAGCACAGAAATGCCCACTATCATTATTTTTTTTTATTTTTGTTTGTTTTTTGGTTTTTTGCAGGGCAAGGGGGGTTAAGTGACTTGCCCAGGGTCACACAGCTAGTAAGTGTCAAGTGTCTGAGGCCGGATTTGAACTCAGGTCCTCCTGAATCCAGGGCCGGTGCTTTATCCACTGCGCCACCTAGCTGCCCCCACTGTCATTATTAAAAGAGGAAACTGAGGCCTTGAGAGGGCAAATGATTTGTTCAATGTCACACAGCAATTAAGTGCTAGAGCTGGAATTTGAAGCCTGGACCTGTGACCTGAAAAGCCACAGCTCTTTCTACTGTTCTGTGCCTGTTGTCAGACATTTCCAAGATAAAACTGCACAGGTGGCCTCTTCTGCCTATTGGGAAGCTCGACTAACACTAGAGCAAGGCTTAGGAATTGAGGCTGGGGGCAAGTTGACCAATGATACAGCCAGGACATTGGTGTTGAATATCTCCAATGGGCCTTGCTGTGGGCTTAGGTTGGCATCTCTCTCCTGCCCCACTTCTGGCCCCTTTTTCATATTGTGCAGTAGGACCCAGGAGGGAGCCCCAGGCCAACAGGACCGTCCTCATGGTTGCCTCTAGACTTTGCTCCAGCTTTCCCAGCCTTAGGCCTTTTTTTGGAGGGGAGGGTTACTCTTCTATTGCTGGGCTAGAGGAGATGACAATTATTTGGTCAAATCTGATCCCTTTGATTTCTTTTTAGGATGGTAAGTTCCTGGGCTGGCTCATCTTTCAAGAGTTGTGTTGTTTCTTGTGTTGCTCTTTCTTTGTGCGGATGCTCTTCATCCTGATGGTTATGGGGTCAGAAAAGCCTGCTTCCAGGAGAGAGCTGCTGGGATGGGCAAGAGCAGATGGGAACCCCAACTCAGACAGGATAACTAAAGGCTGGCTCTCTGCAATCCAGGGATCTGGACTGACTGCTCCCAGAAGTGGACTGATGTTGACCACAACTTTATTAGCCTCTGGAAGCACTGTTAGACAAAGAGCTGAGAACAAACCTAGATCCCTTAGGGCATTCATTTCTCTGTAGCTCTCCTTCAGAGTCCTCAGGGGATGGAGTAAAGGGACAGGGAAGGTTGGAAGCTTGCAGTGTGCTATACAGGACCTGACTTGGAGTAATACCTCTAAGCTGTGTGATCCTAGACAAGTCATTTCAATCTCTCTGAGCCTCGGTTTCTTCCTGTGTGATAGGAGGATAGTAATACTTGCATGCCCTCTCTTATTGGGGCATAGAAAGCACTTTGGAAACCTTGAAGCTATCATAATTATACCCAGCCTAGGCAGAGTGTCACATTAGGAAACTTTAAACAGCTGGGGGAAGGGATGCCCGAGTCTCTTGGAAAGGGGGAATCAGGGAAAGTGGGTTGAAGGGAATCGTGATGTCAAAGACAAACTTTCAAGGTTTGCTGTGGGCTGTTTCTGGTCATACATCCTGAATTGGAGAACTTGGGTGAGAAGCTTTGGCTTTTGCTTACCAAACCACCATGTGTGGTTCCCTCTCTGCCTGAAGCATCTCTCCTCTTCTTCTCCCTCCCCCCACCCCCCAGCCCCCTCCTCTGCTTGCCTTCTCATGGCCTAACTGGCCCTGGCCCTGCCTTTTGGTTCTGTGACAGTGAGACGATTCTGTCTGGCTCCTTCAACCTGGAATAAGAAGAGATGCTTGGGAGAGGTTAAAGGCCAGAAGGGGGAAGTCGCCAACTTGCTTCTCTGTTGCTGTGCTTTTTTTTAGTGACTACTCTTGGTAGCATCCCTGGAATCGGAAGAGGCCTAGGGATGCAGGCCGTATTCATTCAGAACCTCTCCGAGCTGGAACGTACCAGGCTCCGGGAGATTGCCTTCTTCTGCCTGCAGGAGAAGAATCCTTCCTGGCCGATCAAGATGCCGAAAGGTAAGACTAAAAAGACCCAAGGAAGGTCCTTGAGATACCTTTCCTCCCAGTTTTTGTCTTTGACCCCCACCCCCACCCCCCACCCCGGGCAACTGGAAAGGTTCTCGCCAGCTTCTCAGTCTCAACCAGTCCAGGCTCAGGAGGGGAGTGGAATGAGGGCTGTTGTGATAGAAAGCTTTAGATCGGGAACCTGGCTTTCAGTCACAGTTTTGCTACATAATTGTTGTATGCCTTAGGACAAATCTCCTAATTGTACCCATTTATAAAATGAGGACACTAAAATGGATGATGGCAGGGGATAGAAGGCTGGCCCAAATCTGCCTCTGACACTTATTTGCTTCTTAACAGTGGGCAAATTGCTTAATCTTTTTAGCCCCTCCCAGCAGTTCTCTAAGACTTTATAATCGGTTCAACAATCAATTCAACTTTTCTCCACTGTGGGCAGTTCCACCTATTGATAAAACACAATCCAAATCCTGGCCCTCCCCACCCTCCAAAAACCCAACTTTCCTACTCTAAATTTTCTGATATCTTTGCCTCTGGAAAGTACTTCATCAGGCTCTGCTGATTGAGGCAGTTGGTAGAATGGGAGGGGCACCTGGATTGGAACCCAGATCCCAGAATTCCAAGGCTTTATCCTGGCTCTGGTGTGATTCGGAAGAAATCTCTTCCTTTCCTTGGAGGTCAATTTTGTGCTCTGTAAAATCAAGGTGCTGCACTAACTAAAGTGATCTCGAAGGGCCATTTGGACTCCTAATTGTCTATGAGCGCACCGTGCCAGAGACCATTGCCAGGGCTAGGGGACTGCTAACGATTCCTTCCAACATCTCCATTTGGTCGCTGCACGGGGAGCCGTGCTTGTTAAATTCATCGCAGTTGAGTGCGATGGTTTGTAGATGATCTTTTCAATTAGCTTCTGAAAGGATTTTAGGGAAGACTTAGGTTGGGGTGAAGAGATTTGAGTGGAGGGTGAGGTTCAGGAATCATCCCCTCCCATTAAAGGTGTCACTTCTGTCTGTGCCAGTTGTGTTGGGGAAGGAAACTCAATTCTGAGCCTTCTTTAATTACTTAAGAACCCCCCTGCTCCACCTCAAATCCCTGGCCCTTGTTCCTTATGTCTGAGACTAGCAATTGAGCAGAGGTCAGGGAATAACACTATTAATACTTAACAGTAGCTGCACAGAGATGCTACAATGAACAAGTATATATCACCTCTGTGTAGTGTGCCTTGGTTGGACTTGAATTACCCTACCGTCTGGCTGGCACACATTTGCCAGACCTGCCACAGGCACCAGTTTGCTGGATGCCAGAGAGTGGCCTGGGGTCTGGATTTCATTGAGCTGGGTAGGTGAGAAGCTGTAAATACAGTCTTCATCGGTTCCAGTTGCCATGGGCAGAGGCATTAAATAATGCATGTCATTGTCAGACGGTAATAACCCTGCCCAATTATGTGATCAAGGCAGCTTCAGTCCCTTTCTGAGGTAAGGAACTCTCTGCAGGTATCAGGGCTAAGGTAGCCATGATCAACCCCTTCCTTTCTTCTCCTGCCCCCTCACCCCCACTCCCAAGTCAAGGGCCTGGAGATTGTTATGAAACCTTTTTCACATTGACTGTTTTGGAACTGTCCAGGGTGAAGGGAGGGGGAACCCCCAAAGCCCATGGTGGGGTAGGTATGTGTGCTGGTGGGGAAGGGTAGTGATGGCAGTAAAAATTCTGAATGTTGGTCAGTCCCTGGGGCCAGTTACGTGTTCAAAAAGTGACCGCCCACAGATTTGCCTCTTTTGAAAGAGTCAACAGATGTAGTAGAAAGAACACTGGATTTGGAGCCAGGAACCTTGACTCTGCCACTTACTAGCCATGTGACCCTAGGTAGAGCCTCAGTTTCCCCTTCTGTAAATGTGGGATTTTAATGCTTCTCCTCCCCACCTCCCAGAGATTTTGTGGATAAAGTGCTTTGTAAAGCCTAAAGCACTCTAGAAATGGGAATTATTTTTCTTGTCATTTCGATAAACAATTTAAAGAGAGACATGCTGAGGCTAATAGCACAGTTTCCCACTTTGAGCAAACCATCTTGAAGGCTCACGCAGCCAATATTGCCAGCAATGGCAGCTAAGCAGTCCAAGTCCTCGAGAGGAACCAAAGGGTGAAGAATGTTCCTCCTGAGAATCCAGTCCTTGGGGACACTCAGTCCCAAGGTAAGGGCTGAATGATGGATAATAACCAGTAAACAATATACAGAGCCATGTGATAAGGGGTCCCAGGCAACAGATAATGCAGAAAAAGTACATGCTCCAGTTAAATGGTTGACTTTAATGTAATTCTGAGAAACCTAACATAGATGGCTTGGTTATTTGCGTCTCTCTAATTTCCCACTCGGAATTACATTCATGTTTGGGGAGCTTGTTGCTGCTCTCATTATTTCGAAGGGATGTTTATTAGATTTCTTTTATGCTAGGACACAATCATTTGGTTCTCTGGCTCTGCCCAATATTCCTTTCAATACCCTCCCTCCTTCCCCATGATTCTGAGGCAGATGGCAGTTGAATCCTGGGTTTGGGGTCCCTGCCATTTGGGGAGAGTGGAATTGGGGGGAGGGAGGGCTATAGCTCTTTTCTCTTTCCAGTCCTTTGAGCTGTTTGTCCTTTTTCCATTCCCCATTTCATGTATTTTCCCCTGTCTGTGTAAAGAGAAAAGAGTATTTCACCAATAATCAGGGTTTCTGAGTTCATATCCCAGCTCAGCCATTTACTAGCAGTGTGACCTTGGGCAAATACCATCAGCATTCTAGGTGTCATTTTTTTGATCTGCCAAATGGATGAGAGGACAGGAGGAGAAGTTGACCAGGTGATCACTAAGTCTCTTTGGGCTCTAAAATCGTTTAATCTTTGTCATTAAGGAAGAAGCAGTGGAATGGTTTGGGTTGAGAGAAGATCATTAGACCTAGGAGGGACCTTAGAGGCCATGTAGTCCAACCTCCTCATTCTACAGATGAGGAAACTGAGGCACAGAGAGGTTAAGTGACTTGCCCAAGGTCACACAGGAAAAAAGTAGCAGAGCTGGGATTCTAATCTGGGTCCCCAAAGCCAGTGCTCTTCTCATGATAGAACACTGCCTTCTGAAGCCCCTTTAAATTTCTGAGATTCTTAGATTTATGAGGAACTTTCTATTTACAAAGCATATTTCTGTGTACATTATCTCATTGGATCCTCACAGCAATCATCTGAAGGTATGTCGGGCAAGTATTCTCAAACGTGTTTTATATATGAAGAAAACAAGTCTTGGAGGGCTTAGGTTGTTAAATGACTTGGCCAATGGCACACGACTAACCTCACACAGTCAGATGGAGCTAGACCTTGAATCCAGCTCTTCTGACTTGTGATATAAGTGTTCCATCACTTATTAGATGCATGACCTTGGACAAGTCACCCAAACACTCTGAAGCCTCAGTTTTCTCATCTATAAAATAAAGAGGTTTGACTATATTACCACAAATATCTACTCTAGTGCTAAAATGAGATGATGCTATGTCTCCCAGTCTAATAGTCTTTTCCTTACAGCACACTGCCTACTGGACAAGACACTTACTTGCCCCTTCCTTGTGCTAAAGCACCAATGGCTAATGTTTGGTTGGTTGAACCAGTTTGTTCAGGGGTTAGAAGATGTAATTTATGAGGTCAAGGCCATGGGCTCCATTTCTTTGTTGGCCAATTAGATGCAGAAAGACAACAATTCTATTCCATGGCCTTTCTAGACAGATTCCTCATCCTGTCTCACAAAGGCATGCCATTGGTCACCAGGAAGACCAAGTAGGTAAAGGAATGGGGATGGCTCAGTGTAAGCCATCTCCATTACTGGAAACTCCAGTCAAAGGGACTATTCATTCTCTTGATGGTGGACTGGTCCAGCATACAATATTTCTCTATACAAGATGATCCATTTCACCTGGTGGGAACCATAAGGGGAGAGTCTGCACTTGCAGGTCTGGAATCTCCCACTCTCAGTGGAGTGGTTGTGCTAATGCGGTCAATTAATTGCTCTCTTGCAGCTCAATTGCCTTGTTGTGTGACTGATGCTTATTTGGCTTGGTTGGGTGCCAGTTCCTACTGGTGCTGCTGAACTGCTTCAGTTCCATTCAGCAAGCACTGTTTAAGCACCAACTATGTGCAGAGCACTGTGTTAGGAACTTGGAGAGGCGCAAAGTATAGATAATTTCACTCAAAAAACCCCCAGTGATCAGGCATCTACTATCAACCAATCAATTAACAAGCCTTTATGAAGAGCCTCCAATGTGCAACCCCCAAATAGTGGGAGACATTCCACAGTGAAACAGGCTGCCATGTGAAGTAATGAGCTCCTCATTTCAGCAAGGGTTCATCATTTTGAGCTCTTAACAGCCTGGCTCCAGCCTGCCTTCCCAGCCTTACTATATTATTCCCCTGGACGCACTGCTTGCCTCAGACGGTTTCTCACAATTCACCTCCTGTCTCCGTGCCTTTGTACTCTGTGGTGGCCATTTTCCACAGCTGGGATGCCCTTCCCCCTCAACTCCATCCCTTAGAATCCCTAATTTCCTTCAAGGCTCAGCTCAAATTCTATCTCCTCCCTGAGGCCTTTTCTGGATCCATGCCCCCCAGCTGCTTTCCCCCTTTAAATACCTTGTACATATTTCACATATACTTATATGTGTATTTTCTGGCTCCCCAACACCTAGCACCGTGTAGGTGAGTCATAAATGCATGTTGATTGGTTGATGATCATTTGTCAGGGATGCCATAGGGGTTCTTAGCCTGAGGCCAACGGATGGATTTCAGGGCTGGGGTCTGTGAACTTGGATGGGAAAAAATTCCATCTTTATTTTCATTAACCTCTAAGTGAAATCGAGCAGTTCCTTCAAAGATGATTTTTTAAAAGCACCTATTGTTCTAAGAAGCGCTCCATTGGTTTTACTTGATTGTCAAAGGAGCTCCAGACCCCCAAAAGGAGGGAGAGCAGATATTCTCCAACATTGCCCCCAGCTCGGTGAATCACTGATTTCTCAGCTGAGTCTCTGATTTTTCATTTGTGTGGGCTGAACTCAGTGAGAATGGCCCTAGCTGAAGGAATTGAGCAGAGCCAGGGAGCCAGCATGGAAGTACTCAGCTTGGGGCAGTTAGAGCTAGCTAGCTCGGGGGTTTGGGGTGGGGCTTTCCTATTCTAGCAGTCACGTACTGAGCCTGAATCCTAGCCCCAGACTGACTACCTCACTTCTGGCTCTACTGAAATGTGACCCTTGCCCTAAACTGCATCTTTGCCTCTGGCTCCACACTGAGTCCTCCAGTGCTAGGGAGAAGAAAGTACTCTTTAAATTTTTGTTCTTTTTTCATCTTTTTCCATATCATTTGTTTTTCCATCACCTTCATTTCAAAATATTCCTCCCCCATTGTGTCCTTGGAGAACCATACCCTACATGCAACAATAAAAAAGTTAGAAGAAAAAGGCAGTTCAGCAAAACTAATCAACTGAACCTGGCAGTATATGTGCCATTTCACACCCATAGCCCCCCACCTCTGCAAAGCGAGGAGGAAGGGTCATTTTCTTATCTAGAACATATTCTTATGACAGTGTCTCCCCAGTTCTGCTTTCCTACAGCTATCTCCCCCTCCCACCCCCACCCCACCAAAGTTTAGGTGATACTTGACACTCCCATGGCTGGGTCTGTTGAGGAATTAGGGAAAGGGTGTCCAGAATGAAGATAAGTGATGAGAGGGAGGAAAATGAGTGGAGAAATGTGGGCCAGCAGAGAGGCTGCCTGAGTGGTGTATGACCCCCCTCCCCCACCTTCCCATTTTCCTCTCCTGGCTCTTGGAGAACCTTGTTGAAGAGGAAATATTAAACAGAGGGAGACTTTCTACTCATCAGAAACACATCAAAACTTTTGGTCCAGGGAGGCAAATGTGGAATGAAAAGCCAATAAATAGGGGGCAGCTAGGTGGTGCAGTAGATAAAGCACAGGCCCTGGATGCAGAAATACCAGAGTTCAAATGTGGCCTCAGACACTTGATAATTACTAGCTGGGTGACCCTGGGCAAGTCACTTAACCCTGACTGCCCTGTAAAGAAAACCAAACCAAAACAAAAGCCAATAAATAAATCTGAGGAGGCTTCTTGGTGCCATTCCAGTTTTCCCTGGCCTCTGTGGCTTCCCTGGAATCCTGCCCCAGCCAGGCTGAAACTTATATTGCTATTGCCAAACTGGCTTTTCTGCAGAGCCATGGGGTATATGCCCTTCCCTTTGTGGACACCCACTCCAGAGGCCTCTACCTACTCTGGTACTCTAGACTGTCTCTTTTGATAGATGAAGAGAGGGAGACAGATAGAGAGACAGGAAGGAGAGACAGGAGAGAGAGAAGAAGACAGAGACAGACAGAAGGAGAGAAAGAGAGGCAGAAAGAAAGAGCAGGAGAGACAGACAGAAGGAGAAAGAGACAGAGAGGAGAGAGATAAGAGAGACAGGAGAGTAAGAGACAGAGACAGACAGAAGAGACAGAAGGATAAGAGAGGCAGAGAAAGAGAAGACAGAGACAAGAGAGACAGACAAGAGAGACTGAGGGAGAAAGAGATATAGAGGAGAGAGATAAGAGAGACAGAGGGATAAGAGGCAGAGAAAGAGAGAAGACATAGAGACGAGAGAGACAGAAGGAGAGAGGAAGAGAGACAAACAAGAGAGACAGAAGGAGAGACAGGCAGACAGATGAAGAGAGACAGACGAGAGAGAGACAGAGAGGAGAGAGACAGGAGAGAGAGAGATGGAGACAGACAGAGGAGAGACAGAGAGAGAAGAGAGAAGACAGAGACAAGAGAGACAAAAAAGGAGAGAGACAGGAGAGAAAGACAGAAAGAAAGATAGGAGACAGGAGAGACACAGAGAAAGAAAGAGACAGAGACAGATGGGGGGTGGAGAAGAGAAAGAGAAATCTGGAACCCTGTCCCTTCCTGTTAGGTGGGAGATGAGCTATCTCACTCCCCAGTACTGGGTGGGTAGTGCGTGTGAAAAGCCTCACAGAATCTCTAACTGGAAAGGGACTTCAGATCTAGCCCAGGTCTTTACATGGGACCCTTCTGGACCATCCCCAAGAACTGACTATTCTGCTTCTGTTTGGTGTCCTAGGGAGGGGAAATCCAATTCTGCCCCAAACAGCCCCTTCCTCTCTTGGCTTTCATCGTTAGCAAGTATTTCTCCCTCTCATCAAGCCAATTTCTGCCTCTTGGCAGCTTCCAGTCATTGCTCCAACTCTGCCCTACAAGGGCCAAGGAAGAATAAGTCGAATCCCTCTTCCCCATGACAGACCTACAAATGTCTCCTCTTCTCTAGGTTAAACACCCCCCCCCCCCCCGTTACAGGTTTGTATCTGCAGTCTTCTACCTGACACAAACAGGAGAGGTGAATGAGTCAGGAAAAGAGAGGTTTGGCCAGAAAGCAATGGTTCAGCTGTCTGGTGAGGTTTTTTGGAGTGGTCTCTCCAATTAAAATGAAATCCCAATTCCTACCAGTTACTAATAGGGACCAAATGTACCCTATGGCCATAGTGTTTGACTGTAGAGGTGAATGGAAGAAAAATAGGTGATTCTCCTAGGCAGCTGGCCAATAGTCTATCAGCCCAGCCTTCCTGCTGGAACTTCTGGGGAAGGGCTTAGAGGGATGGCTGTCTCCTCCCTCTCCTCCCCCCAGTTGAATTTGCCCAGGTGCCAGGATTCTTAGGGCTCTAGAAAAGGATGGTGCTGAACCCATATTTTTGATTTGTTCCCCTTTCTTTCTGTAACTTTAGCAAACAAGAAGGGCAAATTCTTTCGCAAAAGGTTGGATGTTCTAAGTCGTGACAAAAAAGGTAGGACCTCTAGTCATTGCCTGTTCTGGGTTGCCATGTTGTGGGAAGATAACAGGAGTGGGTAATATCGCATGATGCTGAGCATGGGGAGGGCAAAATTTGGGAGTGGGGTGGGAGGGTTGGAATTCTGATGTGACAGATTTGAAGGATAAGGGGTGAATGGGAGCTTTGAATGGGAGCTATTTTCCATTTTGCCTTTGCAGCCCCAGAGCCTAGCACATTGCTTCAAGCATTGTAGGCATTGAACGACTTCTTATGGAATTCTATTGGATGGGGTGGGGGAGGGGGAGGTTGGTGGAACTCAGAACTTGACAATGGCTGTTCTTCTGCTATCACCCCTCTTCAACAAGTCACAGAATCCTATAATCCTAAATCAAATAAAAGGAACCCATTGAACACTCCTTTCCAAGGCTACCCAGGGGACACCATTTCCACACACTGTGGAACAAAACCCCTTAGAGTCACAGGATACTTGAAGAGAGATCTTGGAGGCTACTGAATCCAGCCAAGACCAGACTTGACCCCCCCCCCAATAATATCCCTAACAAATAGGCATTCAGCCTCTGCTTGAAAGCCTCTAGGGAGTGGGAACCAATCATCTCCTTGATCTACTCACTCTCTTTAATTATTAGCTGTCCTAATTATTAATGATTACATCTAGCCTAAATTGTCCTCTCTGAAACTTCCGCTCATTGCTCCTAGCTCTACGCTCTTGTAGGCAAGCAGAGCAAGCCTGCCCCTACTTCTGTATGACAGGCCTTTAGATACTTGGAGATGACAATCATGTCCCATCCCCCGCCCAAGTGTTCTTTTCTCTAAGCCAAACAACCCCAGTTCTTTCAACCTATCCTTAGATGACATAGTCTCCAGTCCCTTCATCATCCTCATAGCTCTCCTTTGGAAATACCCCAATGTGTCAAAGTCTTTCCTAAAATGATGTCCCCAGAACTGAACTTAGAGCTGGAGTACAACAAAGCCATGGTACTGGCTGCCATCTTTTCCACATGAATAATATGTGAGAATTTGTCAGATGCTTTGCTAAAATTCTATTTTTCTCAGATCATATTATGCCCTGACAGTTTTTCTTCATTACCTACCCTTATTTTCATCTATTGTACATGACTTTAAAGTCAAAGTTAGGATGAGCTCCCTGTGCATCCACATTGTTCTCTTTAGACAATTCTACCTTTCCCTCTTCATTAAAATTGGATAGTCTGAATTTCATTCTGTTGAGCTTCCCATCCTTCCAGGGATGACTTACCCTGCAGAATTTTAGGCTATGGTTTCCTTTTCAGAATCCTCTGAAATTTGATCTCCAAAAATATAAGGGAGCATGTCAGATAATACTCGACTTTCCTCCTCTTTCATAAATTCTAAAAAATTCTAAAAAGTCACTTTTCTTCAAGGTTCTCATCAGTTCCATTCCAGAAATCAGTTCCTTCTTGTTGTCAGAAAAGAAATTCTCCTCCTTGTTCTTAAATTGCTCCTTTTGCTTCTCTTTTAGTGTAAGTGCTTCTTTGTTCCTTTTCCCTCCTCAGATCCTTTTGTTCAAGCCCTTCTTTGCCTCCAACCTTCCTCTTTCAGGCCGAGCTCTTCTCTCTCTTCAATTTCTCAAATCCTTCCAAATTTTCCCTCCCCCAAAGCAATTTCTGGCCTTTTTTCACAATTTCAAAGTGAAATCTTCTTCATAATTCCTTCTCCTTCCTTAACCCCAATATTTTCCTTAAGGTTTCTATCTAGGATTCTTTAGGATCCCAGAACTCTGTATTTCAACTCCCAGAAGCCATAGTCTGGCCTGGCTGGAATGGGAGATAATGGAGTCAGAAGACCTGAGTTAGAATCACTGCTCTGATAATCACTGCCTTTGTAAATTAGGATGAATCACTTCATCTTTCAGAGCCTCAGTTTCTTAATATCCCTCTTCATTACTCTTTCAGTGACTCAAAATTCTGATTCTTCAGAGATTATGGTATTAAGTGACATATAGGCATATCATATCACCTATAAAATACTAGTGTTAAAAAGATAAGTTTTCCCTTCCTGGGGGAAATTTGGGATAACCAAAAAGTGTTGTATAATTTTCCAAATGCAATCCAGTTTGCTCTCATCTAATCAATTCTGGGCACTGTCCATTTATAATCTAGACAACAGGCATTCTTTAGCCACATGATTTTCCCCATATGCATTATTAGGATAAATTCTTTTCTGAGATTATAGTTCTCTTTAAATAAATAGGCTTTGCAGTATCCTTGGATTTGATACAGTCCAATTTCCTACAGACAAGAGCATATAGAAGACCTTACCTATATAGGGAACATCTCTTCTGTTTGGTTTCTGCTCTGGACATCTTCCATCATGAGCAAACAGATTTGGTGATCCACAAATCATTCTGTTTTATGTTTCAACTGATTTTTAATAATCAGAAGATTGTTCCAACAAAGCCCTCTCTGTTTTACCTATCAAGAAACCCTGAATGGTATTAATATATGCATGGGGAAATACTCTGTTGGAGGACAGCCTTTAAGGCTGCATTTTGTTCTACCCAATCAGATGGTTTTTTTTAAAAAAATAATCAACAAATGATACTTACAGTGGGATCTTGTATTCTTTGGACCTTTAAGTCAAGTATGTGACTGTAAAGATATTGTCTGTTGTAGAATATTATTTACAAAAGCTTGCCTGTTTCTTTTTAATATTTTCATGAAGGATTCCCTTGATATGCAGGTGGATTAGTCTCATATAGATTTTGTTGAGAAGAGAAAGTGGGCTTATGGGTTGGTAGCTATTGATAACTTTTCAATCATCCTTTTTGTAGAGTATTTAACATCCATGATTTACCCCCACTTGTTTGTTATCTTTCCTTTTTTCAGATATTTTGTGTTTTTTGGTCTCTTCATTGTGATGATTGCTTTACTTTGTTTCAACTTCCATAGGAAATGGTAATGGTCCATGTTAATGTCTGTTTCTTGTTCCTTCATCCATTTATTGGACATCAGCAGCCATTCAATTAGGTCAGGTTGGAACTGTTTTGAATGTACACCATACTCACTTTTCATCTTTACCCTTTTTTCTAATTTGGCATTGATTTTGATCTTTACTCTAGCAAGTCAGTGGTCTAAGAAGTGACCCCTATATCAGCAACAAATTGTTTCATATATTATAAGAGAAAGTAATTTTCATTTTTTTGAGATGTTTCTTGTGAATGGTCTTTTTGTTAAGAGCATGAACACTACAAGATAAGATGACCAACTACCCTGTGAAATGATGTTTCTTGTCTTTAGAAGCAAGATGAAACCAACTTCACTTCTTTCCTTATATCTTTTGGTATCATTTATAGTGAGAATGTCCAGTATTGCTATAATTCCGTTACTTCAATGCTTTCAGATTTGTTGGGGATTGGACAAGGATCTCACATTTAGAGTGTCAACAGTTAGGTTAATAAATGATCTAAAATGGTGTGATTCTTAGCACCCTCTACCCCCTTTCTACCACTTTGCCACAATAACTATAGAAATGGAAGGGATCCATAGAAGGTCTGAGTGTTATTTTGTATTTTTCTTTGTTTTACAGTTTGCCACAGACAAAAATATATCACCTAGTTTAATCCCTTATGGAAAGGCTGGCTCCAGACAATCAATTAAAACCCAAGTAAGGGATCTAGGAGTCATGTCCAATTCCTCATGACCCCATTTAGAATTGTCTTGGCAAAGATACTAAAGTAGTTTGCCATTTCCTTCTCCAGCTCATTTTACACATGAGGAAACTGAGGCAAATGGGATTAAGTGACTTGTCCAGGGTCATAGAGCTAGTAAGTGTCTGAGACCAGATTTGAAGTCACAAAGGTGAATCTTCCTGACTCCAGGCCTAGCACTCTATCCACTGCACTACCTAGCTGCCCCTTAATCTAGCAGTTACTGTCAGATATTCCCTGAAGAATCACTTCAATTCTGTGTGGAGGTCTAGTCAACACTCCTCAAGCAAATATTAATGGAACTAGAGAGGTTTCAGATGAGGACAACTAAAGTAATTGAAAGGACAGAGTGGTGGCAGCTATATGAGCCTGGCCTAAAAAAGTAGAGGCTTGATGTCTCTAATATCCAGAAGGTGATGGAGATTACCAAATGGATTTGTTTACCAAGATCTAGATGCTAAATGGAGGGAGACTCCTGGAAACATGAAAAGGAAAATTTAGGACAAGAAAAAAGGTCAAAATTTACTTCAGAGAACTCATTCTCTCCAGAGATATCAGCTAAAAGGAGAAACAGTTTCACAAATGGTTAAATCAATTCTTGGGTGACAGATCTGGACTGGGAACCAGGATACCAGGGTTTGAATCTCACTGCCACTGACTAGTGGTGGTTTCCTCTTTCTTCTCTTAGCCTCAGTTTCCTCCTCTGTACAATAGGGAGGTGTTACTGCTTAAATGATCTCTAAGGTTCCCTTGACTCTGGATCTGTGAATTAGTAATCTTCTGAGGGGTAATTGCCAAGTCTTGAGTTCCAGACTACTCTGCCAATTTCCATACTGAGTAACACCCCTTATCCCAAATGTATGCAGTTATCCTCCTGCACCTTCCTCTTTTGACCCAATTTAGTTTCTCCAGATAATGCTCAGACCTTTGGGATACCCCTCTCCCAAGTCATTGCCAACGACTTGGCCAACAAACGGCAGAGGGAAGCCATGAAGGTTCCTCGGAGACAAGGCCAAATTGATGTGGAAGCCACCATCCTTCGCTTCCTCACCGAGAAGCATCGCCAGTGCATGCAAGGAGAACACTCCCTGCTGGGAGCCCTGATGGAGTATCACAGGGAGCCTCTGACTCCCCTCTTTGCAGAACATCCCCCAAAGATCCAGAGAAGGGTAAGTTCCAAACTTAGTATGGTATGAGGCAGTATTGTGTGTGTCTTCAAAACCGTGTAGAATTGGGAGTTGTGATAACGATTATTTCAGAAAGGGTATTGCCCTCACAAGGTTAATGGAGAGGGGCCAGAACTGGCCTCTCTGGCCCTTTCTTGGTGGAAGCAGCAGTAACCCGAGTCCTTGGACACTTGTCCTACAGTGAGCAGTCTTGGATGGCTTAAGGAAGGTGGTTAATTTATCTAAGTGAGTATTGCTAGGAAGTAATCTTGAATTTGCATGCTTTTTCCAGTTTTAAGAAAATTAATTTTTTTCCATTTACAAGAGTTTAAAAACTTTATCTATCCTCCCTCTATCATTTCCTTCCCCTCCTACTTCCTTGAGCAAATTAAAAAGAACCCCCAAAATAAAGCCCTCAATACCTAGTCTGGGAAAACAAATTCCCACATTGGCCATGTCTGAAAAATATATATCTCTTTCTGCATTTTAAGTTCACCTCTCTGTCAGGAGGTGAGTGGCATGCTTCATGTTCATTCCTTTGGATTTGTGGTTCATCATCGTGTTGGTTGGAGTTCTAAAGTCTTCCAAAGTTGCTTTTCTCTGTGATGTTATCATTGTACAGATTGTTCTCCTTCTGCTCACTTTGCTCTGCATCAGTTCATTAAGGTCTTCTCAGCTTCTTCAGAAACTGTCCATTTCCCCATTTTTGATGGCACAATACTATTCCATTACATTAATACATCATAATTTGTTTAGCCATTCCCCAATAGGACATACCTTTAGTTACTGATTTTTGGCGACCACAAAAAAAGCCACAATTAATATTTTAGGTCCTTTCCCTCTTTCTTTGATCTCCTTGGGTTATAAGTCTAGTAGTGGTATATCTGGGCCAAAGGCTATGCACAATTTGGTTCCTTTCTGGCCATAGTTCTAAATTGCTTTCCAGAATGGCTGGACCAATTTACAGCTCCAATCCACTATGCACTAGTGTATATGTTTTCCCATAGCCTCTCCAACATTTGTCATTGTTCTCTTGTCATCTTTGGCAGTCTGATGTGTGTAAGGTGGAACTCTAAAGTTGTTTTAATGTGCATTTCTCTAATAATGCATGGCTTTCCTGTTACACATTTCATGCTTCCTGGTTGTCTTGGCAGTTTCCAGGAAAATCCTAGTGGTACAGGGTGGGGAGGGGAACAGACAGAGTCCTCACTGCCCTATCCCTCCCTAGAGTCTCCCCATTTTTCTGCAGGGGGGCTTATCTGTTGACTGCATTTCCGATTTGGATCAAGGCAACTCGCGCCTATTGGAGGCCCTGCAGCTCTCTCTCCCCACCAGTCGGGAGGGTGTAAAGCTCATGGGCAATGAGGAGAAGTTGGGGCTCAACCCTATTTTCCGACAGGTCCCCGTTATTGTGGACAAGTGCTGTGAGCACATCGAGGAGTATGGTAAGAAGGGAAGGAGGGAGTTTAAAGTGGGGTGGGGAAAACAGATAGTAGAATGGTTTGAGCAATGTCTAGACATCCCAACTTCAGCTACTGCATCTAGTTTAATCACCTTGGATCAAAGCAGTGCTAGCACAGAAAGAAAAGGAGAGAAAATCTAGGGGAGAAGAGATTAGTGAAGCTCAGTTTGGTGAGGAGAAACTATTTCTACCTTTGTTTAGTTGAGAGGGCCCTCAGAGGTTACATAATTCAACCTGTACCTGAAGGAGAATCCCATACTCTCCACAACACACCAACCAAATGGTTATCCAGTCTCTACCTGAAGACTACTAGTGATAGAGAGCTTACTACCTCCAATAAAACTAGTTTAAGATAATTGTCACTCTTTCTCTAAAGTCTAGCCAGGTCTTTCCTATCCAGAACTTGGTCTATTTACTTAAAAAATACATAGAAGTTTATGTTTACCCCCCACCCCCTTTAAATTTCATGTTGTTAATTTAAGCCCAATGTTCCAGCCAATTAATATAATTTTATAACTTGATTATGTTATCTATCATATTCGCTCTTCCCCCAGACTCTGCAGATATGATAAGCATCCCATCTATGCCTTTATCCCAATTAATGACAAAAAATATTGACTTGTCAGGACCACGGACAGAGTCTTAGTGATTCTCCCACTGAGGCTGACATTGCTCTCATCAACCAAGACTCTTTGGAATCTTTTTTTTTTGGGGGGGGACTAGCTAAGAATCTACATAACTGTACCTCCCAGCCTACATTTTCTACAATTTATTCATAATGGCATCATTAGAGATTTTGTCAAATACTTGGTCAAAATCAAGATATACATACTGTGTCTGTGACATTCACCTGCTTTCCAAACCTAGTACCACTATTTTAAAAGGAAATGCAATTAGTTTGACATGAATTATCCTTCATAAACCCATATTAGCTCCTAATTATCACAGTGTTTTATTTTATAAATGCTTACAACCCATCTGTTTAATTATCAGTTCTTGCTAGGGAGTGATAGCAAACTCAATTGTCTATAGATTTGGGGGTCTACCCTTCTCTATGACTTTTTTTGAAAGCTGGACTGCCATTTACCCATTAAGGTATAACCTTGTGGTCAGAATACAGACAATTCAGTGATCCAGGTTAGGATTCAGCATGTGGCTGGGTTTAGGAATCAGGCTAGGGCCAGGGGTAGGACTTAGTCTGGAACCAGGATTAGGTAAAGACTCCACACAGAAATTAACAATAAAGCCTAATGAGATATGGAAATACAAGTGAAAAATTCCAGGGTGCTACTCCAGTGGGTTCTAGAGCCATGTTTTCCATCAAAATAATCCCTGGATGAGAGAAGGAACTCTTTGTCTTGTCAGTGAACAGTAGGCAGCAGGAGGTGGGCAGTGGGCTGACACTCAGGGCTAGTGTTGCCAAATGTGTTGTCTAACTATTCTTTCAGGTCTGAAGACCCTTGGGATTTTCCGCGTTGGAAGCTCCAAGAAGAGAGTGAAGGAGGTAGAGAGATATTTACATGACCAATGTGGGGAGATACAGAGATAAAACCCCAAAGGAATAAGGGTGGTGCCTGGGGACAGGTGTATGTATGGGAACTCCCTCAGGGAACAGTCAAGGTGTGCTCCTTCCGGGTACTTGCCAGGTTGGCTCTTTCCCCTAGGACTCTCTTTTGGGTGACTTGGCTTTCATGTCCTAGGACAATGGGGAAGCATAAGAGAAATTATGTTCAGGAAGGTTAGAAACCAGAAAATGGAAGAAGACAATCAACTTGAAGAATGTTCTGAAGAGATATAAGTGGGAAGGGAGGTCGTAGAGGGGAAAGTTAGAATTATTTGGACAAACTCTAGGTAAGGGAACCTGTTCTCCATATTTTCCAAAGGATTTTCAATAGACTAGGATCAAGAAAAAAAAATTTCTCCATTTATATTCTTCATCACTGAAGGATAAATTGAGTTCTGTCCCATGATTTGGGGTCTGGGCAGAGGAAGATAAAGGGAAGCAGAGGGAGAGAAAGGGAAATGTAGACACAGTCCCTTGTCTTAGGGAGCTTCCTGTTTGGTGGTGGAGACATCTTCTGTCATAAGGAAATTTCTGGCTTGATAAGGGAGAAAAATCCCTAGTCTCAGGGAGCTACCGTTCTGAGATAGACAGCATGGTATAATGGATAGAGTGCTGGATGTGGAGTTAGGAAGACCTGGGTTCAAATCTGGCCTCTGACCTTGGGGAATTCACTTCAACTCATAGGGTCTCATTTTCCTAATCTTTAAAGTGATGGAGTTGGATTTAGTGGCCTTTAGGTCCCTTTGAGGTCTTAATCTAAGCTTCTCTTATGGGAGAGCTGCCAAGCTGATGGGGAAAGTTACCCACAGGGAGATCCTGATAGTATGGGGGAGAACCCCCAGTTTGATGGGGAGGCACAGTCTCTGAAGAGCACACCAGTATGGCTTAGTTCCCTAATGGGATAAGATATTGAGTGGGCAGAATGTGAGGGGCATAGCAGCATGAAGCCATGGGTGGGACCCAGAGGAAATTGGGAGGGAGGGATGCAATGGGGCCCATGAGGGAAGGCTTGGAGGTGGTGGAGGGGACACTCAGGAGATCGGGGTGAGGAAAAACTTTGTGCCTCAAAGTGTTCTGTGGATGGACCCAAGTGTGTTTGATGAGTTCTTTGAGCTTATTTTAGCAGGTATCCTTGCTGGAGCCCCTCTGAACTCCTATAGCGAATTGTGCCTCTTTTGTTCCTATTTCTTATCACATCCTGCCTCTTCTGGTAGTTCCTCGGGTCTATGTCTTGTGTTGTCTTGTGTTGTCTTGTCCTGTCTTCTTGTCTTGTTTCCTTTTCTAAGTTAGAAGCTGAGGGCAGGGATCATGTCTTAGGTACCTCTGCATCCCTCCCAGTTCCATGGGATAGCAATTAATTGATCAATCAAAAATGATTTATTATACATTCTATACCAGACATTGGAGATGCAAAGACAAAAAGGAGTTAGCTAGAATGTTAAATATATGATCACAGCTTCAGTTCCTGTAGTACTTTACAATTTACAAAGAGGTTTCCTCATATAACTCTGTGAGACGATTACTATCCCAGTTCTGCAGATGAGCACACTGAGTTTGAGAGAAAAGTGATTTGGCCTAGGTCACACAGCTAGTAAGTGGGGGAACCAGGACTAGAAGCCAGGACTCCTGACTAACAGGCCTGCGCTTTTCCCACTGCACTGGGATAACCCAAACTAAAAGGATTTCTGAATTTGGCATCAGGTAGAGGACTTGAAGATTTGCAAACCATCTTCCTCACAGCCACACTCTGGGGTTGGTATGGCAAAGATTGTTAGTTCTATTTTACAAATGAAGAAACTGTGACCCAGAGAAGGGACATACCCAAGGTCAGATGGGGAGCAAGTAGTGGTGATTCAATCCCAGTTCTCCTAGCTACACTGTAGTGTTTCTTGTTTCACTCATAGGTCTCTAGTGGATTGTCGGAAACAGTGCTTTGAAGCTGGGAAGCCTTCCCAGAGCCCCTCCAACTGCTCCACCTACACAGAAGACTGAAGGGAGGGAACAGGGGGGAGGGAGGGGCACCAGGACAGGTGCCTTATTCTTCCTCTTTTTCCTCCTTTCAGCTTCGTGATGAGTTTGACCAAGGTGTGGATGTCACTCTGGATGAGTCCCAGAGCGTTCATGATGTGGCCGCACTGCTTAAGGAGTTTCTGCGGGATCTGAGTGAGCCCCTGGTGCCCCGGGAGTTCTACCAAGTTTTTCTCCGAGCTGCCAGTAAGTCAATTCTTAAACCCCATGAAGCTAGGTAAGGGAGTTGGGGGCAAAGGGATCAATGGCAAAGCAGGAAGAGGGTCATTCTCTCCAGGGGCCCCAAGGGAAGGGTTGAGAGAGGTAGGACCTAGTCATTCCATAGAGAGGGGGATATTAGCCACTATTCCGGGATGGAACAAAGGAGTCCCCAGTGGGCACCCTCAATGCCTTTTCAGTTTCCAAAGGCATGATGGACTTTTCTTTGGGCTCCTTTCCTAATGGTCAAAGATGGCTGGGGCCTAGCTAAGATGGCTCGATCTCATGCCCTCCTTCTCCACAGGCCTGCCTACTGGCGAGAGACTGGCCATCTTGCAGCTGCTGATTTATCTACTGCCCCCATGCAACTGTGACACTCTGTACCGCCTCCTGCAGTTCCTGGACAAAGTGTCCAAGCATTCCGAGGACACCATCGGACCCCAGGGCCAGATGGTAAAAGGGCAAGGTGGGAGGTTGGGTGAAGGCATGCTTCTGGTACACTTCACTGGGGGCATGTGAGAGGGACAACAAGGAGACTAAACTAACTGGATTCAAGGATGCATGCTAAGGGAGCTAGTTACAGGCATGGCAGACAAGTCACTCTTCCTCCTGTTTCCTCTCGTTTCCTGCTCACTCTTCATTGTCTTCTCTAGATTTCTGGCAACCGGATGACCACCGCCAACTTGGCTATGATTTTTGGACCCAACATCCTGCAGAAGGAGAAGATGCATGAGAAGGACACCAAGGTTCTGGGGATGGAGGAGAGCACAGCCATGATCACCGTGCTTCAGACCCTGATTGAGAATTTCCGCATCCTTTACATGGTAGGAAAAGATGCCCACTTGGGTGAACTTGTCCTACCACCCCCTAATTACCTCACTTCCATTCTGTCTCCTGGTAGGACATGGTATTCCACCATCTTGGAACATGAAATAGAAGAACACCCCAAAGGGGTCTCTATCCATAAAGCAGGGGAGGAATGGGGCCATAGCCCCAGGTGGAGTAGGTGGATGGTAGGGGAACCTAGAAGAATTTCAATGACGCAGGACCCACGAGAGCTCTTCAAGTAGTTGAAGATGCCATATTTGTCCCCAGCCCAAGTCCTCTCTTTTTCCCCAGTGCTTAGAATGAGATCTATCTTCACTTCTATCATCATCTTGGTTGCTCTCTAAATTCCTAAATTGTGCCGCCCAGAACTAAACACTCCAGATGTCATCTGATGCCAAGCAAGGCACTGTCATTTCCCTGCCTCTTTCAGCACAGACAATGACCTCAGCTTCTTTGGCTTCTGTATCATACAGCTGCCATGCATTAAACTTGCAGTCCATTTAAGAGAGGTCCTCTGCCTACCCAGATCCAGAACTCAATTCACTTGAGAATCATAGGGAGGAACCTTCCCTGATGGTCCTGTACCTGGGGAGACTGACAGGTCTCTGAGCATTTGGCCCCAGAGCTAAGACTCCTGGAGAGAGATGCCACACTGGAAGGAAGGAGGGTTTCCCACCCTTCTAGACTTTGGGGAGTCATCCACTGAAGTGCCAATTCCTCTCCCAGGTGCCCCCTGATGTGCAGAGCGAGGTGCTCCTCAGCCTGTGGCACACTGAACCTGATGTCATTGAGTATCTTCTGCGTCAAAAATTCAAGACTCCCACCCCATTGGCGGTCCCTGAGACATCAGCTTCTGATAGCGAGTCCACTTCTGCTTCTGAATGCGTCTCTGCTTCTGGAATGTCCTGCTCTGCTCTTGAATCTGCTGCATCCGGTGCTCACTTGTGAGTAGTTCAGGAAAATAGGTTGGACCCTAAAAGCCTTATTTCCCAGCAATGAAGAGTGAAGAAAGGTGGGAAGAAAAGAAAGAGAATCCCATCAAATTGCCCCCTATGAGACAACCTTCAAGATTCTTTGGTCCATTGAGTAAATATTTATGCAGATTTTTTTATGCAAAGCAGTGTTTGTGCAGAGGGAAGGGGGGATATAATTTCCATTTTTAAGTCCAGTAGGAGAGTAAACCCCAAGTTACCCCCAAATGAAGAATGCTGGGCTCCTGCCACAATTGTGAAGGTAGCTCAATTTGTGGCTCTTCCTTCTTCCCCAAAGAAAATGATTCTGTCCATACGTACCTTCCCTCTTTCCTGCAATGGATCCATTATTCTTCTCCTTAAATAAAGATACTGAAAAAGTAGCCAAAGACCCTGGAATGACTTTCCCTTTCCAATTTCAGGGGTGCACGCAAGGAAACTGATGAGCCTGTGGCCAGTACCAGCTCTGGGGCCGTCCAGATCCCCACTCTTTTCCCGCCGTTCTCTTTCCTGAGGCTCCCAGGCCGCATAGAGAAGGAGCCTACAAAGAGCTCCAAAACTCTCTTCTGCCTGCGCCCCTTCAGGTCTAGCCATGGAGCTCAGACCCCTGATGATGCCTCCTCCAGCCAAGGTGAGTCCAGGGTTCAGCAATATGTTTCAGGGGCTGCGTTGGGCAGGGGCTCTCAAGATACCCTCGGAAGGGCAGCTAGGTGGCGCTGCAGTGGATAAAGCACTGGCCCTGGATTCAGGAGGAACTGAGGTCAAATCCGACATTGACACTTACTAGCTGTGTAACCCTGGGCAAGTCACTTAACCATCATTGTCCCACAAAAAAAGATACCCTCGGAGGTCCCTGTAATAGACAATTAAGAGCAAATGCTAACTACAAGCTGTCGATTGTTGTTAATATTTTTCAGGAGTCTGCATGAGGCTCTTCATGTCCCATAGCCAGCGCCAGATGGCACGTTCCGAGGAAGATGTCGTTGAAGAGCAGACCTCCCAGGCTGAGGCCAAAGAGGAAGAAGAGGAGGCCGAGGACAAGGACAAGGACAAGGAGAAGGACAAGGGCAAGGGAAAGGGCAAGGGCAAGGGCAAGGGAAAGGGAAAGGGAAAGGGCAAGGCCCCCGCCAAGTCTGAGAAGCGGGCCAAATCGCCCCCCTCTGATGATACCGATTCTGAACCACGCCCTGGCTGCAGCTGGTTCCAGTCCTAAACGGACTCTATCTATTGCCCCCTCTGCCATTTCTGCTCCCCCACCCCTTCCCCTTAACTCCCTTACCCCGTGCCGGGCAGGTTCTGACAGGTGCCAACTTCTAGGGTAGCATGGGAGATCTACATGGGTGAGAAAGTGGAAGGCTGAAACCACAGAGGCTACCGGTCATGACCGACTTCTGTGGGGAGGGAGAGAGGTTCCCATGAGATCTCACACCTGGAGACCCCTCCAGGCCAGTATTTCCAAAACATTTCTGTCCTCACCAGGGGGGATGGTCCGGGTCTTCATCTCTTCTGACAAGTTACACACAGGCCAATGACCCAGAAACATTCCCACCACTTCTTTGGTGCTGTTCTCTACTTGAGAGCCTCAGGAGAGAGGGACCAAAGCTTCAGGAGACTGTAGGACTGTAGGATGGGAGGGCTGAAAGGGTCTTTGGAGACCACTTAGTTTCCCACCACAAAATGAGGTGGTTGACCAATGATCTTTGAGGTCTCTTCTAGCCCTCCATCTTCTGAGCCCAAGTCTCCTGATTCCCAATCCAATAAGAAAGAACCAGGTGTTCCAGACACCTTGCCCCTTCAATTTCATTTTAGCAGACCTGTTACCCGTGCACAATGATCTCCCTATTGATGTATCTTTTGATGTAAGAACTCCTTTTAAGGCAAAATGCCTCAACTTCCCCCTCCCCCCTGCTGCTTTTCTCTTGTGAATGCATGCCACTTATGTATAACATCCCCACCCCCAGCCGCTCCCCGCAAAGAAGTTAGTAGGGGCCTTCTCAGGCCCCTTGTGGAACTGAACCCAGAAGAGTTGAGAACCTAGAGGGGATACCCATACTAGCTCATAGCCACCTCTGGACTCTTTTCTCTAATACCGTCAGACCACTAGCCGCTCCAGACGGCCCTTCTCTTTCCATCTTGGTGCTGTCTGCTCAGGTTTCATCACCAAAAAACCTCACTTCAGATACTCTTACAATCATGTATCCGGTGAATGGTCAACAACTGGAGAAGGTCTCAGATAAGTTTAGTTGAAGATGCTTTTGCGTGTAGGATGAGTTGTTTGCAGATATCCTAGGTAGGTTTACGTAGGTATATTGTGTATGCAACCCTAACCCTACCGTTACTGTATCTTCACTATGCAGGGTTTCAGTATTCGCAGGGCTATGAGCTGGTAAGTAGGACTGAGCATTTCATCCGACAGTTAACACTAATGCTGGCTATGAGCCACTATGACCTATCACGTGAGCTGTATAGTATGTTGAGTGAAAGTACTTGAAAATGCATGATACTGATGGCTAGAAGTTGCTGGGGGGTATAAAACCTTCGATGTATACTTTTCTGTGGTGTGTTGTAATAAACAATGTGATTTCAGCATCAAAATGTTGTTGTTGGCTGTGATTTCTGGCAGCAATCGCGGAGATGTCCTTTCTCCTCTGAGGGGGGAGGGTTGGGGGAGGGTGTCTGGTGGTTCCTCAGGAACAGAGGCTCCACTTGGGATCTTAGAATTCTCTGGAAGATCTAGAGATCAAGTTGGGCAAGAGTGGAGGGGCCTCCCTTTCTGTTTGATGCCAGGCTACTGGGCAGAGCTTTGAGGGGCTCAGGCCATAGATTAGACCTACCTGATACTGGCCATTTTCTCCTACATATAAATCGCTAGGAAAAGGTCTCAAACCTGGCTGGATGCTGCTGGACATAGAGCCATTGCTCTCAGTGTGGGGGAGGGGAGTTCTCTTACAAAGTAGAGGTCGTGTGTTGTAATGCAGTTAAGTCAGAAACCCTGGGTTTGAATCTCAGCTCTGGTATATACCCTTAGGGCCACAATTTTCTGTAAAATGAAGTGGCTGGATCAGATCATAGCATCATCCATTTAGAGCTACAGTTTCCATGAAACTGGACATTCCTTTCACATATATAGATTTCAACTCCTCTATGCCTTATTATTAGACTGTGAATTCCTATTCCCACCCTCCTCCAATCCATTCCTTGATATTCAAGCTCTGGTGAGAAACCTCTCGAAACTAAGTTAGGCTGGTCCTTGAACTGATGGACTGGAAAATTCCTTATAATCAATAGAAAAATCAGTCAATAAACATTTATTAGACACCTACTATATGCCAGACATTGCTGGGTTCTGGGGGCACAAAGACAAAGACTGAAACAATTGCTACTTATAGGGGTTCCCTACTCTTCCCTAATGGGGGAGACAACAAATACATACATACATATGTACATGTACATACAAATATATATAAGTGTACATAAATGGGGTTACAAAGAGCCAGATAACTGAAATAACCAAACAATAACAAAAATAAATAAATTTGCGCCTCCGACTCCAATTCTACCTCAGCTCGTACTGGCAGCATGGGTCTCCAAAGGAACAGCTGCTACCTTGGATTCTTGGGGTAAATTCTATGGGTGGTTATCCTAATGTTGTCCTAATAGTGTAACTCCTGAGCCCCCAACAGTGTACTTTCCTCTTAGGAATCAACCAGTAGAATCAAGTAGCTTTTTAGAAAAGGAATTTACTCAAATGGAATAATGTCAGAAGTTACATAGCATTTGCCCCCAAACCTGGGGCACCTTGTCTCACAGATACACAGAGAAACCATGGGGGAAAGAATGGACATGAACGTAAAATACAATGATGAGGCACATACGTAGGGAACACTCATGTCCAAGGTAACTTCTGGAATGGTAGAGCCTCACTGTCCTTTATTTCTCCAGAGAGTACTCATGAGGGTCACTGTAGGATGAGTTTCAGTATAAATGATGAACAAGGAACTCAACTGCTAGGCTGAGATGGATCCTTGAAAGACAAAGGGTCTCCATTAGAGGGGTGGCTCAACTGAACTTGCTCCTCCTCATAGGGTACAATATCTTGGTTGGGATGAATCAAACAAGCTGCTCAGCTGTTGAGCTGCTGGACTAGGCTGGGAAGATGGCTTGGCTGCTGGGCCGTAGCTGTCTAAGCTGGGCTGGGCCTCTAGGCTCTTTCTAGGATGCATGTTCTGTTGGATGGATGGAAGGATTGTAGATTTAGGGGTGAGAGGTAGCTTTGAAGCCAAGAGTCCAACCCCTTCATTTTACAGCTACGGAAACTGAGGCTGAGAGCACCAAAAGGACTTGACCAGGTTCACACAGCTAGTAAGAGTCTGAGGCAGAATTAGAACTTAGGTCTAACTCTAAGCCCAACTCTATCCACTGTACCAACTCCCTGGGTTCCCTCCTAAATAGGGAACTTTAGCCTTTGGCAAGGTGTTGCCATATTCCCTGCAGCAATCTCCTCTTCGACTCACTGAGAGCCTTGGCTCTCTAGTTTGTCCCTTCCAGAAAGGAGGTGGGAGAAATCTAGCCTCTCTTGCTTGGTAATTATTCCTGATTCAGTGCAAGTTCCCTCAGTAAAGGATACCTTTACTAGTAGTGATCAACCAGTTATACTTTCCAGGTTCCTTTTGGGGGTCTTACTCAAGTGGCTGGCTGGGGACAAAAGTACTGAAGTTGTTGATGCCTTGGCTTGTCTCTTTATTGAGTTATTCAAGCATCACCCCTTTTCTAAAGCTTAGGATGTTTCCTTTACCCCTGAAAGAGCTTCCACTTCACATTGTCTGCTTCGTGCCCCTTCCTTTCAGCTTGGCTAAGCCTACAGGACACACTATTGCAAATAAAAGTAAAATCAAATCAAAGTAAGAAAGTAAATACAAAAAAATACAAAGTAGTTTGGGTGGGGCTCTCAGGAAAGATTTTTAGAAAATGGCAAAAGAGCTGAGTCAAGAAGGAAGAGAGATGAGCAGAGGTGAGGAAGGAAAGCATCCCAGGAATAATGGGATGGCCAATGCAAAGGCCCAAGGATGGGGGAAGAATGATTGTGTGTGAGGCACAAAGAGGCCAGTCACCTAGTCCAATCCCCTCATTTCACACATGAGAGAACTGGAGCCCAGAGAGATGAAAGAATCACATAGGCAGTAAGTAGCTGTGCTTTGATTCCCAAAGCAGGTCCTTCTGGCTCTCAATCTATTACTCTTTGGAGTCCCATGATGCCTGAGGGTCCCTTCCAGCTTCAAGCCAATGATCCCATAGATCTATGACTTAGTGGACAGCCATTGAGGACTTGTCCATATATGACAGTCCTAGAGCCTGCCCAACTTGGGAAGACCTTCCCTATCTTCTGCTTAATGGGAGGGACTATTGAGTGCAAGAGGAAGATGTTTTTGCTATCCCCAAATTGAACTCTTGCTTAAAGTAGGTAAATATAATATTCAAATAAGGAAATTCTCTTTTAAGGCACACATCATTCCTCAACTGTGATCAACCCCAACCTAATCTATCTCTCATCTTTCTAATAATAATATCAATAATAATAATAATACCAACAACTCACTCCAGAGCTTTAATATGGAGTCACAACTTTCAGAGGGTGGATGTAGGACTCTTGGCCCTGTAGTTAAATACTCATAGCTTCCTGTATAGGCAGCAATCATCCATTCATTCAAGTGAAAATGTATTAAGCATCTACTTTGTATAAGGAATTGAGTGACATAAAAAGAATAAGACAGCTCCTGTTCTCATAGAACTCACTAGCTAGTAGCTAGCTCTCTGAGCTGCTCCTTTCCACCATGTAAAGGAACCAAGGGAAATAGAAAACGGTCTCATGGGGCATTGATACATTGCTTCTGCTGTTCCTTCTCATCATGATGACTGATATATATATATCCAAGGCTTACAGAGAGCTTTCCTCAAAATGCTCCTCTTAGGGAAGGAAGTATTATTATTATTATTATTATTATTATTATTATTATAGCCATTGGATAGATAAGGAAACAGAATCAGGAAGGTTAAGTGATTTCTCCAGGTTTATTTAGCAATGGCAGAACTGAGAGCTGAACTGAGTCTACTGAACTCCAAATCCAATCATGCTTTCCATTCCACCATGCTGCCCTTCCAACCAAAAGCAGAGGTCCCTCACCAATGGCTTTCTTCTGTGTTAGAATCCCATAGTCCTCTGGTTCTGTGTGCCCTATCTCAGGCACATCATTGGTGGTGTGGGGCAGGGCAGGGGTTGTGGCTCCTGTGACTCACCACCTGCCCCCCCCCGGAGGAAATGGATTCAGTTTCTTGGCATTTTACAGCAGAGCCACAAACAAAGCAACCCTCACCCACCCCAACTCCAGGCATACACATTTCAACTCCGTGGGCCACTTGTTCCCAGTGGGAGAGTTACCAGCATGCTAAGGCATACAAATGGAACATCCCCCAAGATCTCCTCAATGTTGCCCACCCCCCAGACCTCAGAGGGCTTATGACTACCTTATATCTTCATGTACAATCTGACTATTCCAACAAGTGAAGTTATCAAGATTCCATTGGTGTGGCTACTCTCTTCCCAGACCGTGTGTAACCCCTTTGTGCCTTAGTCAATTGTCTTTGGTCAAAATGATTGATTCCCTGGCACTCAAACTTCTGATGATGACTTTCCCTCTGCTTAGTTTTGCTGGTCCTTGAAACACAAACATGGTCAGTCAATTGCTGAGTTTGCCTTCAAAACCTTCCCTGACTTGGTAGGAGCTGACAGCGTATGTGCTTCCTAGTGGGAATTTCAGGGTCACCTCTACACAAATATGTGGCAATGTAAGAGGATCCTAGGATCCAAGATCTAGTCCTACAATGAACTTCAGGGGCCGCTTAGTCCAGCCCCCCACCCCCTAGCACTTTACACAGAAAGAAACTAAGGCCCAGGTCAGGTTACAATAATAAGACCTAATAGATATATAGCATTGTAAGGTTTGCAAAAAGCTTTACTTATATAATCTCATTTGATTTTCATAACAATCCTATGAGGTAGGTGCTATTCTTATCTCCATTTTACAGATGAAGAAACTGAGGCCAAGAGAATTTAAATGACCTGCTCAGGGTCATATATCAAGGACGTGTGGTGGGATTTGAACTCAGGCTTTCCTGATTCCAAATCCAATGCTCTAGCCAGTCCACCAAGAGGCCTCTTAACATTTCTTCCCAACCCCCAAGAGTATTTTAGTGGAAGAATTTCCCTACAGACTTGTAAACATTCTCCTCTGAAATAGCCTGGCTTCCACAGCCCTAGGAGGACACACTAATTAAAACTGGCTAGCATTTCAACCCATATGTTCTCATTCATCACAGCACAGGTAGACACATCCCAGAGTATTTTTCTCCCCATATGTTCCTACCTGTAATTTTCTGGACTGGTTCCCCTCACTATTGTGTTGGGAGTCCTTCCTGTCCCTCTCCCCACCCCCTACCCCCTTCCCCAACTAACTCTGCCCTTCAGAAAGAGAGATTGCCTCTTTTCCCCAACAGATTTGGCTCTTCCTTAGCTGGAACTCAAATGTCCATACTCACATCCCCTTAGCAACTTTTGCAGCTTTCAGAGTCTGTTTTCAGCTCCCAACCACTTTCATAACAGCTTTTATCAGGGAGTAACTTTTAAGAACAACATTCCAACAGAAACATTGACAAGTTGAAGCCACAGCTTTCATTCATTGGTTTCAGCCTGGGCACAGATGAATGTGTTGTAGCCCAAGAGTGAGGTGGGTCAGGTTGGGCTTCCGTGCCTTCTCCTCTTCCTTGGCCTTTGCACCTTGTTCTACCAGGTGCCCAGAACCTTGGTGATGCCCAGGCTTCTCACTTGAGCTGCCATCCCCTGTCCCCATGTTCTGGCTCTAGGCAATTCCTGCCCCTCCCTCCCCATAAAAAACATCTGTATCCTGTGCCTCTTAGGTGGGACTGCTATTTCCTCTTTAGTAGGGACTTTATCAGAGGCTTACTCTTTAGGAGAGCTGATATCTCAGAATTAGGTTTGAAGATAGGAGTCTCCCCAGGAGCCACTTTTCTAGTATCCTAACCAACTCAGACCTACAGCTCTCTTTGGCCACTCACGAGCCTGGTGGGGGCCTCACTGGCCTTAAGCTGCAGGAGTGAGATCTATACTTGTGCCAAAGGTGCAGAAGACAGCACAGACACTCATGCCAGCTTGTGTTGAAGGGATAGAACTGTTCAGGGCAATAGGTCCTTTGCTCCTTCCACCGTTATGTCTCTTGTCCATGGTAGGTCACTCTAATTAGTTCGGTCAGTGAATGAATGTAATTCTGCTACCCTGGGGCTGAATCCAAGACTCTATTCATTCTTTACCCTTTCACATATGCAATATGGCCTAGTGAGCAGGTCATGTCTGGAGGGGAAGAGACCTAGCTTTGAATGGTTGGGGGGGGCGGGGCAGCTAGATGGCGCAGTGGTTAAAGCACCGGCCCTGGATTCAGGAGTACCTGAGTTCAAATCCGGCCTCAGACACTTGACACTTACTAGCTGTGTGACCCTGGGCAAGTCACTTAACCCCCATTGCCTAAAAAAAAAAAAAGAATGGTTAGGGGGCCTTTGGAATGCCCCCACACACACCAGGTCTGGTTCCACTTAAAAAAGGGTGGTCTTCACTGCATGGAAAGGCAACTGGATCTTCTTACAGAACGTCTTCATCTACTTCAAGGTCCATGTGGGGTTGCATCAGCCAGGTCCGCTGTCCCTGCTCATCAGACCCCATTGCATATGACCCCTGTCTAAGCTCTGAGCAGCACAACCACACAATTACAGATCTACATGGACATGCAGGGCGGGGGAGATAAACATACAATGACCGCATATGCTTCTGGCCACTTCTTCCTGGAGACAGGGGACCATGTGTGTAGGCAAGCCTGAGCACGCGTGCGTGTGCAAACACACACACACACACACACAAAGACAGTTATGCCCCATGGGCTGCCCCACAAAACCCCAGCCAGAAACAAACAAAAAACAAGACAAACAAACAAAAAAGGGCAGCTAGGTGGCACAGTGGATAAAACACTGGCCCTGGATTCAGGAGGACCTGAATCCAGCCTCAGACACTTGACATTTACTAGCTGTGTGACCCTGGGCAAGTCACTTAACCCTCATTGTCCTGCAAAACAAACAAATGAAAGACAAAACAAACCTCAGTCAGGTTCTGCTTCTGAACTCAGACCAGTGCAGCTTTCTCTGCAAATCACAAGCTATTCCTGGTTTAAGGAGTAGAATTCTGCTCTCCCCACTGTAGCCTGGTATAACTAGAAGCTTTCAGACCCTTCCTTCCCAAAGCCTTGCTACCCCTACTCCACTTATTCCTCGAGGTACCCATTCCTCTCTGCTGGAAACATCTTTACAAAAATTCCCCAGCTAAGCTGAGATAGGGCTGATCACGATGTTCATTTATCCAATGTCAGGCCCATCTCATGTTAGAGTTTGTTTCTAACCTGCTGGACTTAACTCCCTGATCCCTGTGGCTTCTTCTGGAGGTCATTGCCATGCATCCGTCACCTTAGAGCTTTGCTCTTTGTTTTTCCCAATTTTTAAACATTTTTATTTAAAGTTTTAAGTTCTAAATTCTATCCCTCCCTCCCCCTCTCCCTGAGGTGGTAAGCAATCAGATATAGGTTATACATGTGCAATTATGTAAAACATTTCCATAATAGTCATTTTGTACAAGACTTGAATAAAAGAAAAAAATGAAAGAAAGTGAAAAATAGCATGCTTCAGTCTGTACTCAAACAATATCAGTTCTTTCTCCGGAGGTGGATAGTATGCTTCATCATTGGAACTTTAGGATTGTCTTAGATCATTGTATTACTGAGAAAGCCAAATCATTTATTGAACAATGTTGTTACTGTATATAATGTTCTCCTGGTTCTGTTCACGTCTGTGTGCTTCAGTTCATGTAAGTCCAAGTTTTTCTGAAATCATCTTGTCAATTCTTATAGTACAATAATATTCCATTATAATCATATGCCACAGATTGTTTAGCCATTCCCCAATTGATGGGCGTCCTTTTGATTTCCAGTTCTTAGCCACAACAAAAAGAGCTGCTATACATATTCTTCCACAAATGGGTCCTTTTCCATTTTTTTGGATGTCTTTGGGATATAGATCCAGCAGTGGGATTGCTGGATCAAAGGGCATGCACAGTTTTATAACTCTTAGGGCATAGTTCCAAATTACTCTTCAGAATGGTTGGATTAGTTCACAACTCCACCAACAGTGCATTAGTGTCTCAGTTTCCCCACATCCCCTCCAACATCTTCCTTTTTGTTATATTGGGCTTTGCTCTTTGGCAATGAGTCCATCACAGAAAAAGGGCTAACATGGTTCCCTTCCCAGGGAGCACGCTGGGGCTATAATCAGGGAGGCAGAACAGTTGAGCTATGAAAACAGGAAGGCAAGGGCTTTTGCCAACAGCTCCAATGAGATGTCCATCCTTTCTCCCACTCTGAAACCATCTGCAGGGGATAGAAACAGGGATCCCAAAGGTTTGTGAAATGATGTTTACGCTGGTCCATTATGTTGGACCAGTAGAGCTGTGTATGACTGACCATAAGATCATAGATTTGAGAAAAGAAAGGATTTTTTTTTTGGTGCTAAAGCTTCTAATTTGAGAAAGGACGTTTAAGGTCATGAAGTCTAACACCCTCATTTTACAAATGAGAAAAGGGATAACCAGAAAGGTTAAGTGACCCAGGGTCACACAACTAGTAAGTGTGTGAGGCAGGATTTGAATCCAGATCTTCCTGATTAGAAGCCCAGAGTTCTATGCACCATGCCAAAGGTAAGCCTTTTTAGCTCTGAGCAATCTGAGGTTGGTTACCTATGTAGATTTCTCTGTATGTCTGTGTTCCCCTGTTTTGTGTGTGTCCTTGTAAAGTCCCATGTATAAGACAGTGCTGTGAGGGGGCAGCTAGGTGGCGCAGTGGATAGAGCACTGGCCCTGGAGTCAGGAGTACTTGAGTTCAAATCCGGCCTCAGACACTTAACACTTACTAGCTGTGTGACCCTGGGCAAGTCACTTAACCCCAATTGCCTATCGGGGAAAAAAAAAAAGACAGTGCTGTGAGCTGCCTGAGGTCTTGGCACAGAGTTAACCAAATTAACAACTATACTACAAAGTCAGCAACACAAAATTGCAAGTCCTTCCCTATTTTTTCAGATATACCTGTGTTGGGGGTCTTCAGACTCTTACAGATACGTATTTTACAGGAACTTCAGGAGACACTATCTAAATAAAGTGTTGTTGTTGAGTTGTGTCCAACGAAGACCCTATTTGGGGTTTTCTTGAGAAAGATCCTAGAGTAGTTTTGCCATTTCCTTCTCCAGCTCATTTTACAGATGAGGAAACTGAGGCAAACAGGGTGAAGTGACCTGCCCAGGATCATACAGCTATTTAGTATCTGAGGTCAGATTTGAACTCAGGAAGCTGAATCTTACTGGTTTTAAGCCAGGCACCAGATCCACTGTGCTACCTAGCTGCCCCAGAGTAAGTATAATGCTGGGAATTTCAGAAAATTTGACAGACTCATGATCGGAGGGGCTTTGGCCCACCTCCTTCACCTCATATCCTCTAGGGCATGGGTTCTTAAATGGTTTTTTTTTATCATAGATCCCTTTGGCAGTTCACCCCCCTCTCAGAATTCTGGTTTTAACTGAACAAAATAAAATCCATAGGATTATATAGGAAATCAATTACATTGAAATAGTTATCAAAATAGTTAAAAAAGACCCAGACCAACCCCTTCTCCCCACACCCCACCTTGCTTTAAGAACCCCTGCTGTAGAGCCAGCACTTCAGGGAAGGCACCTTTGTGGTTGCCTGCCATGATTTTCTCTTCACAGGTTAGGGCTAGGCAGCCCCCCCCTCCCCCACATAGCCTTAATGGCCTGGAAAAGCTTTTGGAAGCTTTTCTCACCCACAGTCCTCTTGTTCTGGACTCAGTGACTTCCTGAGGCTGCCCAATACATTGTCACCTTGTGAGCTCCCGGCCTGCTGTTGCTTCCTTTTTCCAGATCGATAAGATGAGGCTGTTAATTATCAGTGCCAAGGCAGCTTGTTAGCCTGGCCTGATTATCCTTCTTGGATGTGAAAAGGAAACTTTCTGAAGTTACTTTTCCAAATTGCTTTTTCTCTAAAATTGACGTCAATGATCCCCAGGCATTAATAAAGTCCCAGACAGTTTATTCAAAGACTGGTCCAGGCTCCTCACCCAACCGATCTGTGGTTTGTTTTCCAGGATCCCAGGGCCCTAAGCAGTCTCTAGGTTCTCTTTCCTTTGCCTTCACTGTTCCCCAGAAAGGCCTAGGAGAAAGCCCCCTTGATTTCCTGGGGCACAGACTCCAATAACTCTGCCCCTCTACCCCTGTTTTGGAAACTAGAGAAACTAATTCCTCCTACTATATTCCAATTATCATCCATGCAGGCATGGGCAGCCAATAGTAAATAAGTTTGAGACCAAGGCCCAGAGGAAAGAGATAGAGGATAGTATACATGACCGCAGGACAACTGGCAGGCCTGTGGCTGGGTAGACCATAAAGGAAGTGAATCAAATGGTTTGGGGTCTAGAGCCCCCTAGATTTAGCAGACCAGGTGCATTTGGCTCATTGACTTCCTTTTTTGTGAAAGTGAGACAGGGGCAGCTAGGTGGTGCAGTGGATAGAGTCAGGCCCTGGAGTCAGGAGGACCCGAGTTCAAATGTGACCTCAGACACTTGACACTTACTAGCTGTGTGACCCTGGGCAAGTCACTTCACCTCAATTGCCTCACCAAAAAAAAAAAAAAGTGAGACAATCACAGTTGTGTTGTCTACCTCACAGAGTGGTGAGGCAAGTGCTTTGTCAGTGGGAAGGGGAAGAATTAGGAGTTATTATTATGTATGGATAATAACTTGGGGTAGGGTTTGGACTTCTGGTTTTATCAGTGCGGAAACTCCCTCCATTGATACAAGTTCAGCCTATGGTTCCAAAGCTGATGGATGGCACGGGCAACACTTGAACCCTGGTATTCCTGGGTCCAAAGTCAGCCCTTTACCCAATACGCTACACTGGCTCTCCATAGTAAAAACACTAACAACAAGATCATCCATTAGCATATTCTTTGCAACTTCTAAGAGGTGAAGTGACTAGCCCAGGGTCATCCAGCCAGTATGTGTTAGATGTGGGAACTGAATCCATGTCTTTCTGACCACAGGGCCAGGTGCCTAGAATAATGACAATGTCCATCTTCAGTGTTCCTGCATCTCCTTTTATGTATTGTCCCTCTAGCACACTTAGTACTTTTCAAGGTTCCTCAAGCCACCAGCCCCATTCCCACCCAACTCACTCTGATCACATCAGCCTCACCTCTTGCTTTATAGTATATATGTAGTACGTGCTCTGGAGCTAGCCTACCAACCTCCAATTGCACTGACAGGTCATCTCCCTTCCGGGTTCTGGGAGCACTCCTTAGGGGCCAGGCTGGTTTTCTGATGCAATAGCTCAAGAGCCCCCACAGGTGTGGTTCTCATTCATTGATTATCATATGATATCAATTAGTGTTTAGAAAAGGATCTTTTAGGGGGCAGCTAGGTGGTGCAGCAGATAAATCACCCGCCCTGGATTCAGGAAGACCTGAGTTCAAATCTGATCTCAGACACTTGGCACTTAGTAGCTGTCTGACCCATGGCAAGTCACTTAACCCCCATTGCCCCCCCCCAAAAAACCAAAAAACCAAAAAAAAAACCCAAAGAGAAAAAGACCTATTTGTAGAAAAGGATCTTTTATTAAGGTAGTAACATAGTAAAAATCAACTGGTATAAAACCTCCTCCCCATACCCTGATGTCTGTGACACTCTCCCACTAGTATATACATAGTCCAGGGTGGGAGGAAGGTAGGCTCAAGCTTGTGGCAAATGGGCAACTCACAGCTCCTGGAAGTCCTTTTGTTCGCATTCCAAGATGGTACCTTTTCCTCAGTGTGTCTAGTTTGTCCTTGTCTTCCCTCCTTACGTAGACACTGCTGTTACCATTAGGAACCTGATGAGCATCCCAAACCCTTCCATCCTCCAAAGTTTCCGGGGTTCTCTTCTGGTCAAGGAAACAAAGGGAAGGAGACAAAACACTATCTCCTCTTTCTGTTCCCCGACCTCCTTGGCCCCCAAGCGATTTCCTCTCAGGGACCTGGCTGAACTAGTCTCTCCTATTTGGTGTCTGACACCCCGAATGTCAGTTCCAAAATGATCTGCTACAAAACCTACAGGATGTGACTGAATTTTCTCAACCAATACCAACACACCTCCTGCAGAGCATCAGTTCCATTTCATCCACTGGCTTTCAAGGACTTTTCTCACTTAGTCAAATGCCCTTGATTGATTGATTAATTCAATAGACTGACTAGGCCTTGTTTATACTTCACTGACTGATTCAATAGAGGTGTTCTCACCTGATAAACCTATTAGCATCTTTTTACTTGCTTCATGTGGGGTGGAGTGATTGACTTAACTGACTCCTACACTTATACTACCCAAACCACCCAGCATCAGTTACAGTCAACCCTTGTCGCTTTCACCACACTCAGCCTAGGCCCCAATGTGCCTCTTTCTCCACCCACCCATCCACCCCTCCTTTCGTCTAGTCTCAGAGGAGCACGTTACCTTCTTCCTCTTCCAAAACCAACCCATCCAAAACCAACCCATCCACCTATAGACCAGAGCCACTGAAGTGACTGTAGAGCGAGGAGACCTAAGCAGGTGGAAGCTATTGCTTCCACCCGCTGAGGCATAATGAGACAAGCTGAGTGTGTGGGAACTTCCCCTGGATCACTTGGAGATGTCAGAGAGTTGAGAGGGACTACAAGTGGTGGTGAGAAGCATGCAAAGACCAGCTGTGATTTGGTGGGTCGTAACAAAGTATGGAGTGAAGAGTACAATGGGTGAATGGCATAGGAATGTTGGGAGCAGAGTTGGACCTTCTCAACACAGTGGTATGTGAGACCTTGCACCAAGAGAACAGTAACTGGATTTTTGCCTTGTTTTCCTATGGTAAAGCATATACCTGGAGAATCGGTTTCTAGTTCTCTGCCAGAGACCCCCTAATATTGAGAAATAGAGTTGGACACTGAAAAGGGTACTAAATCTGGAGTTAGAGGACCTGAGTTCAAATCCAGCCAGTCACTTGCTACTTTTATGACCTTGGTTAAGTCACTTCAACTCTCTGGGCTTCTGTTTTCTTATCTGTAAAATGGGACAGTTGAACTAGCTGAATTCTAAGGTCTCTTGCAACTTGATATCTATGATCCCATGCCAGTTCTTCCTGGCCTGTGACCTTGCCTTGCTCTCATAGAATCCACCTCGGGAGTGGCAGCTTTCCTTTGAACCTCAGTGTGTGGATCTTTGCTACTGCTGAGAGAGGCTAGACCCTCCTGCTTGGACCTTTACCTATAGTCTGCTCCTAGGCCATCCCTAAGGGCCCTGACATCGGGTTCTGCTTATTATCCATTTGGTCTGGTCCAGTGGAAAGAGCACAAGGTCAGGAATCACAAGTTCTGGGTTCAAATCCTCCCTTAACACTTAACTTACCTATGTGACTTCAGAAAAGTTACTCAGATTCTCTTCCACTTAGGATCATAGAAGCCTCACTCTAGAGCCAGAAGGGACCTTGGACAAGCCCCTTCCCCTTTCTGTGATTCCATTTCCTTCTCTGTAAAATGAGGGGCTGAATTAAATGATCCTTTGCTGTGATTTTTTTTGGTACTGTGGAAGGAACCTGGATAAGATGAAAAGCAGGGCCTGGGGTGGAGCGGTCAGGCAGTAGCAGGAGCAGGACAAGGGTAAATCCTTGGTGGGGAGTCTTTGGTGAAGGAAGGGGCGCTCTGGATAGATGGAAAGGCTCCCTTTACACAGGCATCTCTAAGCTAGGAATGAGCTGCTTATTCTCCTTTTCAAGACATGGATTTTTCCTCTTAGCCTGAGAGCAGTAGGAGGAGTGGGGGAGAGGAAGAGTGGTGCTCCTTGGAGACACTACCCAGCACTGCACTGAGAACTGGATCCTAGAGAGGTCAAGTGCCTCTCAGCTGATTCAGCCTCTGTGATGATGAGCCTAGCTTTCAGGGCTTGGGCTGTTCAGCAATTTGGTGGAGATTTGGGCCCATATGGCAGCCTTGCCAGAGAGCATCCCCAAAGCCTGCCTAGTCATTACAGGGCTTAGCACCCCCCCACCTCGACTGTGTCACCCTGGGGAGATGGGACCATCGCCATTGGAGTGAGAATCGTGGAGTGGGGGGATTAATAGGAGCTGAGGCCATCAAGATGGTGGAAAGAAGGGGGGCAGGGAGATACAGCAGGGGCATGGGAACCACCAAGAAATAAACAAAGGGCCTAGGGGGAGAGGCATACTGAAAGCCCCACAGGCTAGATTTGCAAGGAGGAGTGGGTTTCTCCATTGATCCTGAGGATCACCTGACCACAGAACATACTCACCTCAGATGGAAACCACAATACAAGAACTTGGCCTCACAGGGTGTCACAGATTCCTCAAGCTGGAAAGCACTGCAGAGGACATCTAGTTCCAGCCCTAACTGAGAAGAAACTTCCTTTATATGAGAGCAGCCTAGTGTACTTTGGGCATCAGACCTGGAGTTAAGAAGACCTAGGCTTGGGGCAGCTAGGTGGTGCAGTGGATAGAGCACCGGCCCTGGATTCAGGAGGACCTGGGTTCAAATCCGGCCTCAGACACTTGACACTTGCTGGCTGTGTGACCCTGGGCAAGTCACTTAACCCCCAATTGCCCTGCCAAAAAACAAACAAAAAAGAAGACCTGGGCTCAAATTTCAACTCTGATACTTACTAGCTGAAGGAGCCCATATGGGCAAATCATTTCTGTTCTGTTTCCTAATCTGATAAATGGACCTCATAATAGTACCCACCTCACAGGGTTGTTGTGACATTCAGAAAAGATAACTAGGCAAGCTTTGCCCCTCTCCAATGGTGTGTTTTGAGGCCTCTCCAGGCTTCTGGGTAATTTTCTGGCCTATTTCTAATCACGGAGGACAGGGTGGAGTGATGCACTTGGAAAACCCAATAGGAACAGAGGCCAGTGTTTATCAAGTAGACTCTAGGAAATGCTGACCAGATGGGAAGCAATATTGCCTTCACACTGGGGCAAAGAAAGCGTGAATGGAATTCAATTGGCCTAACTTGGCCCAGAGTAAGGACTGAGGACCTTCAATTTTCTCTTTCTATCCCCAGCAGAGTGTTGGGGACATGGAAGGCCATTGGTAAATAGTGGTGGTTTGCGTGGCGTATTATGGAAAGATCATCAGACTTGGGTCCAGAAGACCTGGCTTCAGGTTCTAGTTCTGACATGGACTAATCGCGTAACCATGGGCAGGTCCCTTGCTCCTTCTGGTTCTCTGTAAAATCAAGGGGAGTGGACTAGGTAATGCCTATAGTTCCTAATAGTTCTTAATTCCATGTTCTTTGGGGTTTTTTTGGTTTTTGTTTTTATTTTGGTCCATCATCTCATCAGCTGAGGGAACTTGCAGTAGAGAAACTACATAGTTGTAGAGAGCTGACTTGGGCCCTGGGAGGTCAAGGGGCTTCCCTTACAGTCATCCAGTTGAAATGGGACTTGGAGCCAGGTCTTTCTGACTTTATTCATCCCCTAAACAATAAGCATTTATTAAGTGTCACTGGGGTTACAAAGAATGGTAAAAAACGAAATGAAACCAAAACCAAAATTTTTTTTAAAAACAGTCTTTGCTCCCAAGGAGCTCATATCTGAATGGGAGAATAACTAGGTATATACATACAGCTGGGAGGACAGGGAAAGGCCTCCTGTGGAAAGTGGGATTTGACTAGCTAAGCCCTTAAACACTTTGACCCTGAAACTGGTTGGGTGGATCTTCCTCCTTGTCTTGAGTAGAGAAAACACTGGACTGAGGGCCCTGTGTAGCAAGGCTGGGAAGGGAGTCTGGAGGCAGGTTGTGAAGGGTTGTAAATGCCAAATAGATATTTGATCCTAGAGGTAATATAGGGAGTTTCCTGAGAGGGGAAGAATATTCTCTTTAAATGAAATGACTCCCAGCTGCTGTGGTATAAGTAGTATTCTTATTACAACAGCAATAGTAAACATTGATTAAACACGTTCTGTGTGGGAGGCAGAGGGGATAGAAATATAAAAGCAACAAATACACAGAATAAGTGTGTGTGTGTGTGAGAGAGAGAGAGAGAGAGAGAGAGAGTGAGCGCATGTGTGTGAGTACATGTGCCTGAGTGTGAGTGGATGTATGTGTGAATTTGTGAGTGTGTGAGTATGACCTTTTGAAACTTACAGGGCAGGTGTCTCAAATTCCTTTATCTAAAATAGAAAAGATGTGGAGCTAGGTCTTCATTTAGTAGCCTCTGGTGGGGAAAGCTAGCTCCAGGCCTCTCCCCTCACCCTGTTGTCTCTTGCTAGATGGTATCAGTGAAGGAGCCGGACCAAGAGTGAACACCCAACCGTGAACACCCAAAGAGAGACATGGCCAAGGCTCTGCTTTCTGAAGGCTCCTCTGGTTCTCATGACACAGCCAATTGAAAAGGCATCTAACTACATCGTTACTGAATCAGAAGCAGTTACAAAAGGTCTACGTATGCTCTAATCACTCTTTAAGGTATGTTTATCCCACATCATGATTCTCCTGGAAACAGGCCTTCTGGCCCTCCCACATAAGGAATTTACATTAGCCACCATTGTTCACACTCTCAGCATATATACCATTCTGCCATTATAAAGGAGAGAGTGCAATTCTCAAAGCCAGGAAGACCTGGGTTCAAGTCCCATTCATGACACCTATTTGCTATGTGACTCTGGGCAAGTCACTTAACCTCTAAGTGTTTTAGGACCTCTAAGACTATAAATTGGGGAGAAAGTGTTGACTTACATCTGTAACAGAGAAGGGTTTATTGGATGGACATAAGGCCAATTTTGTATATACTGAGTTTAAGATACCTTATACTATATCCAATTTGAGAAATTTCTTAAGCAGTTGGAGATAAAAATTGAAGGTCAGCAGAAAAGTGAGGCATTGATAAGAAGATTTGAGAATCATCAGCATAGAAATGATAATTCAATGCATGGGAACTGATGAGATCACTAAATGAAATAGTATATAGAGAAAAAAGGAGACATCCCAAGGCAAGTGGTACACGCATAGTTAGGAGGCATGACCTGGATTTGAGATGCAAAAAAGTATTTTTTAGGCTATGTTCAATTGATATCAGTTCTTTCTCTGGGAGTGCATAGTATGCTTCATCATTAGTCCCTTGGGATTGTCTTGGATCATTGTATTGCTGAGAGTAGTTAAGTCATTCACAATTGCTCATAGAACAATACTGCTGTCGCTGTCCACGATGTCCTCCCAGTTCTGTTCACTTCACTATACATCAGTTCATATAAGTCTTTCCAGGTTTTTCTGCAATAATCCTAGTTGTCATTTCTTATAGCACAATAATATTCCATTGCAATCATATACCACAGCTTCTTCTGACTTACATCTATCTGTAGAGGGAGTTTCCTTACTAGGGGGTTCTCTATACTAAAGAAATCATTGATTGAATCTCTATCCCTCTCCCTAGAGGCAATAGGGAGCCACTGAAATTTTTGAGCAGAGGAGTGATTTGAACAGAGGTTAAGCCTGTATAATGAAACCAAGAGCGTGGAGGCAGAAGGATCAGCTTGAGTCAAGGACTTCTGAGATTCTCTCAGAGGCAGGCAACAGCTTAGCACTACACATGGAGGAATAATAGATCAATTCAAGGAAGTGAGAGCCAGAAGGGACTGAGAAGTCATCTAGTCTAGGGCTTTTTAAACTTCTTCCACTTGCTACTTCTTTTCGCCTGAGGAATTTGTATGCAACCCCAGGTCTATAGGTATATAAAATAGGTAGATATAACTTTTTACTGTTGCCAAATTTTTCACAAGCCCCACATTCAGTTATGTGACCCCAGTCATGACCCATAGTTTAAGAAGTTTTGATCTAATTCACATGTCTCATTTTACAGATAGGGAAATTGAGGCCCAGAGAAAAGAAAATCCTTGTCCAAGTTCACCCAGAAAATTAATCGAATTTTTTTTGAGCTAGTTTATCACCTTGAACAGGATCAGGACTAGACCTCAGGGACCTAGCAAGGAATTTTGGCGTGAAAAAGTTTGCCTTAAAGAGAGTATATACTTAATGGGGGGAGGGAGCAACAGGATCTGTCTTGCTTGCGTCTTTGTGTCCCTAGAGCCTAACACAGTGCTTGATGCTGCTAACATTTAAAAAATACTTATGGATTGGCTGGCATCTGAGACATCTTCATTTGAGCTGAGGGTAAAAAATCCTAAGCCATGACCACTTTTATGAATGGCTGAGCGGGAAGGCAGAAAGAAGTCATAGAAATTGGCACAAGAGTTGGAGTGAAGACGGACACCCAGGCATTGAGCTTCATGGGAAAGAGGGAAAACGACCCAAAGGTCCAGAGATGAGGGCAACAAAGACCTGAACAGAATAGAACATTTTTGGGGGGGAGGTGATTGGGGTTAAGTGACTTGCCCAGGGTCACACAGCTAGTAAGTGTTAAGTGTCTGAGGCCAGCTTTGAACTCAGGTACTCCCGACTCCAGGGCCAGTGCTCTATCCACTGCGCCATCTAGCTGCCCCTTTGCCCCAGTTTACATAGCTAGGAAGTATCTGAGGTTGGATTTGACTTCAGGTCTTCCTGACTCCAGTCCCAGTGCTCTATCTACTGTGCCACCAAAGAGAATGCCAACCTCTTCTCCTGGCCCTGTGTATCAGAGTGTGTGAGGGCTGAGTTTACTGCATGAGAGAAGGGCTCTGCCTTTGTTATTATGTCCATCTCATCCCCTGATCCTGTGCTGATCCTAGGTATACATTACAAAAATAGCTAGTCCCTCTTGGTAGTTGCTGAAAGTGGAACCTATTAAAGAGTGGGACTCTTAGTGGAAGGGGTGACAGCCTGAGGGTTGTAGGGAGAGGAAGCACTCCATTCCCTGGGATATAAGTACCTGGAGCTCAGCCCTGCAGGCCCCATGCTGGTTCCAGCTTGGCTCTTAACTCCCAGCCCAGAGGTCTTTCCATAGCACCAGGAAAGAACTCAGTGGAGTCCACCTGTTAGACTGGTGGGGGATAAATGAATTAGATCACCATCCAAAGCCCAGAATCTGGAGGGGGAAGGGAGGGAGTGGCGCAGACATGCAGAGCTAGTTAAATCATAAATCTGCAGTTTTGTTAACATGACTGGCTTTAAAGTGAATTTACGCACTAGTAATTGATTTATTACATCTGACTTATCATGACTAATTTCAGGCAGAGCAACCACACTTCCTTCCCTTGTTGTTAGCATCCAGAAGGCTCAGAGCCTAACTGGAGACACTCTTCCAGCCTTGCAGACCTCAATGTGATAGGAGAAATAGAGATCCCTGCCCATGGGGAAGATGGTCTTTGTCCTGATGGTGGAAGAGATGAAGATTCTGCCCTTGGGAAAGCCCTACCCTGCATTCATACAGAGGAGATACAGGTCCTGCCCTCAGCGAGTCTCTTTCTAATGGGGGACACTGGCCCTTCCCCCACTCCTCCATTTAGATCCAATAGCCCCTCAGCTGCCAGCAGAGTCTGCAACTACTTGAAGGCTTATGTCGTTAAAAGTGCTGAGCCTCTGACCTGTCTGTACTAGTACTGCTCATAGTTTTATCCATAAATCACACTGACTTTTTTCAGTCTTCTTGTTAAGGGGGGAAGCACCAATAAGAAAGACAGGATTCTGGATGTGGAGATAGGATTTTCATTCTGAGCTCCTGCTATCATCTCTCTGCATGACTTTGGACAAATGACTGTCTTTCTTTGGGCCTCAATTTCCTCCTTTGAAAAAGGAAGAGGGAAAAAAAAAAGAAAAAGGAAGAGGGGCAGCTAGGTGTCACAATGGATAGAGTACCAGCCTTGGATTCAGGAGGACCTGAATTCAAATCTGGCCTCAGACACTTGACAATTAGCTGTATGACCCTGGGCAAATCACTTAAGCTTCATTGCCGCCCCCCCCCCCAAATGAGTAAGAAACAGAGAATGAACTTGACTGAAGATAACTTCTGTGGTGATAGAGATTATGTTTCAAACTCAGAAGAAGATAATGAAGTCAAAATGGCTACTTGTAAAGCTTCAAAGAAAATAGTTAAAGGTCACATGTTTTTGGAAGAGCTTAAAAAGGACTTTAAAAATCAAATAAGAGAGGTTGAGTGAAAAAATGGGAAAAGAAATAAGAGTAATGCAAGAAAAGCAAGAAAATTATGAAAATAATGCCAACCAAATGGAAAAAAGACCCAAAAATCTACCAAAGAAAATAACTCCCTAAAAATTAGAATCGGGCAAGGGGAAGCTAATGACTTCATAAGACATGAAGAAATAATAAAACAAAATCAAAAGAATGAAAAAATAGAGAATGTGAAACATCTCATTAGAAAAACAACTGACCTGGAAAAGAGATAATATAAGAATTGTCAGACTACCTGAAAGTTATGATAAAAAAAGAGTCTAAGCACCATATTTCGTGATACTATTAAGGAAAATTGCCCTGAAATCCTAGAACTAGAGGGTAAAATAGAAATTGAAAAAAATCCACTAATCACTGCCTGAAAGAGATCCCAAAAAGAAAACTCACAAACATTATAGCTGAGTTTCAAAGCTCCCAAGTAAAGGAGGAAATATTACAAGCAACTAGAAAGAAACAATTTAAATATTGTGGAGCTACAGTTAATATAACATAAGATTTAGCAGCTTCTACATTAAAAGAACAAAGAGTGTGGAATATAATATTCCAAAGATCAAAGGAACTGGGTTTGTAACCCAGAATAACCTGCCCAGCAAAGCTGAGTGTAATCTTGCAAGGAAAAAAGGCTATTTAATGAATTTTTTTTCAAATTTTTATTTAAAAAAAATTTTTTACCAGTGTTTTATTTTCTCAAATTACATGTAAATACAAATTTTGACATTGATTTTTGTAAACTTTGTGTTCCAAATTCTCTTTCTCCCTCCCCCCCCCAGAACTCAAGCAATTAAATATAAGCTATACATGAGTAGTCATGCAAAACATTTCCACATTAACCAGGTTGTGAAAGAAAACAGACCAAAACAGAACTTCAGATAAAGGAACTAACAAAAAATTACGCTTCAATCTGTATTCAGACACCATCAGTTTTCTCTCTGTAGATGGACTTATTTGATGAACTCTAAAGGTATTCTTGAGGAAAAGATCAGAAGGGAACAGAAAATTTGACTTACAAAGAATTAGGAAAAACATAAATGGTAAACATGAAAGACTAACTGTAAGGGATCTGATGAGATTAAATTGTTTACTTCTAATGTGGGAAAATGATATTTGTAACCCTTAAGAATGTTATCATTGGGGCAGCTAGGTGGCGCGGTGGATAGAGCACCGGCCCTGGAGTCAGGAGGACAGAGTTCAAATCCAACCTCAGACACAATACTTACTAGCTGTGTAACCCTAGGCAAGTCACTTAACCCCAATTGCCTCACCAAAAAAAAAAAAGGTATCATTACTAGGGTAGTTTGAAAGAGAGAAGTCTTGGGGTTAATTATGATGGGATGATTCTAAAAAGTAAAATTAGGTAGGGAGATGTAAATGGAACAAATGGTGTCATACAAAAGAGATTGAACTTTTCATTGGAGGGGATTATAGGGTGAAGAGTTCCAGGGCATTATTCTCATCAGAACTGGGCTAAAGAGGAACAATATATACATTTAGTGGGGGTATAAAGTCGTCTTAACTTGGAGAAATAGGAGGGCAAGGGAATAGGATAGGGGAGGAACTCTTAGAAGAATTTGTGGACTAGGGAGGCAGTGATTAGAAGTTATTAGATTTTTGAGGAGAGAAAGGGGAGAGAGACAGAGACAGACAGACAGATGCAAAATAGGATGGTGGGAAATGTACAACTAGTAATTATAACTTTGAATGTGAATGGGATGAACCTTATGAATATTCAAATCAACTACAAAGGACCTATAAAGGAAGATGCTATCTACCTTCAGAGAAAGAACTGACATCTGGAACTATGTAATGTATAGTTTTATTTATACATACATACAGGGGCAGCTAGGTGGCACAGTGGATAGAGCACCGGCCCTGGAGTCAGGAGTACCTGAGTTCAAATCCGGCCTCAGACACTTAACACTTACTAGCTGTGTGACCCTGGGCAAGTCACTTAACCCCAACCGCTTCACCAAAAAAACAAAACAAAAACAAAAACAAAACAATATACATACATACGTACACACATACATATCTATGTATAAACACATACATATGTGTGTATATGTTGCAAAGGTTGGGTTTATTTTTATTACATTTGACTTCCAACTTATTTCCCTCTTCCCTCCAAACCATGTACTATTGTTGCTTGGAACTTGTATGGACAAAATAAAAGAAAAGAAATACAAAAAATAAATAGACAAAGATTTACAAAGCACTTTACACATACGATCTCATTTGAGTCTCACAACAACCCTATGGAGAAAGGGGCTATTAGTATTATTCCCATTTTACAGAGAAGGAAACTGAGGCTGAGAGAAGTTAAATGACTTGCTTAGGGTCACAAAGCTAGTAAAGTGTCAGAGGCAGGATTCACACTTGGGTCTTCCTAAATCCAGGTCCCAAACCTTATCTACTATGCTGTCTGTCTACTTTAGGGGTTTGGGGGGCTAAAAGTCATTTGCTCAGGATAGTCCTGAACCAGCCACTGCCAAAAGTAAATGTTAAAGCTCTCTCCCTGAGCAAGTCATGCACCTCAAATGGAGAAAGAGGGAAAGGGAGGGAGAAAGGAAACACATGACCAGCGTAGACCAGCCTGTGTGAACTGGAGTTGGGGTGTTGGGGTAGGGAGCTATGGATTTGAACGGAGGGAATCCAGCCGGGGCTGGGAAGTCTGCCCACAGTGGTAGGAAATCTTGAGCTGTATGAGCTGGTCTTGGCTTTACTCGGTGGTTCCCAGCACTGCCTCTCCAGCCTCCAGCCCTGACCTCCAACTTATTATTGACCATAATTAGGTCCCAGGGCCCTGCTCAGTACAGCTGCTAGCATTCGAGGTTGAGGCTCCCTTGGGTACCCAGTCCAAGCTTGGCTCCTTCCCCCACTGCTAAAGTTCTGCTCTTCCCCAATCTGTCCCAATCCCCGAGAGTTAGTGATCCCCTCCACTCTCCAAGCCTGCCTTGGACTTTCCCCAATAACCCTGTGCTACCTTTGAAAGAGTCCTGGCTGGGGCTTTTAGAGCTGCAAGTTCTGGTCTAAGCCCTACCATTTACTGGCTGGGGGACCTTGGGTGAAATCTGGGGGCTTCATCTCCTCCCCCTGTAAGATGAGGGGGCTGGCCAAGGAGACCAGGAAGAGCTCTGAACTTGCAATTTGCTGCGGGATCAATCAGCTTTGCCATTTGCCAGCTAGGTGATCTTGGGCCAATGGTTCCTGCTGCTTCTCTTATAAGATGAGGGGCTCAAATTCCATTTCTAAATTCCACTTTCCCTATTGTTTTCATTCATGTAACCAGTAGATATTAAGTACCTACTAAGTAGAGAGTACACATGTCCCTGATCTCTTGGGGCTTAGTCTGGGGCAGAGGTTCTTACTCTTGTGTCCTGGACCCCTTGGGCAGTCTGGTGAAGCCTATGACCTCTTTTCAGAATCGTGTTTGTAAATGTATAGACTAAAATACACAGGAGTTGAAAGGAAACCAATTCTATTGGCAATAAAAGCTTATTTTTCCCCATTAAGGTTCATGTTATTGTTCAGTTGTATCCAACTCTTCATGACCCCATTTGGGATTTTCTGGGCAAAGATACTAGAATGGTTTGCCATTTCATTCTCTAGCTTATTTCACAGATGAGAAAATTGAAGTAAATAGGAGTTAAGTGACTTGCTCAGGGTCACACAGCTAATAAGTGTCTGAGGTCAGATTTGATCTCAGGTCTTCCTGACTTCAGACCTGGTGCTCTATCCACTGTAGTTGCCCATTAAAGTTCATGAATCTCCTGAAATCTATCTACAAAAACATGGGGGGTTCATGGACCCCAGGTTAAGAATCTCTGATCTAGATTAAGCAGGACTCTTTAACTTAGGGTTGGTGAACTTGTTTTCCTTTTTTAGAACATTTTGATACCTGCATTTTAATATAATTTATTCTCTAAGTATTTTATCTTATGCCTTTAAAAATGTGATTTTGAGGTGTGCCTAGACTTCAGCAGACTACGCACGAGGTCCAGTACACAAAAAGTGTAAGAACCTCTGGGACAGGAGAATCATACACAAATACAGAGGACAAGTACAGAAACACTTTCTTCCTTTCTCCTTGGAGAGACCATGGGTGTAGAATTTGCCATACAGTGTCAGAAATAGTGACTATGTCCCTTAGTTTTATTTAACTGGTTTTTCTTTTCTTTATTACAAGGCAAGGTTCCATATCGGGGGTTCCTGAGTATATCTATAAATGACTACAAATAACCTAGAACATAAGGCACCAATAAAACACCCTTGTATTTATTTATTTATTTGTTTGTTTGTTTATTTTGGGGGGAGGCAATTGGGGTTAAGTGACTTACCCAGGGTAACACAGCTAGTAAGTGTCTGAGGTCAGATTTGAACTCAGATCCTCCTGACTCCAGGGACAGTGCTCTATCCACTGTGCCACCTAGCTGCCCCAACATCCTACTTTTAAAAAACCAAGGTATTTTTAACAAAATATTTTGTGAGATCTGAGAGGGAAGGTTGCTACTAAAGGGGTTGCAGATCAGGGAAGGCTTACTGGGAGAGGTGACATTTGAGGTGATTTTTTTTAAAGGAAAATAGTTAAATAAAAGTAACTAATAGATGGACTATTTCTGACAATGCACGCAACGTTCTTGCCCTTAGAGTCCCTGCTTCTAAAATGAAAGAAGGTGGTAAGTAAGTTTCATTATCTGTTGTCTAAGACCACTACTGGTTTTTTTAGTTACTCTGAGTTGGGCTTTCAGTGATCTTTGCTTTTATATTGTTGTAGTCATTGTGTAAATTATTTTTCTGTTCTGCTTATTTTACTGTGAACAAGTTCATGTAGATTTTCTAATGCTTTTCTGAAGTCTTCCGATTTGTAATTTCTTATGGCACAATAATATTCTATTACATTCACATATCAATTTTTTAGTCATTCCACAATAAACTTTTCAAAATTTATTTGATTTTTTTGGGTTTTTTGTTGTGTATTTAGAATTTTTATTTTCCCAAATTACATGTAAAAACAAATTTTAACATCAGTTTTTAAAAATTTTGTGTTCCAAATGTTCTTCCTCCCTCCCATCGCCCCTTAAGAATTCAAGAAATTCAATATAAGTTATACGTGAATAGTTTTGCAAAACATTTCCACATTAGCCAGGTTGTGAAAGAAAACAAGCAGAAACAAAACTTCAGATAAAGGAACTAACAAAAAAAATCATGCTTCAATCTGTATTCAGATACCATCAGTTCTTTCTCTGTAAATGGACTGTATTTTTCATAAGTCCTTCAGAGCTGTCTTGGATCATTGTATTACTGAAAAGAACTAAGTCATTCACAGCAGATCATCTTACAATATTGCTGCTCTTACAATATTGCTGCTATTTTGTATACAGTACATTTCACTTTGTATCAGCTCATGTAGGTCTTTCCAGGGTTTTCTGATAGCATCCTGCTCATCATGTTTTAAAATAGTAAACTACATTTATATAGTACTTTAAAGAGAGATTTCCTTACAATAAACCCACGAGGTTTATTATTGCAACAACAATAATAACATTTATATGGTACCTTATACCTGACAAAGAATTTTCTTCACAATAGCCTAGCAAAGTACCATACATTTTGTCATCATCATCATCATCAATAAATCTTCATCAATCAATCCTCTTGAGATGAGTTTTAAAGGATAGGTAGAAATTCAGTAAGTGAAAATGGGAGAATGGGCCTTTTAGGCCTCAGAAGTGTGGAGAGCATTATCTATGATTCTCAATGATGCGTGCCACAGTCCCTGCCTCCTCTTTTAATTCTTGGAATTCCAGCTTGATCTCACAGAAATGGGGTGGGATGTGTTGTGTCAATCACAGAACTCGGGTCATCCATGGTCCTTCTTCCAGCTCCTTCCTGGACTTTGAGTTTAGCATGGGGGTGGAGGAGGGGAGGAGAATACCTGAGAAGATGGTGCCAAGCCTGCCAAGCCCCAAGGAGTGATTTGGGGGCAAGCAGTAAGAAGTAGGAAGCGCAGGGGTACCAACACTTCAGACCTGGAGCAGCTGCAGAAAAAGCACGCTCAAATCAACTTTGTAATTCATGATGTGAAAATAATACAAGAAGTGATTAAGGCAAATTCAGTTGTGCAAGAAGGGAAATGAGTTACTCTAGTGGTTCCCAGATGGGGGTTATTAACAATGCAGGGGATCTAGTGGCTGCCTATTTTAACTAATTATTCTTGCAAACCAGGCGCTAGGCTGTTGCTTTTGAAGGCGTGAATGTGTTAAAATTTCAGCCCCTCTAAGTTTCAGTGCCCTGGGGAATACCCTCGTCCTTCTGTTCTGGTTACAGCTCCACAAGCTTGGCCCCATCCTGGGCTGCTTTGGAGTGGGGCTTAGTGTATACAGAGATGGCTATGCTGTGGAAGATGGCCACTCGAAGGCATCCAGAGTCCAGTGGATTTCTGGGACAGAGGGCCAGGCTCCTGATGTAGGAGAGGAGCCCAGTGGGCAGGGTCGCACCTACTGCTTGGGTCACATAGAGGAGTGGTTCATGAAGCCAATGGTGTGGTAGAGGTAGCAGCCAAAAGGAAAGTATTTGGGGAGCCAGAAGCCACCCTGCTGGCTCATGAGAAGTGGGTAGTGCCGATGGCCCTGGTCCAAGTGTGGGCCAGAGAAATCACGAGGAAGCACTTGATGCTGTCCAGACAGAGGGAGATGGTCTTGTGAGCAAAACATTAGGCCAGAGAGAGGGTCAAAGTCATGGCCAGGCAATTGGCCAGCATGGTGGAGGGTACATGGCTAGTAAAGTATCAGATGTTCAGAAAGGGGGGGGCAGCTAGGTGGCGCAGTGGATAGAGCACCGGCCCTGGATTCAGGAGGACTTGAGTTCAAATCTGGCCTCAGACACTTAACACCTACTAGCTGTGTGACCCTGGGCAAGTCACTTAACCCTAATTGCTTCACCAAAAAATAGATGCTCAGAAAGAAGAGGTGGTTTAGGGAGAAGTGGAGCTAAGGAGCTAGGGGTTCAGTTGTCTGAAGACAGTGGGGGACACTGACATCTAGAGTGGTGAGGTAGACCTATAAAGATAAGGTGAAGAGTAGATCCCTTGGGCCATTGGATACTTGAAAAACCAAGGAGTAGAAATTTTAATTATAGATGTTGCTTTCTTGATACCCATTGATTTCTTTTTGTTTGGCTCCCTGGGGAATATGTGGAAGGTTAAGTGAAAAAGTGGAAAGAGAGTGGTCCTCTGTATTCAGGACCTATGACCATACTGTCATTGACACATGAACAACTCCTCTGAGTGGCACCATGCAAACAGCTTGTATCATGTGATTGCATAGTATCTAATCCAACTCTCTCCATCTTTTACATAAGAATACTATGATATATTTTATCCAAAGCATTTCTAAAATCTCAGTAAAAGATACTTATAGTAGCTCCCTCATCTACTGATTTAATCATTCTATCAAAAAAAAAAAAAAAAAGGAAATGAGGTTAGTTTGACAGGGCCCTTCTTGAGGAATCCCTGATGACTGGATGTCATCTTGGCTTGCCCTTCCAGATGCTCACTGGTCATCTCTTTGATGATTCATTTTGCAATTTCCCCAGCAATCAAGGTCAAGCTCTCTGTCTTAAAGTGATAGTGACTCTATTCTCTCTTGAAAATGAAGACACAATTTGCCTTTGTCCAATCTCGTGGTGCTTCTCTCTTGTTTTTCAAGATCATTCAGTTATCATTGGCAGTGGCTATGCACTTACATCTACCAGTCCTTTGGTAGATGGAGGTACTTTGGATCGACCAAGTGACTTGAATTTATCTAGGACAGCTAAATGCCCTCATTATCTTTTTCTTTTTGATCCTGACAGCAGCCTGTCAGTTATCTTTGTTCAGTTATTTCCAGTGTAAAGGTTTCCATTTCAGAAAAAAACAGAAGCAAAGCAAGAATTAAGCAACTGGGTCTCTTCTCTGTTTTCAGTTATCATTGTCCCATCCACCCCAAGTAAAGGCTCTCCTTCTTCTTTGACTCTTCTTTTCCCCAATATAGCTAAGAAAAATTCTTTTTGCTATCCTTAGTTTCCCTATTTGGAGCTTTAGCATTCCTATCATTGTTTATTTACTTTTTGCTGAGGCAAATGGGGTTAAGTGACTTGCCCAGGGTCACACAGCTAGTATGTGTCAAGTGGCTGAGGTAAAATTTGAACTCAGGTCCTCCTGAATCCAGGGCCGGTGCTCTATCCTCTGCACTACCTAGCTGCCCCTTCCTATCATTATTTTTATAGGAGTGAGTTCTAACCATGATAATGCTAATCCTAAACACATCACAAATATGTGTCACTGTTCACTGGGGTACAGACTAAGAGAATTTTTATGGCTCAATGTGGCCTATCTCCACTGCTGAGACACACCACTTGAAGGCATGTCTTGTTTATTAATCTGAAGAATCATCTTGGCAAAAGGAAGGATAGAATATTTTTAGCCAGTGCCTAGGACAGTTTAAAGATGGGGGGTTTTTTGAATTTTTTTCATTGTTAGAGAAGTTCAGCTAAATAGGAAACCTAAATAGTGTGGGCTGGGTGGAGCTGTGAGACTGACTCACAAAAGAGGTAGATTAGCTCTTAGGCTATCCCATGAGACAGGCATAGTTACTCCCTTGTGAGAAAGAGGCCATTCAGTGGAGAACTGGCCAATGGCAGTGGCACATAGGCAGAGAACCAACAAATGGAAGCACAATGAAGAAAGAAGTCCAGCAGACATTAGTAGATCTGTAGGGAAGTAGCCAGTTATCAGCTTCAGGGGCAGAGAAGAGTTTTAGTGATGACATATCCCATAGATCTTTTTGCCATATCTGTTCCTTCTCCCGCTACAAGAATGGGACTTTGTGTGAGTGTACCTCCTAAGTGTATAGAAAGGAACATTTCCTTGTTATGTACATAGCTAATCTGTTTAATTAAATACCTTTGCTTTGAGTTAGTCATCTGTTAAAAGTACAACATGAGTTGGGGGGGGGGCACAGTGTGAACTGTAGGTTTGAATAGATGCTGTTCCAAAGTGTACCCTGGATGTGGGGTTTAGCTTCAGGGGCCTGTACTTGAGAGGGGCTCAGGCTGCATCTATCTTTAGGAGAAGAGAGATTCAGCTCTCTATTTTCTCCCAGCAGGGGAGCCTCAAATACAAAATAGTTCTATAAGTCTGCAGGACGTCCCTGAGGAAGATGAATATCCATCAGAGAGGAAAAAGAGGGTCACCTCAACTCTGTATGAGTCCTGGTGTGATTCTTTCTGTTTTGCATTTCTGTTGGGTGAAATAAAGCCTCTTCAATATTGGATGTATCTTTAGCTCTTTTTTTTTCTGGAGAAGCCAAGATATAAGCTACTATATATTCTGATATTCCCAGGGTAGTCCCTGAGAGGGGACAAAATGAGCCAAATTCTGATGGCCCCAGGAGAAGTTCTTGTCAAGGGCATGAGCCCAAAAGGGTAATTTGTAAGAAATTCCAAAGATTGAACTCCGTCTATGTAAACCAAAAGCTTCAGTCAGGGGCCGCAGCTTATATACCTAGCAGCTCCTGGATGGTCAGAGCCATTGATTTTGTTCAAAGAAATCCAGGGGAGATAAGCAGTCATTTGATGTTGGGGAGGACAAACAACTACTTGCTGATCTAAATTCTTTACTTTTAAGCATGTTGTACTAGGAAGGGATAGATGCCATGATGGAACCAGAAGGGATGAATTGTGACACTCTCTTTTTAAGGCTGGGTCAGCAGGTCACCCAAACAACCAGCCAATTAAATTGTCAAAGCTATCCATACAGCCAGTTGTGTTGGTGTTTAGGTACAGCCTAAGATTGTCATTCAGGCAGCTAGGTGGCACAGTGGATAGAGTGCCTAGATTGAGTGCCAAGCCTAGATTCAGGAAGACTCATCTTCCTGAGTTAAAATCTGGCTTTAGACATTTACTAGCTGTGTGACCCTGGACAAGTCACTTAACCCTGTTTGCCTCGGTTCTTTATCTGTAAAATGAGCTGGAGAAGGAAATGACAAACCACTCCAGTATCTTTGCCAAGAAAACCCCAAATGGGTTAGGAAGAGTCAGACATGACTGAAATGACTGAACAACAATAAAACTTGTCATATTCTTCTTGCCCTGGAGTATTGGAACTGATAAAAATGTATTTATTTATCTATTTAAGTTTTCAACCTTTGTTTAGATAAGATTTCCAATTTCAAATTTTCTCTCCCTCCCTCCCCTTCCTGCTCCCCTCCCCTAGACAGCAGGTAATCTGATATATAACGTTAAACATATTTCTGCATTAGTCATGTTATACAAGAAGAATCAGAGCAAGAAGAAAAAACCTCAAAAAAGAAAAACAACAGCACCAAAACAAAAGAGATAGTATGGTCCTATCAGTGTCCATATTCCACAATTTCTTTTTTTTCTGGATTTGGAGAGCCTTTTCCATCATGAGTCCTTGGGAACTTTGTTGTACCATTGGATTGGTGAGAAGAATCTAGTCTATCACAATTGATCAACACACAACATTGATGATACTGTGCACAATGTTCTCCTGGTTCTGTTCATCTCACTCAAACTGATAAAATTTTAATCTAGCTGTGGCCCACCTCGAGGCAACGTTATATATATTTGCAAAAAGTTAGGTGACACTTGTAAGTTTATCAAGACAGAAACCTTTCCTGTAACATACACAGGATGTGAGTAGACACCAATCGTTGTACAATAACACAGGGAAATACTAGATGATATGGGCAACATAGGTACCTTTCCACCTACAGCCAGCTATCTGGTTCTGTGAGCTCTCTGGGGGAAATTCAGACGTGGGTCCCTTGACAAACTTTGAACCATTCAGACTTCCCAGCTTAGATCCCAAGGTCCTCAACTTTAAAAGCAACAGGAAAAATTATAGCTTTGGGAAATCCCCCTAGACTCAGTCCTAGTATTTAGCATTAGAAGTGACCTTAGAAATTCTGCATTCCAACCCCATCTCTTTACAGAGGAGGAAATTTAAGGCAGGAAGGCAGAGACTAGACTCTCACTTAGGATTCCAAGTACACCACTCTGCCACCATCTTCACTAAGTTAGAATGAGGCTAACTACATGTATTGCAATCTGACGTCAGAAATTCTCTATGGTGCAAATGAAGGGCAGGTAGGAGTCCAGTCTTACCACTGGGCAAATCAGTAAATATCAAGCCCTAAGAATTATAGAAGCTGGAATCCCAGGACCATTCCCCATCCCTGTCCAGATGTGCCCACTCCTCAGATTCCCTAAACTGTTCACAATTGATGTCTATTCCTTGATGAAGGACTACTTAAATCCTTTGACCAGAATGTTTAAACAAAGGTAGCTATAAGTATGGAGGGAGATGAGATGGGAGAAAGAAGGACTCAAGCTGCAGAAGGAGAAGAAAATTGTGAATGTGTTTCTGAGGGCTTTGGACTTGGGAAGAAATCCAGAGATTGAGACTGGGAAGAAGCGATTTGAGAGAACTTAGAAGTTGAGGGGAGAGACCCGAAAGCAGAGACGATCTCAATCTGAAGGAGGAAAGGGATTGAGGAGAAAAGATTCCCAGAGGACTCCGAGGAGAAAGGGGAGAAGATGGGGGGGTAAAGTCAATATGCAAAAAGGCAAGCAAATCAAACAAATCAGTAAAGCCAGTGGGGAAGAATAACAAATTGACAAAATAAACAGTAAGAGAAGAAAAGAGAGTAGTGAGAGCAGCAAGTTGTTAAGAAGTGATAAAAGGCTGCAAAAGCCTTAATGAGGTGCTTAGGAGGTGAGGTGTAAATGTAAGTAGCTCAAAAAAACCCCAAACCCAACAAAGCTGAGAAATCTCAATTAGGATGGAGAGCTAGGGAATTTTTGCAGTGATTTGCATTGTGTTGTTCAGTGTTTGCATCTCCTCCACAGCCAAGTGACTTCTATCTGTGTTCCAAGTGCAGGCTGGCATCCCTCCTAGAACAGAAGGTGAAGGAGTTCAAGGAACACCTCTCCACGCTCCATGTTATTGGGGCCAATGAAATGTCCCTAAACACTCATAGCCACATTCACATACAATAAAAAAAAATGGAACTCATAGGAGGAAAGGGATACATGGACAACTGCAGCTGAAAAAACCCCCCAGCTGAGTCTTGTCTTGAGTAAGAGGGAGCTGGATGTTCCAAGGAAGAAGTGACTTGCTCATGTTCCCAGGAACGATTGAAGAAGAGCCACAGAAGTTGTCAGGGGAGGCATCACCCAGGAAGGATCAGAAGAAGAGGAGCATATGGTTCCCGCCTGCGAAAAGGTACTGACGGAGGCTAGTTTGATGGTGGTTTTTTTTTAGTTCGCTGCAGTAGAGATGTCTGTTGTCTTCTCAGGGCATGTATCCAGGACATAGCAGAGCACCTCCTAAAACCTGTCAAACCCGATGACTACTACCCACTTCTGGTGATTCATGTGGGCACAAATGATATAGCCAGCAGGGCCCCAGAAAGATTTGCCAAAGATTACAGAAGTCTTGGCCGTCAAAGGAAAGGAATTAGAGAAGAGAAAATTGATTGGAGATGTGAATAGCTGGCCAAAGAGATAGCGTCTTGAAAATGGGATTTGGACTGCTGGACTGCCACTTGAAATATAGGGATCACAACAGGCTCCTCTCCAAGGATGGAGTGGACTTACCAAGAGTTGCTGAGAATGTGTTTGCCTGGGGTCTCTTCGAAGGGGCCAAGACAGTTTTCTACTTCTCTCATCATTTTTTTGTTGAAATACCCTTTGAAGAGACACCAGGCAAACACATTCTTAGCAACTGGACCCCACCTGAGTTCACAGAAATTCACCCCCAGATTAAGAACCCTTTCCACAGACAATAACCACAATGAATGTACCCCAAAGTTCAAAGGAGACAAAATACAATTAAGGAGGCAAGAGTAGGAAAACCCCATGAACTCAAATGTCTCCAAATTTAGGTAACAGAATGAATTAGAGGTTCTAACATAAGGAGGCCAATTTGACCTCCCAGGTATCCCTGAGCATTGATGGGATAAGACCCATGTCTGGAATTCAAGTCTGGATTGAGATACCTTATTCAAAAGATGCATGACTGGTAAAAGAGAGGTAGGGTCTTGTACATTAAGAAGGAAATCAGAAGTAGTGGGAGTATTGGTGGGAGTATTGTACATTAAGAAGGAACTCCAGGAACCAGGCAGGAAGCGTGGCAGAGAACATTTGTTTGAAGGCCAGTGGAGGGTGAAATAGAAGTGATTTTGTCATTGAAATGTGCTATAGACCTCCCCAGGAAGAAAGAGAAAATCAATGGGGAATTTAAGGAAACGGATCACAAGCCTGGCCCAGAGACATAATATGGTAGTGATGGGGGGCTTCAATTATCCAGACATCTGCTAGAGTTCTCTCTCTGCCAAAAGCAAAACAACCAGGACCTTCTTGATATGTCTTCCTGATAACCTCATTCTTCAAAAGGTGAAGGAACCCACAGGGGGAAATTCTATTCTGGATCAGATTCTCACTGATAGGGAGGAACTGTTTGCTGGGGTGGCAATGATGGAAGCCCTGGGAGAAAGTGCCTGCTCTCTCCTAGCATTGGTAATAGAGGAGTTGAAAGAGAGACATTGCTAGGATATGGACCCTAGATTTCATTGGAGCAAATTTCAAAGGGTTTTGAAGTAGAGGTTCTTTTTTCTTAAGTGTCTGAGACCAGATGAAGTAGAGGTTCTTAACCTGGGGTCCATAAACTTGTGTTTTTAAAAGCTATTTTGAGACAACATTTCACTAGAATTGGTTTTCTTGGTAATCCAGTGCATTTAAAAACATGCTTCTGAGATGGGCTCTATATTGGCTTTACCAGGCTGCCATGGGGTTCCAGGACACACACAGTTCATGACCCCCGGTGTAGAGGAAGAATAGGTAGGATCCTGTGGATGAAAATGATTGCAGGGGAAATCAGCTTAAGAGGGATGGGAGATGCTCAAGAATGAGATTCTGCAGACATAAAAGGAACCAATTGCAATGAGGAAGAAAATTGCAGTTGTCTAGAGAGACTGATATGGATGCGTGGAGAACTCGCCAACCAACTTATATCTGCGAAAGACATGTATGGAAGATAGAAGCAAGGCTAGGATGAATATAAGGCACAGGAATGTAAGAATAAGTGTCAGGGCTGCTAAGGCTGAAAATGAGCCGAAGCTGGTGAAAAAGCTGAGGATGTGAAATGGGGTTGCTTTTAAAGCTATATTTGGGGAAAACGACAGATTAAATAAGGGATAGGGGTGTTCCTTGACATCGGTGGGCTGATGATAACTGATAACAGAGAGAAGGAAGAGCTGATCAAGCTTTGTTTGGCTCCTGTTATCTCTAGCAAGGACAATGACCTTTGGATGGGAAAGGACAAAACTAAGATGGCTAACAGGGAGTTACAAGATGAATAGAGAAATGAGAAGAGATGGGGCATCTAGGTGCCCTTGATGGGTCCAAGTTACATGGTCCAGATGAACTATATCCTTGGATGTGGAAAGAACTGGTACATGTGACTGCTGGATCACAGGAATCCATGGATTGGTATTCATAGCAATCCGCTACCAGGGAGCTCTAAAAGATTGTGGAAAACAAAGAGGATGCCACCAGATTGAGAAGGGGCAAATGCCCTACATTTCTGAGAGGAGAGGCGAAGGGAAAGAGGAAGAGAAATCTTCAGCCTATAGGCCAGTGAACCTATTTGATTCCTGAGGAAGTTCTAGAATGGGTCATTAAAAAGAGTTGTAAATATTTAGAAATTACAGTACTTTTCACAAAGATCCAGCTTCTCCCTCAATTGATCAATAAACATTTATTAAGCTATGTACTTATGTGCCAGGTACTGTGTTAAGCAGGTGGGGATACCAAAAGAGGCAAAAGACCTACTAGCATCTGCCCTCGAGGAGCTCACAATCTAATGGGAGGAGACAACATGCAAACAAATATGTACAAAGCAAGCTATAGGCAGGAAAAATGGGAAATAACCAAAAGAGGAAAGGCACTTAAATTGAGGGGTTGGTAGAGGCTTCCTATAAAAAGTGGGATTTTTATTGGGATAAACGTCAGGGAAGTCAGTTAAGAAGAGATGAAGAAGGAGAGTGTTTGAAGTATGGTGGACAGCCACATAAAATTCCTGGATCCAAGAGATGAGAGTGTCTTGTTCATAGACTAGCCATGGGGTGCCAGTGTCACTGTATCAAATTATGTGTCAGAGATTAAGATATAAGAAGTACAAAAAGGTAGGTGGGGAATACATTATGAAGAGATTGGAATTTCCAAATGGAAGATTTTGAATTCGAAACTGGAAGCAATAGGGAGCCACTGGAGTTTATGGAGTAGGGGTAGGGTAGGGTGGTGACAGGGTTGGACCTGCACTTTGGGAAAATCATTTTGGTAGCTGAATGGAGGATGTAGTAAGAAACTTGAGGCAGGCAGACCCACCAGCGGGCTATTTCTAGGCATGAGGTAACAAAATATAGAAATGGTCAATACTGGAGGAGCAGTGAGATGGGTAGGAAGAAAACCAGGAGAGCCTGGTGTCCTGAAAACCTAAAAAGAAAAGAGTATCAAGGAGGAAAAGGGTGATTAACAGTGTCAAAGGCTGCAAAGAGGTCAAGGAGAATTAGGATTAAGAAAAGGCCATTGGATTTGGTTATTTAAAGGTCATTAGTAAGTCTGGACAAAACAGTTTTGGTGGAATGATAAGGTTGGGAGCCAGATTGTAAGGAGTTAAAAAGCAAGTGAAAGGAGAGAAAGTGCAGGCACCTATTATATATGGCCTTTGAAAGAAGTTTAGTTACAAAGGAGAGTTAGAGGATACTACTTATCCAGGATGGAAGGATCAGGTGAAGGGTTGTGTTTTGTTTTTTTTTTCTGGTTGGAGGAGACATTCTTTGTAGGCAGTAGGGAACAAGCCACCAGAAAGGGAAAGATTGAAAATAAATGAAAGAGTGGAGATGGGGGCAGCTAGGTGGTGCAGTGCATAAAGCACCAGCCCTGGATTCAGGAGGACCTGAGCTCAAATCCAGCCTCAGACACTTGAAATTTACTAGCTGTGTGACCCTGGGCAAGTCAGTTAACCCCAATTGCCTCACCAAAAAAAAAAAAAGAAAGAAAGAGTGGAGATGACCGAGAGGGCAGTCTGTTGGAGGAGATGAGATATAATGGGATCACTTGAGCAGGTAGAGGGGTTGGCCTTGGTAAGGAGTAAGAGCACCTTATCACATGAGACAGGGATGAAGGAGGAGATAGTGGCAAAAGGCATTTGAGTGATAGAATATGAAGAAGAGGAAAAAAGGAGGGAGTTCATGGTGAATGGTGTCAATTTTTTCTGTAAAATTTGAGACAAGGTTCTCATTTGAGAGGGTGAAGGGTGGAGGAGTTATGGGGGGCTCAAGGAGGGGAAAAAGTTTAGAAGAGCCACTCTTTCCTTTGGTTGACAGGGCAGGACTGGGCAATATCTTAGGTTTAAGTGATCTATATTTAATTCTTTCATGTCTTATTCTTTTTAAAAAGATTTATTGCGGCAGCTAGGTGGTGCAGTGGATAAAGCACTGGCCCTGGATTCAGGAGGACCTGAGTTCAAATCTGACCTCAGAGACTTGACACACTTACTAGCTGTGTGACCCTGGGCAAGTCACTTAACCCTCATTGCACTGCAAAAAAGATTTATTGGTGTATTTTGTTTTCATATCAGAATCATTTCTGAACATACTAATGCCACTCCCCTAGCCAGTAATATGTCCCTTGTTTTGTTTTGTATATTTGTTTGTTTTTTTGAGTGAGGCAATGAGGGTTAAGTAACTTGCCCAGGGTCACACAACTAGTAAGTGTCAAGCGTATGAATCCAGATTTGAACTCAGGTCCTCCTGAATCCAGGGCCAGTGCTTTATCCACTGCACCACCTAGCTTCCCCTAATATGTCCCTTGTAACAAAGATTTTTAACACCCCCCCAACTGCAAACAGTTCATCAGAACTAGCATATACATCAAATGAGTCTGTTAACACAGACACCATTCCATAGCTGTAGTCCCTCATTCTTCCAAAGAAAGGAAGGAGATGCATTTTTTATCCCTTCAGGGACAAGCTTAGTTTTCCTAGATTTTAGCAAAGCACTTGATAAAATCTCTCCTGTAATTCTGGTGTACTAAATAGATATGCTTAGGTTAGGTGATAGGTGAATTTGGAACTGGATGAATGGCTTGACTCTGAGTAAATCATTTATGGTTTGATGACAATTTAGTAGAACATCTCTGGTAAAGTGCTGCAAGGATCTGTGTTTGGTCCTATTCTGTGTAACAAGTTTTATCAATGACTTGGATAAAGGCATAGGTGATATCCTCATCAAATTTGGAGATGACACAAAGCTGGAAGAGTTAGTTAACACACTGGATGACAGAATCAGAATCCCAACATCATGTGAGATCCTATCAGGACCCAACAGGCTAGATAGAGCATTGGGATGAATCTTATCAGATAAAATAAAATAGGGATAAATATAAAGTCTTTCACTTGGGCTCAAAAAGTCAATTTCCCAAGGATAAGTTGTGGTTAGACAGAAGTTCAGCTGAAAAATATTTGGGGATGTTAAGCTGCAAGCTCAAGATGAGTCAGCAGAGTAATGGCAGCCAGAATAGCTCATGTGATTATGGGTCCCATTAAAAGTGACTTTCAGGAATAAGGAAGTGACAGTACCTATCTCCTCTGCTTGGTCACACACCACATCTGGAGTGTTTCATGTTCAGTTTTAGGCACCCATCTACTTGCTGTTCCTTGAACATGGCAATCCTTTCCATCTCCATGTCTTTTTGCTGGTTGTCCTCCATGCCTAGAATACTCTCCCTCCTCACTTTTGTAATCTTCTTGGCTTCCTTCAAGACTCAGTTCAAATGTTACCTTCTGCAGGAGGCCTTTCCCTTTTCCCCCAGGTGTTAACACCTCTCCTTCAGAGATTATCTTGTATCTACTCTGTACATACTTGTATTTACCTAGTTATTTTCATGTTGTTCCCCACTAGAATGTGAGCTCCCTTAAGGTAGGGTATCTTTGCCTTTCCTTGTATCCCCAAGCACACATTGAGCACTTCAGCCCCTCTTCTGATTGGTCAGTTCCTACTGGGACCTTCATTTTAAGGAAAATGCCCAGGCCAGTCATACTCACTTCTTCATCCTCTCTGTGCTCCATTCCTGAGTTTGGTCTTCTTTCTTTACCATGCCAACCATAGGTACCTTTTCCCACTGCCCTCTTTTCACTTTCATTTTATGTGCTGTCTTCCTCCATCAGAATGTAAGTTCCTTGAGGGTAGTACCCAACTGTCTTCCTTTCTGCTTGTGCCTAATACATAGTAAGCCCTTAATAAATGCTTGTTGATTGACCAAAGTAGAACGGGCTGGCCTGTAAGGTGGTGGATTCTCCCTGATTGGAGATCTTCAAGAAGCTGGATACTCACATGGTGAGGATGCTAGAGGCAGGGATGAGGTGAACTATTTTTTAAGTATGGGTCTGACTCAGTTGTGGCTGCTCAAATTCTATGATTCCATGTTATAAAAAAGAGCATTAGATTTGTTGTCCTAGAACCTGGGTTCTGTTTCTGGATCTCCTACTGAGAATTTTTCTATCACTGATAATCACTCGGCCTCTCTGGGCCTCGGTTTCCTCTCTGTCAAGTGATTGTGTTGTACTCCTTTAAGATATCCAAGTAATAATACTAAAAGGTGATCTTTTTTCTGGTACTTAAAGGCTAGAGGCCCTGGGAGATAGGCAGTGCAAGTATTTGCTTCCCCATTTTATGCATCAGGAAACTGATGTTCCTCGGGGCATACCTGGTCAGCAGGGAAGGCTGGATCTCCAGAATACAATTCTGGTGTTCTTGCTGTGCTAGCTATGATTCATAGGCTCCTAGACCAGAATCCATGTATCCCAACCCCATCATTTTACAGAGAAAGAAACTGAGGCACAGAGAAGTGAGACGCCTTGCCTCAGGTCACACAGTTCTTAAGTAGCAGAGCTGGGTTTCAGACCCAGGGCTTTTGAAGGTAATGCTAGTGCTCTTTCAGTAATAGCATGCTGTCCATCCTGTGGCCACTTTAATTGAATTCATGACTGAGCTGGGGAATGAGAGAGCTCAGGACAGGCCTAGACTCATTAGCTTCTACTCTCAGCTATTAACTAAACCCCATTTAAAACAGAAATCTCCAGGCCCCTAAGGGACCCAGACTGTAGTCAAGCCTACACTTACCACATGGTCTCTGCATGTCCCTGATTTAATTATTCTACTTGTTGAAATAATTCCTTGGCCCAACTTAGGAAAAAAACAAAAAGTGGGGAAAAGACCAGTTTGCTTTGGAGAGAAGCCTACTTGCTTATCGATTTTCTACTCTCAGGCAACTATCCAGCTAAAGCGTCCAAAATCATCTTCCTAAGGCACAAGTCTATCACTCCCCTACTCAAAAATCCTTAGTTACCCCTAATGCCTGAAGGATGAAAGACATCCAATGCATGATCTATAGTTCAAGGCTCTCCACAATATAGATCCAGTCTGCACAATATGGAGATTTCTTGGGGGTGCTGTAGATAGAATACTGGACCTGGAGCCAGGAAGACCTGAGATCAAATCTGGTCTCAGACACTTCCTAGCTGTATGACCTTATAATTTCCATTTGCCTCAGTTTCCTCATCTGTCAAATGAAGATAACAATAGCACCTACCTCCCAGGGTTTTTGTTTGGATCAAATGAGATGATTGTAACCTGTAATAAATGTAATAAAAGTAATACATGCCTATTTTCTTCCAGCTCACATTTCCAACCTTATTTTGTTTAACTACTCTTCACTCATTTCTATTTCACCTATATTTAGCCAAAATCCCTAACTTCTTGCATCTACTTAGTTACCAAGTTTTGCCCATTTTGCCTCCATAACATCTCTTGGATTTGTCCTCTTCTTTCCACTCACTGCCACCACTTTATTCAGGGACTTCGCTTATTCTTCTGTAATAGCCTTTTAGCTAGTCTCTCTGCCTCTAGGCTCTCTACTCTCAAACCTATCCTTCACACACTGGGAAAATGGAAAATGACATAGAGATGATTTAAGAATAGGGCAGCTATGTGGCACAGTGGATAGAATGCCAGGCCTGGAATCAGGAAGACCTGAGTTCAAATCAGGACTTGTACACTTACTAGCTATGTGATCCTGGGCAAGTCACTTCACCCTGTTTGCCTCAATTTCCTCATTTGTAAAATGAGCTGGAGAAGGAAATGACAAACCACTTCACTATCTCTGCCAAGAAAACCCCAAAAGGGGTCAGACATGACTGAAAATGACTAAGCAAAATATGTGCTTGGGGATACAAGGAAAGGCAAAGATACCCTACCTTAAGGGAGCTCACATTCTAGTGGGGAACAACATGAAACTGAGTGCCTATTAAAATATGGTGAAACAAGCAACATTTTAAGAAATCATAGAACATTTCCCAGAAGTACTGGAATTGAAAGACAAAGTGGAGATAGAAACTATAGGCTGTAACCAGAAAGAAACCTCTGGTATACTAAGCCAAAGAATATGGTCACCAAACTCCAGAGCTCTTAGATCAAAGAAAAAGATTTTAAGTTTCTGAGATGAGATAGGTAACATATGAAGAAATTTTAGTCAGAATCACAGAGACTTCTACATGAAATTTGGGAACATAAAGAAAATACTGGAGAGCCAATGAAAATAGTTTCTACACCGACACCATATCTTTCAAAGTTGAACCTAATCCTACAGGGGAATAAAAAGACCTTTGGATAAAATTGATGACTTTCTAAGCATTCTTGTGGAGAAAACCAGAGGGAGATAAAGTCTTTGGAAGATAAATGCAGAAGACAGAAGACATTTAATAAAAGTAAGCAAGGTTAAACATCTCTGAAGGGCCAAGGGATTATCAAGTGTATACATTATGAAAATGGGGAAAGAAACTATTTTTTCTTCAGAGTTCCACCTTCTCTAATAGAGAAAGAACTTACAGATACAAGTTTTGAGCTTTGATGTTTAAAGATATATGCTAGGGGGGGCAGCTAGGTGGCACAGTGGATAGAGCACTGGCCTTGGAGTCAGGAGTACCTGAGTTCAAATCCGGCCTCAGACACTTGACACTTACTAGCTGTGTGACCTTGGGCAAGTCACTTAACCCTAATTGCCTCACTAAAAAAAAAAAAGAAAGATATATGCTAGGGAAGGAGGGCGGGGTGAAGCTTATTTTTTTTTTGTAATTGGGGCATTACAGGAAAATTATTCAAACATGGACATTTGGGTGGGGAAAATGGAGATCTCCTGAACCTTACTCTTATATAGACCAGACAAAGGAAGGTTTGGTTTTGTTTTGAAAGAGTATGGTGAAACATAGAATAGGTGGAGCCTTCCTTAAAATAATAAACAGTATCTACCTAAAACCATCAGCAAACATTAGATATAATGAGGATAAGTTAGAGGCCTTCCCAATAAGATCAGGGGTGAAACAGGGATGTCCATTATCACCTCTATTATTTCATATTGCACTAGAAATGTTAGCTTTAGCAATAAGAGAAGAAAAAGGAATTAAAGGAATTAGAATAGGCAAGGAGGAAACAAAACTTTCACTCTTTGCAGATGATATGATGGCATACTTAGAGAATCCTAAAAATCAACTGAAAAAAGAGTATGGTGGCAGAAATACAATAATGTAATAAGCAAGGGGTTGGGATGAACCAGGGAGGGGAAGGAAGAAAATATGGGAGAGCAGGTAGAATTGGGGATACAACCTTAAGAAAAACTAACTAACTACAGCTGTGGAGAACTGGTTATGAGAGAGAAAAAAGAGAGAAAGGAGAAGACCTGTTGAATTAGGTCTGGGCTGGGAGAAGAGGGGAAGGGGAAAAGTGTAAGAATGATTTTTCCCAAAGCACTACAGATATCTAGTGCTAATTTGATTGTTTCTTTTTATTCTAAAGAAGGTCAGGAGTGAGGGAAGAGGTAAAGATTTATAATAGGATTTAATGGGGGGGGATAAAGTTAATAGTCCTGAATGTGAGTGGGATAAACTTGCCCACAAAATGGGGGAGGGTGGCAGAAAGCAGACTCCAATAATTTGCTGATTACAAGACACAGATTTTATATACATGTTTATATGAAATTAAAATTAGAGGTTGAAGTAGAATGTATTATGCTGAATCTAAATAAAAAGAAGCCAGAGTATCAATCACTATTTCAGATGATGATTATGGTCTAATAGTTAGAATTTCTATAGAACTTTACAAATATACTTTCATTTTATCCTTGTAACAACACTGGGAGGTAGGTGCTATTATTATCCACATTTGATAGATGAGGAAACTGAGGCAGACAGACTTTGAGTGACAGTATCATACAACTACTAAGTCTCTGAGGCAAAACTTGACCTCAGGTCAAGCACTGAGGTCTAGCCCTCTCTATCCATTGCAATACTTACCTGTCCCTAAATAAGGGAACTGTAAAAACAGATTCTGTTAAGAGCAACAAGCGAGGTAACTACATTGTTTGTAAAGGTATTATAGATCACGAAACAGTCCTTTGAGAGTTGGATGGATCTCTCTCCTTCTTTGCCTGTTGGACTCCAATGAAAAGATCAGTTCAAATGCTCTCTCCTCCAGGAAGCCTTCATTGATTCCCCCAGGCAGCACTTTACTCTTTTACGCCCTTATCATATACTATTGTGTTACAATTACTGGTGTTTATGTTTTATTCCCCTTCTGTATTGTGAGCTCCAAGGAGGCAGAGACCCAAGTCTTATCTTAGCTTTGTATCTCGCCATGTGTGTAACCCAAGCAGTAAAAAGATGAATACATGTTTGTCATATTGTATTATAGAGATTACAATCAAAAATAGATGTCAATCAAAAAAAGATCCAGAGACACAAAAGAAGGAAAATGACAGGCTGAAGAAAAATGGCAATTACCCATGGAAATACATGCATTAATAGGAAGCATTATTAAGGCTTACAAAGTCTTGGGTAAGAACCTGAAGCCTCAAGAGGCATGGTTGTTTTTGTCACTGCTGCCTTGAGACGCCAGCAGCTTCTGAAGAGCAAGGCAGAATTGGGGGTAAGCACCTGGGTAAGAAGCTGGTGTCTGAGAATGGGATGTGGATTACTTCCTCCCCACCCTCCCCTCTCCCCCTTAAAATAGAGAAATGATGGGCTTTTGGGCAGGGATGGATGGAGCACCTACCAAGTGCTGGTAAAAATAAATTAGCCTGGAGTCTTGCAAATCTAATCAAAAGGGCTTTAAAATGGAATAGAAAGGGGAGGGAGAAAACTCCTATGTCTAGTTCTCCAGCTAGATGCTGTAGAGAGCATCTTGCAATTTAGGAAGGCTATCTACCAGTAGAGATTCATAACAATAATAACAATAATCAATGACATTTCTATAGTGCTTTAAAGTTTACAAAGGGCTTTCCATAGATTACCTCATTTGTGCCTTACAACAACTAAAGTTCATAAGTGCTTTCCATACATTATCTCATTTGCGCCTCACAGCAACCCCGGGAAGTAGGTATTACAGTTTTATTATCCTCTTTCAGATGAGGAAACCGAAGCTGAGAGAGGTTAAGTGATTTGCCCATGTCAGAGGCAGTAATTTACTGGAGACCAAATCCAAGAAAGGAGCCAGCAATAAAATTCATGGCGTCAGATGTCTATACACAAATGTACAGAGTATGGGGAATGAGCAAAGGGGACTAGAGAGGCCTAACATGAGGAGGCATATTTGATTTTAGAGATAGCAGGGAGCCTTGGCGGGGAGGGATCCAGGACTAGAGGGCTATATCCTTTACTCCAAAATAGGTAAAAGGTGGCACTGGAGAGGGATCGAGTAGTACTGTGTACTGTATAGAAGGTAGACTCTTGTGAGAAAGCCTGAGAACTAGAGAGCATTTGGGTGGAGATCAACAGAAGCCCTATTGTCTTCAGGAAGATGAATTGGTTACATAAGGGATAGCGAGTGGACAGTCAAGGTGGTCCAATGGTATCCTCTCTTATTTATTTATTCATCTATTCATCCATTCATTTATTTATTCATCTATTTATTTATTTACTTATCCATTTATCTATATTTATTTATTTTTGGTATCCTCTCAACAAGAAACACCTCTAGCCCTTGTGATGAGTGTAGGGGCAGGCATAGATGGCTATCAAGGTTGTATCAATCACAAAGGATGGGTAACCATTCATGGATGGCTCTGGGTATTGTTAGAGGGAATGTCCCAAAGGATGAGACCTTAACTCCAGTGGAATATTGTCCTCAAACCACTATGACAGAAAGAAGAAATGGAAAACAGCTCACAACCCTGACCCAGAGGCATGATACAATAGCAGTGGGATACTTCAGTTATCCAGATATGCTGGAAGTCTGTGTCAAAGAATGGAGAAAGTGACAGTTGTATGGCCTGGGCTGCTGACAATTTTATCCTTCAAAAGGTCGAGGAAGCATCAAGGGTGACTGCTACTCAGGAACTCAGCCTCAGCTACAGAGAGGAACTGGTTGCTGAAGTGGAAATGATGAGAACCTTGGTGGGGAAAAGAGTGGCAAGGAGGGGAAGGTGGAGTGACTACTATAACTGAGATTTTATGCTCAAGAGAAGGCGACTGGGCAGTCTGCCATGGACCCTTGATTCTAAGAGAACAGACTTCCAAGGGTTTAGAGGAAGGATAGAGTCCCATAGCCTAAGGCTTAACCAAGGGATGTGAGTCCAGGTGGGATGACATGAATGAAATTGTGAAGAAACAAAGAGAAACAATCCTGATGAAGAAGACAAGGGAAAATAACCAAAAGGGAATGATGGGAATGTGCAGGGAAATAATTTGCCAGCTTGGATTTTAAAGGCATTTCCAGAAGATAGAAGCAAGGGCAGGCGAATAAGAATGAAGATGAAAATGTGGCAGGGGAAGAATGCTAAGGAGCATAGGCATAAAGGTGGTGGGTGGTGGTGGTGGTTATGGAAGTCATATTAGGGAAAAGAAGAAAATGGAAGAGATCAGACAACTGCTGAAGGCAAATGTGAGACAACATAGACAAGGCAGAGTTACTCAACTAATTTGACTCCCGTTTTCTCTGCATTGGTTAGGACACAATGGCTGATGAGTACAGAACCTTTTTTTCCTGACAAAAAGCCCTAGTCTCCAGGCCTAGGAAATAATATCCTAGAGCCAAAGCCACAAGGGCTATCTTATTGAAGGGCCTCATTGTTAGGATAAGGAGATTGAAGCTCAGAGAGGTTTTGACTTGCCCAGTAACAGAGTTGGGCTTTGGATTCGGGTCCCCACTATGGCTTTTGAGTGGAAACACACACACAGAGTATAGGCTGTTTTCTTGGAGAACCAATGTGTCCATTGAAGGGCCCACACTAAAAATGGATACAAACTGGTACAGAGTGAAATAAGTAGAAACAAAAAACAACGCATTCAACAAATATAATGATCCAAATAAAAAGAACTCTAAAAGAAAGCCAATACTCAGTAGTTTTAATAACTACTCTTGACACCAGAGAACAAATAATGAAACATATCTCCAGTCTCTTGGTAAGGAGGTGAGGGACCATGGTGGCAGAATGTTATATACAATCGCAGACACGGATATTGTATCAGATGTCTCTGTTGAGTGATTTTTCTTTGTTAAAAGGGAAACTTCAATTAATGGGACAGTGGGACAGTATCTAACTATAAACTTGTTAAAAAACTGAAATGTATCAATAAAACAAAATCCTAAAAAAGGACTAGGCCATACCAGAATAACCTTATTTGATGCCCCCTCACCCAATAATAGACTTGTAGATTAGGGAAATGGTATAAAAATTGCTTCGGGGGCATCTAGGTGACACAGTGGATAGAGTGCCAGGACCTGGAGTCAGGAAGATGAGTATCTTCCTGAGTTCAAATCTGGCTTCAGACACTTAGTAACTGTGTGACCCCTGGGCAAGCCACTTCACCCTGTTTGCCTCAGTTTCCTCATCTGTAAAATGAGGTAGAGAAGGAAATGACAAACCACTCCAGTGTATTTGCCAAGAAAACCCCAAATGGGGTCACAAAGAGTTGGACACTACTGAAATTAATGAACAACAAAAACAAACATAGTTTAGCTGGGTTTTAATAAAACATTTGACCAACTCTTTCACGCTATTCTTGTGAACAAGATGAAAAAGCATAGGCTCAAAAATAATGGATTAGGAACTGCTTGAATGGCTGGACCCAAAGAGAAGCCATTAGTGGTTGGATGTAAACTTGGAAGGGTTCTTTGCTAGAATGCCCTGAGGCTCTGTGCTTGGCCTTGTAACATTTTTCTTTTAACACTCCACTTCAATTTATTCTCTCCTTGCCCTGCCTCCCCTGAGGCAGCTATGGCTGGGTACTGTGGTCATAATCGGAGCAGGAAGTAGGAAGTTAGGACAAGAGATGAGCTAAGAGTGTGCCTAGTATGTATCATGATGTTAATATTGGAGGAAGGGGAGAATTTTTTGTGAAGGTGAATGAGGAGAGAAACAAAGATGGTGATTGGTACAGAGGCAGGTTGCCTCTCATCCTCCAGTTGTTTTTCTGTGTTGAGGCATTAATAACAAGGTCAAATACTCTTTGGACATGAGCCAGGTCCAGGGGGCAAATGGTGAATGCACAGGAGCCAAGTTGAGAGCACAGACCAAGATGGGTCATCTGGACAAGGGAAGAGGTGTCCAATCAAGGCTGCCATGGGGAAGCAGACCATTATGAGTCATTTTGAAAGAGATGCACCTTACCCTTTGACCCAGCAATACCACTATCAGGTCTTTTCCCCAAAGAGAACATGAAAAAGGGAAAAGAACCCACATGTACAAAAATATTTATAGCTGCTCTTTTTGTGGTGGCAAGGAATTGGAAATTGAGGGGATTGTCCATCAATTGGGGAATGGCTGAACAATTTGTGGTATGTGAATGTAATGGAATACTATTGTGCTGTAAGAAACGACAAGCAGGTGGATTTCAGAAAAACCTGGTAAGACTTACATGAACCGATGTTGAGTGAGATGAGCAGAATCAGGAGAACATTGTACACAGTATTGACATTGTGTGTTGATCAACTGATAGATTTGACTCTTCTCAGCAATACAATGGTCCAAGATAGTTCCAAAGGACTCATGATGGAAAATGCTCTCCAAATCCAGAAAAAAAGAACTATGGAATCTAGATGCAAATTGAACCATACCATCTCTATTTTTTTTTTGTTTTTCTTTTATGAGGTTTTTCCCTTTTGTTCTGATTCTTCTTTTATAACATGACTAATGTGGAAATATGTTTAATGTGATTGTACATAGATAACTTCTATCAGATTACTTGCTGTCTTGGTGAGGGGGGAGGGAGAAAAATCTGAAGCTAGAAATCTTATAAAAACAAATGTTGAAAACTATCTCTACATGTAACTGGAAAATAATAAAATACTTTTATGGAAAAAAAGAAAGAGATGCACCTGAGGACCTTGAGCTCCTGAGATAGCTGAACTTGTTGGATCCCAGGCCTTTGGGAGATTTTGCCATGAGTGGAAATGTCTTGGGAGAGGAATGTTGTAGCTCCTGAGGGATATAGTAGGAGAAAGAAATTCTGAGGTTTGCACTAGCTGATCTGGGGAGGCTTCTTAGGCTGGGCTGGGCAGAGATTCTAGGAGGGAGAACTGGTTGCTTTGAAGTCCCCTCTTTTACCCACATTTAGCATTCTGATGGGATCCTAGCTGGGAACAATGGCCTCTATGCCTGACCTCAGTTGAAACATAACAGGGATAGGTTGAGGGAGAATGGGGGCATTAGGAGTCAAGAATTTTGGCCGAATCCCCAACCAGCTCCCTAAACCAGGAGGAGGATTGACCAGGATTAAAGCATAGATGCTATATATTTCAGCTTTGCAAATTATGTGAAACTCAGAGGGATAATTGACATATTGGCAAACAAAGTTCAGATTCAAAAAAAATATTGTCAGCCTAGAAAATTTGGCCAAATTGAAGATGAAATATAAAGGGAATACAGTGATACAGTGGGTTCAAAAAATTTACTTTTCAAAAGTAATAATAGTTTTCTTAAAAAGATCTGGGTATTGAAGAATGACTGAAGAAATTGCAGTACATGAATGTAATGGACTTTCAATGTGCTATAAGAAACAATGCATAGGATGACCACAGATAAATATGGAAATACTTAAACAGGTACAAAGGGAAGTGAATAGTTATAAGAAACAAACTACAAAATGACCACAAGAAGAAAAATGGAACTGAAAATGAGTGTTGCACAATTACAAAAGACAAGCTTGCACCAAAACATGAAACACAAGAACACACTTCCACTTACTCCTTTACAAAGTTTTGAAATATTGCATGTACTGGCCACAAGTTCTTTGGATGCATTGATCAGTTCTGCTAGATTTTTTTCTCTTCCCCTTTTTTGGATTAATTTATTTGATATAAGAGATTTTCTTCTGGGAGGTGGAAGATATGGGAGGAAATCTGATGTAAAAACAAAAGATATCAATAAAGCTTATTTTTTAAAAAGGAAAGATAAAGTAGGGGGAGGATTAGTAAACATATGTTAACTATGTGTCAACAGAGTATGCCCCCTCCCAAATATAATGCAGGCTGAAACTTTATTAAGAGAGGCATAGTGCCAAGAACTAGCAAGGTGATAGTCCCATTGTATGCATTTTGCCCTGGCCAGACTAGATCTGAAGTATTGTGTCCCCTATTTTAGGAAGTGTTTTTCTAAGCTGGTAAATGTCCGGGGAAGGGCAACCAGGATGTTGCAGAGACTTGAAATCATGTCATATTATTAAGAAGGGTTGAAGGAACTCGAAATGTTTATGCAGGAGAAGGGGAAACTCAGGAGGGAGATGATAGCTGTCTTCAACTATTTGAAAGGCCGTCATGTGGAACAGAGATTAGACATGTTCTTCTTGGCCCCAGAGGGAAGCACCAAGAACAACTGGTGGGAGTTACAGACAAGCAAATTTCAGTTCAATGTCAGGAAAAACCTTCCAATGAATAGAGCTGTCCAAAAGTGGGATGCACTGTCTCAGGAGGTAGTAGGTTTTCCTGTCACTTGAGATCTTCAATCAAGCTAAATGATGACTTCTGGGAGAAGTTGCAGACAATGTTGTTGTTCAGTTTGGGGTCGAGCTTGGAAGATCTCTGAGGACTCCATCAACTCAGATTCTGTAATTGTATGTCTGTGGCTGTGTCCCACAGTCACACCAGCCCAATGGGGGTGACGGTTTGCCAACTTGTCTCTTATCATAAGGATGGAGCTAGGGACTTAACCAGTGACTTCAGTGATGTAGGGAATGTCTGAAAAAGAAAACTCCCTCTACCAATGCATGTTGGCACCTTCTATGTAACTTATGGTCTCTGAGAGTTGCTTAGAGCACATAGAGATTAACTGATTGGCCCAGAGTTACAGTGTGTGTCAGAGGCAGGGCATGAACCCACATCTTAGCTCAGAGGCCAGATTTCTACCCATTATGCTACAGCTGCCTCTCAGAGAGTATGCCAATATCTTTTGCTTTTATGGCAGCAAGTTCACCACTACTGATTATAGGTACCCAACTATGGTTAACATATACTCATAACATTTATCATTTTATCACAGTAGCCTTACCTCTGGTTTGGACCACAAAGGTAAGGGCAGCATATACATCCTTGCCCTTGGAAATAAAACAAATCTATATGGTCTTTATACAGAAGCACTTTATTTGCCCCAGCCTAGTATTGTGCTTTGTATATAATAAGTGCTTATTAAACTAAATTCATGCATGAGAAAGGTCCCATATAATTCTTATGTATTTGTGTTTCTTTAAAGTTTGCTGTAATTGTGTAACCTATTCATCAGGCCTCCCCAAAATCTTCATTTGTTCCATGAAAGCTCTATTCTAGAGGGGCAGCTAGGTGGCGTAGTGGATAAAGCACTGGCCCTGGATTCAGGAGGACCTGAGTTCAAATTCGGCCTCAGACACTTGACACTAGCTGTGTGAGCCTGGGCAAGTCACTTAACCCTCATTGCCCTGCCAAAAAAACAAAACAAAAACAAAAACAAAAGTCCTACTCCAGTACCTTGTCATATCAGAATTGACTCTGGGTTCCCAAAGGTTGCCAGCAAGATGCACATTTGGATAAATAGTAACATGCTAGAAAGACCTCAAGGATAGTTTTTTGTTTTTGGTTTTTTGGTTTTTTTTTGTTTTGTTTTTTTTTAGAGAGGCAATTGGGGTTAAGTGACTTGCCCAGAGTCACACAGCTAGTAAGTGTTAAGTGTCTGAGGCTGGATTTGAACTCAGGTACTCCCGACTCCAAGGCCAGTGCTCTATCCACTGCGCCACCTAGCTGCCCCAAGGATAGTTTTGATGACAGACTGTCTTTTGTCTGAGGACCAGCATAGCTAAGTACAGAAAAGCTTGTCACCAGGATGTTGGCTAGTGGGTGATCAACTCTTTGGCCATGGGGATCCATAAAACAGATATAAATACCCAATAGCCTTCAGTCCTATGTGACCCCTTTCCACCCACAGTGATGATGGACCATTGGTGGAAAGATGGACAAAGGTGCTAAGAATCAACATTTTTTGGCTGTCTGTAAACATTAATTTAACTAACTGTACTGTAAGTATGAGGTCATTGTTTAATAACCATTATCTTTCCATAGGGGAGTTAAACCATATCAAAATGGACATTTTCACTACAAATGAAAGGAGACAAGGTGGTATGGTGGGAATGCTGCTAGCTCTGAGGTTAGAAGGCCTGGATTCACATCTAGGATTTGCCAGTTACTACCTTATGACCTTGGTTGTCCAAGGTCACCTAACCTTGCTGTGCTTGAGTTTCCCTCCTAAAAAGGAGGAGGTTAGATTAGATGACTTCTAAGGTCCTTATTTGCTCTAGGTTTACAATCCCAAAGACAAGAGGGGCAGCTAGATGGCGCAGTGGATAGAGCACCGGCCCTGGAGTCAGGAGGACCTGAGTTCAAATCTGGCCTCAGATGCTTAACACTTACTAGCTGTGTGACCCTGGGCAAGTCACTTAACCCCAATTGCCTCACCAAAGAAACAAACAAACAAAAAAACAATCCCAAAGACATAAGGGACCTACAGAGAAATGGAAGGTTGGCTCATATGTTTCCTTTCAGAGAGGCAAATAAAGTTTGGCAGAGTTGGTTTTCTTGTGCATGACAAATAGATATTTCATGGGACAAACAACACTTTGCATTTCAGTACAGAAAATGAGCATCAACAGATTGCCATGAAGAGAACTGAAGTTGATGCACCAACATCTGTTGTAGAAGATGAAGTAGAGACATTCCATGAGGAACTCAAAAAGTTCCTCTAAACCAAAGTCAATGTATACATGGTAGCATCATTATAAAGGTGGGTTTGGATAAAGATGATAAAAAAGTTTTGAATCAGCTCTTTTTGTAGTCAGACTATTGTACTTTGGACACACAGTGGGTTATCAAATAAATGTTGATTTATTGATTGACCAATTAGAGCAGGAAGTTAAAATCTACTTCCAAAGTAGAAGAAAGAAGCAAAGTGAAAAGCCGACACTTGCCAAGAGAGTAGAGAGCAATGAGAAGCCATTAAATACAACTCTGTCTACAACCCCTCAATGGTTTGGACACATCAGGTCTGGAGACACTGGACCCTTATGTGCAGGCTCCAGATAGTCAGCAAGGGCTCTTCCCTTCTATCTCCATCCTTACCTCACTTAGCTTCCTGACCCCAAAATCTGACCTGAATCTAGCTCCCCACCTCCCTTCCCAACCTAATCAAAGCCATATAGAGTTGCCTTTCTCCCTACCAGAATGGTGGGGCTTCCTTCTGGATCAGAACCGAACTTGAGGAGAGGGGCACCCCTTGCCCTCTTTCCCTAGTTGACCAAAGCCAAGGACATTCCTGGCCCACCTTGGCAAAAAGTTGGAGTCACATTCCTACTCTTCTCCTTCCTCTTTGAAAGCAGTCTCTAGTTAGGTACCGAATGCTACTGGGACTCCTTGCTATGAGCACCCCCTCTTCCAGCAGCACCTCTTATTGAATTTGTCTCCTGGCTATCAGTTGTGCCTCATTGCTTCTCGTCTCTGTCTCTTGAAGCTCCCTTGGCAGGGTCCCTGAGCTCCCCTTGCTTGGGCTGTTCCACTCTGTCTCCACAGCTGTCACCAGCTGATTCTCTGCTGAGCCATCTGCTGGAGCTGTCATCTGTTGGTGTGGCTTCATCTTCCTCCAAGGGAGTGTTATCACGCTTTTGTAAGACTGCCCCAGGCCAACATGCCTCGGGGGTAATCAACACATTTTTCAGCTTTTTAAAAAATTAGACCCACAGTCACTCAAAGGAGCCCCTTCAAGAGGCTGTCATGATCTTCTCCACTCATCCTCCTCAATGATAGTTTCCCAATCCACACTCCTAGACAGTGATAAAAGGGAATAAAATTCTTTCACCTTTTTCTAGTCCTAAAATTCAGGTTGTGTGCCCCTCCATAGGCCATAACTCCTTCTGAGCCTTTCTAAAATGGAGTACAATGAAATGCACCACTTTTCACCTGTTCTTTCAACTCCCATCATGCCCCTGAACCCTAGAGACCTGAGCATGCAAATTGACTTAAAGTGTCAATAAACCTCAGATTCACTTAGTAATTTCAGAGAGGGAGGAAAGCTTCTGATCTTTGCCCTACCTCCCTTTCTTTTGACTTTTTGCTATGGCCGAAGCCCTTGTTCTCTTAGTATCAAGAATTATCGATCCATATAGTTTCCTATCTCTGTATGTTTTGTTGTTGTTGTTGTTGTTGTTGCTCTCTATAACTTCTTTTTTTTTTAGTGAGGCAATTGGGGTTAAGTGACTTGCCCAGGGTCACACAGCTAGTAAGTGTTAAGTGTCTGAGGCCGGATTTGGACTCAGGTACTCCTGACTCCAGGGCCGGTGCTCTATCTACTGTGCCACCTAGCTGCCCCTATAACTTCTTACTGGGAATGATCTACATACACATGGAAGGCATTCTTGATGAAAATAGAAGAAAGGAAGAGGGAGTCATTTATAACTATCCTACAACAAACCCCACATCCTCACAAAAATGCAATGAATTGAGTTATAGAAAATAGAAGATCATGCTGTGTCTGTCTGTTGATTATAAAAAAAAATATTTGGCTCAGAAGAGAAAAATGTATCTGCAAAAGCTCTCTTCCAACAAACAATCTGTCTTCCATGCATATGTTAAGTTTTGTTGATAGATACAACCACAGAGGGAACTTTGTTCAGCCAGTCTATCTACTATCAAATAAACCATAAAACTGGGATATATGTGCCTGCCAAAGGTGTTCAGCTCGATCATGAAAGCTGTCCGGTGCTGAGGGCATATGGAAGAGGGAGGGATTCCTACTAGAACAGGTGCTCTTTTTTTTTTTTTAGTGAGGCAATTGGGGTTAAGTGACTTGCCCAGGGTCACACAGCTAGTAAGTGTTAAGTGTCTGAGGTCGGATTTGAACTCAGGTACTCCTGACTCCAGGGCCAGTGCTCTATCTACTGTGCCATCTGGCTGCCCCTAGAACAGGTGTTCTTAACTGTGTGTGTGTGTGTGTGTGTGTGTGTGTGTGTGTGTGTGTGTTTCTTGGATCCTTTTGGCAATCAGTCTGGTAAAGTCTGAGGATGGACCCCCTTCTCAGAATCATGTTTTTAAATGCATGAAGTAAATTACCTAGGATCACAAAGGAAACCAAAGATTATTGAAAATAAAAATGGAATTTTCCCCATCCAAGTTCATGAACCTCCTGAAATCTGTTCACAGACCCCCTGGGACCCGCAGGTTAAGAACCCCTGGGCTAGATCTGAGGGCTTCTCAATGCTCTTGTTTGCCAATGACTTCATACTGATTGTATCAAGTCCCAGAAGATATTTGGACTCCCTCAGTGAAATTAATGACAGTTCAAAGGAGAGCAACCTGAACATCTGTAAGGAAAAACCTGATGAACAAAAAATGGTCCTTTTCTAGCCTATGCCAAGCAGCTAGGGGGGCAGCTCATTGAGTTAGTTAGCACTGAGTTAGTCCGTCAATGTATATATCTTGGACCAGTGCCGAAGCCACACAGTGATGTAGGGTGAAGCAAGGAGGTTGGGTTGCTTTTGGGAAATTGTGCATTGGTTTCAAGCTTCTCCCTGATATAAAACCCATCTTTTTTAAAACCAATATTCTTCTGGTGATGTGATAGGGCTGTGAATCTTGTGTCCCGGTTTCCTCAGGGACTAAGAGGCTTTCAGAAAGAGCCAGACAGGTCAGTAATGCATAAAACAACAGGCATTTATTATAGCACATTTTAACTCACATAAGAGAAGGCATAAGGCTTAACTGGAGGCACCCAAGAGGCCAGGGCATGAGGCAATAGGACTGGGAAAGAGGGATTTAGGTTAAAGGATGCTGCTGGGTCTCAGTCACTGGAGGGATGAGTCCCTGGAGTCTCCAGTACAGTGGTCTTCAGGCTGAGGTAGGAGGAGGAGGAGGAGTGTGTGTGTGTGTGTGTGTGTGTGTGTGTGTGTGTGTGTGTGTGTGTGTATGAAAATGTCCTTCAGAGATCAGATCCTGCTCTAGAACATTCAGTATCTTAAAGCTCTCCCTCACTCCTGCTTAATCTGAGGTCTCCTCCCCAAAGGAGTCTGTGGATAGATTTCAAGGGGTTTATGAACTTGGATGGGCAAACAATTACATCTTTATTTTTTTTTTGCTAACCTCTAACTGAAATGTAGCATTTTCTTCAATTATTTTAAATTTAAAATATTACTCCAAGAAGTGTCCTCCTAGGCTTCAGCAGACTGCCAAAGGGGTCCAGGATACACAAAAAGGCAGAGAACCCCTGACCTAATCGATGCATGAGATATCTGGGCTCCTCACCTCTGCCATTAGGACAGCTCAGCTCCTCCTAGTGATCTCGACTAATTCCCCCATCATTTCAGGCAGCGAGAAACCAGAGAACTAACCAGAGATCAATAATCGTTTGGTCCCTGTCTCTGACTTTATAAGGAGGGAATAGTTTCCAAATTCTTGTTAATTGATTTTTTAAAAATCATACATAGCTTCTAGGTGTGATTATAAAAGAGTGTGGTTTGTAAGGTGTTTACACAGGCGTATAGAGGTTAAGAATGTGGGTAGGAAAAAATGGGGCTGTCTGCAGGAAACCTCCCTGTTGGAATACAGCTCAGAATTCTGTCAGCAGAGAGCACAGACCACTGAATCTCAGCAGAGCCAAAACTGGGAATTCTTATACCCAGGGCAAATTCAGTCTGGGGGGAAGGGGCAGATTTACAAACCAAACACCAGGCAGCTTCCTACCCCTTCTAGCAGAGTGTGTCATGATATGAATCCAAATAGCATGCTATTTAATCCCCAGTTAAATAACACCAATTCAAAAGAAAAACAAACCAAAAAAATTTATATAACACAGAACTTTGGAGAAAGAACTATTGGCACTGACAGGACTGTATGTAAAATCTTCAGCTAATGGAAAACTTGTATGCCAGCCTCTCAAATAGGTATCTGTGTGTATGTATGTATGTATGTGTGTATGTATATATTCATATTATTTTATATCTGTATATTTATATATATACACTATAATATATACATATATATTTATACACACATACACATAGAGTTTTCTAAAAATCTTAGTGTGATTTAAAGTTATTAAAGCTTAAAACTACACTAAGAGTTTTGGGATATGCTGTATATCATATAAGTATGTGTGTGTTTCTATCTTTCTATCTCTCTGATCGATCTAGTTTTGGGTCACCCTATATATCATTTAAGTATGTGTGTGGATGTATATGTGTGTATAGTTTTGAGACATCCTGTATATCATATAGGTATGTATCTATTATGTATATGTGTACACATATACACTCTTAGGCATAGTAGGATGTCTTCTGAATCAATCAGTAAGCATTGATTAAGAATTTATCACATGCCAATCACTGTGTTAAATACTGGAGATAGAAAGAAAAAGCAAACATAGCCCCTGCTCTTAAAAAAGCCTATGTTCTATTGGGGAGACAATATGTCCATAACAAGGTGCAGACAAGATGTATTTGGAATAGGTGGAAGGTATCCTTAGCAGGTGAGGAAATAATAACTTGGGGGAATGAGGGAAACCTCTTGCAGAAGATGGCCCTTGAACTGAGTCTCCAAGGAAGCTAGGTGGCACTGCAGTGGGTAAAGCACCAGCCCTGGATTCAGGA